>NC_081357.1:24240492-25440492 GCF_030684315.1 Stegostoma tigrinum
TTTAAAAAAAATGGATTTACAGTTACAGCAGTCCCTAAGAATTGATGATAAGCCCAATGCAACTGTCAACTTTAACGCACAATTTACATCTTGCCTTTAAAGAACATAAACACTGAAAGGCAGCTTTGCATAGAAGACTTTAGGTAATCATGATTTAAAAACGGTCAAGAGGGATAATTGGATGAAAAGTTGAAAAGTGAAGATGTTACCAGAAAACACGACTATCTTGGTAGAAGGTTCATGTGCTGAAGGCCGAATGGATAATGTAGAATTACTCACAAAGAGCACACACACGTGCACAAGACTGGAGGAAGTTGTAGAAATAGGCCAAGGAGAGGCCATTGAGATTTGTGTGGACAAAGGGGAGGGTTTTGGATTTAGTCTGGGTAAGACCAGAGTCTGTGTTGGGACAGGGATAACCTAACCCGGGAACATGGGCATTCAAGTGGATTGCCAGTTCTACCGGAAAAAACACATGAAATTGCTGGAAAAAAACTCAGCAGGTCCAGCAGCATCCGTGGAGAGAAATCAGAGTTAATGTTTGGGGGTTAGTGACCCTCCCTCAGAGCTGGAGTTTTACAGCTGTCCAGTCTCACTCGTCATTAACTTCAAACGTTGTCCCTCCCAGTGCCACAAATTTAACTTGGGCTTTCCCTACCCAGGTCTTCTCACCCTCAAGAGGTTTTTAGGGTGGGGACAGAAGCTGAACTCAGCCCTTGTTTATCACCCATCCCAAGCTCCCTTCCCTTGGATTGCTGTGGCTAGTTCTTGCTTCCCACAACCCCACTCTTATCCAGCAGCCTGAAACTCCCTCCCATTGGCTTTGGGGAGGAGCTGGTAAAATTAAACAGGAGCTAGGAACTGGAACAGGTTGCACTTCACACTGGTACTGTGTTGAGTGCTCGCCTGAATCCCAGAGTCCAAAGCCTGGGGAGCACTAGGGCTACAACATAGAGGTGAGCAATGTGAAAGGGAGAGAATTAGTCCTGGATGCCAAGTACAAAGTTAAGATACCAAGACGACACAGCTGTGGGGGTGCTGAATGTAAGAAAAGTGGAAGGTAGACATGGAGCAGTCAGCTTCTAAAAGGTATTGAATTCAAATGTTGAGACCGAGGCTGTAACAACATACCTAGACAGACAGACAGACAGACAATATTAGATTGCCTAAGTGAAAAATGAGAGGTTATTCCTCCAACTCACACTGTGCTTCGTTGGTACACTGCAGCAGGCCGAGGACTGAAGTGTTTGCACGAGGGCATGAAATGGCTAGCAAGTGGAAGGTCAGGGTCATTCCGACAGATACTGCAAAGCTTTTCCACACAGCAGTCACCCCATCTCTGTATTCGGTCTCACCAATATAAAAGGACATTGCACTGGACTCAATTCAAAGTACAAGTGAAACAATGCTTCACCTGAAAGGTTTGTCCAGGGCCTTGGAAACAAGGGCAGAGAAGGTCACTGAGTAAGTGTAAATTTTTTTGCAAACACATGCAAATTGCCATGGGAAGCGAGGAAGTGTGGACCAGGGTGTCACAGAGGGAATGGTACCTGAAACGCTGACAGTGGACAGAAGGACATATTTACTGGTGGCATCCTGCTGGACCTGGCGGAAGTGGCAGAGGATGATCCTCTGAATGTAGGGACCAGGTGGCTGAAAAGTAAGGATAGGGGAACCGTATTGATGTTCTGGGAAGGAGTTTGGGGTGGCGGGGGTGTGGGTGTTGGGGGGGGGGGGGTGGGGATTGAGGGTTGATGTGCAGGAGATGGGTTAGACGTAACTGACGACTCTGTCAACTACACTGGGTTTGGGAATCCTTGGTGAAGGAAAGGAAAATGCAGTCACTTTGGAGGCAGCCTGGTGGAAGGTGGCACCATCCAAATTTATGTGATGGAGATGGAGAAACTGGGAGAACAGCACTGAGTCCTCACACAGGAGGCAGGCTGTGAGCTGCACAAGTTGAGATAACTTAGAAAAATGGTGGGTTTACAGTGAATATTCAAAAACAGCCCTATCCTCGGAAATGGAAACAGTGAAATCAAGGAAGGGAAGTCCAAGATAGATCAGGCGAAGGAAAGAAAAGGGATAATTTCATATTTTTCCACATTACATTCCGTCTGCAGCATTCTCACTCAATCAACAAACCGTTCAAATTCCTCCTGCAAACATGTTACATCTTTCTCAGCACACATTCCTGGTTTGAATCATCAGCAAAATTGGAAAAAATACATTTGGTCCTCATGTCTAAGTTGCTGGCAGATATTTTGTGA
The DNA here is from genome assembly GCF_030684315.1 of Stegostoma tigrinum. Lineage (NCBI taxonomy): Eukaryota > Metazoa > Chordata > Chondrichthyes > Orectolobiformes > Stegostomatidae > Stegostoma > Stegostoma tigrinum. The sequence goes on from NC_081357.1 coordinate 24,242,763, forward strand.
ACAGCTGGGACCCAATTCTGATCCTTGTGGAGCCCCACTGCTCTCAGTATGCAAATACAGGAGATGTTTTCCATCTGTTTAGCATGAATTTAACGACTGGCTTAAAAAAAACTCAAGAACTGAGAATGCTGGAAATCAGGAATGAGAACAGAAATTGTGATCAGAGATAATGGAAACTGCAGATGCTGGAGAATCCAAGATAAAGTGTGAAGCTGGATGAACTTCGACACTTCCGCCATCTACAATCCGACTCCACCACCCAAGACATTTTTCCAGCCCCACCCTCGTCTGCCTTCCAGAGAGACCACTCTCTCCGGGACTCCCTTGTCCACTCCACACTCCCCTCCAACCCCACCACACCCGGCACCTTCCCCTGCAACCGCAGGAAGTGCTACACGTGCCCCACACCTCCTCCCTCACCCCTATCCCAGGCCCCAAAATGACTTTCTATATCAAGCAGATGTTCACCTGCACATCTGCCAACGTGGTATACTGCATCCACTTGTGGCTTCTTCTACATTGGGGAAACCAAGCAGAGGCTTGGGGACTGCTTTGCAAAACTCTTCCACTCGGTTCGCAACAAACAACTGCACCTCCCAGTCGCAAACCATTTTAACACCCCCTCCCATTCCTTAGATGACATGTCCATCCTGGGCCTCCTGCAGTGCCATAATATTGCCAACCAAAGTTTGCAGGAACAGCAGCTCATTCTGCTTGGGAACCCTGCAGCCCAATGGTATCAATGTGGACCTCACCAGCTTCAAAATCTCCCCTCTCCCCACTGCATCACAAAACCAGTCCAGCTTGTCCCCGCCTCCCTAACCTGTTCTTCCTCTCACCTATCCCCTCCTCCCACCTCAAGCCACACCCCCATTTCCTACCTACTAACCTCATCCCGTCCCCTTGACCTGTCTGTCCTCCCCGGACTGACCTATCCCCTCCCTATCTCCCCACCCATTCTCTCCTCTCCACCTATCTTCTCCTCTATCTATTTTCGGTCCACCTCCCCCTCTCTCCCTATTTATTTCAGAACCCTCTCCCCATCCCCCTTTTCTGAAGAAGGGTCTAGGCCCGAAACATCAGCTTTTGTGCTCCTAAGATGCTGCAAGGCCTGCTGTGTTCATCCAGCTTCACACTTTATCAGAAGAACAGAAATTGCTGGGAAAACTCCGCAGGTCTGGCAACATCTGTGGGGGAAAAAAGTCAGAGTTAACCTTTCGGGTCCAGTGACCCTTCCTCAGAATGATCATCTTTTCCATGCCAGTACATTACATCCTATGTCCATGCATTAACTTCACTGAACAAGATCCTGTGGGAAATGTAATGAAAATCCTTAAAGTCAAAATATACCACATCCATCAACTCCCACTCTTTGATTGCATTGGTAACATCCTCTATAAAACTTAAAATGTTTGTCAAATGAGATTTTCTACTAAACAAGAATCACAGCCATAAAAACACAAGTTGTTGGAATCTCAGCAGGTCTGGCAGCATCTGTCTGAGGAAGGGTCACCAAACCTGAAACATTAACTCTGATTTTTTTTCCTTCACAGATGCTGCCAGACCTGCTGAGTTTCCAGCAACTTCTGTTTTTGTTCTTGATTTACAGCATCTGAAGTTCTTTTGGTTTTTAACAATCACAGCCAACTGCTTTGCAACAGAGTTTCAGTGAACTCCAAAAATGGGGTGTTTTAAAAATAACAGAAAACTGTGTGGCTGCTCTATTTTAGAATCTGTTCCATATACCTCTGGGCACTCTAGGAAAGAATGTGCAAACAGAACGCGCAAACAAATGAAATATATTTTGTGTAAATATTCTGTAAATGTACCTGCAATTCCATCAGGAAAGCTCAGATAAAATTTGTGCTAAATTTTGATCTAATTTTCTGGCCTTCCTTACTGTACACATAAACAACAAGTTCCTGGATTCTGAAAAGTTATTTTGGGTGGGTTTTCGAATAATTCCAACGCAAATATCCATGACAAAGTTTGATCAGATTGACATCTAGGAGATTCATCAAGCCCTGCGATACTTGGCAAAGTGATTTTGAAAAGGAAGAAGATTTGCATAGGACATCATCAAAAGTTGCAAGATTGCCGTTGAAATGTTGTAACTGTTACATCCCAAATGAGTCAGCCCATCCATCACCAACTTCAACAGATGCACCACAGAAAGCATTCTATCCAGATGCAGTAATGGTCTGGTATGGCAACTACTTTGCCCTAGACAACAAACTACAGAAAGTTGTATGCACAGCCCAGACCATCATGGAAGCCAACTTCCCATCCATGGATTCTATTTACACTTCTCATTGCTGCGGAAAGACTGCCAACCTCAAACAGCCCTCACACCCCTGTAATGCTCTCCTACAACCTCTTCTGACAGGGAGAAGAGACAGAAGCTTGAACACGCACCAACAGGTTCAGGAACAGCTTCTTCCCTGCTGTTATTAGACTGATCATTGGACTCCCTAACTTCAAATAATGTTGTTGTTGTTAACATTGATCTTGCTTCACATACTTCCTGTGCAGTGTAACCTGTGTCCCTCACTCTGTCCAAGCACCCTATGATCTATATGTCTATATATATCTACGATCTTGCTTGCGATAATCTGCTTAGAAAACAAAGTTTTTCACTGTACTTAGGGACAAGTGACTACAATAAATCTAATCAATCAAATCTCAAAACAGCAAAGGGAGAGAGACAGTGTATTTGTTTCAGGTGAGGTGCTTTGCAGAAAGTAAGTGAATTGGCAACACGTTCTCACTTAGATTTTCCAATCAGGAACAGGATGGTTTACGGGGTTAGTATGTAGAGGGGACGCTGGTTGGGGGGGGGGGGGGGGGGGGGGGGTGACTGCAAATCTAGGAGTCATCGGATGTGGCAATGAAGTCAAACCTCCAGCCATCATTTTCCAGCTGTGCGCTCCGATTCAGAGGAGAGATTTAAGCGTAGTGAAGAGAGTATGATTTTGCAGACTTCCAGCATCCATAGCTCTGCGTGTGTTTATTGTGTATTTTTGTTTGCAAGCCAGGAGCTTGCCGGGGCTGGTGGTAAAAGAGAAATGACCCCTAGATTGTCTTCATAAATCAAACATTCCCTGACATCACCCCAGAATCACAGAGAAAGGAAGGTAAATAAAGCAAGGTGCTGCAGATACTGAAGCAAACGCAGAGAGGCCAGGACACTCAAAACCAGAAACTGTCCACAAAACTCACAAGGTTTTAGGAGCATCGGTGGAGAGAAAGCAGAGTTAATGTTTCAGCTCCTGTGACCTATCATCAGAACCAACAGCAGCTAGGGAAAGGTGGTATTTATACTGAAGATGGGGTGGGGAAAGAGTACGAGAGGATAAGTGGAATGGGAGCCCACATTGAAGCTGTACGAGAAAAGGCCTGGTGGGCAGACAATGGGATTGCTGATAATAGACCACTGAAGAGGAGAACATGGATAGGTGTCAAGGGGGACTACAAGCAGTTGAAAACGGGTTGGCTATACTGAAAGCAATAAGAGGACACGGCAGGGTGGAGGTGTGTAAACAGACAAAACACGCCCGTCAAGTTTCTCCAGAAACTTCTGCTTCCATTTGTTTTTGTTTCAGATCGTCTGCATCTGCAGTTCTGGGTTTTTTACAGCTCTCTCTCCCAAAAAGGGAAGAGGGGTGACTGGCTTCAGGCAGTGAGCCACAAGCACAGCATGATCCAAGGCAATCGGGTGGGAGGTGGGCAGTGGAAGTGTTATATTCAGCAAGAGAAGCAAAACATGGCCATCAGCCAGGTTGTTGGGAAGGGTTTGTCAGTCGGTCTGTCCTTTGGAACATATCTTGAGAATGCAGAAGAACAGATTAGAGTCAGCTGCTATGGAATATAATCCATGAAAGATCAAATTCATGTGTAAATGATTCTGGATTCAGGTCAGCGCAGTGAAATGTCAACTTTCCTGCCCTTCTGATGCTGTCTGACCTGTTGTGCTCCCCCAGCTCCACACTGCAGTGACGCCGATTCCAGCATCTGCAGTTCATGCTATCTCCGCATGTAAATAAAGCCAGTGTTTGCTTTTCCATCTTTATTGGAACATCAAATTAATCATTTATAGCACCATGCTACTTGAGGGATTTTCCTAGTAACTAAAGACAAATATTTTCATGGTGAAGATGAACACACTCCTCTGTCTCCCACTCCCACCCAACAAGGTATGAAAGCCCGACTTCTGACAGATCAAGTGGCCAAACATGACTTCCCAGTGCAGCACTCAGTTCCGCAGGGAGTCTGATTGCACTCAAAACATTGACTAGTTTCTCTGCACAGCTGTGCCAGACCTGCTGAGTTTCTCCAGCACACTCTGTGCTGGTTAAAGGGGTCAGGTGTCCGCAGCATTTTGATTTTATTCCAGTACTGAGGGAACGCTGCGCTCTCGGAGGTGCCCTCTCTTAGAGGTGGTGCCAAATTGAGCAACCCTTCACGACAGTGTGGGCAAGTATCCAAGTGCCCTGGCAAATATGACTACCCTCAGCAACAGAACTAAAATCCAAACACCTAAAACATTATTGCAGTGATAATGGGAACTGCAGATGCTGGAGAATCCAAGATAACAAAGTGTGGGGCTGGATGAACACAGAAGGCCAAGCAGCATCTCAGGAGCACAAAAGCTGACGTTTCGGGCCTAGACCCTTCATCAGAGAGGGGGATGGGGAGAGGGAACTGGAATAAATAGGGAGAGAGGGGGAGGCGGACCAAGATGGAGAGAAAAGAAGATAGGTGGAGAGGTAGGGAGGGGTTAGGTCAGTCCAGGGAAGACGGACAGGTCAAGGAGACGGGATGAGGTTAGTAGGTAGGAGATGGGGGTGCGGCTTGGGGTGGGAGGAAGGGATGGGTGAGAGGAAGAACAGGTTAGGGAGGCAGAGACAGGCTGGGCTGGTTTTGTGGTGCAGTGGTGGGAGGGGACGAACTGGGCTGGTTTTGGGATGCGGTGGGGGAAGGGGAGATTTTGAAGCTGGTGAAGTCCACATTGATACCATTGGGCTGCAGGGTTCCCAAGTGGAATGTTATTGCAAATACTGACAGGAGCAAGCCAAGAGCAGAATGGCTTTAGATTATCCTGGGGGCATGAAACATGCTACATCAGACACAGAACATCCTTTGAACTGAAAACCACAAATGCTAGGAATCACAGCAGATCAGACAGCATCTACAGAGAGAGAACAAAAACAGAAGTTGCTGGAAAAGCTCAGCAGGTCCGGCAGCACCTGTGCATAGAAGTCAGAGTTAATGTTTCGGGTCAGCAGAGATGCTGCCAGACTTTGAGCTTTTCCAGCAACTTCTGTTTTTGTTCCTGCTTTACAGCATCCGCAGTCCTTTCGGTTTTTGTTCCGTGCAGGGGGGAGGGGCAAGGGCGAGGACAAGGGGACTCACCAGCAAAGCTCAATTGAGGTGTGGAGGGGACAGCATTTATGCTATAGTTTGTTTGGGGAGCGGGAAACAGTTGTTGACACTGGTGGGGTGTAGACTGCTGGAGGAGAAAGGTTGTTGATGCATTCTGACCCCTTCATCTGAACCGAGTTGCAGAACGACGGTGTGTCTAACTGCCAGACTTGAAAGAACAGACAGTCTCACTGCAGTGAGAGGATATTGTGACAGAGAATGTAACATGTAAAGCTAAAAAACAAAAGGGAAGGAATGGGGGTTGGAATATCATCTTTTCCTTCTTTAACCAATCACCAGAATGCTGCTGTGACAAGCCTTTGTAATATGCTCCCTTTGGGACAGACGGGTGTGTGCATGTGCACGTGTGGGAAAAGAGAGAGAACAAAAACTGGTCTGTACATGAGCAGAGATAATGGGGACTGCAGATGCTGGAGATTCCAAGATAATAAAATGTGAGGCTGGATGAACACAGCAGGCCAAGCAGCATCTCAGGAGCACAAAAGATGACGTTTCGGGCCTAGACCCTTCATCAGAGAGGGGGATGGGGGGGAGGGAACTGGAATAAATAGGGAGAGAGGGGGAGGCGGACCGAAGATGGAGAGTAAAGAAGATAGGTGGAGAGAGTGTAGGTGGGGAGGTAGGGAGGGGATAGGTCTATCCCCTCCCTACCTCCCCACCTACACTCTCTCCACCTATCTTCTTTACTCTCCATCTTCGGTCCGCCTCCCCCTCTCTCCCTATTTATTCCAGTTCCCTCCCCCCATCCCCCTCTCTGATGAAGGGTCTAGGCCCGAAACGTCAGCTTTTGTGCTCCTGAGATGCTGCTTGGCCTGCTGTGTTCATCCTGTACATGAGCAGTCTGTCAATTCAGTGCCCATTCACAGTGGTTTGATAGAGTTTAGCTTCCTGAGTCATGTCACAGGGCAGTTCAGATTCAAGTGCATTGGTGCAGGATGGGAGTCACATACAAACGAGACCAGTCAAGTGCAGCTGGTTTCTCTCCCTGAAAAGGAGAGCAGTGAGTCTGTTGTCATATTTTAAAAAAAAGACAACTTTGCAGTTAATTCCACTAATAATAAAAACTTCCATTTACAAATTTCCACCACATCCTTCCAGCTGCAAAAATTGAAGGTGGTGGAGAGAAGTGACGATGCTGCAGACTGGAGAGCTTCATTTGGTGCATTTTACTGAAGAGACTAGTCGGAGAGAAGCAGGTCCAGCCAAAATGCCATACCATGATTAACAGATGCTGTTGTTTTGCAGTGGTACCTTTTGCAAAGCTACCAGAGCCAACAATTAGCAGGATGGCACAAGCAGGTCCACAGGGATGTTGCCATTTTCTTCCAAAATTTATCTTTTAGCAATTGAATTCAAATTGCCAACCTGCCATGGTCAATTTTTGAAGTTAGATTATTAGTCCCTTAACACAACCAATACTACAACTATCATTAAATTAATCATCTCATGTTTCAGCTAATCGAAGGCCATCTTGTATATGTCACACCATTCATTCACGTGACTGATCATTCCTAAATGGAATTCAACCCAATTTGCCTTCTCAGCAAAAGGTCATTTTTCAGTGTCCACAATTTTCACCAGCTATCCTTACAATTATATCCTCACTCACTGTTTCAGAATTTTTAAAATCCGGGAGGGCCTATTGTTGAATAAGGTCACCATAAACTTACCAGACCAAAGTTCGCTCGCTACAGACAGAGAGACAACTAGTGGTGGTTTAACCCAAGAGTCACCACAGGGAGAAGCTGAGAAGGAAACATTCCTTTTCATGATGCATGAGTACGCCATTCAGCCCTTTCAGCCTGCACCACTATTCTATATGACCGTGGCTGATCATGCAATTTCATTATCCTATTCCCAATGATTGCTTTAGCCCCAAGAGCCATGTCCAGCTCCCTCTTTAATACATCAAATGAACTGGCCCCAACAGCTTCCTGTGGGAGGGAATTCCACAGGTTCACAACCCTGAGTGAAGAAATCCTCCCTCGCCTCAGTCCCGAACAGTTTACCACTTATTCTTAGACTGTGAACCCTAGTTCTGGACTTCCCCCAACATCAGGGGTGTTCTTCCCATGTCTAGCATGTCCAATCCTATCAGGGTTTTAGATGTTTCTATAAGATTCCCCCTCCTTCTAATTTCTAGCAAGTATAAGCCCCGTCAATCCAGTCCTTCCTCACGTGCCAGTCCTGCCATCTTGGGAATCAGTCTGGTGAACCTTCACTGCATTCCCTCAATAGCAAGAATGCCCTTCCTCAGACTAGGAGACCAAAACTGCACCCTATATTCAAGGAGTGGCCTCACCAAGGCCCTGTATAACTGCAACAAGGAGAGTCCTTCATGGTAACCTAGACTAGCATGGGAATTGACCCAATTGTTCAGTATCACTAACAACACTACCCAGCAATAAGGTTTCAGAATGGGTTTACAATTGTCAAATGAATTTCACCATAGCTAAGCATGGGATATTATGTTCTGGTAAGGAAAAATCACATAACATTGCATGAAAAACAAACTCCAAAAAGCTGTAAAATGCAACTGCCATAAAATCTTTGGCTATTCAAATCCAACAGGTTTCTAAGCCGCCCGAAAGGGGCAGAAGTCAAGTACAAAGCTGGCATCACAAAATATCTCCAAATATCGTCAAAAAGATTGAAGGCTCAGTTAAGAAACATCAGAACGTAACTTACACAGCAATGTCTTGAACAGACAAAGACACAATCTGCAGGATAATTTGAAAAGAAGTGCCCCCTTGTACAACTGGCTATAATCCCACACAACAAGCCAAGCAGCTTTACTGAAGGCCTCAGATCAGGGCATGGGTCACCTGCACAGTTCCACAAAAGGCAACAGTCGACAGCTTTCTTAAAAATCACAGAAACGTGAGCTCAGTCAATCTCATTGGTTGAAAATGTTTTGGTGTAGTAAATAACAAGTCACCAGCTTGATGTATTTGAAAACTTCCCGATTCCATTTAAAGAGAGGGGGAAGAGAGACATAGAACTGCAGCATCCTCAATATATGCTAAATATCCCGTCAAAGTTTCAGCCATTTCTACCCCAGAGTCTTCAAACCTTGCCATAAGACCATGCGCACACAAATAAAATGGATTTCGACAAAGGCCACATACTTAAAGCCAGTAAGAAACAGTAAAGAAAGAGCTGGTACACCCAGCTGGATCAAAACCAAGAATCTTGAGTCAGGAGAGATTGCTGAAAGCAATCAGTAAAAAGATTTTCTTAATTGCTCAGTGTGGGAGTACTAATAGCTATTCAGTAGTCAAATAGTAATGTCGATGTGACAGCAGATTGTTTTTCCTTAAGTGAATGGACATTATATTTTTTACATGATCACTTATTCAACTTGATTTAATAATTTGTCATATGACTTGCTGAAAACAGTTTTGCTTTTATCATTCTAATTAAAATGAGAAAAAGGATGAAACATAAAAAGGTTTACTTGGTGATTCAGATTTTTATTGCCACGTGTACTCAAGTGCAGGAGTACAGTGAAAAGTGTACAGTCACCATTCTCCAATGCCGTCTTAATATACACAAGAGACAGGATTAAAAACAGGAGCAGGAACAAAAGAAACAAGAGAAGGAACTGTCCAGATCAGTCCCCTGTCTCTGCCACGAGTCCTCGCTGCCAGAAAAACAAAACCACAAAGTCTCTCCCTTTGGTCTGTGAACACAGGTGCCCAGGACAACATCCCGCACTGTCAACTACCAGGAAGGAATCAATGTTACCAAGAAAGGGAAAAGATGAATGAACAAAGTCCCAGGCTCAGGACATAGGCACTACTGGAGTAGGGGAAAGAGCAGGAACCCCTCTGGTTTTCTTTTGAGATGTAAGACAAATATGTGTTGATAAGATTGGCAAGGCTGTATAAAAACAATAAAAATAAATTTCATTACAAAGCACCTTTTGTAACTTTAGGGCATCTAAAATATACAACTCCAATTAAGTACTTCTGAAATAAAGACTAGAGCGCAGTCTAAACTCCGCTGGTCTGACAGTTTCTATCGAAATAGAAAAACAGTTGTACTTCTGAAGTTTTAACATTAGGAATAAAGAGGGAGAGAGGGCGAGGCGGACCGAAGATGGAGAGAAAAGAAGATAGGTGGAGAGGAGAGTATAGGTAGGGAGGTAGGGAGTGGATAGGTCAGTCCAGGGAAGACGGACAGGTCAAGGAGGCAGGATGAGGTCAGTAGGTAGGAAATGGAGGTGCGGTTTGAGGTGGGAGGAAGGGCTGGGTGAGAGGAGGAACAGGTTAAGGAGGCAGAGACAGGCTGGGCTGGTTTTGGGATAAGGTGGGGGGGGGGGGGTGGCGGGGGGTGGGGGGGGTGGGGAGACACCTGCGATTCTGGTGTAGCTTGCAAACTTCCTAACCAAACCTATGGTCCCATCCCTCTCTGATGAAGGGTCTAGGCCCGAAACGTCAGCTTTTGTGCTCCTGAGATGCTGCTTGGCCTGCTGTGTTCATCCAGCCTCACATTTTATTATCTTACTATGGTCCCATCCAAATTGTTTATATTAATAGCAAAAAGCAGAGGACCAGCACCAATCTTTGTGCCACTAGTTACAAGCTTCCAGTTTGAAAAACAACCCTCCACCATCACCCTCTGTCTTCTACCTTCGAGCCAAACGGCTAGCCCTACCTGTATTCCATCTGATCTAATCTGGTTAGCAAATCTACCAAGCGGAACCTTGTCAAATGCTTTACTGAGGTCCATTTAAATCATGTCTACCACTCTGCCTTCAATCCTCTGTTACTTCTTCAAAAGCTGCCAACCCTCTCCATCCCTGAAATCGCTATGATATCCTAGTCCCATGTTCCTTACCATGCCCAGAGTTCACCTGCCTTTCCTGTCAGGCCTCTTGCACTGAAATAAATGCAGTTTGATTTATCAGTTCTACCTCATTCTCTGCTTTGTGCCCGCCTGCCCTGACTGTTTGACTTGTTCCTTTTCCCAACTTCTCCAGTCTCAGGCTGATCTCTTTTCTCACCATCTCCCCGCTCGCCACCTCCCAGTTTAAGTCCTCCAGAACAGGTCCAGCAAATCTCCCCAGCAGTATATCAGTCCCCTTCCAATTCAGGTGCAGTCTGTCCTTCTTATACAGGTCACGTCTACCCTAGAAGAGATTCCAATGATCCAACAAAAAGACATATGAATCCTTCTCCCCTGCGCCGGCTCCTTAGCCACACATTTATCTGCTCTATCCTCCTATTCCTTCCCTCACTAGCTCATGATACAGAGAGTAGTCCAGGTATTACTACCCTCGAGGACCTCCTTTTTAAATTCCCACCTCAATTCCTGTATTCTCCCCTCAGAATCTTGTCCCTTTCTGTTCTTATGGCATTGGGGGTTCCAAAGCACACACCAACCTCCAGTTGGTCCATCTCCCTTTGAGAATATCCTGCACCCTCTCGGAGATATCCTTCATCCTTAATTGGGTCGCATATGAGACTATCTTCTGATAATATGTTTTTAAACCGGTGAACAGAAAAATTAATATCAGTTCCAATGCAGGCACAACCACATTCATATTAATGAATGTTCATTTAACAAACCGCTGAAACATAGCTTTGCATTTATCCAGCCTACAGACTAAAAGGTGCTGTCCATCTTTATATTGAAAAAAAAATTTTGATAAGGGTCCATCGCTAACAACTGCAGTACGGTTCCCATTTTGAGACCCCAGCCGAGGTGAACAAACAAGAGGGTCACTCCAGCACTCGGAGATAGCTGAGTGATCGAGGTTCATGGTGGAAGTTCCAGGGGTACTGCTATTCACCCAGTCTGTGCCATTTCTCTTTGTGGTGCTGCAAGGAGTGTGGGTAGCTGACAGGCTGGAAGGTTTCACTGGAGTTCCAACCCACAAGTTTTTCTACAGAATAAATTACAAAACTACTCTTTCTGGGGTGGCCTGAAGCAGTCCCCATCTGGTCACTCTATATCTGACACCAATTCCATGCACAGTCTGCCCAGCAAAAGACCCAATGCTGTATTCATGCTCCCACCGTGGATGTAGGGCCTCTTATGATCCCAGAAAGAGGGGGCGGTTTCTGAACTGCCCTGCTGGAGAAGCCCTCATGAAACTGTCAGTAAGTGAGGAACGGGGAGAGAGAAGGTCAAAAGTGCACTGCCACTTCCAAATTGTTATCACCCAGATGTAACAGGCAGGGGCCAGCTTGTCAAAACTCAAAAGCAGCTCACATTGGCACCACCACTCGACACAGCCCAGACCATCACACAAGCCAACCCCCCATCCACATTTCTCACTGCCGTGGAAAAGCGGTCAATATCTCCCATGCCAGCTATAATCTCCAATCATCCTGAGCCTGCTCCACTGCAGCTGTAACTGCTGCTCCCAACCTCATGTTAGCTCATCACTCAGAAGCCTCTTACAGGGAAAAAATAAAATGTCAAGAGACTGCAGTCCTAAAAGCATCACTTGATACCACAAACAGTGGTGTAAGCTGTTTGTAGGCCGGCCAGCCGTGGCACAGGTTGCTATTTGGTTTGAGGACAAGTGACCCCTTGTCACCGGGCTGAGGCCCTTAGCCAATGATGCAATTGGCTCCTGGTTAGCTGAAAATCTCATGGCTATGAATGATAATGACAGAAGGTTTCAGACTGCTGGAAGGGCAAATGGTTTAGCTTCCTCTCTCAATCTCCTGAACCGAGCCAGTTTATTTTCCTCTCACCAGTTGCTGTAAACTGTTGCTCTCAAACAATAAGGCAGTGATTTTAAACTATGTAAACTGGTGCCTCCATGCTTCCTGTGAAGCAGTGAGAGAGCCAAAGGAAAAGAGCAGAGAACTGAAAGACCACTCGGTCACGTGTCTTTGTGCATCTGTGCACACACGTGCATCTGAATGTATGTTTGGGTGGGGAGGCAGCAGGGGAGAGACAGAATGGTTTAGAATTTTAACTAGTGCAGCTATATACCAACATTTCACAGCTGCTTACCTGTGGTTATAATCTAATGCATTTCTAATAAATTGTAGTTCTTGCTAAGTACAGAAAGCAGGACTGTTCTATTAACCTGGGTTTACCCGACAGGTAAATTGAAGACTTAGTGTATTTTGATAACAATTTTTAAATATTGTGTTGGCTCCAGGAATTGCAAGAATGATATCCAGTGTGGTGCCTCAGTGATAATGGGAACTGCAGATGCTGGAGAATCCAAGACAATAAAATGTGAGGCTGGATGAACACAGCAGGCCAAGCAGCATCTCAGGAGCACAAAAGCTGACATTTCGGGCCTAGACCCTTTATCAGAGAGGGGGATGGGGTGAGGGTTCTGGAATAAACAGGGAGAGGGGGGGAGGCGGACCGAAGATGGAGAGAAAAGAAGATAGGTGGAGAGGAGAGTATAGTTGGGGGGGTAGGGAGGGGATAGGTCAGTCCAGGGAAGACGGACAGGTCAAGGAGGTGGGATGAGGTTAGTAGGTAGGAGATGGAGGTGCGGCCTGGGGTGGGAGAAAGGGATGGGTGAGAGGAAGAACAGGTTAGGGAGGCGGAGACAGGTTGGACTGGTTTTGGGATGCAGTGGGTGGAGGGGAAGAGCTGGGCTGGTTATGTGGTGCAGTGGGGGGAGGGGATGAAATTGGCTGGTTTAGGGATGCAGTTGGGGAAGGGGAGATTTTGAAACTGGTGAAGTCCACATTGATACCATTAGGCTGCAGGGTTCCCAGGCGGAATATGAGTTGCTGTTCCTGCAACCTTCGGGTGGCATCATTGTGGCACTGCAGGAGGCCCATGATGGACATGTCATCTAAAGAATGGGAGGGGGAGTGGAAATGGTTTGCGACTGGGAGGTGCAGTAGTTTGTTGCAAACTGAGCGGAGGTGTTCTGCAAAGTTTTTTTGCAGAACACCTCCGCTCAGTTCGTAACAAACAACTGCACCTCCCAGTCGCAAACTATTTCCACTCCCCCTCCCATTCTTTCGATGACAGGTCCATCATGGGCCTCCTGCAGTGCCACAATGATGCCACCCAAAGGTTGCAGGAACAGCAACTCATATTCCGCCTGGGAACCCTGCAGCCTAATGGTATCAATGTGGACTTCACCAGTTTCAAAATCTCCCCTTCCCCAACTGCATCCCTAAACCAGCCCAGTTCGTCCCCTCCCCCCACTGCACCACACAACCAGCCCAGCTCTTCCCCTCCACCCACTGCATCCCAAAACCAGTCCAACCTGTCTCTGCCTCCCTAACCTGTTCTTCCTCTCACCCATCCCTTCCTCCCACCCCAAGCCGCACCCCCATCTACCTACTAACCTCATCCCACCTCCTTGACCTGTCCGTCTTCCCTGGACTGACCTATCCCCTCCCTACCTCCCCACCTATACTCTCCTCTCCACCTATCTTCTTTTCTCTCCATCTTCGGTCTGCCCCCCCCCCCCCCCCCCCCGTCCCTATTTATTCCAGAACCCTCACCCCATCCCCCTCTCTGATGAAAGGTCTAGGCCTGAAACGTCAGCTTTTGTGCTCCTGAGATGCTGCTTGACCTGCTGTGTTCATCCAGCCTCACATTTTGTTGTCTTGGTGCCTCAGTGAGGTTTGATAGGTTAAAGATTCAAAGAGACAGAGGACAGACAGAACAGGATTATAGTGCTGCCTCTGAAAGATGGCAAATCTAGTATTCATTCAGTACTGCAATGGAGTGCCAGATGAGGGTGTTGTCCTCAAGCCTGCAAAGCGAGGCTTGAACCCACAAATTGTTGACTTCTGGTGGAAGTGCTACCAACGTAGCCAAACTGTGCAATGCAGAGGGATCTGGGTGTTCTCGGGCTCGGAACATATAGTTAGTATACAGGTGCAAAGTAATAAAGATGGCAAATTTTGGGCTCGATTGCTAGAGAATCAGAGCTCAAGTTTGTTACAACCTTATAGGATGTTGGTGAGACCAGGAATACTCTATCTTCATTTCGGTCCCCGTATTTAAGAAACGATATACTGGCACTGGATGGAACTCAAAAGAGATTCGCAAAGATGACTCCTGGGATGATAGAGTTGACATATCAAGTACAGCCAAAGATGTATACAATTCTATACATCAGAGAGTTTAGAAGAATAGAGGTGGTCTGATTGAAATATACAAGATTCTGAGGGGGCTTGAGTTGGTTAGACGTTGAGAAGAAAAACAGAAATCGGTGGAGAAATTCAGCAGGACTGGCAGCAGTTTGCAAAGAAATGTTTTGAATCCAGTGACTCTTCATTACAACTGTCGGTAGGAAGGAAAATATGGTATTTATGCTGAAGCTGAAGTGGGGGTGGGGCTGGCGGAAAATCAGGAGATCAGATGGGTGAAGATGGAGCCCAGAAAGATGTGAAAGAGATAGGAAAACAAGGAGATTATGGATAGCAAAACAGGCCAGAAGAAAAGCTGAATGAGTGATAATAAGATCTAAGAGCAGGAGAAAATGGGTGAGCTGTACTAAATGCAGCCCATATAACGTGATAACGGACCTAGGAGTAGATGAGAATGGGTGAGCTGTACTGAAAGCAATTTGTCATGACTGGATGTGGCAGGTGAAAAAAAAAGTGGAAGGATGGAATCAGGCTGAAAAGTACTTGAATTTGATCTTGAGTCCTAGAGGCTACGGGGTCCCCAAGTGGAAAGTGAGATCTTGTTCTTGGAGGTTGTGCTGAGGCTTGCTGGAAATCAGCAGTAGGCCTGCCACCGAAATGTTGGCATGGGAACACAATGGTTTGTCAAAGTGGCAGATGACTAGAAGTTTGGGGTCATTTTTGCAGTAGAATGCAGATGTTCTGCAATGCTGTCACCCAGCCTGTACTTTGTCTCAATAACGTACAGGAGGCCATGCTGTGAACGGCGAATACGGTAGGCTAGATTGAATGAAGGGCAGGTAAATTACTGCTTCACCTGGAAGGTGTATCTGGGACCTTGAAGAGGCAGGGGGGAGGAAATAAATGGGTATGTGTTACACTTTCTGGAATTATGTGGGAAGGTGTGATGGGAGTGAGAGATGATGTTGGGAATGGAGGAAGAGTGGACCAGAGCATTCCAGAGGGATCAGTCCCTTTGGAATGCTGGTAAAGGAGGGGGCAGGGGGGGAAAATGTGTCTAGTCATGGCATCCTAATGGAGGTAATGGATAACAATCCTTTGTATGCAGAGGCTGATATTAATTAAAGACCTGTATGCTAACTTTGTGTCCCATTCAAAAGAACACCCAGATACCTCTGCACCTCTCAAGTCAGCTCAGTCGGTAGCACACCTGTGGAATCCCCTGCCCAGTGAAGCAGATGAGGCTACATCATTGAATGATTTTTAAAGCAAAGATAGATAGATTTTTGAACAGGAAAGGAATTAAGGGTTGTGGTGAACTGGTGGGTAAGTGGAGCCAAGTCCACAAAAGAAATTGGCCGTGATTTTATTAAATGGCGGAACAGGCTCAATGGGCCAGATGGCCTACTCCTGCTCCTGGTTCTTGTATTCTACTCCTATCAATCATTGTTGTGGGAGGGAAGGGAGGGGGCAAGTGCAGAAGATGCCACATGGAAGGTGGCATCACCAAAACAGATGCGATGGAGAACGAGAGACTGGGAAAATGGAACCCGAGACTTTACAGCAAGCAGGGTGTGAGAGGATGGTCACGGTGATTTTGGGAGTCAGTGGATAAGAAGTGGATGTTGGTGGCTAGTCTATCCTCAGTAGCAGAAACAAAGAGAGGTCGAGGAAGTCAAAGGAGGAATCAGAGATGGATGAGGTGAAGGCGAGAGCTGGGTGGAAACTGGAAGCAAAATTGAAATTTTTTTCCAATTCTGACGAGACAGGGACGCAGCACTGATGGCATCATTGATGTATCAAGGAGGATATTGAAAAGATGTTTCCATTAATGGAAAAATCTCAAACTAGGACCGACTCATTTAAAAGGAATTTATGCTCCTAGAGGTAGTTAATGTCTGGAATTCCTGACGCTCGAGTGTTTTGGAGGCCAGATCACTGAAGGGAATTTAAAGGGGAGGTAAGTTGATATTTCAAAAAAAGTAGGAGCTGAAGGGCATAAGGAGGTGGCATGAAATAGGAGCGGAGGCCTGGGGCAGATCAGCCATGTTTTTACAGACTGGCAGCGCAATCATAGGAGGGCTGAATGGCCTATTTCCACACTTGGGAATCTATGGAATTCTATTCTATAGAAAAGAAAAGGGTATAGGCCATTCAGCCCATCAAGTCTACACCGAACCTCTGAAGAGCATCCTACGCAGACCCACCCTATTCCTGTAACCCTGTATTTCCCATGGCTAATCCACTTAGGCTGTACATCCCTGGACATATGGGCAATTTAGCCTGGCCAATTCACCCTAACCAGCACATTTTTGGACCAAGGGAGGAAACTACGAAGGCACAGGGAGACGTGCAAACTCCACACACACAGTCACCCGAGGGTGGAATTGAATTCAGGTCTCCAGCAACATGAGGCAGCATGTTAACCACTGAGACTTCTTTTTCTTGTTCACGTGACAGGTCAGAAGCATAAGGTTAACAGCCTCAATGGATTCTGGTGCTTAGCGAGTCCTAAATGAACTGCACCGTCTCCTTTAATTCCAGTCCTATAGGGGTTAAGTTAGTCTTTGAGCTGCACCAATGTGTGTTGTGCTTGGGTACGCACCTGTAGGTGGATGAGAAACACACCTGACTTACTTTCATGAGTGCTGCCTTGATACGTTAGCTGGTATCTAAATGCAAATCCTCTTTGACCTTCATACAACCTTGAGTACATGGAACACTGTTCAACTGTACAATTCACCTCAACTCGAAGTAGCAGACAACATGAATGCAGAAAAGAGAACGAACAATTCCAGTTAAAGCTTAAACATAGTTTGCATAGAAATAAACCTTGTGACCTTGGAATATCTGTACTTTTACCTTGTTATCTGTACATAGCTTCCAATTCAAGTTTAACTTTATCTCCGTATGTGCACTGGGGTCCAGAAGTGCACAGCATGCAAATTAGGAGCAGGAGCAGGTCAATCAGCTCCTCAACACTGCTATGCTCATTGATATGATCTTGGCTGATCTAAATACTTAGTATTCCTGTCTATCCCTGGTAATATTTCACCCCCTTGCTTAAGGATCTAATCTACCTCTGCTTCCACTGCTTTGTGATGAAGGCCAGTCTTTGAATATTATAAAGGCACTGTATCAGAAACAAAATTCGCCTCCTTGCTTTTAAGAACAGTGACCCTTGCTTCTAGAATGTCTCACAAGTGGAAACATCCTCCCCACATCAGGATCCCTCATGATCCTGCCAGAATAGTTACTGTTAAAAAAAATTGCTGATAGGTACAATTATTTAAATTAGTTTCATGAGCTGATGAATTTATTGGTGCGTCAATGGCACAGATTTCAGTTAAATAACACCCATAACCTAGATAAATCCATATCACTACTTCATCAGGAACTTCAACCCTTTCAAGTCAGCAAAACATAGTTGGTGGTAGCAGGTCTGCTTCGCAAATTCTTAGTAAAACTTTTGTTTTTAAGATTAGGAGTAATTGAAAAATGTGCCAGAATTTCTCCAGCTCACATTCTTCAATGCCTGCACACAAGGGTGACAAATTCGCAGTTGGTTGAGTTTGAACATCCAATAAAGCCATAAAATAATAATGACTTGGCAAGTACATCAAATAAACATTTGGTGTGATGGTATATGACTGTTATCCAAACTCCCTTTTGCTGAGAACTGCAAGAACAACTTGCAATCTGGCCAGGCGACTGTTCAGCAAGAAAAGGCATACCACAGAACTTAAGTATTATTCCACCTCTCCCTTAAACCAACAGTGCATAATGCAATTGAACTTGCTGGAAATGAGAGTGAGAATGGTTTGGGATTAAAAAAAAGAGAGAACCCAAGCCACTATCAGATGTGCAGCCTCAATGGGTGCTTCACGTATCTCTCAGGAACTGATCAGGTTCAAAGAAAAAGGTGAAATTGAGTGGTCAAAGCCGCTCGCAGTCCCAGAAGGGCAAGGCTTAACTTCAACTTCTCCAATACTGTGGCCTTCACAGATACCAATATTTTATCCCCATTATCTGCTTAGTCTACTGGTGTTGCCCAGTGGGACAGGAAATATCCCATGAGTGAGTAAGAATGAGTGCAAATGCTTGACAGTGAGTGAATCTCAGCGGGGGTGGGAGGGAGGGGGGATGACCAGGTAAAACAGACAGAATGTGCATGACTCCCTGTATTGGTATTTCAATGTTAAAGTGCCACTTCTCATCAGCTATAACAAATTAACACTGCACATGTACATGCTCAGTCTTTGTTTCACCAAATTCATGGAGGTTCCGAGGTACAGCTGAAAAAAAGGGAAGAGCCAAAGGTTTAGAAAGACGATTTCAGAGTTTCGTGCTCAGATAGCTAATACAATAATGACTTGCAGTTCTGACTGCAGCAAATCAGGATACGGTGTTGATAATCACTGTACACGTTAAAAATCACAAGAATGGAAGTGTGGTAAGATGATGTGTCTCTGGTATATTTTTTCAAACAACATATGTAATTCACAACACTGGGTGGGTTGCTGCAGCAGTGAATAGGTGGAACACAGTATTCTATTTCTTAGTTAAGGCGTTTAGACAGTTGAGAGGTGATGGTGTAGTGATAAGTCACTCAGCATCCCAGGCTAACATTCATTGAATCTTACTACGGCAGACAGCGAAATTTGAATTCAGTTATAAAAAGCTGGAATGAAAATAAAGATGTTAGCGTAAAGATGTCCAGGTAATTGTCACCATTTGTCATTTTAAAATAAAACCCATCTCGTTCACAAATAAGTTTGTGATGGAAAGTTGCCACCTTGCCCGATCGTACAGATAGTTTGCTTAAACATAGTTTGCATAGTAATAAACCTTGTGTGGCCTTGGAATATCTGTACCTGGCTTCCATTTCAAGTTTAACTTTATCTCCGTACATGCACTGATTCCGAATGTCCTCTAGACAATAAGAATAGGCAACAAATGCCGGTCTCACTGGTAACACTCACATCCCACGAGCAAGCACAAAACTTGAGCAGGTGTAGAGAGTGGAAGATTTGCACCATTTGAATGAATCAATAAACGTACTGTCATGTCTATTTTACAGAGAGAGACACAGTAAGCTAGAATGAAAAGCGCTTCCACTTTAGCCCAAATAACTAGATCTAACTCTTTCTTTCTTCAGTGTTTTGGCAGAGAATTACACAGGCTCACCACTCTCTGGGTGAAGAAATTTCTCCTCAGTTAAGTCCTAGCAGCCTATCCCACATCTTTAGACTGTGACCCATTTCCAGACTCCACAGTCAGTCATTGGAGACATCCTCCTTTCCTGGTGTTGGGAGTGAAGAGAGGTGGTATGGGTCATAAGTTTGCAGATGACACTAACATTCGTGGTATGTAGTGAGCAGTAAAGAAGGTTACCTCAGAGTACAATAGGTCCTTGATCAGATAACCCAAAGGGCCGAGGCCGGCAGCTGGAGTTCAATTTAGATAAATGTGAGGTGCTGCTTTTTGGAAAGGCAAATCAGGGCTGGACTTACACATTTAATGGTAGGGCCCTGGGCAGTGTGGCCGAACAGAGGCCTAGGGGTGTAGGTGTATAGTTTCTCGAAAGTGGAGTGGCAGGTAGACAGATTGGTGAAGGCAGTGTTTGGTACACTTGCCTTCACTGGTCAGTGAAAGCAGTATAGGAGTTCAGATGCCATGTTGCGTCTGTCCAAGACATTGAAGAGGCCACTTTTAGAACACTGTGTTCAGATCTGGTCTCCCTGCTGTAGGAAAGACATTAAACACTTTCAAGTTGAACAAAACAAAAGATTTACAAATATGTTGTCAGGGCTGGAGGGTTTGAGCTAAAGGGAAAAGGCCGAATAGATTGGGGCTATTTTCCTCGGAGCGACCAAGGCAGAGGGGCAACTTTATAGGGGTTTATAAAATTATGAGAGGCATGGATAAGGTGAATAGCCAAGGTCTTTTATGTAGGGTAGGGGAGTCCAAAACTGCAAGACAGAGGTTTAAGGTGATTTGGGAAAGATTGAAAAGGGACTTGAGCAGCAACTTTTTCCATGCTGAGGGTGGCGCGTGTATGAAATGAGCTGCCAGCGGAAATAGTGGAGGCTGGTACAATTACAACATTTAAAAGGCACCAGGAATGGGTATATGAATAGGAAGGGTTTAGGAGGGATAGGAGCCAAATCCTGTCCAATAGCCCTCGATGAATTTAGGATATCTCATCAGTATGGTGAAGTTGGGCCAAAGGGTCTGCTTCTGTGCTATACAGCTCTTTGATTGCTTTCCCCAACTCTGCTCCCATCGTTTCTGTGTATATTTTCCCCCCAAACTAACCATACAAGCTGGTTGCTTTCGGCAACAAGGCTCTGACAGAATGACTGCACATTTCTTCAGCCTGCTGAAACTAAAGCTTTCCATCACCAGGCCCCAAAGAACATCCTAACAAAGACACCATCCCGAATTAGACTGGGATATCCTCAAATGTAAGTTATTGTTGATTTGGCAACCATTCGATTCAGTAATATATTTCAGTTATATCCTCTTGGAAGAGGATCATAAGTTAGCTTTTAACCAATTAACTTCAAGCTTATTTCAAGAGCCTCTACTTCAGTCTTGCCTATTAGTTTCACAATCCAATGTGCACATTTTGCAATAGTTAAAAATGGCATTCCTGAAACAAAAATAAACATTTTATTCAAAACATGTCATCAATAGTGAATCAGCCTTTGGCAACAAATAGAACTTGTGCAAAAAAGTTACTAATGGACTGCTGGGAGAACCAGGCCTGCTGGTCAATATCAAATTTTATTTAACTTCAAGGTAGTAGCAACATTGCTTTAAGCACCAGTTCTTAACTAATTTTGTTATAACTAACACATCACATTTGCATATCTCTCACTCATACAAGCATGCACTGATGCAGGACAAATTTGCAAGGTGCTGGAGCCCAAATATAGCCAGTTCTGTCCTGTCCTCATTTTTCAAGAGCCGCGACTTTCCCTCCAGAGTGGTCAAAAACGATCTCTCATGTTTCCCACAAATCATCCCTCACACCCTCTCCCCACAATAACCACCACAACAGAATCCCCCTCGTCCTCACGTACCACCCACCAACCTCCGGATCCAACGCATCATCCACCAGCACCTCCACCATCTGTAATCTGACCCCACCAAAGACATTTTCCCCTCCCCCACCCTTATCTGCTTTCCGGAGAAACCACTCTCTCCATGACTCCCTCGTCTGCTCCACCCACCCCACCAACCCTACCACACCTGGCACTTTCCCCTGCAACCGCAGGAAGTGCCACACTTGCCCCTACACCTCCCCCCTCACCCCCATCCCAGGCCCCAAGAAGACTTTCCACATCAAGCAGATGTTCATCTGTGCACCTGCTAAGGTGGTATACTGTGTCTGCTGTTCCCATTGTGGCCTCCTCTACATCGGGGAAACCAAGCAGAGGCTTGGGGACCGCTTGGCGGAACATTTACACTCTGTTCGCACTAAACAACTGCACCTCCGTCATGAACCATTTCAACTCCCCCTCCCATTCCTCAGATGACATGTCCAACCTGGGCCTCCTGCAGGGCCACAATGATGCCACCCGAAGGTTGCAGGAACAGCAACTTGTATTCCGCTTGGGAACCCTGCAGCCCAATGGTATCAATGTAGACTTCACAAGCTTCAAGATTTCCCCTGCCCCTACCTCATCCCAAAACCAGCCCAGCTTGTTCCCCACCTCCCTAACCTGTCCTTCCTCCCACCTATCCCGTCCTCGCACCTCAAGCTCCGCCCCGATCTTCAACCAACTAGCCTTATCCCACCCCCTTGACATGTCAATCCTCACCTTTTCTACAAGGTGAACTTGTGTTGGCTGTAACACGATTCGATTGGTGCAGAGGAGTACGTGTCAACAACACATGATCAATTCATAGGCTTTGTTGTGAACATGTACAATGTTAGCACTGACAGACTCTCCACACCATCAGCGCATGATCATTTCACTGGCTATGTCGTAAAGTGCTTTCTGTGAGCAATACAGTACAACCTCATTCCCCCATCAAGTCAACTTAACATTTTTTCAAGGTCAAGTTTTACATTTACTTTTATTTCATTATTAGATATGAATTAAACATTTATTCAAATTGCTGTATCCTTTGTGTTATGCTTTTGAGTGATTGAGTGACTGGTTTTGGTGGTCTACACAAATCCCACTTTTCCCGCAGGACCTGTTATTTCTACAGTGCTATTTTCCATAATGCGAAGTTGCACAGAAACGCTAGTAATCGCGTTATAGCAGAACTGACTGTACATGAGTTAAGTGCAACAGTTCTGGACTTCAAACAAAAAGCATGTCAGAGTTACATAGAGAGATAAAAACTGAAATTGCTGGAAAAGCTCAACAAGTCTGGCAGCATCTGCAGAGAGAAAGAGTTAACGTGTCGGGTTGTTAACTCTGCTTTCTTTTCACAGATGCTACCTGGCCTGCTGGCATCATCTATGGAGAGGAAGCAGAGTGAATGTTTTGAGTCCAGAGGCTGTAGCTTGGAAAATGCTGGTGTATATGCTGAAGCTGGGGGTTAGGGAGTCAGCGAGTGCAAGAAACAATTGAACAGACCAAGGAAAGAGTAAAGGTCAGGCTGGGACAAAATATAGCTGCAAATGGGGATCGTTAGTGACTGACATTAGATTGGCAGCAATGACAAGGCCTGGTGTGTCGGGGTTAGATAAGGACATGGGAGAAGGTGCTGATGTCCAATAACTATTTAATGCAACATTGAGTCCATAAGGCTGCAGAAGGCCCAAGTGGAAAATGAGGTCTTCTTCTTGTTTGCGCTAAGCTTCAATGAAGCACTACAGCAAGCCTGAGACAGATGTTGGCCAGGGAACACAGTGGTGCATTGAAATGGCAGGTAACTGGAAGATCAGGGTCATTTTTGCAGACAGGACATAAGTTTTCTATAAAGCAATCCGCCAGTCTGTGTTTCATCGCCCCATTGTAGAGAAAGGCCACATTTTGAGCAGTGAATTCAGTTGACTGGATTGAGTGAAGTTCAGATAAATTTATTTTTCTGGTTTGCCAACCTCATGTCTCTCAACGCACTGTGATTCTTATTCCTGACCCTAACTACTAAAAAAGACTCAGAAGAGCTTGCATGCTTTTCTTTATGGTGGGAGAATGAGACATAATAAACATCGCCAAACAGATTGATTAGAAAATAGAGGGGATATTTCCTGCACAGTTGTCTTCATGCACCTCATTGATTTCCATGACCCCAATGTTGGCAGCCATATCTTTCAGCTGTCAACGCCTGTGTTACAACCTGACAGATTTCCCTCACTATATTCTTATTGCTTAAAACTGGACAGTGATGGTCTTGCACAACACAATACACAACAATTATACACCGATGCTGTTTATATCCACAATGTTGAGAAGGTCTTATGCTAATGCTGCAACTCCAAAAATATTTGAAAACTGAAAATATATCATCTTTTGATGCCACTTGGCTCCCTTTAATAACCCAGTTGCCTTCCTAAATCCAACCTTTTGTCCAATTTGTAACCAGAGGAGGACACAAACATCATATCGCTGTTTTGAACCCACGTTTGCATCATTATTGGTCAATATAAAAATGAGGAGACTCACTATTTTAGCATTAATAGCAGACTTATTATTTACTAGTTCTACTAGAGGCATCTAAAACGATCATAAAAGAAAAAAAAATCCATAGAATCAGTTGAGTGTGGAAACAGGCTATTCAGCCCAACAAGTCCACACTGACCCTCTGAACAGCATCCCACCCAGACATACCCCATTCCTGTAAACCTATATTTTCCGTGGATAACCCACTTAGCTTACACATCCCTGCACACTATGGACAATTTGGCTTGGCCAATCCACCTAACCTGCACATCTTTGGACTGTGGGAGGAAGCTGGACCACCTAAAGGAAACCCATACAGACACGGACAGAATGTGCAAACTCCACAGAGACAGTGGCCGGAGGCTGGAAGTGAACCCGGGTTCCTGGTGCTGTGAGGCAGCAGTGCTAACCACGGAGCTGACCTGTGAGATGCAAGATTGGCACAGGTGAAAGGTGCAACTCTTGGGGTGGGCAACAATTCAAGGTATTCATCAACATTTTGGCTCCAAATCCGATATTTCTTTTGGAAAGGTTAAATGGTTTTATGTGGAACATCCACACGGCTGCACCTTTTCCAGGTCAGGAATCCATAATGAATGATAAATGCTGACAACCTGTGAGACACCACGTCCATTAAAAACAGATGCTGGGAGAGAGACTAAAAAGCGATCAAAGCTCATGTTTTAACTAAAATCCCTATAGTGCGGAAAAAGAGGCCATTTGGCCCAATGAGTCTGCACTGACCCTCCAAAAAGCATCCCACCCAGACCCAAATCATCCCTGCCACCCAACATTTCCAAGGCTAATCCACCTAGCCTGCACATCCCTGAACACTACGGGCAATTTAGCATGGCCAATCCACCTAACCTGCACATCCTTGGACTGTGGGAGGGAACCGGAGCACCCGGAGGAAACCCATTCAGACACGGGGAGAACGTGCAAACTCCACATAGACAGTGACCCGAGGCTGGAATGGAATCTGGGTCCCTGGTGCCGTGAGCCCTCGAAGCTACTACATAGTTGAAGGAAGGAGATCACACTGGGCAGTCCAATTAATAAAAAACACCTTCCGCTTCACTTGCATCCACAAAGTTTTAGAATCTGATCATCAAATCATCCCCCTCGAGATGCTGCAAATTAAGGAGTTTCAGCTCAAATAGCTAGGTGCTCTATGTAAATGTTGTGATAAAAGTTCTAATCTATTTACTTATGATCATGATAAAGTATTCGCCGGCAGCAAATATAAATATTACATCACATGCAATATTTTGGAATAAGGTCTTTACCCTTGCCTTTTTTGATCTAGTAAGAGAGCAGGTGTGATCAGATCCGAGAATAAGTCAGGACCTTTAGGGAAGGAGGTAGAAACCCTGACTAAAGGTCAAGGAATGAAAGCTCTCATTGAAGGCACCCAGTTCTATCCCCATACCACGGGCAACATGCTAAGCTATGGTCAATACAAGATAACTTGGATTACTGTATAAATTTATGTCACCAAGGGTTAAATTGCATTCTTGAAATATGACCACACCAGGACCTCTCCCAGTTTGTTCAGTCACTAAATTATCAGACAGCTTATCCAACATCCAGTATTGCATGAGCAGCAATATCCTCTGATTAAATACTGGGAAAACAGAAGCCATTGGTTTCAGCCTCTGCTCCAAACTCCAAACCTCCAAGCCTCTGGTATCTTGTGCCTCCCCAATTTTAACCCCTCCATCATTAAACAGCATATCTTCAGGCGCATCAGCCCAAGTTCCAGAACTCTGTCCCTCCACTACCCTGCATTTCTACGGTGTTTTAATATATTTAAAATCTCCATCTGATCTGACCCAATGGTCCTCCTCTCCTCAGAATCAGACTTTATGTTCATACCACACTTGTAAAGAAAACCTTGAGATGTTTCACTGATTCATTCAGCACCTCCAATACAAGGTTGCTGCTGTTACTGCAGCAAATTGCTTGACAGAAAATATGATAGGAAGTGGGGGAAGTGTCTTCAGCCTAACCATCCAGAGAAACATGCAACATTACTCTCATTCTGGCAGCTGAAAAGATTCTAAAGTTTTGTTATGACTAGTCTAAACAGAAAACTATTCAACCTGTAACATTTAGTTGCAGGAAAACCCCCGATAAGTCTTAAACTTGATTTTCATAATTTTAACCTCTCTTCACTGAATTTCTTGTAGTTGTGCCCCAGATTTGTCATTGAATTTGCATTACAGTAAAATCCCCTTTCAGCTACTTGTGTTCTCAACATCAGAAGTCTACAGTGGGAGCGATGATATTTTTAATTTTATCCCCTGTAAAGCAGAGCGTACCACTGGTACACATTCTGTTGCCCATCTAATGAAACCAACAACGCAAACAGAGTGCGCCTTCTATAATGTGTTCATGACATGTGAGTGTATTGGCTTAGTGGGGGGGGGGTCATCTACTTCCCATCTGTAATTACACTTGATAAGGTGGCAGCGAACTGCCTTCTTGAACCACTTCAGTCGCTGGGTTGTCGGTAGACCCATGGTCCTGTTAGGAAGTGAAAGTTATTGCCAAGGGGGTAAAAAGCTGCACGTCTGCATTCAAGTGATTTAGCAACATTCTGTAAAGAAAAAAGTCCATTCCATTTCACTTCCTGATCATTTTAACCCATGGGCGACGACAAAATGATTAGCCGAATAATTAATCAATTTACATCAAGTTTCCAATTCCAATGTTAACAAGTGATTCCAACCCTAATACCAAAGGCATTTCATACATCAACTGAACATCACATGGATGTTACTATCCTAACAAATATTTGCTTTGTTTTTCCTTTGGCAAACCCAATTACAGATTTTTACCAGTAACACCCACGAAGGACTTGACGTTAGCGAGTCAAACCTTCTCCGACACCTAGGCTCCTTGGGCACAGCTCTTAGAGATACCAAGAAACAAAAATCTGTTTTCCAACATGTGCACTTGTCGACTCACAATGTCAATGGTGAATGTAAGGTTGAGCTTCTGGCAAAATAAAACGTACCTTCTTCATTAAAAAAGTCAAGGTTAATGTTGATTTCCTGAAGTTATCATTCATAATTACGTAACATTTAAAGACTACAGTGCAAATATCACAAAGCTTAAGTTTCATGTGGCCTTATTTAAAAGAAGGATTTTCCCTTTCCAGCCTCTTTTTTTGCTGTCTTTTTCCCCCCCAAAAGAAACTTGTGAATAAAATTATAACTACATTACAAATCAGATCAAGTTGGACATGACAGAAATGCAATAAAAATGTCATTCCACATTTGCGCCTTTAAGCTCTCACTCTGCAAACAAATATTGGAAACAGACTAATTATGATAAGATGTGTTAATGGGAACTGCAGATGCTGGAGAATCCAAGATAATAAAATGTGAGGCTGGATGAACACAGCAAGCCCAGCAGCATCTCAGGAGCACAGAAGCTGACGTTTCGGGCCTAGGCCCTTCATCAGAGAGGGGGATGGGGTGAGGGTTCTGGAATAAATAGGGAGAGAGGGGGAGGCGGACCGAAGATGGGGAGAAAAGAAGATAGGTGGAGAGAGTATAGGTGGGGAGGTAGGGAGGGGATAGGTCAGTCCAGGGAAGACGGACAGGTCAAGGAGGTGGGATGAGGTTAGTAGGTAGGAGATGGAGGTGCGGCTTGGGGTGGGAGGGAGGGATGGGTGAGACGAAGAACAGGTGAGAGCCTCCACTGACCCCTTCTCCCGCTTCCAACACAAGTCCTCCTCTTGCAGACCATCCCCAGGACTCCTACCTTCCCTCGACCTCTTCATCTCCAACTGCCGTCGAGACGTCAACCGCCTCAACCTCTCCACCCCTCTCACCCACTCCAACCTCACCCCGCAGAACGGGCAGCCCTCCGCTCCAACCCCAACCTCACCATCAAACCCACAG
The DNA here is from genome assembly GCF_030684315.1 of Stegostoma tigrinum. NCBI lineage: Eukaryota > Metazoa > Chordata > Chondrichthyes > Orectolobiformes > Stegostomatidae > Stegostoma > Stegostoma tigrinum. The sequence continues at coordinate 24,270,786 of NC_081357.1, forward strand.
ACAAGGGTGGTGCAGTGGTAGTATGGCGCACTGACCTCTACATCGCCGGGGCCAGACGCCAACTCTCCGACACCACCTCCTACCGCCCCCTCGATCATGACCCCACACCCGAGCACCAAACCATCATCTCCAACACCATTCATGAACTCATCACCTCAGCAGGCCTCCCACCCACAGCCTTCAACCTCATTGTTCCCCAACCCCACACGGCCCGTTTCTATCTCCTTCCCAAAATCCACAAACCTGCCTGTCCTGGTTGACCCATTGTCTCAGCCTGTTCCTGCCCCACCAAACTCATCTCCACCTACCTGGACTCCATTTTCTCCCCTTTGGTCCAGGAACTCCCCACCTACGTCCGTGACACCACCCACGCCCTCCACCTCCTCCAGGACTTCCAATTCCCTGGCCCCAACACCTCATTTTCACCATGGACGTCCAGTCCCTATACACCTGCATTCCGCATGCAGATGGCCTCAAGGCCCTCCGCTTCTTCCTGTCCCACAGGCCCAACCAATCCCCCTCCACCGACACCCTCATCCGCCTAGCCGAACTCGTCCTCACCCTCAACAACTTCTCTTTCGATTCCTCCCACTTCCTACAGACAAAGGGGGTGGCCATGGGCACCCGCATGGGCCCCAGCTATGCCTGCCTCTTTGTAGGTTACGTGGAACAGTCCCTCTTCCGCACCTACACAGGCCCCAAACCACACCTCTTCCTCCGTTACATTGATGACTGTATCGGCGCCGCCTCTTGCTCCCCAGAGGAGCTCAAACAGTTCATCCACTTCACCAACACCTTCCACCCCAACTTTCAGTTCACCTGGGCCATCTCCAGCACATCCCTCACCTTCCTGGACTTCTCAGTCTCCATCTCAGGCAACCAGCTTGTTACTGATGTCCATTTCAAGCCCAGACTCCCACAGCTACCTAGAATACACCTCCTCCCACCCACCCTTCTGCAAAAATTCCATCCCCTATTCCCAATTCCACCGCCTCCGCTGCATCTGCTCCCACGACGAGGCATTCCATTCCCGTACGTCCCAGATGCAGGTTCATCAAGGACCGCAACTTTCCCCCCACAGTGGTCGAGAACGCCCTTGACTGCATCTCCCACATCACATCCCTCACACCCCGCCCCCGCCACAACCGCCAAAAGAGGATCCCCCTCGTTCTCACACACCACCCCACCAACCTCCGGATACAACGCATCATCCTCCGACACTTCCGCCATCTACAATCCGACCCCACCACCCAAGACATTTTACCATCCCCACCCCTGTCTGCTTTCCGGAGAGACCACTCTCTCCGTGACTCCCTTGTTCGCTCCACACTGCCCTCCAACCCCACCACAGCCAGCACCTTCCTCTGCAACGGCAGGAAATGCTACAGTTGCCCCCACACCTCCTCCCTCACCCCTATCCCAGGCCCCAAGATGACATTCCACATTAAGATGAGGTTCACCTGCACATCTGCCAATGTGGTATACTGCATCCATTGTACCCGGTGTGGCTTCCTCTACATTGCGGAAACCAAGCGGAGGCTTGGGGACCGCTTTGCAGAACACCTCCACTCGGTTCGCAATAAACTACTGCACCTCCTAGTCGCAAACCATTTCCACTCCCCCTCCCATTCTTTAGATGACATGTCCATCATGGGCCTCCTGCAGTGCCACAATGATGCCACCTGAAGGTTGCAAGAACAGCAACTCATATTCCACTTGGGAACCCTGCAGCCCAACGGTATCAATATGGGCTTCACGAGCTTCAAAATCTCCCTTTCCCCCACCGCATCCCTAAACCAGCCCAGTTTGTCCCCTCCCCCGACTGCATCCCAAAACCAGCCCAGCCTGTCTCTGCCTCCCTAACCTGTTCTTCCTCTCACCCATCCCTTCGTCCCACCCCAAGCCACACCTCCATCTCCTACCTACTAACCTCATCCCACCTCCTTGACCTGTCCATCTTCTCTGGACTGACCTATCCCCTCCCTACCTATACTCTCCTCTCCACCTATCTTCTTTTCTCTCCATCTTCGGTCCGCCTCCCCCTCTCTCCCTATTTATTCCAGTTCCCTCTCCCCATCCCCCTCTCTGGAGAAGGGTCTAGGCCCGAAACGTCAGCTTCTGTGCTCCTGAGATGCTGCTTAGCCTGCTGTGTTCATCCAGCCTCACATTTCATTAATTATGACAAGACTTCATTTTCATTCCAATGATCTACAAGAGGTTTGACAAATCAACACACACTCCGGATACCATGACAGAAAGGTCTGAGACAGTGGTCTTTCCCCAGTGCACCTTGGCAGCAGCTGTTCTAAGTTTTCTCGCTTCTCTTGTCTAGTAGTCCTGGAGCTCTGAATGTGTCAGTCTGCAACACTCAGTCCAGGACACCTTTTTGCTCTCAGACCAAAGAGCATCATTCATTGAGGCGAGGGCCCTCCAGTTGCAGCTGATTTTTGAGGAAGGTTCTGAGAGTGAGCAAGAATCACCAGACCAGAAACGTTAACTCTGACGTATCTTTCACAGATGCTGCTAGACCTGCTGAGCTTTTCCAGTAACTTCTGTTTTTGTTCCTGACTTACAGCATCCACAGTTATTTTGGTTTTTACTTTGATTTTATAAAAACTTGTTAGTGGTTCAATAACAGCAACAATTTGGCTCTGAATATATGGATTAAGTCAGGGAACAGTACCAAGAGATGGGTGGCTGACTGCACAAACAGAGGGCCAGCTCTGAACAGCTGCATGGTGGGATGCCTTAACTACATGATTAATTAGTAAGACCACAACAAATAGCTCAACAACACATAGAATATTAAAGGTGTCAAATGGTTAACCATCTACTGGCTTTTGCACATCAAAGGAGATGTTGCAAGACGGATTCAACCTGAAAACATTATAAATCTACCACCTAGACCTGAAGCAAAGCTCAACAGGATGCTCCTGTTGCATGGGAAACTTCCAATCAATCCACATTAACCATCACCACAGGAGTCCCACAGTGTGAATGTTATGAACATCATTATGAAGCTTATTCTAGAAAAGTACATCATTGCCTTCACACACACTGACAGTCAGGGAGCAACAGTGATGTCTGAATTAATTATAATGTAAAAAGCAATACTTGGTCAATAAACCAGTGTGTTTTTTTGGTTGGTTGGCAGTGTGTGCAAGATAAAGCCAAAGACAGAACAATGAGCATTGTAACCTTAAAAATCAAACGGCAATGTTTATTTTTAAAATGATGTTGCAAATATACTGTACAGTATAGCGTGTATGGTTATGTAAATAGTTTTGGACCTCTAACCAGAACTCAGTAGTTTTAAAGTAAAAAATAGATTTTTAAAAATTCATTCACAGCACCTGGGCATCATTGGCTAGGCCAGCATTCATTGCCCATCACTGATTGCCCAGAGGACAATTCAGAGTCAACCACATTGCTGTGGCTCTACAGTCATATGTAGGCCAGGCCAGGTAAGGATGGCAGATTTTCTTGCCCAAAAGGCAGAGGGAATACCAGAGCTTTGAGCATTGCAGTTGAAGCCATACTTGCCAAGAACATAGTACTTAAACCAGAAATGTGTAAAAGGTCAGGATTGGAGTACAAAAATCTCAGAGGATTATAGGAAGTAAAGAGATAGGGAGCAACAAAAAGTGCAGAGATGGATTTGAAACACTGAGCTACCGGGTATTTACCTGCCTGTATTGGCTAATTGGCCTGGCCAGGTGACTGACTTTTCAGTGGGAGGCATTTTGCAAACAGTTTTAGATTAGCTACGCCAGGGACAAGTCAGGACCTTGCAGCAAGGTACTAAATTGGGAGAGGGCAAATTATGTCAGTATTAGGCTAGAGTTGGAAAGTCTTAATCGGAAGGAACTGTTATCAGGCAAGTCCACCAGGCAAGTGGGAACCTGCTAGGGAGAGTTCAAGACCAGCAAGTTCCACTAAGGAGGAAGGACAAGGATGGTAAGGTAAGGGACTGTTGGATCACGAGGGAGTTGTGATTTTAGTTAAAAAGGGAAAAAACGCAGCACTTCCATCATCCTCCGACACTTCCGCCATCTACAATCCGACCCCACCACCCAAGACATCTTTCCATCCCCACCCCTGTCTGCTTTCCGGAGAGGCCACTCTCTCCGTGACTCCCTTGTTCACTCCACACTGCCCTCCAACCCCACCACACCCGGCACCTTCCCCTGCAACCGCAGGAAATGCTACACTTGCCCCCACACCTCCTCCCTCACCCCTATCCCAGGCCCCAAGATGACATTCCACATTAAGCAGAAGTTCATCTGCACATCTGCCAATGTGGTATACTGCATCCACTGTACCCAGTGTGGCTTCCTCTACATTGGGGAAACCAAGCGGAGGCTTGGGGACCGCTTTGCAGAACACCTCCGCTCAGTCCGCAACAAACATCTGCACCTCCCAGTCGCAAACCATTTCCACTCCCCCTCCCATTCTTTAGATGACATGTCCATCCTGGGCCTCCTGCAGTGCCACAATGATGCCACCTGAAGGTTGCAGGAACAGCAACTCATATTCCGCTTGGGAACCCTGCAGCCCAATGGTATCAACGTGGACTTCACCAGTTTCAAAATCTCCCCTTCCCCCACTGCATCCCTAAACCAGCCCAGTTCGTCCCCTCCCCCACTGCACCACACAACCAGCCCAGCTCTTCCCCCCCCACCCACTGCATCCCAAAACCAGTCCAACCTGTCTCTGCCTCCCTAACCTGTTCTTCCTCTCACCCATCCCTTCCTCCCACCCCAAGCCACACCCCCATCTACCTACTAACCTCATCCCACCTCCTTGACCTGCCCGTCTTCCCTGGACTGACCTATCCCCTCCCTACCTCCCCACCTATCCTCTTTACTCTCCATGTTCAGTCTGCCTCCCCCTCTCTCCCTATTTATTCCAGTTTCCTCTCCCCATCCCCCTCTCTGATGAAGGGTCTAGGCCCGAAACGTCAGCTTTTGTGCTCCTGAGATGCTGCTGGGCCTGCTGTGTTCATCCAGCCTCACATTTTATTATCTTGGATTCTCCAGCATCTGCAGTTCCCACTATCTCTAAAACGCAGCAAATGTAAGGTTTAGGAAGCTAAAATTGGATGGGCCAATGAGGGATATAAAGGAAAGCAGGACAGCACTCAAGCAGGGAATGAGGAGAGCAAGAAGGGGCCATGAAATGATTTCAGCAAGTAGGGTTAAAGGCAATCCCAAGTATCTACCCCAGGTTATTCAGAGAGGCAACAGAGGAGATTATTGGGGCCTTGACCAAGATCTTTGTATCCTCCCTAGCTACTGGAGATGTCTCAGAGGACTGGCGAGTAGCAAATTTTGTTCCTCTGTTCAAGAAGGGAAATAGAGATAATCCAGGAAACTACAGACTAGTGAGTGTCACATTAATGGTAGGGAAGATATTGGAGAGAATTTTTAGGGGTAGGATTTATGCACATTTGGAAAAGCAGGGCCTAATTAGGGACAGTCAGCATGGCTTTGTGCAGGGCAGGTCATGTTATTTACATTAATCTTCACAAGGCTTTCGACAAGGTCGCTCATGGTCAGCTGATCCAGAACATTAAGATGTACGGGATCCACAATGCCTTGCCATGTAGATTCAGAACTGGCTTGCCCATAGTTCGAGGGTAATGATGGAAAGATGTTTTTCATCCTGGAGATCCATGATTAGTGGCATTCAGCAGAGATTAGTACTGAGACCACTGTTATTTGGGATAAATATAAATTACTTAAATGAATACATGTAGATGGGCGGGTTAGTAAGTTTGCAGTCAATGCAAAGATCAGTGGAGTTGTGGATAGTGCAAAAGGCTGTCAAAAGATACAGCAGAATATAGATCAGTTCAAGATATGGGCGAAGAAATGGCTAATGGAGTTTAGAACACAGAACATAACAGCACAGTACAGACCCTTCGGGCCTCAATGTTGCGCCAACCTGTGAAACCAATCTGAAGTCCATCTAACCTACACTATTCCATTATCATCGATGTTTGTCCAATGACCATATAAATGCCCTTAAAGTTGGAGAGTCTACTACTATTGCGGGCAGAGCATTCCACACCCTTACTACTCTGAGTAAATATTCTACCTCTGACATCTGTCCTATATCTATCACCCTTCAATTTAAAGCTATGCCTCCTCGTCCTCGCCATCACCATCCTAGGAAAAAGGCTCTCACTGTCCACCCTATCTAACCCTCTGATCATCTTGTATGTCTCTATTAAGTCATCTCTTAACCTTCTTCTCTCCAATGAAACAAGCCTTAAGTCCCTCAGCCTTTCCTCATAAGACCTTCCCTCCATACCAGGCAACATCCTGGTAAATCTCCTCTGCACCCTTTCCAATGCTTCCTCATCCTTCCTATAATGCAGTGACCAGAACTGTTTGCAATACTCCAAGAGCAGCCGCACCAGAGTTTTGTACAGCTGCAACATGTCCTCATGGCTCCAAAACTCAATCCCTCTACCAATAAAACCTAACACACCATATGCCTTCTTAAAAACCCTATCAACCTGGGTGGCAACTTTCAGGGATCAATGCACATTGACAGCAAGATCACTCTGCTCATGCACACTACCCAAGAATCATACCATTAGCCCAATACTCTGTACTCCTGTTACTCCTTCCAAAGTGAATCATCTCACACATTTCTGCATTAAACTCCATTTGCTACCTCTCAGCCCAGCTCTGCAGCTTATCTATGTCCCTCTGTAACCTGAAACATCCTTCCGCACAGTCCACAACTCCACTGACTTTAGTGTCATCCGCAAATTTACTAACCCATCCTTCCACACCCTCATCCAGGTCATTTATAAAAATGACAAACAGCAGTGGCCCCAAAACAGATCCTTGCTGTACACCACTAGTAACTAAATTCCAGGATGAACATTTCCCATCAACCACCACCCTCTGTCTTCTTACAGCAAGCCAATTTCTGATCCAAACCATTAAACCACCCTCAATCTCATGTCTCCGTATTTTATGCAATCGCCTACCGTGGGGAACCTTATCAAACGCTTTACTGAAATCCATATACACCACATCAACAGCTTTACCCACATCCACCTGCTTAGTCACCTTCTCAAAGAACTCAATAAGGTTTGTGAGGTACAACCTACCCTTCACAAAACCGTGCTGACTATCCCTAATCAAATTATTCCTTTCTAGATGATTATAAATCTTATTTATTAGAATCCTTTCCAACACTTTACCCACAACCGAATTAAGGTTCACTGGTCTATAATTACCAGCATTGTCTCTACTCCCCTTCTTGAACAAGAGGACAATATTTGCTATTCTCCAGTGTTCTGGCACTATTCCTGCAGACAATGATGACAAAGATCAAAGCGAAAGCCTCTGAGATCTCCTCCCTAGCTTCAAAGAGAATCCTAGGATAAATCCCATCGGCCCACGGGACTTACCTATTTTCACACTTTCCAGAATTGCTAACACCTCCTCCTTATGAACCTCAATCCCATCTAGTCTGATAGCATGTATCTCAGTATTCTCCTCGACAACACTGTCCTTTTCCTGTGTGAATGCTGACGGAAAATGTTCATTTAACGCCTCTCCTATCTTTTCAGACTCCATGCACAACCTCCCACTACTATCCTTGACCGGCCCTAATCTTACTCTAGTCATTCTTTTATTCCTGACATACCAATGGAAAGCTTCAGGGTTTTCCTTGAACCTACCTGCTAAAGACTTCTCATGTTCCTTCCTGGCTCTTCTTAACTCTCTCTTTAGATCCTTCCTGGCTAAACTGTAACTCTCAAGTGCTCCAACTGAGCCTTCACGCCTCATCTTTACATAAGCCTCCTTCTTCTTCCTGACAAGAGATTCAACTTCTTTAGTAAACCACAGTTCCCTTGCTCGACCAATTCCTCACTGCTTGACAGGTAATCTACCTGGTAATCCAGGTAAACGTGAGGTGCTGCATTTTGGGAGATCAATTGTTAAGGAAAAGTATACAGTTAATGGTAGGACTCTGAACAGCATTGATGTACAGAAGGATCTTGGGGTTCAAGTACATAGCTTCCTGAAAGTAGCCATGCAAGTGGATAGGTTGGTAAAGGCTGTGTATGACATGCTTGCCTTTATTGATCGGGGAAGTGAATACAAAGAGTCAGGATGTCACGTTGCAGCTTTAAAAGACTTCGCTTCAGCCAAATTTAGAGTATTGCATTCAATTCTCGTCACGACATTAAAGGAAGGACGTGGAGGCTTTGGAGAGGGTGCAGAAAAAGTTTTACAGGAGGCTGGCTGGATTAGAGGCTATGAATTATAAGGAGAGGCTAGAAAAACTCAGCTTCTTTTCTCTTTAGCAGTGCAACCTAAGGGGAGACTTGATAGAAGGTTGACTGTCAAACTCTTTTTCCCAGAATTGAAATGTCTAATACTAAGGAGCATGTATTTAAGGTTAGAGAGGGAGAGTTTAAAGGAGAAACGAGGGGCAAGTTTTTGTTATTAAACAGAGTGGTAGGAGTCTGGAAAGCACTGTTGGGATGGTGGTGGAGGCAGATACAATAACGGCATTTAAGGGATTTTAGATAAGCATATGAATATGCAATGAATGGAAGAATATGAATCAATGGCAGGCAGAATGGATTAGTGTCATCTGACGTCATGTTCGGCACAAAACAGTGGGTCGAAGGGCCCAGTTCCTCTGCTGTACAGTTCTATATTTTCTATTGTTCACGCTCCTTTGCCAACATTCTTTTTCAATGATCCTAAAATGCACATCTTTGATGCCAGATGAATTAGGCAGTATTTAACAAAATGTAGCAGACCCTACTCAGCAAAGGCTACTCTTGCTCACGTGCACATGATAATAAGACACAATTCACAAGTGACCAGTTCAAAGTAAAACATCTGTTGCTTTGGAGAGAGACAGTGGGAACTGCAGATGCTGGAGAATCTGAGAAAACAAGGTGTGGAGCTGGATGAACACAGCAGGCCAAGCAGCAGGAACTGGAAGGCTGATGTTTCGGGCCTAGACACTTCTTCAGAAATTTTTCTGAACTTGATGGGCCAAATGGCCTGTTTCCACACTGGAGGGTTTCTGTGATTCAAAAACAAACCCTTAAAACCATTTCTTCCCAGATCCGGAGGGACCAAAACAGTGTGAATGGTTCCTGTTTGCATTTGATTCTTCTCTGCACATCTTATGTAAAAGGGACAATGCCAAACTCCACTGGATACAGGTTTACTGTTTGACAAATGACAAACAAAACAAAAAATAAAATCGTTACAGTACAGAGTCTGAAAAAAACTCAACCTTATAATAATGCACCTTTGCCCTCAGCGACATGCACTTCCTCACAGAGAGAAAAAATCTACTACAACCCCTTTCTAAGAACAACCATCGTGTCACTTTCAAAATATGGAAAAATAAATAAATGCACAGAGTAGGGTAACACTAACCATACAGCAGAATGATTTTGGTTTGCGCTATCTACCTAGAAATCAGAAAGCACAGCAATCATTTCTCGAATAGGTTAAATAAAAAAAGGCACTGGAGGGTCAATGTGTCATATTGTTTCAGGCTGTAAAAAAATGATATTTAAAAATGGACGTTATTTTCTTTCGTTTAAAAAGTCAATCGTTAGATTTAAAACCTTTTTAAACTTTTCTGCATTTTTGGTTGTGGACTGAAATGCGAAAAGAACAGTTTTTAAAAAGCAAAGAGGTCATCAAAGGTTTGCAGCACTTTTTCCAAGGAAAGTAGCCTGATACCCAATGTAAATTCTGTTTACACAGCTGCTTGTTCAATAAGTCAGGTCACACATGAGCTGGAGGCAGGGGCCTGGATATAAATGGAGCTTTGGCTGGCAACAAATGGATGATTGATGAATGGTCAGTAGTCCACGAAAAAATGCTGTCTTGCTGTCAACAGGAATGGGGCTGGCTTCCAGGTAACCGAACAGCTTGATCATGTACGTTTGTGGGACAGGCCATCAGATCTATACAAGGACTAGAGCGGTCTCTTCTCTCTGCAGTTTATTTTTCTCAGAATTTGTAGTAAGCTGTGGCTGTTAACCAGTAAGCGAGACATTGTAATTGGGAACCAGTCACTCTGTGCCTTCCGCAAGTAAAAGTAAGCAGTTGCAAAAAAGGATAACCAAAAACAGCAGCATATCCTGACAAGCCACAAGGGTCATTACAATGAACCCTATGAACAAGCACCACACGAATGCTTTCCCAAAATTTCCCTCTATCCACCACACCCATATGCCTGTGTTCACCTGCCTGCCTATGTAAAGGAGGTTTAGAAGGGTGGGGTTAGAATTTTAACCTGCAGGGTTGTATGCCAACATGTAACTAGAATAGATGTATTTCTAATAAATAGTCAGTTATTCTTGTTATTTACAGTAACATGGTCCACACTTTCTGTCAACTTAGATCTGAATGACTTTGGGGAATTTGGCATACTTCTATAAAAATCTTTAACTTTTGTGATAACTCCAGAAATAACAGATTTTGATTTCCACACACGTTTCCATCACTTTCTTGGATTCTCGACCACCCTAAGAACTCTTTCTCAGAACAGGGACTTGGTTAAAAGTGTAGTGAGCCTGTGACTAATCCATCAACAGCTAAGTTGCACCTTTGAATAAAGGACCTAATTTATCTTCTGACTAGTCACAGATTCATAGGATCCCTTCAGTGTGGAAGCAGGCCATTCAGCCCATCAAGTCTACACTTACCCTCCAAAGAGTACCCTATCCAGATACAACCCCCTATGCTATCTCTGTTACGTTGCATTTGTCATAGCTAACCCACTCAGCCCACACATCCATGGACACTATGGGCAACTTAGCATGGCCAATCCACCTAACCTGCACATCTTTGGACTGTGGGAGGAAACCAGAGCAGGCATTTGGGGGGGGGGGGGGGGGGGGGGAGAATGTCTGTGAGTCTGCATAGTCACCCAAGGGTGGAGTCGAACCTAAGTTCCTGGCACTGAGGCGCAGCAGTGCTAACCACTGAGCCACCATGCCACCCTAATGTCTCCCTCTTAGCTGTCTAGAGGAATGAAACAAGACTGTAACCTAGGGGAAGGCAATGGAATCAACGTTAGCAAGTCACTCGAGCTCTTTCAATTGTATCCACTGGGTATACAATATTCAAAACGAAACTTTTTTTTAAAAACGCCTCTGATGGGGATCGCAAAAGCTTTGCAGTGCAATCACAATTCAAAATTCATAATCTCACCACAGATCCAATTTACAAACTTCTGTTCCAGACAGTGAGGCCCTCATCTCCCTTTGAGACAATGTAAATTAAACCACAACACAGATTACTGACATCTTAAATCTATTGCACAATTCATTCATGTTGACTCAAGGTGATTTGACAGGCATTACAGGAGTGAAAAAATTTACAAGACGATTGAAGCCGGTTGTATCCAACATAATTCATTAAATCCCATCAGCTACAGAGAAACCAATACACAGCTCATGCCAAAGCCACTGAAACATTACAGTAACTACTGTAATGCAGGTAACACAGCAACCAATCAATATACAGTAAAGCCCCACTGAGAGGTCAGCAAATCTATTTATTTCTTCAAAATGAAGTTGGGCAATAGTAAGTGCAGGTCACCGTGGTTGGCATCCCTGCTTCTGAGCCAGAAGCTTCAGGTGTGATTCCCACATCCAAACGCAATGTCCCAGGATGGTACCTTCGTATTGCACTCAAACAAGTTGATGATCAAACCGCAAATCTTTCCAATACATGACAACGACACTAACAGCTGGTGGTGGAGGAAAGTTCGAAGTTCCATCAGCACCATCTAGAGTGCACAGAGCAGGACCATCAACGCTCAGATACCAGAACTTACGGAACACGTTACCAACCAAGTTTGTGCCACATGCTCCTGCCCAAAAAAAAACTTTTCTTTCGGCACAAGGCCTGGAATATTCTTCCTTGCATGAGCAAAACCGTTCTTCCCTGTCTCCATTCACATGTACCAGTGAACAAGCGAACAAATTACCGATCGATGGATGAGACACTGGATTCCCAGTCTGTGCTAAGCTTATCCTTTACAGCTAGTTGAAGCAAATGTTAACTGGTCTCAGTACTCACGGCTTAGAGAAGAGAGGTGAAGCTAGTAAAAGAAATCAGTTGGAGTTCAGCGTGAACTAGTTGAGCCGAAAAGTCTGTTTCCATGCTTTGTGACTCTACAATTGTTAAGTTGGCAACTGCTGTAAGATGTACTGCGTGGAAATGGGTATACTCTTACAAGAGAGATAGAGAGTTACAATCAAGATTAAGACTTACTTGGAAAGCTATTGGCATATCGGACTCTGATGCAAGGGCATGGGAGTTCAAGAACAAGGAAGACTCGTTGTGGTAGAGGGCACCTGAAACATTGTACAAAGTTTTGATCTCCAAACATAACAAAACATAACAAAACATACTTGTAATGGGAGTGATGCAGCAAACTGTTTATGATATCAGTATCCTCTCTCAGACCAAAGTCCCCCAGTGGCATTTCAAGAAGGTCCTCAAACTTCCCCCAGTACCCCACTCAATAATTACAGCACCTCCACCAACTTGTGAGGATCTCCAGCCCAAGACCATTCAATTCAGAAAAGCATCCACTAAAGGGCCAACCATTTTGTACTTATTCTCCATTGGAATCTGTAGGAGATGTTCGAACTGCAGGTGGAGTGAGCAAATCTCTAACTGTCTCACCCACCTGCCTTATCAAACGCCAACCTGTCCCAGCCATGAGAGCATGCATGGATCCAATAGTGGGCAACTTAATCACCTCAGGACCCACAATCCAATGTGATTGCTCCATTGAGTAACATAATCAAAGTGGATTTGACAGAGTTTTGGTTCTGGAAATTAAGGGATACGGAGAGTGAGCAGTAAAGTTAAAGTTGAGAATGACTGAATATGGAGCAATGTAAAAGGGCTCACTGGCCTACTCCTACTCCTATTTCTTCTGCTCTTATGAATAAGCCTTTCACCACATAACCGAAGAATGGTTAGTCCAGGTTAACAGATTTACTGAAATCCTTTTGAGAACAAACTCCAGAAAACGTACGCAAGAGAATGCAAGAGGTCAAAATAATGTTTGATAAAGAAAAAGGAGTTGCTGGTTTCAAAAGTGGTTATTGTATGGACCAGAAAACATCAGATAGAAGCTGATCATAGAACTAGTGTAAAAGCAGGCCATTCAACCCATCAAGTCCACATCAGCCCTCCGAAAAACACCCCACCATGGTTAAAAGGTACCTTTATGCGAAGCAGAGAGAAACAACTAAAACCCCACCTGCGGTTCTGGCGTCAAGGGCATATGATCCCTCAGTGTCTGTCATGATATTCAGCATTCTTGCAAGAAAAAAAAACTTATCATTGTGCAGAACCCTTAATATATTTTTTCCTTGTGTTCTGTGCAGGCTGAGTCCATAAAACCATATCATGGACTGGTACTTTTATTCTAGACAGCCCCTGTGCCACCCACAAATGTGTACCCATATCATTCCTACCACCACCATTCACCTCAATAATTTTTACACCTATTCTTTTATTGGATGTAGAGGCCATTGACTAGGCCAACATTTGTTAGCCATCCCTAACTATCCTTGAACAGAGTAACTTGCCAGGCTTTCATATAGGGCACGTTGCTGTGGATCTGGAGTTGATGGCCTAATGGTATTATTACTAGAATGTTAATCCTGAGACCCAGCTCTTGTTCTGGGGACCAGGGTTTGAATCCCACCACAGCAGATGGTAGAATTTGAATTCAATAAAAATCTGGAATTAAGAATCTAATGATTACCATGAAGCCATTGTCAATGGTTGTAAAAAACCCACCCGGTTCACTTAGAGTCCCTACAGTGTGGAAGCAAGCCACTTGGCCCATCAAATCCATACCAAGCCTCTGAAGAGCATCCCTTCCAGCTCCACTCCCCTACCCTATCCCTGTATTTCCCATGGTAAATCCACCTAGTCTGCACATTCCTGAAAACAATGGACAATTGAGCACGGCCAATCCACCTAGCCTGCACATCCTTGGAATTTAGGGAAGGAAATCTGCCATCCTTAGCTAGTTTAGCTGACATTTGATTCCAAACCCACAGTAATATGATACACTCAACTCTCTGGGAAATTTGGGATGGGCAACAAATGCTGTCCTGCAACACCCGCATCCCAGGAATGAATAACAATATGTTGGCCAGATCAAGTAAAGACAGCACATTCTTTTCCTCAAAAGGCATTTCAGAACTAGATGGGGTTTTAACAACGAAAAAAGTGACAGTTTCTAGTCACTTCTATTTAGGCTAGCTTTATAATTCCAGGTTCACGCATTCAAATTCAAATTTCATCATTGTCCACAGTGGAAAATGAACCCCCGTGCCCAGGATATTAGCCTGGCCCTGGGAATTATTAGGCCGATGACATTACAACTACACTACCATTTCCCTATCCTAGTGCTGTCCCAGGGCCGAGCCCAGGCTAGCTTCACGTCCCCAGGCCATCTACAACTGGGCTACCTCAGAGCCAACGTGCTGTACCACAACTACATCGCCAGGACATATGGAGCCGACGTACGGTCAGTTTTAAACAAACATCTTCACCCCTAAAACAAACCACTCACTACCAGAGTACAATTTGCAGCCAGATATTGTAACAGTTTGAAAACATTAATAACCATTCCGCACCACGTATCTGTATCCAAGCCTTGGATACAAAATGACTTAAAAGTTTTTATTGGGAATACTAACCATGGAGCCCGACAGAAGAAAACCCAGAGGAAAAACTCAAGAAGATCTCATTAGCAAGTGACTAAACCAGAGTCATAACTCATTGAATACATGGAGCTGTGAGACAAGAAACTGGAGCCAAAACAAGGCTTGGAACTACTGAGCTCTGCAATAAATCACTTCTGACTGGTTTTCACTGATTCAGCTAATTCAAAAGGTTAATTATAAGTAACGTTTACAGTTCGCAGGACAAGAATAATTATAATCCTAGTATAATTTGAATCTCACTTGCCACTCTCAATCTGGTTCAAAAAAGTAAGAAGCCCGTGATTCTGTAACCTCAAAACGTAGCAGCAGCTTAACTGAATGAAACAGGTTCCAGTAAATGTATCATCTGAAGTGTCAACTCACACACAAGGGCTCAACGATGAGGCAAAAGCTGGGACCAACTGAGCTAATACGCTTAAGAATCTTGTTAAGCATGTGTAAAAAACAATACAACAGAGGAACAGGCCTGTCAGCCCTCCAAGTCTGTGCTGACACATCCTGTCCTTCCATATTAAAAGTGCCTTCACTTAAAGGATCCATATCCCTCTATTTCCTTCTTATTCATGTATTCGTCCAGGTGCTTCTATTGTGTCTGCTTCCACCACCACCTCTGGCAACATGTTCCGGGCTCTCACCATCTTTTGTGTGAAAAAATGCTCCATACACCTCTCAAACTTGCCACCACTGTCCCTCCACTTCACGCCTTGAACCTGTATCCCTCAGTTTTTGGTCCATCCGCCTCATACTTTGCAGGCTATCCATGCCATTCACAATCTTATAAATGTTTATCACTTCACCTCTCACCCTTTTGCATTCCAATGAAAACAAACCCAATCTATCCAATCTACCTTTCTTCATAGCTAAAATTGCACATACTAGGCAACATCCTTTTCTGTGCCCTCTCCAAAGCATCCACATCCTTCTGGTAGTGTGATCAGAACTGCAGGCAATATTCCAAGTGTGGCCGAACTAAAGTTCTATAAAGCTGCAGCATAACCTGTCTATCCTTATCAATGCCCCTTCCAATGATGGCAAGCATGCCATAGGCCTTTTTTATTACCTTATCTACCTGAGCTGCTCCCTTCAATGGTCTGTAGGCCTGCACACCCAGATCCTTCTGGATCTCAATAATACTAAGGGTTCTGCCATTCACTATGTCATTTCCACCTATACTTGGCCTTTCAAAACGTATCATCTCACATTTTTCCGGATTAATCTCCATCCGCCATTTTTCTGTCCATGCCTCCAGCTGGTCTACATTCTCCTGTATCTTCCGCCAATCATCCTCACTGTCCACAACGCCACTAATCTTTGTAATCGTTCACAAACTTACTAGTTACACTAACCAAGTTTTCCTCTAAATCGTTTATGTAGGTCACAAACAGCAGACGTCCCAGCACTGATCCCTATGGAACACCACCATTCATCATTCCGTTCCAAAAAGCATCCGTACACCACTACCCACCATTGGGTAGTGGTGTACGGATGCCTATGGGTAAGCCGGTCTGTATCCATCTTGCCAGCACAGCCCTGATACCATATGACTTCACCTTTTGTACCAGTCTGCCTGAAGGACTTTGTCAAAGACTTTACTGAAGTCCACGTAGACAACATCAACTGCTTTTCCCTCAATCATCTCTATCACCTCCTCAAAAAACTCAATCATGTTAGTGACGTAAAACTTCTCCCACACAAAACCAAGCTGTTTGTCTCTAATCATTCCATTTACTTCTAAATATGTCTAGATCTTGTCCCGGAGAATCTCTTCCAATAATTTCTCCACCACTGATGTGAGGCTCACAGGTCTGTAATTTCTTGGATTATCGTCGTTACTACCCTTTTTAAACAATGATACAACATTGACTATTCTCCAATCCTCTGGGACCTCACCTGTGACCAAAGAGGTACAAAGATATCTGTCACTGCTTCACCAATTTGTTCTCTTGTCTCCCTCAATGTTCTGGGATAGATCCATCAGGACCCAGGGACTTAATACATTTTATAAATTGCACAACACCTCTTCCTTTTTAATGGCAATGTGGCGTCGAAATGCCACACTCTTCCCTGAGACCATCCTCCTACCAATCCCTTCTCTTTGGTGAGCAGAGACACAACGTATTCATTTAAGACCTCACCTGTGTCTTCTGGCTCCACACAAGTTCCCTCCCTTGTCAAGTGGGCAAACCCTTTCCCTGGCTACCCTGTTGCTTTTTATGTATGTATTAGAAGCCTCGGGATTCTCCTTAATCCTATTTGCTAATAACTTTTCACGACCCCTTTCAGCTTTTCTAATTCCTTGTTTAAGTTATTTCCTTCTTTCCTCATATTTCAAGGGCTTTGTCAGTTCCTGTCCTCCTACACCTTATGTGTGCTTCTTTTTGCTTTTTGACCAATGTTATAACATCACTGGTCATCCAAGGCTCACATAACTTGTCCTACCTATCCTTCATTCTTACAGAAACATGTTGCTCCTGAACTCTGAACAACTAATGTTTGAAATACTCCCACCCTCAAACAGCCGTCTCTAATCCAAATTCACCAGTTCCTGTCTAATACTGTTGTAGATCACCTTCCCCCAGTATAACACCTTCACCTGAGGACTGCTGTTATCCCTATCCATGAGTAACTTAAAATGCACAGCAGAATGGTCACTGTTCCCAAAATGCAATCGCTCTGAAACTTCACTCATCTGGCCAGGCTCATTTCCCAAAACCAAGTCCAGGATAACCCTTTCCCAGGTTGGGCTGTTTAAATACTGTGTCAAGGAACCCTCCTTACAAATTCTGCTCCATCCAAACCCTTAGCACAAAGTGAGTCCCAGTCAATATAGGAGAAGTTAAAATCACCCATCACAACAACATTGCTGCTTTTACAACTTTTTAAAATCTGTCTACATATTCTCTCCTCTATCTCTTGTTAGCTGTTGGGAGGCCTGTAGCATACTGTCAGCATTGCAATTTCACGTTTCCTATCAGAGCTCTACCCATATTACCTCACTGCAAGAGTCCTCTGATGTATCCTCCCTCAGTACAGCTGTAAGATACTCCTTTACTAGTAATGCAACTGCCCCATCTCTTTTACCTCCCTTTCTATCACACTGGAAACACCTAAGTCTTGGGAAATGTGGCTGCCAATCCTGTACTTCTTTCAGCTAAGTCTCCATAATCCCAATTATAAAGCTGGGCAGTAAATGCTAGCTTAGCCAGCAACACACATATCCCACAAAACAGCATTTAAAAAAAACAGGATTAAACTCTGTTCTCAGGAAGCAGTTTTAAACGCAACCAACATTCCTGGCTGCTGCAGCATTCAATCCCCATGTGACAACAAAGTTGTTTACGTTAAGTTTATAATCAAAATAAAAAGCCTTCAGCCAAGAGATCTGCCATGCAATTATACCACTTTGTTCTGATATGATTTGCTTATCCTCCTGAGTGAGCAAAAAGAAAGAATGCTGACAAAACCAGACTTGCTACTGCAGCTTCCCTTTTCTATCCACATTAATTATCTGGATAATCACAGTTTTCACAATGAGTGAACGTGCAGCAACATGACACTAACTGAATGGAGTTAAAACCAACAGCGTTTTTCTTGTGTTTTAAGCCTCATGTCTTTATGATTTAAAATGCTTGATAAACATAATCCTTTGCTGTTGTATCAAGTAACATTTATCTTTCTGACTGACTGACCCTGAAAGCTTCTGGTAACATTCACAAAGGTCGTACTTTCCAGTACTTATTGGAATCAAATTAAGCTAAGCACTTGCTTCAGGATACACTTTCCTTAACACACTTCTGTTTTACACCACCTACTAGTTTAGAAAAATGTACTGCATTAAAACACTTGCTTAAAAATAATAATGTGTGCAGCTATTTAATTAGCTAATGAACTTGGTCATTATACTTCTTTGAATGCATAATTTCCCAAAATGCAATAAATGTAACTTCCCTCCATACTGCACTGTTAACTTTGTCATAATGTGTGCTTCAAGGCTCATTCTTTAAAACTCTGGGGGTAATTGATTTCACGATGCAAAGATGAACGGGCTTCCTTTACCCTACACTTTTCCTTCCTCTTATTAAAGTAGCTGATGGTATATCTATATAAATGATACATGTCACACAGCTCATCAGCAGGTCCAAGGACCTCAGGTTAGGTGCTGAGAAATGCGCAGTCCGCCTCTCTGTACTCTTCCAGGGTAATCGAGCTCAAAGGTTCAAGCAACAAGCGATTCACAATCCTGCCATGCAACAGCAAGACATTGAGTGGCATTTGCCACCAGCAAGATACTGCTTCAAATCAAAAGATGTTCTGCCTATCACACAAACAATGTGGTGAATGAATTTCAAAGCCAGCGTGATGTTAGGTCATATAGCCTGTATGTCCGGAAACACAGACAGCTCACATCAAAACAACTTAACCCTTTGGCTGAGGGCTCTTGTGAACAATGGACATTCCCTACCTCTGAGCCAGGAGGCCTGGTTTTAAGTCCCGTATCCTCCAGAAGTGTGTAGTAGCATCTGAGCAGGTGGATTAGAAAACATTCATCCCTTTGGCACAGCACCTAAGCTGTTAGCAGCGCTGTCTCGCAGCGCCAGGGACTTGGGTTCAATTCCAATCTCAGGTTTTGTGTGCATAAAGGTTGCACAGTCTCTAACAGTTCAAAGGTGTGCAGGTTAGAGGATAAGCCATGTTAAATTGCTCATTATGTCCAGGAATGTGCAGGTTGGGTGGGTTTGCCATGCGAAATGCAGGGTTACAAGGACGGGGTAGCGGGTTGGGTCTGGGTGGGATGCTGTTCAGAGTTTGTGCAGACTCAATGGGCTGAATGGCCTGCTTCCACACTGTCGGGATTCTATGATTTGGCTGTCTGCAGCAAACAAAGTACCATCTGTGCCAAACGAGCTCATGCTTGTAAAACTGACATGGCATCCAACGTTAGATGGAAATTTGTACTTGGACAACATTTGTTACATAATCCTCAGTATGCAAAGAAATAGACTGGCAAACAGTTTAGGACTGTCTGTCAGGCTCACAACATGGTTCACTTGAAGCTATACATGTGCATGTATATACATACACAAGATCCTGTTCTGAGCAACCAGCAAGAACGCATATATATATTACATCCATTTCAACTCAACCAGAAAATCATTGTCACTATTTCGCCCTAAACAATCTAAAATCAAAACATTGGCAATTTGATTTGATTTGCTTTATAACTGTTATGCGTACGGAGGTACATGGAGTGAAAATTGATGTCTTACATGCTTTAAAACATAACTTTCACAGGTGCACCATGGAAAGCATTCTACCTGGGTGCATCATGGCTTGGTACAGCAACTGCTCTGCCCAGGACCAGAAGAAACTACAGAAAGTTGTGAACACAGCCCAAGCCATCAAAAAAAACCAACCTCCCACCCACTAATTTCACCTACATCTCTCGATGCCAAAGGAAAGGCAGCCAACATTAAAGACTCCTCCCACCCCCATTATACCCTCATCCAACCTCTTCCATCAGGCACAAGACACAGAAATTAAAAAACACGCATACCGTGTTGCCGAATCTTCCTCCCCACTGTTATTAGCTTTCTGACTGGACCACTCAAATTTCAAATCTAATGTTGATCTTGCTTTTAGTGCACATCCTTTGCAGCCATAACTTTGTATTCCTCACTTTGTCCAACCACCCTATGATCTTTGTATGGTATGCTCTGCCAGTAATGTAAACAAAACAAAAAACTTTTCATTGTACTTAGGTACATGAGACAATAATAAATCAAATCAAAAAAGTTCATCAGGATAATAGAACAGGGTGCAGGATAGAGTGTTGAGAAGGTGCTGAGAAGGTGCAGACAGACATCAACATTAATATTGAAAGAGGCTGTTAACCAGTCATTAGCAATGCTTCCATCAATCACAGTCCACTTGTCAACCAAATTAGCACTCTCCCCTTACACAGTATGAATCTTTTCCCCCCTTTATTTCGGTATTTCATGCAAGAACTCCACAGAAGAGCAAAATAAAAAGTTTTGCCAAAGAAAGAAGTGTTTTTATTTCAGCAACAGTCCAAGTTCAGTTTGGCCAAACAACTACTGATATAAATTGCTATTATGGAGAATACTTACAACAGGGTAAAAATTCACAGAATGGTTACAATTTAGAAAGTGGCCTTTGAACCATCCTATTCACACTGGCTGTCTGAGCATTTTAACTTACTGGCAATCTCTTGCCTTTTTCCTGTAAGCCTACACGTGTTATGGCTTTCGGAATGCAGCCATGATTCAGATGTAGGTGAGGCATGTAACTTGCTTCATTTAAAAGAAGTTAAAGTCACAATAAATTGTTTAAAAAGACATCAATTCAATTTCCTTGAATGGAAATACATTTTGCTCCAAGGTGAAATTTCTACCATCTTTCTCTGCCTTTCTGTGACAAGCATGACCCCAGCTGTGTCCATGCAGATGGGGTTCTTGGCTGACCTTTCACCTTTTCACAATGTCAGAGCCTGGATGAAGTGGGGTTAGTGACACACAAATGTGCAGAAGTTCTTATTATTGAGGGAGTCAGGGGTCTGTACTGATCCTGTTGCCTACTGAAAAAGGCAATTCTCAGAATATATAATATCGCTGTTGAGCAAGTCATGCAAATCAGCTGAGAGATGTTTTAACACTGTTGGTAGTATACTACTATCTGATCTGCCCATCTCTTTCACAGTTCAGAACTTTCTTGCCATGCCAGTTTACAATAGGTTACTGTTTGGTGATCTTGAATCAACCCGATCTTGTAAATGATGCAAATCCTCAGCAGAACTGTGCCTGTAATCCTGCACAAGTGATGAATGTCAGTGATTTACACAACGCAGCGATTATGACAGACATAGGTGAGGCAAGTCATCTGCTGTGCATAAATGCTAAATTGACTTTTTAAAAAGTCTTCAGAGTTAAAATTCCTTGAACAAACATATGTTTTGTTTCAAGGCAGGACTTCTGCCCTGCATTTGTCTGTTGTGATGGTACATGTGCGTGACATGTTTTGTGCTATTTCTCTTATAGAGGCCTGTCACTATAGTGTTACTGGAATGTCTCCTTCAGAAGGACAGATGATAAACAGCTTGAGTTCCCCTGGCTACTTTTTGTTTTAGAATAAGACAAAAGAATCATGAGTGCCTGGGGTCAGGTTCACACAGACCCAAGAAAGCTTTTTAATTTTGCTTTCAGTTAGACAGTGGTTTCAGCTGGCTGCTGAAACCAGCCAGACAAAGTCTTAGCCAAGAGGCTTCCACTTTAGAGACAAAAGGAGCAGATGGTTTCTTTCTTCAGGACTGGAGAGAGACAGCACGAGAGCCATAACTGTTTTGCTAGGTTGCATTTTTGCCAAAAGGTGTTGCCTATGCTGGAACAGTTGCTGAAAATTAGTTAAGTAATACATTATTTCAATAGAATTAGAGTTATGCCAATTTTGTATTTTAACGATGTTATAAGAAAAAAGAAGTGTATTTTGATCAAAGCCTAGCAGTGGGCCAATCAAATCACATCTGGAACACAGGACCGTGCACTTGCCTTTAAATAAATATAAAGACTAGGGTCTTGGCTATCTCCTTACCATACTCTTTTTTTTAAATTGAGCGGGTGGAAATGCTATGTCTGTGACCAGCCAGGACCCTAATTGTGTCCATAGAGATGGGGCTATTAGCTGACCTTTCACCTTTTTGTAATTGCAGGGCCTGGTTGAAGCAAGGTTAGTATCACACAAATGTACAGCAGCTCTTATTATGGGGAGGGTCAGGGGTCTACACCTGATCCTGTTGCCTACTGAAAAAGAAGATAATTCTCAGAATGTATGACATTGCTATTGAGCAGATCCTACGAAATCTTTCTAATAAATTGGCAGTACGATTCTGTCCTGATTTGCCCTCATCTCTTTTTCTGTTCATCCTGGTTTTCTTGTCATTCCAGTTTGCTACTAATTACGATTTGGTAAACTTGAATCAACCCTGCCCTTTAAATGATGTAATTCCTCAGCAGCAGAGTTGTGCTCTTAATTAACATTACCACAGCAACAGTAGTTGAGGTGCATTTAAAGAATATCTCAATTGATAATCTGTTCTGTTGTAAATATAATATGAAAAGCACACCAAAACAATTTGATATTCTTCTAAAGTTTGTTTCCAACTACAAAAGTTTAATTAACCCTGATTCCAACATTTTATAAGTTAACTATGACAATCTGCATTTTACACGTCAAACAAAAATATTCTGGCAGCTTGTTTCACATATTGTCTTAATTCTTCCAGTTGACAATCAAAGTCAATCTGCACATTCAGTTCATCGAAAAAGGTTAATACACACTGTATGAAAAGCTCAAGTGAAGGGGCTGCTAATTTTGTAGTCATATTCAGAGATTGAAATTTTGATAACCTAATGCTAAATCAGTGCCTTTCAGAATCATTTTGAAGATCTAAAATGTGTCATCTCTGAACTTCCCCGAAGAGTGAAAACATCTCAATTCAGTTATTTACATCAATAATAATGGTTTCAGCTGATACTAAACAGCACAAAAGAAGAAGAAAGAAGGTACATTTCTGTCAAGCATATTTTTCATATTATCATAGATGTAAATTTGTTCTTGAACGGTTTGATGGATTTCACTCATTTATACCCAGTGTCTGCTAAAAGGAAAAACAGACAGTTAGAACACTGTTTGTAATATTTGGACGCTGAATGATTTAGGTTTTCAGTGTAATGTTGTGTGGCTAGTACGGACTTCACCCCCTATTACATTAAGTAATTCCATTGAATGCTGAAATGTTAATGTCACTTTGGTCCACAGTCAGTCAATGTGACAAAATAAAGCAAAGCAAAAGGAAGACAAATGTTTTACACACTTGAAGTCTAACAATTCACCCACTTGAAGTGACCTAGAAGTATTTACATTGACCATAAAAATTGGTTCCTCCTCAGAAAGAAAGGAATATTAAATCTTTTGTGTCTTTAGCCACTAATTTTCAGGTTTGTTGCCTTCATCACTATCCTCCCTGGTTGGGGGAGGTGAGACTTTACCACACCCCACCTTTAAACTCAACAGCACAAAATCCAGCCCAATGTTTCTCTGCTTCAATAATAAAACGCTCAAACATGCACGTTACTTCGACAATCCTCAAATTTACCCTTGTGCTATTTTTTGTACAATTCTGAGAAAATTTGAAGAAAAAATTCCGGATGTTAAGCTGTCTACATGATTCCTGCCCAATTGCATTTATTACAAATTGCAAGATATTTACTCAAATTGTTGGAAATAGTCATTAAAATATTAGAACTATGTTCCAAAGTTTGTTCTCAATCTCTAAGGAAATGGCACCTGACACACCCTGCAACAAACTCATTCAGCAATGCATGGTATTAACAGACAGCAAAGGATCCCCGAATAACGTTATTTTAAACAGTTTCGTTCTCTGCATACTGGCTATCATCTGATTTGCCCTTCAAGTCTGCCACTTAACATCTGGACATTTCTTTGGCCCACTTTCTCACTTCTAATGGCTGGCTGTGTTGTAATGCCTTTGGGTACCAGTGAAACAGTTTTACTGCAGTCGGGCATACCTCAGACTGCTGTGTGAGGCTGAAGGCTCAATGGAGCAGCAAAGAATAAAGAGCTCCTTCAGTGTGCCAGTCCAGCCTTGGGTAACCTGGGAAACACAGACTGAATGATGACAAAGACCCTCTATCCTGACACCAAGTTTATGGGCTTCAGGTATTACCTGCCTAGATGGGTCAACACGTAGCAGATACCTCACAGTCCCTTGAGAAATATCAGTGATGTCTCTACAAAATATTACAGATCCATGTGCCAATGTCAGTGTCTTCTCTCAGACCAGAGGGGCACTGGTTACAACCAATCATCTGCAATGCTCACGACACATCATCCACAGTCTATGAGGCCTATAGCAAAGAACAATGCCCTTTGACCTATCGCATCTGTGCCAGTCAAAAACAACCATTTAAGTATTCTAACTCTGTGATAATTTCCAAAACAAGTTCTCTACTTCGACCTTCATCACTGCAAATGGTTACCTTGAGGACACAGCAAATGTTTCTGGGAGGTCCTCAAATCCACTGTAAAATAAAATGTAACATTGGCTCATGGGAATATCTCACCGAAGGATGATGAAGCCGAATCCATGAAGGAGCCAACTATCTGTCAGACCCTGATAAGAACAAGTTCAAAACATCTGAAAACATTTTTCTTTATTCAGTCATGGGATGTTTACCAACTCTAGTCATCCTTGCATAGGTGGTGCCAATTTGCCTTCTCAAGACACTGCAGTCCACGAGCTGTAGTTGGACCCGCATTGCCATTAGGGAGTTTGTTACAGGATTTTAATCCAATGACATTTAAAGGAGCAGCAATGTACTTCCTAGTCGGGATTTACAGTGTCTTGGAGGGAAACTTGCAAGTGATGGTGTTTCCCTTGTATCTGCTGCCTTTCTCCTTTGAGATGGAAGGTACCATGGATTTGGAAAGGGCTAACTAAGGAGCTTTGGTGTATTTCTGCAGTGCATCTTGTAGATAATACACACTGTTGCTACTGAGCAGCATTGGTGGGCGGAGTGAATATCCGCAGATTAGATTAGTTTAGGGTACGGTGCTAATCAAGCGGGCTGCTTTGTGTTGGTTGGTGTCAAGCTTCTTGAGTGTTGTTGGGGCTGCACTCATCCAGGCAAGTGGGGAGTGTTCCATCACACTCCTGACTTGTGCCTTGACGGTAGACAGGCTTCTGGATGTCAGGAGACTCAGTGCAAGATTCCTAGTCTCAGACCTGCTCTTCTAGCTACTCTATTTATATGGCTCATCCAGTTCTGTTTGAGGACACCAAGAGGACATTTTAGTGTGAATTCTGTGATGGCAATGCCACTGAATGTCAAGATTTGATGGTTATACCCCCCCATGTTGGTCATTGATTACTATTTGTGTGGCACAAAAACTACTTGCTCCATGTCAGCCTTTTGAATAAACAAGGGGGATAAAAGATGTAAAAAGGTGCAGAATAAATGGGCTTTCAAAATGTGACCTTTAAAACAAAGTAATCTATCCATTATAAAAAAAATTGCCTAATTTGTTACGATCGCTTTAGATGGCAAGACTGGACAAGTCAAATTCCAGTTTTCAGATCTACGCCTGCCCCCACACCTCCTCCCTCACCCCCATCCCAGGCCCCAAGATGGCTTTCCACATCAAGCAGACGCACATCCACCAATGTGGCATACTGCATCCGCTGTACACGGTGTGGCTGCCTCTACATTGGGGAAACCAAACGGAGGCTTGGGGACTGCTTTGCAGATCACCTCCGCTTGGTTCGCAATAAACAACTGCATCTCCCAGTCGCGAACCATTTCAACTCCCCCTCCCATTCTTTAGACGACATGTCCATCCTGGGCCTCCTGCAGTCCCATAATGATGCCACCCCGTAGGTTGCAGGAGCAGCAACTCATATTCCGCTTGGGAATCCTGTAGCCCAATGGTATCAATGTGGATTTCACCAGCTTCAAAATCTCCCCTTCCCCCACCGCATCCCAAAACCAGCCCAGCTCGTCCCCTCCCCCAACTGCATCCCAAAACCAGCCCAGCTCGTCCCCACCTCCCTGTTCTTCCTCTCACCTATTCCCTCCTCCGACCTCAAGCCGCACCTCCATTTCCTATCTATTAACTTCATTCCGCCCCCTTGACCTGTCCTTCCTCCCCGGACTGACCTATCCCCTCCCTACCTCCCCACCCATACTCTCCTCTCCACCAATCCTCTCCTCTATGCATCTTCTGTCTGCTTCCCCCTCTCTCCCTACTTATTTCAGAATCCTCTCCCCATCCCCTTTTTCTGATGAAGGGTCTAGGCCCGAAACGTCAGCTTTTGTGCTCCCGAGATGCTGCTCGGCCTGCTGTGTTCACCCAGCTTCACACTTTGTTATCTCGGATTCTCCTGCATTTGCATTTCCCATTATCCCAGAATGATTACAAGGTAGGTTTTTAACAACCATCAGCAATGGGTACACGGTCAGCATTAAAAGTATTTTTTTTTATTCTAGAGTTTTTTTTAATTAAATTCAAATTTTACTATTTGCCATGGTGGTTTCTGAAGCATGTCCTCAGAACTTTAGCCTGGAATTGTGGATTACTTGTCCAGTGACATTACCACTACACCACTGCCTCCTACTTGACAGTACATGTTTAATATTTTGCAGTTGAAAGGCACAGATATTTTCATGCAAGGCTGCAGATATTCTTCAATTATAGGACACAAGTTTAATACACAAAGTACGTACACGAAGGAGCAGCACGGTGGCTCAGTGATTAGCACTGCAGCCTCACAGCACCAGGGACCGGGTTCGATTCCCGCCTCAGGCGACTGCCTGTGCGGAGTTTGCACATTCTCCCTGTGTCTGCGTGGGTTTCCTCCGGGTGCTCCAGTTTCTTCCCACAGTCCAAAGATGTGCAGGCTTCGTGGATTGGCCATGCTAAATTACCCATAGTGTTCAGGTGTGTGGGGGTTATAGGGGGATGGGTCTGGGTGGGATGCTTCAAAGGGCAGTGTGGACATGTTGGGCTGAAGGGCCTGTTTCTGCACTGTAGGGAATCTAATCTAAACAAAGATTACATAGAAGACAGCTAAAAAGATCTTAAAAACATCAAATAAAAAGTTTAAACTGGTTTACCAACATCAACCAGAGAGACTCAATCTAGAGAAATGCAAGTCTTTTGTTAATCTTAAAGTGCGCTTTCCACTTTCTTTCCTTTGGACCACTCACACTAGTTTTTAGATTCCTTTCCAAGTCTGCCAGTGAGAACTTCTTAATTCTGACGGTATGGAGCTTTTCCAGTTCTAACAACATGAAGATATCCAAACTCTTCCAATTTGGAAGCTCCCCAGACTTATAATCTGTTCAGGTAACTAGTTCCACTGAACTGGATAGTAAAGTAAAACTCTGTTCTAGAAAAAAAGCTGTTCTCTTCTGAACTCAGCTCTGAGTTCTCTAAACAAAAGTTCTCAAGCTTCTGTTCTGAAATCAACATTTAACTAATTGTATCAAAAACGTTTACTCTGCATATCATAGATTAAACATTATAAACATTAAAATCTACAGGGGTTCTCCCGTACAGTCAACTGCAGTCACTTTCTTAGAACTGATGCATTTACATCACTATTCAAAACTGACTTAGATCTTTTGAAAAAAAACTTGCAGAGATGAAATAACACAGTCTGGAGCTGGGGGAGCACGGCAGGCCAGACAGCATCAGAGGAACAGGAAAGCGACTTTCCGGGTCAGGACCCTTCTTCAGAATTTCTGAAGGCACTTCTGAAGAAGGGTCCCAACCCAAAAAGTCAGCTTTCCTGTTCCTCTGATGCTGCCTGGCCCGCCGTGCTCCTCCAGCTCCAGACTGTGTTATCTGACTCCAGCATCAGCCGTTCTTACTATCTCTAACCTTGTAGAACTGAGTCACATGCCTCAGCCACCACTTTCAAACCTAAAAATGCAAGGCACAATACACTACATATAAAAATATACTTCCCATCATAACCTTTGGAACATATAGTGTTTCCTAATGCACTAAGCTGTACAATTATAACAATGAGCAGATCCTGAATTTCTCGACCATCAACTTGGAGAAGAGAACATTCAGTTCATCACTTCATTTTAGAATTGAACTCTGATGCAACACTATAGCTAAATGGCCAGAGCCCCTCAAGTTCTGGCAAATAAACACAGCGAAACACACACGTATATGAACAATAAATAACATAGCAGAAATCTAACTGAATTTTGCATTGCTGATTGCAGAGTAACATGCTCTAACTCAGAAAGCTGGAGAAATTCTGCTTCAAGATAATGCCAGAGAGGAGAACATCAGGACCACTGGGTTACCATCTAGGGTCAAGTGACCCTTTCTCAGAACTCTTCCTCAAAGTCATATTTGTGATTAAATCACATTCCATTTTTATTAAAAGCTATTATATGCTATGATCTGCTCATTTCGAGATTCAATGCATAATTCATACAAAAATGTACATCAGATATCTGGTACTTCCCCATACTTGACATGCCTTTGTGAAGCATGTGTGTATATGAGGAACCAGTAGGTGCAAGATATCTGGATTTCAATAAGGCACTGCACACAAGGCTACTTAACAGGATAAGGGCCCTCACTGTCGGGGTAGTATAAAAGCACAGATAGAGGTTTGCCTAATGCCTGCAAAAATTCGGGGTATTTTCAGGATGGCAATCTGTAAACAGTGGAGTGCCACAGGGAACAGTGCTTGGGTCAGAATTATTTACAATTTATGTTAATGGATGACAGAAGTGAATGAACTTTTGCCAAATCTGTAGATGACACAAAATAATGTGGCAAGGCAAAGAGTAAGGATGACACCAGGAGTCTACAGAGGAAATAGAGAGGTATAAACCTAACAGATAAAACATAAATGTGGGAAAATATCAGGTTATGTGCTTTAGCAAAAGAAGAGGACTTGATTATCATTTGATTTGGGGAAAAAAGCCTGTAGAAAGCTGCAGCACAGATGGGTTTGGGAGCCCTAAAAGTAGCATCCAAGTTCAGCAAAAGGAATGTTAGCCTTTATTTCAACTGGAATGGATAGTAAACATAAGGAAATTTTGCTAAAACTACACCAGGAAATAGACCATTCTTGGAATATAGCTAAACAGCAAGTAAAATTATCCACAATGTCAATTCCAGCTAAATATTTGGTACAGCAGCAATATTTGGTCCTAATGACATATACACAAACATCAGTGGAGTACCAACCACGTCAACTAAAACGTTTAGGGAAAGAATTGTTTCCCTGCATAACATACCGTGGAGAAACTAAGTTTCAAGCTGATACTGGCAAATGTTTCCAATTTCAATATTCATTCCAGTTGTATATTCTTGTTTAAAACTTCATGATGACTCCAAAACCTTACCAATCCAGACATATTATATTCACTTCTTAATTGAAGTGCATGGGTAAAATATTGCTATAAATTCATCAAAATTGCTTAAACTGAAAAGATACAATAACAAGACACAGGTGAATACTTCCACTGGAACTGATCCAGTCACAGGAATCCCAGGAAATGCATATGATAAAAGAAAAATGAGAAATAGGTGCAGGAGATGATAAGTCAGCTGTTCACAGCTACCTCACCATTCAAGAAACTTATAACTGACAGACATCAGCTATCTCTTTCCACTTTGCTCTTTTGCTGCTCATCCTCGTACACAAACTAAAAGTTTGACTTGGTCTTCACAACTCTCCACCACCTCCCTACATTCGCCAACATTTATCATCTCTATGCTGCTGCCTGCAAATCCAGGAGTTGCATTAGAGCCACTGAAGGAAGGCTACTGCAGCCAAATCTATTATTATAACGTGCACCTGCATAACACCATTAGGCTGATACAACTTTCCAAAAGGTGGTTCACAGGAGCACCAAAAAAATGTCACATAAGAATGCAAGAAAAACAAGGTCACTAAGTTCGATCATTCCACTTCCCCCATCCAATGAGATTGTAGAGGAGCTTTTATCTCAATCTCTTCATTCACATATCAGTAAGTGTGAGCAGCCAGTTTGGCAAGACACTTAAGATTTGTGGCATTAAGTTTATTTTACTGGTGACAACGCAGCAGTCTGGTGTAGGTGATGACATCTCAATATCTGAACAGCCACTGTTTGCAGCTTGAGCAACACAATGATGGCTGCAGAAGGGAACGGGAGACAAGTGGAAAACCTCACGGCAAAGGATTCGGGATCTCCATCCAGTTGTTAATATTTCATCTTTGTTCGGAAGAGACAGAATCCAACTTTTCTGCACCGCTGCACTTTTGTTTAAAAACACACCACAGCAGAAAGTGGAAGCACATGTTTCCTCACTTGGAAACCTGCTGCTGTAGTCACCGGTTTTCAGAGACCACAGCAGTGTCTGTCTTTACAGATTGGTAACCTAAAGTTTAGTCAAAAGTATCCTGAGAACAGAACCAATGGTTAGAAATTACAGTCTAAATTGCAAGAACTGAAAGGACAAGGATTGCATTTCTGTTACTGGAGATATCCATCTTGTATATTAGAGATAATGGGAACTGCAGATGCTGGAGATTCCAAGATAATAAAATGTAAGGCTGGATGAACACAGCAGGCCAAGCAGCATCTCAGGAGCACAAAAGCTGACGTTTCGGGCCTAGACCCTTCATCAGAGAGGGGGATGGGGGGAGGGAACTGGAATAAATAGGGAGAGAGGGGGAGGCGGACCGAAGATGGAGAGTAAAGAAGATAGGTGGAGAGAGTGTAGGTGGGGAGGTAGGGAGGAGATAGGTCAGTCCAGGGAAGACGGACAGGTCAAGGAGGTGGGATGAGGTTAGTAGGTAGCGGGGGGTGCGGCTTGGGGTGGGAGGAAGGGATGGGTGAGAGGAAGAACCGGTTAGGGAGGCAGAGACAGGTTGGACTGGTTTTGGGATGTAGTGGGTGGGGGGGGGAAGAGCTGGGCTGGTTGTGTGGTGC
Organism: Stegostoma tigrinum; assembly: GCF_030684315.1. NCBI lineage: Eukaryota > Metazoa > Chordata > Chondrichthyes > Orectolobiformes > Stegostomatidae > Stegostoma > Stegostoma tigrinum. Next base: position 24,302,112 of record NC_081357.1, read on the forward strand.
AGTGGGGGGAGGAGATGAACTGGGCTGGTTTAGGGATGCAGTAGGGGAAGGGGAGATTTTGAAACTGGTGAAGTCCACATTGATACCATATGGCTGCAGGGTTCCCAGGCGGAATATGAGTTGCTGTTCCTGCAACCTTCCGGTGGCATCATTGTGGCAGTGCAGGAGGCCCATGATGGACATGTCATCAAGAGAATGGGAGGGGGAGTGGAAATGGTTTGCGACTGGGAGGTGCAGTTGTTTGTTGCGAACTGAGCGGAGGTGTTCTGCAAAGCGGTCCCCAAGCCTCCGCTTGGTTTCCCCAATGTAGAGGAAGCCGCACCGGGTACAGTGGATGCAGTATACCACATTGGCAGATGTGCAGGTGAACCTCTGCTTGATGTGGAATGTCATCTTGGGGCCTGGGATGGGGGCGAGGGAGGAGGTGTGGGGACAAGTGTAGCATTCCCTGCGGTTGCAGGGGAAGGTGCCGGGTGTGGTGGGGTTGGAGGGCAGTGTGGAGCGAACAAGGGAGTCACGGAGAGAGTGGTCTCTCCGGAAAGCAGACAGGGGAGGGGATGGAAAAATGTCTTGGGTGGTGGGGTCGGATTGTAAATGGCGGAAGTGTCGGAGGATAATACGTTGTATACGGAGGTTGGTAGGGTGGTGTGTGAGAACGAGGGGGATCCTCTTGGGGCGGTTGTGGCGGGGGTGGGGTGTGAGGGATGTGTCGCGGGAAATGCGGGAGACGCGGTCAAGGGCGTTCTCGATCACCGTGGGGGGAAAGTTGCGGTCCTTAAAGAACTTGGACATCTGGGATGTGCGGGAGTGGAATGTCTTGTCGTGGGAGCAGATGCGGCGGAGGCGGAGGAATTGGGAATAGGGGATGGAATTTTTGCAGGAGGGTGGGTGGGAGGAGGTGTATTCTAGGTAGCTGTGGGAGTCGGTGGGCTTGAAATGGACATCAGTTACAAGCTGGTTGCCTGAGATGGAGACTGAGAGGTCCAGGAAGGTGAGGGATGTGCTGGAGATGGCCCAGGTGAACTGAAGGTTGGGGTGGAAGGTGTTGGTGAAGTGGATGAACTGTTCGAGCTCCTCTGGGGAGCAAGAGGCGGCGCCGATACAGTCATCAATGTACCGGAGGAAGAGGTGGGGTTTGGGGCCTGTGTAGGTGCGGAAGAGGGACTGTTCCACGTAACCTACAAAGAGGCAGGCATAGCTGGGGCCCATGGCCACCCCCTTAGTCTGTAGGAAGTGGGAGGAGTCAAAAGAGAAGTTGTTGAGTGTGAAGACGAGTTCAGCTAGGCGGATGAGAGTGTCGGTGGAGGGGGACTGGTTGGGCCTGCGGGACAGGAAGAAGCGGAGGGCCTTGAGGCCATCTCCATGCGGAATGCAGGTGTACAGGGACTGGATGTCCATGGTGAAGATGAGGTGTTGGGGGCCAGGGAATTGGAAGTCCTGGAGGAGGTGGAGGGCGTGGGTGGTGTCACGGACGTAGGTGGGGAGTTCCTGGACCAAAGGGGAGAAAATGGAGTCCAGATAGGTGGAGATGAGTTCGGTGGGGCAGGAGCAGGCTGAGACGATGGGTCGACCAGGGCAGGCAGGTTTGGGGATTTTGGGAAGGAGATAGAAACGGGCGGTGCTGGGTTGGGGAACAATGACGTTGGAGGCTGTGGGTGGGAGGTCCCCTGAGGTGATGAGGTCGTGAATGGTGTTGGAGATGATGGTTTGGTGCTCGGGTGTGGGGTCATGATCGAGGAGGCGGTAGGAGGTGGTGTCGGAGAGTTGGCGTCTGGCCTCGGCGATGTAGAGGTCAGTGCGCCATACTACCACTGCGCCACCCTTGTCTGCGGGTTTGATGGTGAGGTTGGGGTTGGAGCGGAGGGAGCGGAGGGCTGCCCATTCTGCGGGGGAGAGGTTGGAGTGGGTGAGAGGAGTGGAGAGGTTGAGGCGGTTGATGTCTCGACGGCAGTTGGAGATGAAGAGGTCGAGGGAGGGTAGACCCAAGACATTTTTCCATCCCCTCCCCTGTCTGCTTTCCGGAGAGACCACTCTCTCCGTGACTCCCTTGTTCGCTCCACACTGCCCTCCAACCCCACCACACCCGGCACCTTCCCCTGCAACCGCAGGAAATGCTACACTTGTCCCCACACCTCCTCCCTCACCCCCATCCCAGGCCCCAAGATGACATTCCACATCAAGCAGAGGTTCACCTGCACATCTGCCAATGTGGTATACTGCATCCACTGTACCCGGTGCGGCTTCCTCTACATTGGGGAAACCAAGCGGAGGCTTGGGGACCGCTTTGCAGAACACCTCCGCTCAGTTCGCAACAAACAACTGCACCTCCCAGTCGCAAACCATTTCCACTCCCCCTCCCATTCTCTTGATGACATGTCCATCATGGGCCTCCTGCACTGCCACAATGATGCCACCCGAAGGTTGCAGGAACAGCAACTCATATTCCGCCTGGGAACCCTGCAGCCATATGGTATCAATGTGGACTTCACCAGTTTCAAAATCTCTCCTTCCCCTACTGCATCCCTAAACCAGCCCAGTTCATCCCCTCCCCCCACTGCACCACACAACCAGCCCAGCTCTTCCCCCCCACCCACTACATCCCAAAACCAGTCCAACCTGTCTCTGCCTCCCTAACCGGTTCTTCCTCTCACCCATCCCTTCCTCCCACCCCAAGCCGCACCCCCCGCTACCTACTAACCTCATCCCACCTCCTTGACCTGTCCGTCTTCCCTGGACTGATCTATCCCCTCCCTACCTCCCCACCTACACTCTCTCCACCTATCTTCTTTACTCTCCATCTTCGGTCCGCCTCCCCCCTCTCCCTATTTATTCCAGTTCCCTCCCCCCATCCCCCTCTCTGATGAAGGGTCTAGGCCCGAAACGTCAGCTTTTGTGCTCCTGAGATGCTGCTTGGCCTGCTGTGTTCATCCAGCCTCACATTTTATTATCCATCTTGTATATTATCTGGTTACAAGTCTGCAGGGATAGCGAGGTGGAAGTACAGATCATGTTAATAATCCCAGAACAAACCTCATGGTCAGCCTTGGTTGCCAGACTATAACACTTATTTGTAAACATGGTTTAGTTTACACAGTTAAATTATGATATCAGTTGCACGGGAAGATAGATATTTTATTCTGCAAACTACAGCCATATCCAATTTTTTTTGAGAGCTTAAAAAGGATTGTGTACACAAAAAATATTGACACTGCTAAGATCTAATAAGAAGCATTCATGATTACAAAGTGTTTTGATAACGTAAATAAAGAGAAACTGTTTCTACTAATAGCAGGGATGATAGACAACCAAGATTTAAAAAATGATAAAAACAGCCGCAAAGAAGAGGGGAGACAATTTTTAATTATACTCCCCACAGAAGTGGTGCAAACAGTTTCATTTTTAAACAGGCACTGATTAAATATTTTAAAGCCAATACTTAGGTGTGGGTCTGTGTGCGGGGAGGAGCTGAGTACTGTGGCGAATTGGGTAGTTATTTCAAAGGGCTGACACAGAAGAACCTTACAGGGCAATTACATGATTTCTTTTTTCAAAATGCCAATGCAGATATGGATTTGAGCTGTGTCAGCATCATTCATCACCATTACTACTTCCAAATGATTGCGTGCTATACTGTAAGCTTAAAAAGAGAGTTTTCTACATAAAGATTGACACAGTAAGGCATTCAGTAAGGCATTTGATAAGGTTCCCCATGGTAGGCTCATTCAGAAGGTCAGGAGGAATGGGATACAGGGGAACTTAGCTGCTTGGATACAGAATTGGCTGGCCAACAGAAGACAGCGAGTGGTAGTAGAAGGAAAATATTCTGCCTGGAAGTCAGTGGTGAGTGATGTTCCACAGGGCTCTGTCCTTGAGCCTCTACTGTTTGTAATTTTTATTAATGACTTGGACGAGGGGATTGAAGGATGGGTCAGCAAGTTTGCAGACGACACAAAGGTCGGAGGTGTCGTTGACAGTGTAGAGGGCTGTTGTAGGCTGCAGCGGGACATTGACAGGATGCAGAGATGGGCTGAGAGGTGGCAGATGGAGTTCAACCTGGATAAATGCGAGGTGATGCATTTTGGAAGGTCGAATTTGAAAGCCGAGTACAGGATTAAGGATAGGATTCTTGGCAGCGTGGAGGAACAGAGGGATCTTGGTGTGCAGATACATAGATCCCTTAAAATGGCCACCCAAGTGGACAGGGTTGTTAAGAAAGCATATGGTGTTTTGGCTTTCATTAACAGGGGGATTGAGTTTAAGAGTCGTGAGATCTTGTTGCAGCTCTATAAAACTTTGGTTAGACCGCACTTGGAATACTGCATCCAGTTCTGGGCGCCCTATTATAAGAAAGATGTGGATGCTTTGGAGAGGGTTCAGAGGAGGTTTACCAGGATGCTGCCTGGACTGGAGGGCTTATCTTATGAAGAGAGGTTGACTGAGCTCGGTCTCTTTTCATTGGAGAAAAGGAGGAGGAGAGGGGACCTAATTGAGGTATACAAGATAATGAGAGGCATAGATAGAGTTGATAGCCAGAGACTATTTCCCAGGGCAGAAATGGCTAGCACGAGGGGTCATAGTTTTAAGCTGTTTGGAGGAAAGTATAGAGGGGATGTCAGAGGCAGGTTCTTTACGCAGAGAGTTGTGGGAGCATGGAATGCGTTGCCAGCAGCAGTTGTGGAAGCAAGGTCATTGGGGTCATTTAAGAGACTGCTGGACATGCATATGGTCACAGAAATTTGAGGGTGCATCCATGAGGATCAATGGTCGGCACAACATTGTGGGCTGAAGGGCCTGTTCTGTGCTGTACTGTTCTATGTTCTATGTTCTATGTTCTAAGTGAATACTGCTTTGAGTTTACCCAACTAGCTAAGTATGGTGATTGTGATTGGCCTTGACAGCAAAGGCTACATTTGATCAAGCATGGCATTAATGAGCCCAAGCAGAAATAGAATCAAACAGGAATCAGCAGGAATACTCTCTGCTGGTTGGAATCATTCGTGATAGAAAAGGAAGATGGTTTTAATTGTTGGAGGTTAGTTATCTCAGCGCCATGACATATGTCCTCAGGGTAGTATACTAGGCCCAACAATCTTTAGCCGCTTCATCATAGAAGGTCAGAAGTGGGGATACCGGCTGATGACTGCACAACGTTCAGCACATTCACAACTCCTCAGATACAAATGCAGTCCCTGTCCAAATGCAGAAAGACCTGGACAACATCCAGGTTTGAGCTGGCAAATGATGTGTGACATGTGTGCCACACAAATGCCAAGAACTGACCACCTCCAACAAGGGGATCTAACTACTGACCCTTGACATTCAATGGTACTACTGTGTTGCGGACCAGACCAAGCCCAAAATATATTAAGACAACAGCAGAGACCCTGACTTTTTTGTTTTCGAAAAGGTTAAGTGTAAAGCATTGTGTTCCAAATGCAATTCAATTGGTCAATCTACCACGCTTGAAACAAAAAACTTTAGTCATACATTACAGTTAAAATACAGACAAAATATAAAGAAAAGAATTGGCTTGATGAAGGGTCTAGGCCCAAAATGTCAGCTTTTGTGCTCCTGAGATGCTGCTGGGCCTGCTGTGTTCATCCAGCCTCACATTTCATTATCTTGGCTTAACTGTAACTCTACTGAAATACTTAAAACAACACATATATTAACCACTGTTAACTAACCGCTCCAATATAGTAACATTCCATAAACCCACCCTTGACAAAGGCAAGGTCAGTAAAATAGATGGTCTCACATGCAATTCTAGCAGCAGGAAGAAAACCCCAGCTTTCAGCTGTAACAAGGAATAAGAGCTTCCACATGCAGCTTCAAGACCCCCAACTTTTGCTTAAAAAACAAAAATCCTGTTTCAGAGAGAGTTTGAGCCCACCTATTCAGGCTGCTTCTATTGTTTCCACCTTTTCAAAAAAAAACAAACAGGCCTCACACGCTGTTTACTTGATTGGCTTTGGAGCAGACCACACTACATCTCTGTCTCAACCTTACCTCATTTTAAAAAAATGAAGACAAAATACACCTCTTAAAGCCACAGAATCATCACAACTGTCACTGAATTCACCTACCATCGACATCCCGGGGATTAGCATTGACCAGAAATGGAACTGGACGAGTTTTTTAAGCACTATGGTGATAAGAACAGGGCAGTGGCTAGGAATCTTGCAGTGGGTAACACACTTGCTGATTCCCAAAGCCTATCCACCATCTGCAACGTAGAAGTCAAGAGTATGATGGAATACGCCCCACTGGCTGGTGAAGTGCTGTTCCAATAACACACATGCAGTCTAATACTGTTCAAGATGAAGCAGCCCACCCAATTGGCACCAAATCCACAAACATTCACTCTCTCCATCACCACTCAGTCAAAGCAGTCTGTACCATCGACAAGATGTACTGCAAAAATTCCAGGTGTCAAACAACAATGAAGCAGAACACAGTAAGGACAGAAAGCGCATGGTGTCGTGGTGCAATGATAATAATCTCTCTCTCTCAATGTCAGCAAAACAAAAGAACTGATCATTGACTTCAGGAACAAAGGAGGTGGACACATTCCCATCCATGTCAGTGGAGCTGCAGTGAACAGGGTTGAGAGGATCAAGTACCTAGGAGTGAGGATAATTGACAACCTGTCCTGGACTTACCACATTGATGCAATGGTCAAGAAGGCACAATGACACCTCTTCCACCTCAGGAAGCTTAAGAAATTCAGCACAACCATAAGGATCCTCACAAATTTTTACAGATGTACCATAGAAAGCATGCTAAGTAGGTGCAGAACAGCTTGGTATAGCAACTGCTCTGCCCAGGACTGGAAGAAACTACTGAAAGTGGTGAACATAACCCAATCCATCACTAAAGTCAACCACCCATCTCTCGACTCTATCAACACCACTCATTGCCATGGAAAAGTTGCCAAAGACCCCTCTGACCCTAGCAATGCTCTCTTACATCAGGCAGAAGGTACATAAACTTGAACACACCCACCAACAGGTTCAAGAATATCTTCTTCCCTGCTGTTATTAGACTTCTGATTGGGCCACTCAAATTTCAAATCTAATGTTGATCTTGCTTTTGTGCTCCTCCTGTGCCTTGTATACCTCGCTCTGTCTAAATGCCTAATGATCTGTATGGCCTTGTATGTTATGATCTGCTTCTCCTGCTCATAAAACAAAACTTTTCACTGTACTCAGGTACATGTGACAACAGTAAACCAAAATCAAATCAATTATTCCTCAATGACACTTTCAGGATTTCAACCAACTCACTCCTCAAGAGCACTGTGGATCTAGCTACAGCCAAAGGACTGCAGCAATTCCAAAAGACAGCTCACCACCATGTTCTCAACAGCAACCAGAGGTTTGCAATAAATGCTAGCTGTCAGTAATGCCCACTGCACATGAATGAATTTAACGTTACAAAACCACACAGTCAATGCAAGGTCCAGGGTGTACTTCAGTTGAAACAGAGTTAGTGGATATCAGTTGGGACATTGGTGTAAGGAGGCTATTTCAAAATGACTTCAAGTAGAATTTTTAATTGGCAAATGCTTGTATAGAAAGGCCATTGCTGGATATATGAAGCAAACGTTACTCTTAAAATGAGCACATGCAAAGGCAAACATAAGAAGGTGAAGAGCTGGATGAACACAGCAGACCAAGCAGCATCAGGGGAGCAGGAAGGCTGACGTTTCAGGCCTAGACCCTTCTTCAGGAACCCTTCTTCATGCAAAAGCAGCGCAGGCAACAATATAACACCAATCGGTTAAGCACCGCAAAATCATGACTAGCATTCCCTCAAATATAGAAGTTTAATAGGTGATTTAGTCCAAGTTGTTAAAATGATAAAGAGATTCAATATGCAAATCGACAGATTTTTAGTCAAAATGATCTCCTCCTGCACTATCATGTCTGCACTGGCTGTGTGTATATTTTAAACTTAGTCACAATCCTACACCCTTTCAACATAACCCTGCACTTTGGATGATTATTCGATAAAGGAACACACCCTCTTGAATCAGTGATAATGGGAACTGCAGATGCTGGAGAATCCAAGATAATAAAATGTGAGGCTGGATGAACACAGCAGGCCCAGCAGCATCCGAAACGTCAGCTTTTGTGCTCCTGAGATGCTGCTGGGCCTGCTGTGTTCATCCAACCTCACATTTTATTATCTTACACCCTCTTGAATGCCTCATTTGTACCTGACTCCTCCTCCACATTTCCAGACAATGCATTCCAAACCCTAACAACTTGCTGTGTGAAAACATTTCTCTCATTTGCATTTCTTTCTTTTGTCCAAAACACTAAAATTGTGACAACCAGAAGGCAATCTGTTTAATAGCAGGAAGAGTTTTGCATCGGTCACACGATCTAGGCCCCCGTGATTTTGAAAATATTCTATCAAATCTCCTTTCCTAGGAAAAACTCAGCTTCAACTTCCTCAATCTTGCCTCGTAACTGAGAAGTCTCAACATTGAGACATTCTTGTAAATAGAGCTATACAGTCATAGAGATGTACAGCGTAGAAACAGACCCTTTGGGCCAATTCGTCCACGCTGACCAGTTATTCTAAATTAACCTAGTCCCATTTGCCGGCATTTAGCCCATATCTCTCTAAACCTTTTCTGTTCATCTACCCATCCAGATGCCTTTTAAAATGTTGTACTTGTACCAGCCTCCACCACATCCTCTGACAGGTCATTCCATACATGCACCAGCCTCTGCATGAAAACGTTGACCTTTAGATTGCTTTAAATCTTTCCCCTCTCATCTCAAACCTACCCCCTCTAGTTTTGGAGTCCTCTACCTCGGAGAAAAGTCCTTGTCACCCTATCCATGCCCCTCATGATTTTATAAACCTCTACAAGGTCCTTGAAGCCTCCAACACTCCAGGGAAAATAGAGCTCGCATATTCAGCCTCTCCCTATAGCTGAAACCCTCCAACCCTTGTAAATCTTTTCTTAACCCTTTTAACTCTCACAACATCCTTCCTACAGCAGGGAGACCAGAACTCAATGCAATATTTCAAAAGTGGCCGAACTAACATCCTGTACATCTGCAACATGACCTCCTAACTCCTGCACTGACTGATAAAAGCAAGCATACCAAAATGCTTTCTTCACTACCCTATCAACTTGGGACTCCACTTCAAAGAACTATAAACCCGCACTCCAAGGTCTCTGTTCAGCAATACTCCCAAGAACCATACCATTAAGTGTATCAGTCCTGCCCTGACTTGCCTTTCCAAAATGCAACTCCTCATGTTTATCTAAATTAAACTCCATTTGCCATTCCTCAGCCCACAGGCCCATTTGATCAAGGTTCCGTATACTCCGAGGTAATCTTCACTGTCAACTGTACATCTAATTTTGGTGTCATCTGCAAATTTACTAACCATATCTCCTAAGTTCACATCCGAACTATTTATATAAAATGACAAAAAGAAGTGGACCCAGCACTGATACTTACAGCACGCCAATGGTCACAGGCTCCAGTCTGAAAAACAACCCTCTGCTACTACCCTTTGTCTTCTACCTTAGAGCCAGTTCTGTATCTGAATGGCTAATTCTCCCAGTACTCCAAGGTGATCTAACCTTGCTAACCAATTTGCCATGCAGAATCTTGTCAAACACCCATATCAATCATGTCCACTGCTCTGCTGTCATCAATTCTCGTTGTTACATCATCAAAAAAACTCAATTAAGTTAGTGAGACACAATTTCCCATGCACAATCAGCCCCTGCTCTTTCACATACATGGAAATGCTGTCCCTCAGGATTCCCTCCAACAATTTGCCCATCAATTGCAGGTACACCGGTCTATAGCACCCTGGTTTTTCCTTACCACCTTTCTTGAATAGTGGCATCATGTTAGCCAACCTTCAGTCTTCTGGCACTGTCTGTGGCTATTGATGATACAAATATCTCAGCAAAGGGCCCAGCAATCACTTCTAGCTTCCACAGAGTTCTAGGGCATATTTGATCAGGTCGTGGGGATTTAACCACCTTTATGCTTTTTTAGACATCCTGCACCTCCTCCTCTGTGATATGGACACTGTTCAAGATGTTACTATTAATTTCCCCACATTCTCAATCTTCCCCATCCTTTTCCACAGTAAACACTGATCCTAAGATGCTGCTTAGCCTGCTGCATTCATCCAGCTCCACAACTTGTTATCTCAGATTCTCCAGCACCTGCAGTTTCTACTATCTCCAAAATACTTGTTATCTCTTCTGCACTCTCTCCAATGTGTTCACATCCTCCTATAAGGTTGCACCCAAAACTGTACACAATACTCCAGCTGAGGTCTTACATAAGTTCATAACATGTACCCTGTGCCACAATTTACAAAAAAACCCACACTACTGAATGCATTATTTACAGTTCTCTCTGTGCTGGAGTATGAAAATAACTTATGGACAAATGCACCCAGACTCCATGCTCCTGCACACCTTCAAGGACGCACCGTGTCACAAACCACTTTACAACCAATAACGTTTTTTTTAAAAAAGTGTAGCCACTGTTGCAATGCCGGAAACAGGCAGCCCATTTGAACAGAGCAAGCTCCCACAAACAGCAATGTGATAATAACCTCTAAATCCGTTCTTTGCTGATGTTGACTGCAGGATAAATACTGGCTGGGACGTCAGATTCCACAGTGCTGCTCTTCAACGCTGTACTTAGGAATCTTTCAACTGACATAGTAGCTGGGGCCTCGGTTTAACAATACAGAGGAGAAAAGATACATTTTTTAAAAACATTTCAAAAAGCAGTAATACTTGGAGAAGTATGTATTGAATCATTGCTCAGAGGTATACAAAACAAGTCGGACCAGTATGCGTCATTCTCAAGTTTTCCTGTTTATTTTCCCCCCTCACCCCCAAATGTGGGAACTTGTCCAAAATATGGGACCAAGAGCAAAATTGTTGGGGGCGGGAAGAACGGAAACAAAAATATACTGCTGGATATTTTCCTTGCATTGAAACTTTTCCTGCTGTTTTATCAAATGATAAGCGAACCTGGAGGAGGCAGAGTTTGAAAAATCTTAGTATCTAGGCCTAGCCACGGTTTCAAATGAGTCTCCGAAGTGCCATCTGCTCACAGCCTGGGCTTACCTGTCTTAAAGCGCAGATGCTTGTCGTTTGGGTCGCCGAAGTTTTCCAGCAGGGAGAGGAAGAGGAGCCCGAAAGCGTTCTGGATGCCAAACACCGAGCCGTTACACCACATAGAGGCAAACATCACCACCCAGCCCCAGCCCCCCTCAGGGGGCACGAAGGGCCCGGAAGGTGTAGGGTGGGAACTGCCGGCCTGCTCCGGGGGGTGGTCGCCATCTCCGACCCCCGCCTGTAGCTTGCACTCGTCGCCAGCCACACTCGCCTCCCCGTTGAGCGGGTTGTGGCTGCCGCTGTTAGCCAGCAGCTCGCCCTCTCCTTCCACCGGCTCCTGCTGCCCTGACCCCACAGGGTCGGCGCTCAGGCCCCTTCCTGTCATCTCCCACTACTGTCCCGTCTGCAGATCAAAGACTATCCGGCTCCTGCAGCCCCCGCCCCTTCCCAACACCAAGCCGGTTTCCTCTTTTTGAAAAATCAAGGTTAAAAAAAACGAAAATTAAAATAAAGTAAATGTCTTGAGTGGCCAATCTCCCTTCCTTTTTGCGTTCGTGTCAGTGAAGATCACACACAGTAAAACATGACAGTTTTCTCTCTCTAACATATGTGTGTGTGTAAATATATTATATATAGACCTCTTTCATCCCCCGTGCTCAGATTGTAACACTGTTACAGTGCTTGGTGGTTTGGGCTCATTTTCAGATGGTTACAACGCCTGGGCGGGGCCGTTCCATCACCCAGCACCAATTGGACACGACCATCGCACTCTCCCTTACTCTATTGGCACTTCTGCCTGCCCATCACAATCAGGGGGCGTGACGAGTTGCTCCAGGCCAACCCCCCCCCCATAGTGCCACAGGAGGGTACCTCTCTTGCCCCTTTCACTAGCTGCACTTCACATCCCGTACCATCTCCAGTCTCTGACTCCACATTCAATACCCAACATGTTCACCGTACCCCAAAAAGACAGCAAATGCTGGAGATCACAGCAGTTCAGACAGCACCAGTGGAAAGACAGCAAGCTAACGTTCCGAGTCTAGATGGATACTCCGTCAGAGTTGAGTCATCCAGACCCAAAATGCTACCTTGCTCTCTCTGCATGGATGCATTTGTTGCTTTCAATACAGGCTCCAGCATCTGCAGTAATTTACTCCTATCTACATTCAAGGTGCCAATCCTCCGTCCACCCCTACCAACTTCACAAGACACTGGAGATAATATGGTCCCAGCACTGGCCGCACTCAGCAACCTTACTGTTGTCTCACCCCAACCACCACCAACTCCCTATCCAATGGGATAGCACGTTGATATTGTTTCTCTAGTTTTGCAGGTGAAGAATGGACACTTTGGACAGCTATCCAAAGTGTGTCCGAGCTCCGTCTGTGCCCACAGCATGAACCATCACCCTTAAGGTAGGAGCGAATGGTGGGATGATGACTGGAGGGAGAATGGAGATATGCTTTAACAGGACAACAGCACTGACATAATAAGAAATAGGAGCAGTGTATGTCATTCAACCCATCGTTCAATATCATGGCGGATTCTCTACCTCGGGCTCCCCATCAAAACATAGAGGAGAATGTAGATGTGGGCCATTCAGCCCTTTGATCCTGCACCATTATTCAATACAATGATGGCTAATCATGCAATCTCAGTATCCCATTCCCGCCCTCTCCCCATAAAATGTCCTGATGACAGGTTTTGGCCTGAAACGTTATCTTTCCTGCTCCTGGGATGCTGTCTGACCAGCTGTGCTTTTCCAGCTACACAGTTATTGACTCTCGCTTCCAGCATCTGCAGTCCTTGCTGTCTCCACTTCTCCCCATACCCCTTGAGTCTTTTAGTCCCGGGGCCACATCCAGCTCTGTCTCGAACATATCCAATGAACTGGTTCCAACAGCTTCCCTGTGGGAGAGAATTCCGCAAGTTCACAACTCTCTGAATGAAGAAATTCTTCTTCATCTCAGTCCTGACTGGCTTACCCTTTATTCTTAGACTGTGACCTCTAGTTCTGGACTGACCCAATATCAGGAACATTCTTCCTGCATCTAGCCTGTCCAGTTCATCAGAATTTTATATATTTCTGTGACAGCCACCCCTCATCTCAATTCAAGTGAATACAAGCCCAGTCAATCCAGTCTTTCCATATATTTCACCCCTGCCATCCCAGGAATCAGTCTGGTGAACCTTTCCTGGATTCCCTCAATAGCAAGAATATCCATCGTCACCATATCCCTTGATTTCATTATTGTCTGAAATTATTGAACTCAGTTATAATATACACAAAAAGTGAGCATTCAAAACCGTCTGGAGTAGAATATGTCCAACATTCATAACTCTCTGAATGAAGATGTTTCTCACCAGCTCAGTCCAGAGCAGCTGTCTGTTGCCCTGATTTCCAGCTCCACCCGGGGGAAATAGTCTCTCAGTCTCTGCCCTGTCAAAGCCCCTGATGACTTTATACAATGAAATCATCTTTTTTCTAAACTCCAGTGAATGTAGGCACGTGCTGCTCAATATCTCCACAGAGGACAAAACTCATTCCCAGGATTCAATCTAGTGAACTTTTTACTGTTAACATTCTAAGACAAGTGAACCCTTCCTTAGGAACGTCAACCAAACTGTGCATAATGCTCAGTGATAATGGGAACTGCAGATGCTGGAGAATCCAAGATAATGAAATGTGAGGCTGGATGAACACAGCAGGCCCAGCCCTCTGATGAAGGGTCTAGGCCCGAAACGTCAGCTTTTGTGCTCCTGAGATGCTGCTTGGCCTGCTGTGTTCATCCAGCCTCACATTTTGTTGTCATTTATTGGCCTATCCCTGATTACAGTGGTGGGCATGTTTATGTAGCACTGCAGTGCAGACAGAGCGCTGTTAGGAAAACATTTCAGGAGTTGGATTAAGCAGCGCTGAAGGAACCATGACATATTTTCCATGTCAGAGCGGCGAGTGACTTGGAGGGGAAATTGTAGTTGGTGACGTTTCCATGTACTAGCTACCCTTGTTCTTCTACATGGTAGAAGTCATGCCTTTGGAAGGTGCAGGTGAAGGAGACTTGGTGAGTTACTATAGTATGTAAGTGGTACATGCTGCTGCCAGTGTGTGCTTGTGGACGGAATATAGAAACATTGAACACAGGGGCAGAAGTGGGCCCTTCAACTCGTCAAGCCTGCTCTGCCCTTCAATACATTCATGATTGGTAATCCAATTCGGTACTTGATTCCTGCTTTCTTCCCGTATCCTTTAATCCCCTTAGCCCCGAGAACAAAGCCTAACTCTTTCTTGAAAATATTCAATGTTTTGGCCTCAATGGCTTTCTGTGCCAGAGAATTTCATAGGCTCACTTCTCTCTGGGTGAAGAAATCTCTCCACATCTCAATCCTAAATGGTTAATCCCGTTTCTTCAGACTTTACACAAGGTTCTGTACTCCTTGGTTATTGATTACATCCTTCCTATATTTATCCTGTCTAGCTCTGTTAGAACCATATAAATCCACATTCATTCTTCTAAACTCTCGTGAATATAGTCCTAATTGAAAAAAAATAGAAATTGCTCATGAAATTCAGCATGTCTGGCAGCAGTGGAGAGAAAACAGAGTTAATTCAGAATTAATCAATAGTACTAATTGTTCCAAGCTTGCTTGATACTTCCATCCCGGAAAACAGTCTGGTAAATCTTTGTCATGTTCCCTCCACGGCCAGAACATCCATCCTCAGATAAGGCACTAAAACACCATATTCCAGGTGCAGTCTCACCACGGCCCTGTGCAATTGCAGGAAGACGTTCCTGCTCCTGTGTATTTGAATTCTCTTTGCTATAAAAGGTACAGAACATTTGCCTCCTTCACCACAAACTGTCACACTTACCTTCAGCGACTGGTGTACAGGGACATACAGGGCTCATTGTTCTCCCTGTTTTGCCAATCTATCACTATTAAGATCATAATCTACCTTCATGTTTTTGCTAACAAAGTGGACTTTTTCACATTTATACTACATCTGCCACGCATTTGCACAGTGAATGTTTTAGGTGGTGCAGTCAGGAGCCAGTCAAGCGGATTATTTTGTCCTGGATGATGTCACCATCCTTGGAGCATCCAATAAGATAGTTGAAATATCGTCCTTGGATAGTTTTGAGTAGGTCAAATCCTGTAAAGGAGGATGGGGAAAGGTTATCAGAGGTAGCTGGCAACATAAATTTGAAGGTAAAATAAGATCATTCATGATTCGTTTAAAAGACATATGGATAAGTGCACGGGTACGAAAGTTTTGGAGGGATATGGGCCAGGAGCAGGCAAGTGGAACTAGTTTAGTTTGGGGTTTGTTCGGCATGGACTGGTTAGACTGAAGAGTCTGTTTCCGTGCTGTTTGACTCTATGACTTTATGACATCACTGTGTGGCAAAGCAAGCTTGAGGGGCTGAATGGCCTACTCCTGTTCCTGATACATATGTTCATCCAGGCAAATGGAGGGTATCCCATCACATTATTGATTTGCGCCCTGCAGATGGTGGACAGGCTACTTGGAGTCAGAATTGAGTCGTTTACTGCAGAAATTCTAACCTCTGACCTGCTCTTGAGCCACAATATTGAGACGGCAGTTCAGTTCAATCTCCAGACCACGGTAACTGCCAGGTTGTTGATAGCCACAGAATTCAGCAATGGCAATGCCACTGAAAGTCACTGCCAATGCTTCTCTTGTTATAGATGGTCTGGGCATTTGTGTTTTGCACATGTTGCTTCGGTTGATAAATGACAAGTGTGAAATTTGCCCAGGTCTTGCTGCATGTGATAGTAGACTGCTTCTGCAACTGAGGGGTTGTAAATGGTGCTGAACTTTGTGCAATCATCAGTGTATCTCCAACTTCTGACCTTAAATTGGAGGCGAGAACATTGCTGAAGCAGTTGAAGACACTTCATGATTATACAGCAGGAGGTTAGGTGACTCATGCCTGCAAAATCTAGTTCAGGATTAAATTAGAGTGTGTGATAGCCTCCATGCTATTTACAATCAACCTTACAATGGTTATTTACCACATCAAAGATTAACTTCCCTCTGTGGCTAAAATTGAACACCACCTGGATAGAAAACTCTTTAACCTCAGTTACCCCTATGCCAAAACTAAACAGACACTTAAGACACACAAGGTACACAGGGTCTAGATGACTGCCCACTTTGCTTTAGGTTTATAAACCACTCTTGATCTCTTCAATTCTGCACACAAGAAACATGGCCTACCCTCGAATCTCTCCAAAACAAAGCCTACAGGTTAATCCAGACCTGGTCAGTCAAATATTCACTGCTCATAAATGTTGAAGGAGGGATTCCAAGATACGTTCAGGATCTTCCGCATCTGGAAAGTCACGTCTTTCAAAACACCACTATTGATGAGAAGACCCAAGTCAGATTATCTATGGCATCTTACCTTTTATAATCTACAGCAATGAGTATTTGGCAACAGTTACCTCCACAAGTCATGAAAGTCCCAGTCTACAATTGTCAGCAACAGACTAAAGTGAGATCTGGACCTTGTATCAGTGCTATAAGGGTGCTTTGAAGATTCCATAACCCAAGCCTCCACATCTGGATTCATTGGAATTACCATCAAGAAAACATCAGTGTCCTCTTTGAAGCCAGCTTCACAAGCATTCTGGGAAAATCAACTTCAAGAACTGGACACTGCATCCAGCTGGTTCAAGAGACTCTCCCCTGACAGGAACAAAAACAAAGTTGCTGGAAAAGCCCAGCAGGTCTGGCAGCATCTGTGAAGGAAAAAACAGAGTTAATGTTTCCTCAGAACCTACTGACAGTTACTGTTTTCTTAACACTCAAATCAGCAGCAATCCAGGATGATCAAAGAAAATTCTTCAAAGACACTCTGAAATTCCCCTTGAAACAAAGTAGAATTGACACTCTTTATGGAGGTTGGAGGGGGGCATTTCTTTTAATCGCTTGAAATTATGGCAACTTGCCCATCAAAGTGCATCATGCTTTGAGTCCAAATGTTTTACTGATGAGACAGATTGGAGGCAAAGAAGGAAAAACACCTAGGTCCCATAATGCCATTGGACATCTTGTGTCATGTGCCCAAAGATCTGTGACTAGAAATCAGCCTGATCAGTCACATGGAATCATACAGCACAGAAACAGGCCCTTCGGTCCAACTTATTCATACCGACCAGTTATCCCAATCTGACCTAGCCCCATGAAGACCCAGGACAGGAATTTATAACCCTGAGTAGACGTTGTCCTCAAATAGATGGGCAGTCACAGTGGCTGTGGTTGTATCCATTATTTCCTTTACTCTGCCAAAGGCAGCTGCGACTTCAGCTTCCTCAACCACCTTGGGTATTGTTATGAAGATTTATGCTCTGAAATATTGATTCAGAATATCATTGACTGAACATGTTTCAATTTGGAGTAGTTGTTCAAAGCAAAGGTGACAAGTCCCAGTGGAAAACCATTTTGCTTCGGCAAAGAACATGAGCTGCTGGAAGAGAGTCACTGAGCCTGTGACAGAGGTAAAAAAGCCCACTTTGTAGATTAAACAAAAACCTCCTCGTCAAGTTGTGTGAGTTGAAAAACTTTATCACCATAAGTGGAGTGTTCCTAAGGAGGGTTCAAAAGAGTGAGTCCAACCAGCCATAACTGAAAAAAACAGTTTGTATGCAAAGTGGGTTGGCTATGGACCAACATTTCAACAATACGCCATTATTTTTCCTGAATCCAACTTACTTGACCAAAATGCCTTTATGTTAACATTCTACAGATTTTAACATTTTGTTTCTAAGACGTGGAGGGTGTACGTGTGCATGTGTGTATGTAAGTTTTGTTTGCAAGCAGCTAGTCAATTGCTACCTGGCTGACTTGACTCTGGTATGTACTACATAGAATCTGGGTAGGGTATAGTTTGCATGTATGTGCGTGTGAGCGTGTGAATCCTCCCTTTGGACATCCAGACATGTTTTCTGACCAGTGTGGGAGTAGAATATGGAAAGACATTGCATTATCATACCTAACACAGTTGGAATTGTTTGGAATTCCCTCTCTTAATCTTTTCACACTTGTCTTCTTTCCTCTAAGATGAAGAATATACCATATGTATTTGACCAAACTTTAATCCTGTTATAATAAAATGTGAAGCTGGATGAACACAGCAGGCCAAGCAGCATCTCAGGAGCACAAAAGCTGACGTTTCGGGCCTAGGCCCTTCATCAGAGGGGGGGATGGGGTGAGGGAACTGGAATGAATAGGGAGAGAGGGGGAGGCGGACCGAAGATGGAGAGAAAAGAAGATAGGTGGAGAGAGTATAGGTGGGGAGGTAGGGAGGGGATGGGTCAGTCCAGGGAAGACGGACAGGTCAAGGAGGTGGGATGAGGTTAGTAGGTAGGAGATGGGGGTGTGGCTTGGGGTGGGAGGAAGGGATGGGTGAGAGGAAGAACAGGTTAGGGAGGCAGAGACAGGTTGGACTGGTTTTGGGATGCAGTGGGTGGAGGGGAAGAGCTGGGCTGGTTGTGTGGTGCAGTGGGAGGAGGGGACGAACTGGGCTGGTTTAGGGATGCGGTGGGGGAAGGGGAGATTTTGAAACTGGTGAAGTCCACATTGATACCATTAGGCTGCAGGGTTCCCAGGCGGAATATGAGTTGCTGTTCCTGCAACCTTTGGGTGGCATCATTGTGGCACTGCAGGAGGCCCATGATGGACATGTCATCTAAAGAATGGGAGGTGGAGTGGAAATGGTTTGCGACTGGGAGGTGCAGTTGTTTGTTGCAAACTGAGCGGAGGTGTTCTGCAAAGCGGTCTCCAAGCCTCTGCTTGGTTTCCCCAATGTAGAGGTAGCCACACTGGGTACAGTGGATGCAGTATACCACATTGGCAGATGTGCAGGTGAGCCTCATCTTAATGTGGAATGTCATCTTGGGGCCTGGGATAGGGGTGAGGGAGGAGGTGTGGGGGCAAGTGTAGCATTTCCTGCAGTTGCAGGGGAAGGTGCCGGGTGTGGTGGGGTTGGAGGGCAGTGTGGAGCGAACAAGGGAGTCACGGAGAGAGTGGTCTCTCCGGAAAGCAGACAGGGGTGGGGATGGAAAGATGTCTTGGGTGGTGGGGTCGGATTGTAGATGGCGGAAGTGTCGGAGGATGATGCGTTGTATCTGGAGGTTGGTGGGGTGGTGTGTGAGAACGAGGGGGATCCTCTTTTGGCGGTTGTGGCGGGGGCAGGGTGTGAGGGATGTGTTGCAGGAAATGCGGGAGACGCGGTCGAGGGCGTTCTCGATCACCGTGGGGGGAAAGTTGCGGTCCTTGAAGAACTTGGACATCTGGGATGTGCGGGAGTGGAATGTCTTGTCGTGGGAGCAGATGCGGCGGAGGCGGAGGAATTGGGAATAGGGGATGGAATTTTTGCAGGAGGGTGGGTGGGAGGAGGTGTATTCTAGGTAGCTGTAGGAGTCGGTGGGCTTGAAATGGACATCAGTAACAAGCTGGTTGCCTGAGATGGAGACTGAGAGGTCCAGGAAGGTGAGGGATGTGCTGGAGATGGCCCAGGTGAACTGAAGGTTGGGGTGGAAGGTGTTGGTGAAGTGGATGAACTGTTTGAGCTCCTCTGGGGAGCAAAAGGCAGCGCCGATACAGTCATCAATGTACCGGAGGAAGAGGTGGGGTTTGGGGCCTGTGTAGGTGCGGAAGAGGGACTGTTCCACGTAACCTACAAAGAGGCAGACATAGCTGGGGCCCATGCGGGTGCCCATGGCCACCCCCTTAGTCTGTAGGAAGTGGGAGGAGTCAAAAGAGAAGTTGTTGAGGGTGAGGACGAGTTCGGCTAGGCGGATGAGTGTGTCGGTGGAGGGGGATTGGTCGGGCCTGCGGGACAGGAAGAAGCGGAGGGCCTTGAGGCCATCTGCATGCGGAATGCAGGTGTATAGGGACTGGATGTCCATGGTGAAGATGAGGTGTTGGGGGCCAGGGAATTGGAAGTCCTGGAGGAGGTGGAGGGCGTGGGTGGTGTCACGGACGTAGGTAGGGAGTTCCTGGACCAAAGGGGAGAAAATGGAGTCCAGGTAGGTGGAGATGAGTTTGGTGGGGCAGCCCCCCGCTCCCTCCGCTCCAACCCCAACCTCACCATCAAACCCGCAGACAAGGGTGGCGCAGTGGTAGTATGGCGCACTGACCTCTACATCGCCGAGGCCAGACGCCAACTCTCCGACACCACCTCCTACCGCCCCCTCGATCATGACTCCACACCCGAGCACCAAACCATCATCTCCAACACCATTCATGAACTCATCACCTCAGCAGACCTCCCACCCACAGCCTCCAACTTCATTGTTCCCCAACCCCACGCGGCCCGTTTCTATCTCCTTCCCAAAATCCACAAACCTGCCTGCCCTGATCGACCCATTGTCTCAGCCTGCTCCTGCCCCACCGAACTCATCTCCACCTATCTGGACTCCATTTTCTCCCCTTTGGTCCAGGAACTCCCTACCTACGTCCGTGACACCACCCACGCCCTCCACCTCCTCCAGGACTTCCAATTCCCTGGCCCCCAACACCTCATCTTCACCATGGACGTCCAGTCCCTATACACCTGCATTCCGCATGCAGATGGCCTCAAGGCCCTCCGCTTCTTCCTGTCCCGCAGGCCCGACCAGTCCCCCTCCACCGACACACTCATCCGCCTAGCTGAACTCGTCCTCACCCTCAACAACTTCTCTTTTGATTCCTCCCACTTCCTACAGACTAAGGGGGTGGCCATGGGCACCCGCATGGGCCCCAGCTATGCCTGCCTCTTTGTAGGTTACGTGGAACAGTCCCTCTTCCGCACCTACACAGGCCCCAAACCCCATCTCTTCCTCCAGTACATTGATGACTGTATCGGCGCCGCCTTTTGCTCCCCAGAGGAGCTCAAACAGTTCATCCACTTCACCAACACCTTCCACCCCAACCTTCAGTTCACCTGGGCCATCTCCAGCACATTCCTCACCTTCCTGGACCTCTCAGTCTCCATCTCAGGCAACCAGCTTGTAACTGATGTCCATTTCAAGCCCACCGACTCCCACAGCTACCTAGAATACACCTCCCCCCACCCACCCTCCTGCAAAAATTCCATCCCCTATTCCCAATTCCTCCGCCTCCGCCGCATCTGTTCCCACGACAAGACATTCCACTCCCGCACATCCCAGATGTCCAAGTTCTTCAAGGACCGCAACTTTCCCCCCACAGTGATCGAGAATGCCCTTGACCGCGTCTCCCGTATTTCCCTCAACACATCCCTCACACCCCGCCCCCGCCACAACCGCCAAAAGAGGATCCCCCTCGTTCTCACACACCACCCCACCAACATCCAGATACAACGCATCATCCTCCGACACGTCCGCCATCTACAATCCGACCCCACCACCCAAGACATCTTTCCATCCCCTCCCCTGTCTGCTTTCCGGAGAGACCACTCTCTCCGTGACTCCCTTGTTCGCTCCACACTGCCCTCCAACCCCACCACACCCGGCACCTTCCCCTGCAACTGCAGGAAATGCTACACTTGCCCCCACACCTCCTCCCTCACCCCTATCCCAGGCCCCAAGATGACATTCCACATTAAGATGAGGTTCACCTGCACATCTGCCAATGTGGTATACTGCATCCACTGTACCCGGTGTGGCTACCTCTACATTGGGGAAACCAAGTGGAGGCTTGGGACCGCTTTGCAGAACACCTCCGCTCAGTTCGCAACAAACAACTGCACCTCCCAGTCGCAAACCATTTCCACTCCACCTCCCATTCTTTAGATGACATGTCCATCATGGGCCTCCTGCAGTGCCACAATGATGCCACCCAAAGGTTGCAGGAACAGCAACTCATATTCCGCCTGGGAACCCTGCAGCCTAATGGTATCAATGTGGACTTCACCAGTTTCAAAATCTCCCCTTCCCCCACCGCATCCCTAAACCAGCCCAGTTCGTCCCCTCCCCCCACTGCACCACACAACCAGCCCAGCTCTTCCCCTCCACCCACTGCATCCCAAAACCAGTCCAACCTGTCTCTGCCTCCCTAACCTGTTCTTCCTCTCACCCATCCCTTCCTCCCATCCCAAGCCACACCCCCATCTACCTACTAACCTCATCCCACCTCCTTGACCTGTCCATCTTCCCTGGACTGACCTATCCCCTCCCTACCTCCCCACCTATACTCTCCTCTCCACCTATCTTCTTTTCTCTCCATCTTCGGACCACCTCCCCCTCTCTCCCTATTTATTCCAGAACCCTCACCCCATCCCCCTCTCTGATGAAGGGTCTAGGCCTGAAACGTCAGCTTTTGTGCTCCTGAGATGCTGCTGGGCCTGCTTTGTTCATCCAGCTTCACATTTTATGATCTTGGATTCTCCAGCATCTGCAGTTCCCATTATCTCTCTAATCCTGTTATCCTCTGTTGCATCAAAAGTTGATGGATTGTGCTTGTTGAGATTCCTACAAAGCACTTTTACATATCTGACTATGTTAAAGATGCAGTATAAATCCAAGATAACACAGTGTGAAGATGGATGAGCACAGCGTGCCAAGCAGCATCAGAGGAGCAGGAAAGCTTGACATTTCAGGCGGGACCCTTCTTTGGCCTGCCATGCTCATCCAGCTTCACACCGTGTTATCTCAGATTCTCCAGCATCAGCAGTTCCTACTGCCTCTTTATTAATCGAAGTTTATTTTGTACTGTAAAGAGGTAAGTAGGAAATTCTGACAAGTTGATCATAAGACACAAAGTATATAAAGAGTGCAGTAGGTTTTCCGAAAGCCCAGATGTGATATTCCAGGAATTTTCTTGTCTTTTTAATGTCTTTCTGTGAAATTGTTTTCTGATCTCTTTAATGATTTTTTTTATCAAGTACTAGTCACTGATCCAAATGTAATCTGTTATTAGGTAATCTGATACTTTTTAAGTTTCTAAAATAAATAAATGACTTTTAATAGCACTCTGATTTGTACTCATGCAATTAGAAAAATCAAAGACATTTTGACATTAATTAATAATCACTGTCTGACCAGACATTCGAAGGAGTGCTACAGAAAGCTCTTAATGTGACAGTCCCACCTTGTATCATTGTGAGTCCATCAATTTCCTCGCAGTCACAATTACGAAATGGAGAAAGAAAAAACAGCAATGGAAGTTCAGCATAGAGAAACACACAGATGATGGAGGGTTGAAGGACGGTTGGTAGGGTGGACAGGGTTTGGCTCAATTCTGCAGGAAACAACTCTTAAGTGAAGGATTCCTATTTTGCACAAGCAGGTGTCCCTAAAGGGCACTGAAGACCAGGTAATATATATTTCTTTGTTAAATGCTGTATATTCAGTTGCTCAGCAATTAATTAACAAAGAAAGAAAGCATATTATTAATTTCAAATATGAGAGCGAGAAGGTAGGCTGGAGACAAATGAATAATCCTGATGAAAGGACATCTTTCTGAAACAAGAAAAAAAATCTCTACACAGCCATTTTCATAATTTTTCAGCATTTCCATATGGAGCATTTTCATTGTTGCACATCTTTCATGTTTTTGATTTGGAGAATTTGCTTGCTTTTAAAAGAAAAATAATTTTGAATCTCACAGAAGCATTTATCATGAGGCAACGACTTATTGGTATTATAACTAGATTATTAATTCAGAAACTCAGCTAATGCTCTAGGCAAACCAGCCCAGCCTGTCTCTGCCTCCCTAACCTGTTCTTCCTCTCACCCATCCCTTCCTCCCACCCCAAGCTGCACCTCCATTTCCTACCTACTAACCTCATCCCACCTCCTTGACCTGTCTGTCCTCCCCAGACTGACCTATCCCCTCCCTACCTCCCCACCTATACTCTCCTCTCCACCTATCTTCTTTTCTCTCCATCTTCAGTCCGCCTCCCCCTCTCTCCCTATTTATTCCAGAACCCTCACCCTATCCCCCTCTCTGATGAAGGGTCTAGGCCCGAAACGTCAGCTTTTGTGCTCCTGAGATGCCGCTTGGCCTGCTGTGTTCATCCAGCTTCACACTTTATTATCTTGGATTCTCCAGCATCTGCAGTTTCCATTATCACTAATGCTCTGGGCACCCAGGTTTGAATCCCACCAACAGCAGACAATTCAATTAAAAACAAATGTAGATTGAAGAACCTACTGATGACCATGAAACTATTGTCAATTGTCAAGAAAACCTACCTGGCTCCCTGATGTCCTTTGAGTCCTCAACATTGATACTGGACCTCATGAAGTCTCATGGGCGAGGAAACATGCTGATTTACCACATACCAACCTGCCTCAGCTGATGAACTGGTACTCCTCAATGTCGAACAACAACAAGAGGAACTAACAAGTGGGAAAAACATACTCCTCATCCTTGCCAATCCACCAGCTGCAGATGCATCTGTCCGTGACATTATTGGTAAGAGCAACCACCTCACAGTCCTTGTGGAGACGAAATCCTGCCATCATATTGAGAATAACCTCCATCGTATTGTGTGGTCCTATCACTGTGCTAAATGGTGACAGATTTCAAACTGGTCTAGCAACTCAGTCCTGGGATTATTGAGCCTCTGCGAGCCATTGACATCAGCAGAATTCAGCACAAGCTGTAATGTAGTGGTTCGGCATATCCTCCACTCAACCATTATCATCAAGCCA
Source organism: Stegostoma tigrinum (assembly GCF_030684315.1). NCBI lineage: Eukaryota > Metazoa > Chordata > Chondrichthyes > Orectolobiformes > Stegostomatidae > Stegostoma > Stegostoma tigrinum. The sequence goes on from NC_081357.1 coordinate 24,326,887, forward strand.
GGGGACCAACCCTGGTTCAACAGAGAGTGCAGGAGGGCATGCCAGTTGCAACCCCAGGTCTAGCTGAAAATGAGATGTCAAGTAGGCTAAACTACCAAACAGAACTACTTGCATGCCAAACAAACCTCCAAACAGTGATAGTCAGAGCTAAGCGATCCCATAACCAATGGAGCAAATCTAAACTGTACAGTCCTGTCACATCCAGTCACACAATTAAACAATTTATTGGAGGAGGAGGGTCCACAAATAGGAAGAGCCGAGCACATCAGTGCAAAAAATAAGGCTGAAGCACTTGCAGCAATCTTCAGACAGAAGTGCCGAGTGGATGATCCATCTTGGCCTCCCCCAGAGGTCCCCAGCTTTACTGATGCCAGTCTTCAGCCAGTTTGATTCACTCCGTGAGATATCAAGAAACACTTGGAGACACTGGATACTGCAAAAGATACATGCTCTGACAACACTCCGGCAATACTGCTGAAGACTTGTGCTCCTGAACTTGCCTCCAACACAGTTATAACTCTGGCATCTACCCGCCAATGAAGAAAATTGTCCAGGTGTCTCCAGTACACACAAAGCAGGACGAAACAAATCTAGCAAATCACAGCCTCATCAGTCTACTCTCGATCAGCAATAAAGTGATGGAAGGTGTCATCAACAGCGCTATTAAGCAGCACCTGCTCAGCAATAACCCGCTCAGTGACACCCAGTTTGTGTTCTGCCAGGGCCACTCAGCTCCTGACCTCATTTCAGCCTCGGTTCAAACATAAACAGAAAAGCTGAATCCCAGAGGTGAGGAGAGAGTGACAGCCCTTGATATCAAGGCTGCATTCAACCGAGTGTGGCACCAAGGAGCCCGAGCAAAACTGGAATCAATGGGTATCAGGGACAAACTCTCTGGTAGTTGGAGTCATACAAAGGAAGATAGTCGTAGTTGTTGGAGGTCAGTCCTCTCAGCTCCACGACATCTCCCTGGGAGCTCCTTAGCATACTGTCCTCGGTCCAACCACCTTCAGCTGCTTTATCAATGGCATTCTCTCCATCATAAGGCCAGAATTGAGAAAGTTTGCCAATGATTGCATATTGTTCATCACCATTCGTGACTCCTTAGATAATGAAGCTGCCCGTGTCCAATTGCAACAAGATCTGGACAATATTCAGGCTTGGACTGACAACTGCAAAGTAACAATCATGCCTCACAATTGTCAGGCAAAGGCCATTTTTGATAATAGACAATCTAAACTTCTGCTCCTAGACATTCAATGGTGTTCCCATCACCGAATCCCCCACTATCAACATTGAGTTACCGTTGACCAGAAACTCAACTGGACTCACCATACAAGCACAGTGCTTACAACAGCAGGTTCGAAGCTAGGAATACTGCAGATATTAACTCACCTCCCGGCTACCCAAGGCCTACAAGACACAAGTCAGGAGTGTGATGGAATAATCCCCACTTGCACAGATGGTGCAGCTCCAACAACACTCAAGAATCTTGACACCATTCAGGGCAAAGCAGCCAATTTGATTAGCACCACATCCACAAACGATTTCCCCCCAACCCTGCAACTCCTCTGACACTCAGCAGCACCAGCGCATACTATCTACAAGACGCACTGCAGAAATTCACCAAAGATCCTGAGTCAGAACCTTCCAAACCCAAGACCACTTCCATCTAAAAGGGCATTGGCAGCAGATACATGGGAACACCACAATCTGCAAGTTTCCTTCCAAGTCACCAACCAGCTCGACTTGGAGCAATATATCACCATTCCTTCACTAAGGCAGGATCAAAATCCCGAAATTCCCTCCCTTAATGGCATTGTGGTCAACCCGTAGCATGTGTACTGCAGCAGTGCGAAAAGACAGCTCAGCACCACCTTCCCAATGACAACTAGGGACAGGCAATAAATGCTGACCAATCAGTGGCACCCAGATCCCATGAATAAATTAAAATAAAATGTTACATCTTGAATGGATGCCCCAAAAATTATTTCAAGTTTTCAATCTCAGCGTGAAGCAGCAACATTTTCTTACACAGTTAGGTCTTTGTTTTAAGTTGACTCTGTTTGTATTCTGATTTGTAAATAAATCAAAATAGAAGTGAATGATTCAAATGTTACATTTCTCGCATGAATGCTAGTCTCTGAAATGTTCCTCAGATGTATCCATCAATGTAAGATGCTGTGTAATATTCCAATGATGTGTACAAACTTATCCAATTCATGAATAGGTGGTGTTGAATTGAAAACTGCTCACTCCCTTGGATGTAATTTAGGTTCCATATCAGAACTTAGCTGAGCAATTATCAGCTCTGACACTATTCTCAAAATCTAAATGTTAAATTAAAAACAAAGCAGTAATGCAGAGAATATTTTAACCTTTGGTGCCAGGAATTAATTGCCACAAAACATACTTTTGTAGAATTTGATACACAGCCAATGGCTTTGCACTGGACTATGATTGTCACTTCTGCATGATTACCTGACCCTCAGCATTCTACTGTGAAATTGTTACTGTAACAGTCTTCCAGGAATAGGAAACATCTCTATTCCCTTCTTGTCTTGACAGTTATGACTCACACTGGAACATTGTTTCGCTGGCAGTAATCACTCCTTAGGAATGATTCTTCACGTATTAACTGGGCAATGTGGTTTTGGCATTTTATTCAACAGCATCAGGAATTGCAGCTTAGTCTGATCCCATTCTTAACTGAGCCACACACACAGATCCTTTCCAAAATGTTTGCTTGGCAGAAACAATATTGCACTCCTTGCTTAGATCAGCTAAGTTGGCAATGCCTCGGACCAAAAGGTCTGATTCCATGACTCTATGACTCTATGACCAAAGATCAGACCTGGGGAGGTTTCTTGCTTATATGGCTCAGTTACTGTCAAGGCAGTTTATTTGCTTCTTGAGCTTGAAGGAAGCTTTGCAACCATCTCTGAATAAAAATGAAGATTAAAGTTAGCACACCTGCACTGTCATTTTGCAGAAAACAGCAATAATGTATTTAACTTGCAGAATTAAGGGCGGCACTGCTACAGTAACGGAAGATCCAGATCTTTCCAGCAATCATTGAACAGATTGTGCTAGAGATGACATTGGATTGTTCAGTCAAAAGTGCAGATAAATAAACCTTCACATACATGGGAGGCATATGGGAGACCAGCTAGACGTGTGTCGAAATAGTTAAAATCTAGACAAAATGAAGGCATGAATGATGGTTTCTGCAGCAGATGAGCTGGGACAGGTGAAGTCAGACAATGTCACAAAGGCGGAAATTTTAATGATGCCATGAATTTTAGTTGGAGGCTCATCTCAGAATCAAATGTCACACCAAAGTTGTCAAAAAAAAAGCTTAATCACGGTGGCTCAGTGGTTAGCTCTGCTGCTTCACAGCACCAGGGACCCAGGTTTGAATCCAGCCTTGCCTGACTGTCTATACAGATCTTGCACATTCTCCACATGTCTGCATGGATTTCCTCCAAGTGCTCTGGTTTTCTTCCACTCTCCAAAGAAATGTAGGTTAGGTGGTTTGACCATGCTAAATTGTGCATATAGTGTCCAGGGATGTATAGGTTGGGTGGATTGGCCAACGAATTGCAGGGTTACAGTGATGCAAACGGATGGGGTGGGTCCAGGAGGGATGCCAAGGAAGTCAGTGTGGACTTGATGGGCTGAAGGGCCTGATTCCACATTGTAGGGATTTTATGAAGACAGTGGCATTAAACTGGGTTTTTCCATTTAGCTTCCATCTCAAAGAGCAATAAAAGTCAAAAACTTTGGGGAGGGTCTGGAGCGTGAGGTCAGCAGATTTCCTTTCCTAAACAATGCAAGGGATATGTGCATGACCCTATATACACAGTAAACGACAAAAACATGCAACTCGTAGGTGTCCTGTGCTCCAAATAAAGTGCAGGAGGGCTGAAGTGGTGCATGAGTTGGCCCAAGAGGAGCTGCAATGATGGGACTGTGGTTTGCCAGTACTGATTTGCATGGGTGAAGGACTGAAGAGGACGTGTGGCTGTGGAACACATTGTAACTAAAGGCATAATTGGATGAAGGCCAAGGCAAGTAATCAAAGAATTGCAACTGCCAGGTACCTGGTTTGACCAACAATGGGAATTTGCGCCATCTAGTTTCTTGGGAAAGGAGGGAAGAATTGGCAGTGGTGTATAAGTAACGTGGCATGAATGAAATGCAAGTGCATGGAGATAAGATAGTTAATACTCAACAGGGATAATGGGAACTGCAGGTGCTGGAGAATCCAAGATAATAAAATGTGAGGCTGGATGAACACAGCAGGCCAAGCAGCATCTCAGGAGCACAAAAGATGACGTTTCGGGCCTAGACCCTTCATCATGCTCTCTGGTGAATGGTCTCGGCCCGAAACGTCAGCTTTTGTGCTCCTGAGATGCTGCTTGGCCTGCTGTGTTCATCCAGCCTCACAGCTTGTTATCTCTAATACTCAACAGGAACTTCTTACTTCATCTATTGTCTACCTTCTCCATAAATATCTAAATACTACTGTATACCTGGCGCAAGATCGAGGGCCGAAGGACCTGTTCTGTGCTGTATTGTTCTATGTTCTACTATTCACTTCAACCACTCTCTGAGAAGTGAGTTCAACTGTCCAACTGTTCTTTCGATGAAGCTTTTTCTGAATTCTTTACTGGGTTTCTCCATGACAATTTTACACTGATGGCCTCTAGGTATGCTGTTTCCTATGAGAGGAAACATTCCTTCCTTATCCACCCTATGGAAATCTTTCAGAATGTTAATGACTTCAATTCAGTCATCCTTCAGACAGCATCCATGGAGGGAGACCAAGCTAATGTTTTGAGTCTACTCCATCAGTGCTGTCAGATCCACTGTGATCTCCAGCATTTGTTGTTTTCAGTACAGATTCCAACATCTACAGTAATTTGCTCCTCCTCCTAAACTACTCTTCCTTTTCAGACCCTATTTCAGAGTCGCCTCTATAAAAGCTTTTGTATTGTCATATGCCTGCCTCCTTGGCCTAGCACCTACTTTTCGCTGATGGCGTCTCTCTGAAGTATCAGGATATTTAGTGACATCAAAGGCATGACAAGAACATTCGGAAAGGAATAGGTCATTTTGCTCAGTGATAATGGGAACTGCAGATGCTGGAGAATCCAAGATAATAAAATGTGAGGCTGGATGAACACAGCAGGCCAAGCAGCATCTCAGGAGCACAAAAGCTGACGTTTCGGGCATGGACCCTTCATCAGAGAGGGGGATGGGGTGAGGGTTCTGGAATAAATAGGGAGAGAGGGGGAGGCGGACCGAAGATGGAGAGAAAAGAAGATAGGTGGAGAGGAGAGTATAGGTGGGGAGGTAGGGAGGGGATAGGTCAGTCCAGGGAAGACGGACAGGTCAAGGAGGTGGGATGAGGTTAGTAGGTAGGAGATGGAGGTGCTGCTTGGGGTGGGAGGAAGGGATGGGTGAGAGGAAGAACAGGTTAGGGAGGCAGTGACAGGTTGGACTGGTTTTGGGATGCAGTGGGTGGGGGGGAAGAGCTGGGCTGGTTGTGTGATGCAGTGGGGGGAGGGGACGAACTGGGCTGGTTTTGGGATGCGGTGGGGGAAGGGGAGATTTTGAAGCTGGTGAAGTCCACATTGATACCATTGGGCTGCTTGAGTTTTGCTCCTTGAGTTTTATTCACCCATCAATCAATGAGGTTATGCCTGATCGAGTTTGATATACCTGTCTTTGACCCATATTCCTGAATAGCTTTGGTAAAGTAAAATCAACCTCAGATTTAAAGCTAACTATTGACCCTGAATGAACAGCTGTTTCCAAATATCTGTCACCCTTTGTAAGTAGAAACACCTCATTTCAATGAGGCCTGGCTATAAGGTTTAGGCTACATTGCCTAGTCCCACTGTATAGCCTAACCTCAGACTCTTGAAGCTGCAGACTTTTCTTCTCAATGTAAACGCAAGTTATTGTTATAAAAAGTTAGGCTTTATTCTTTCCATGTTGAAGTCATATTCTGGATCATCTTGTATGTTCATGTTTGTATTATCCCTATTGCTTTTGATGTGAACCTGCGTGGAGTATTTGTGAACTGGAAGGCAGGATGTGAGAATTTGATGTCTGTAAAATGTGCTGTAAATGTTTGTAAAACACTATGGGGAAAGCATGCTTCTTTCTATGCTGAGAGATTCAAAAAGGATGTCTGTGGGTTTGCAGGTGCACAGAGCACCTGAATTGAAATGTTTGTGAGAAAAGGCTATACTGTTAGCAGGCAAAGCAGCATTTTTACCAAAACAACAGGGTTTTGAAGTAAGCCAATTAATTTACAACAGGCCTTAGTTAAAAAACCAATTAAATTTAAATCTGATCATTTTAACAACATAGGCCCAATCCTACTGTAAGAAATTGATACATCATCAATGGTAATAAAAGTGTGGGCATTTGGAAAATTGGGAGAGAGCCAGCTGCCATCTGCAAAAAGAACAGTTCTCAGCTCTAAAAGGAAGAATCACTGGCTCGCACAGAATTCTTTAAGCCGTAGAGTAAGTTCCATCTAAATTAAAGATATCTATGACACAAGTAGTTAATGTTGTTGATCAAAGATTTTGATGGAGAAGACATTCCTAGAAGAAGGTTTCATCAGAAAAGACGTAGAACATTCTAGAAGATGTAACCTGTCTGTAATTTTGAGAGACTAAATTCTACTTTCTTATTTTATATCGGTGGGGCTTGTATTTATTGGAACAGCATACCATTATAATCTTGAGATGGTAGGAACTGCCGATGATGGAGAATCTGAGATAACAAGGTGTAGAGCTGGATGAACACAGCAGGCCAAGCAGCATCAGAGTTTTTCTGAAGAAGGGTCCAGGCCCGAAATGTCAGCTTTCCTTTTAACAGATTATAGGGCTAGGCGCATGTCTCTGGGTGTTTCGGTTTTAGTTATCAGAGGGAAGTCAACCTCTGCTTTATAACACTTTTATATCTGACCTATATTTGGGTTTGCTTAATGGTGACTGTTCTCACAGCTAACTGACCCTCTTTTTAATTGTAAATTTGATCTGAGCTCCCTTTGAAATGCTACATCACTCCCTTATTTGTATGTAGCTGATTTACAGTTATCTCTGATCTTTTCAGATATATCCTGTTTTTGATCCAGTGTTATATTTGCCCGTTTTATTTCCATCTCCCCTGTTAAAGTCCAGTGTAATTCTGCTTTATTTTCCTAATTCTCTCATTAATTCTGATTTCAATGCTCTGCCGTTTCTAAACCCATTTGTGTTTCAAATATGCTCTGCTGCTTTGAGATGACCTGCTTGTTCCACTCAATTCACATTGAAGCAAAAGTGCATTGCTTTGTTGGAGTAGAGCCATATTGAGCAAATTCCTGAATGTGCCATTAAAGTACTTCTTTTTTAACACAAACATTTTCACTAATTAAAGCCAATCATTGATCAATTTAAAATAGCTGATATTTTATCATTTAAACCCTCTAAATTGTCTACGAATGTCATATAATCACAGAATCCCTGCAGTGTGGAAGCAGGCCATTCAGTCCATCAAGCCCACAACTGACCGTCCAAAGAGCATCCCATCCAGACCCACCCCGCTGTAACGATGCATTTCCCACAGCTGGTCCACCTAACCTGCATATCCACAAACTTTATGGCACCTAACCTGCACATTTTTGGACTGCAGGATGAAACTGGAGAACCTGCAGGAAACTCACACACAAACCCGTGGACAATGTGCAAACACCTTGGATAGAATCAAACCCTGTGGGGCAGGTTGCTAACCATTGAGCCACTGTTTCACCTCTAACGGTTAAAGAGAAGAAGGAAGACATTGGGTGAAAGTATCACAATGTATGATACCTGCATGTCAGGGTGGTGAGTGGCTTGGAGGGGAACTTGCTGACCTGCTGTAGGTCATCCACAGTGCTACTGGCAGGGAGGTCCAGGATTTTAACTCTGTGATGGTGAAGGAATGGTGATACAGTTCCAAATTTTAGTTGGTTGTGTGTCTTGGAGACAATCCCATGCAATGCTGTTCCCATGCTTGTGGGTGTAGCTGTGCATCAAGTACAATTCCCTGGAGTTTGGTTAGTGGAGAGTTAGGTGAGTGGGGCAGAAGGTGTTTGCTTACATTTGCTATTACCTTTCTGCCATCTTGCCCTGCTGGAACTAGTCCTTACTCCACAACAGAAAAAGGAGCTGGGGATTTGCTACAGCAGTTCTGCAACATTAAGTGGTAGCAGGGTCAGTACCAGGCTGATGGGGGAAGAGGGGTCAGCACTGGATCCTGTGGGGGAGAGGGTTGTGCCATGCCCTGAGGGGGAGGGGTTTCAGGTCAGACCCTGTGGGAGATGGGATCAGGCGAGACCCTATGGGAGATGGGATCAGGGCAGACCCTGTGGGAAAGGGCATCAGGCCGGACCCTGAGAGTTTGATTACTTTTGCTCACAATGGAATGGGGAATAAAATTCTGAGCAATGATGCAGGAAAGGAGTGAACTGATTGGCCAGGAAGGAATTACCATTCGGGATGAATCTTAAATAGCTGCACAAAGATAGAAATTGCTGGAAAAGCTCAGCAGGTGAGGCAGCATCCGTGGAAAGAAATCAGAGTTAACATTTCAGGTTGACTGACCCCCCTCAGTTTTCCTAAAAAGCAGTCATTTAGAAAGGCGCATTATTAAGGGATTGACTGAGAAGCATTGGCATTAAGTAGAAGTCTGAAAATAACAGCAGGAGATTAAATTTAAGGCAGAGGGAGTCACTTTTAGTCTGATAAATAATAGTCTTAATTTGTTCTGATGTACATAAGAACTATACTTCAGATATGAGAGTAGGTAGGCCCTAGAATTAATATTATTTGAGTTTATGGATGATTTAAGCATTTAAGTTAAATGATAGAAAGAGAGTTCAAAGTTGTGGTATGTTCTTCCTGCTCCATGTGGGAAGCTGGGCACATTTCCTGTGCCTGGGAATAGCATGTGGCAGGGATTGCTTCCAGCTGGTGCTCTGGGAAGCCGTGGGTGTTTGAAGCTGGAGCCGTGGCTGGGGGCACTGTGAAGCATCTGCAAGGCCAAGAGAATTGGGAATAGCATTTATAGAGGGACGGTCACACTGCATGCTAAAACTCCACAGGCAGCGAAGGAATGGGTGACCACCAGAGAAAGTAAGAGGACCAGGCAGGAATTCCTCGCTAAACAAATGTACTGCTTTGGATATTGTCGGGGACAAGTGCCTCTCAGATGAAAGTGACAGAAGCCAAACTTGTTGAACCACAGTTGGCTGTGCTGCATGGGAGATGAAGAAAAAGAGTTGGGAATGTGGTAGTCACAGTTCAATGGGGGAACCTACAGACAGTGATGTCGCTACAAATGTGATTCCAGGATGGTTTGGTGCCTCTAATTATCAAGGGGTGTCTCAGATCAGGACACTATTAAAGTGGGGGGAGTGAACATCAGTTGTGGCACATGTTGAGACCAATGACAAGGATTTAAAAAAAGGGATGAGGTTCTAAAATCAGAATATAGGGAAGCAAATTAAAAAGGAGGAGGAATTTCTTCACCCAGAGAATGGTGAGCCTGTGGAATTCTCTGTCACTGGAAACTCTTAAGGCCAAGACATTGAAGACTTTCAAGAATGATGTAGATATAGTTTTTAGGACTAAAAGGATCAAAGGCATTTGGGGAGAAAGCAGAAACAGAGACCTGAATTGGGTGATCAGCCATGATCATATTGAATGATGCAACAGACCTGAAGGGCAAAATGACCTACTTCTGCTCCTATATTTGATGTTTGCTCTCCTCGGTGGTCAGGTTGCAAGTTTCTGAGATGTGGTTGAAGGAGCCTTGCAGTTTGTTGGTTGTACACACTGTAGCCACTATGTAACAGTCACATGGAAAATGAACATTTACGGAGGTGGTTTGGTTGCTGAACAAGCAGGCAACTTTGATCCAGCTGATACTGCTGAATGTCTTGAACTTTGTTGGAGCTGCTGTCAACCAGGCAAGAAACATGTGTTCTGTCACACTTCTGTCGTGTGCCTTGTCAATCATAAAAAGGGTTTGGGGATTCAGGAGATGGGTTACTTGCCACAGAATATTCAGCTTTTGGCCTGATGTTTAGTTTCTTTAAGGTATTCTTTTAGTTGGTTCATTAAGGATTCCAGTCAATGGGCCAGGAGATTAATGGTGGGGATTTGGTGATGCCATTGAAGGTCAAGGGTTACATTCTCACTTGGTGCTTATGGCTGTTGCCTGGTACTTGTATTGTATGAATCCTACTGTGGCCCGACCAGTGAGTTAAAGAAGTTTAGTTTTCTCCGTTATGTACAGTATATCAGTCTATACCTTCGGGACACTCCACACTTCTGATTTTGTTTTGATTACAGGAAGACATAAATTCAGTTCCTCACTCATCTTAAAACAGTATTTTCTGAACAGTCAGACAGCTTCTCAAACATTGTAATATGTACAAAACGCAGGTGCGGCTGCACTTGGAGTATTGCACACAGTTCTGGTCGCCCCATTACAGGAAGCATGTGGAAGCATTGGAAAGGGTGCAGAGGAGATTTACCAGGATGTTGCCTGGTATGGAGGGAAGGTCTTATGAGGAAAGGCTGAGGGACTTGAGGCTGATTTTGTTAGAGGGAAGACAGTTAAGAGGTGACTTAATAGAGACATACAAGATGATCAGAGGATTAGATAGGGTGGACAGTGAGAGCCTTTTTCCTTGGATGGTGATGGCCAGCACGAAGGGACATAGCTTTAAATTGAGGGGAGATAGATATAGGACAGATGTCAGAGTTAGGTTCTTTACTCAGAGAGTAGTAAGGGTGTGGAATGTCCTGCCCGCAACAGTAGTAGACTCGCCAAGTTTAAGGGCATTTAAATGGTCATTGGAGAAACATATGGAGGATAATGGATTAGTGTAGGTTAGATGGACTTCAGATTGGTTTCACAGGTTGGCGCAACATCGAGGGCCGAAGGGCCTGTACTGTGCTGTAAAGTTCTTAGTTATTTGTTCTATATGTGATCAGGGCGAACCTTGAACTTTTGATTTTTGGACTCAGCTTCAAGATGGGTGGTGGAGCAAAATGGTCTGTATTAGATAAACCTTTGGCCTTTTTATCAGCTTTTTAGACTTCAAACATATTCCATTGCAATTTCTCTTTGTATGTCATTTGTAAGTCTGCGCTTATTTTTGTCTGTGAATTTTCTGTTCCTGCTTATGACTGCATATTTATTGACTTAGGGTTTTCTTTTGTAATGCCAGTGAAGCTGTCAGCATTTGCTAGCATTACTCCTTGGGCACTGACGATTCCACACTCCTGGCATCACATGCTGTTTCAGTTCCCATAAATACCATTTTCTGAAAAACTTCCACTTCTAGACTGTTAGCCTCACCAAACCTGCCCTTGAACAGGCTACAGTTTATTGAAAGCAGTTTAATGGGTGTTTTGTAAGGCAGCTAGCATTTGAAAGGGTTAACTGATGCCATGGAATAAATTCTGCTTATCAGAATAGAAAGAACTGTTCCTGGGAGGAATTAATTTATGTTCCAGCTCCAGTCTCTAAGCTGTGGCTTGAGTAAAGAATAAGGTAGAGTCACCATTGTCCCATCAGACACATTCCAGAGACAACTGGCAGCGGTCTAACCTAAGAGGAAGAGGTTGGGAAGGACAATTCCTTCACGATAAGTTCAGCAGGCACAGGAATTGAACCCACGCTGTTGTTGTTTTACTGAGTTTCAAATCAGCTACTTACCCAAAAGAGCTAACTGACTCCCTGTCGCTTTAGCATTAAGTCTGAGCAGCTAACAGTAATATGCTTAACTCGTAGACTGAGCCTGATGTCTCACAAGAGACTATCATGAATCACGCAACACCAGGTTATAGTCCAACAGGTTTAGTTGAAGTCACAAGGTTTTGGACCCTCCAAAAGCTTGTGATTTCAAATAAACTTGTTGGACTATAACCTGGTGTTGTGTGACTTCTGTCCTTAGATGGACCTCCGCATCAAAAGACTATCATGTACCTGAAATGTATTACATTTAGCTATTAAGTACAAACCTGCAGAATTTATCTCGATTGAGTATATTTTCTGCTGAAGATTTATGTGGTAGTTTTCTCCACTTAGTATCAGTAACTCAGTCTAATACCAATGTAAAAGGTTTATTTACAGTTTCAAGAGAATTGGGCCCTGCTGGCAAAGCCAATATTTATTGCCCCTGAACTGTGTCAGACAGCAGTTGACAGTCCAGCAATGCAGTTGACTCTCAACTACCCTCTGAAATGGCCTAGCAAGCCATTTGGTTCAAAGGTGACAAGGGATGGGCAATAAATGCTGGCCAGCCAGTGAAACCCATTTCCCACAGGTGAATTTAAAAAGTCAGCCCCATGACTGTGAGTCCAGAGCCAGATGTAGGCCTGACCAGGTGAGAATGGCAGGTTTCCATTTCCTAAAAGACATTAGTAAACCAGATTGTTTCAGCGCTAGTAGGAACTGCAGATGCTGGAGAATCTGAGGTAACAAGGTGTAGGGCTGAATGAACACAGCAGGCCAAGTAGCATCATAGGAGCAGGAAGGCTGATCTTTCTTCAGAAATGGGGGAGGGGAAGAGGTTTCTGAAATAACCCCCTTCTCCTCCCCCATTTCTGAAGAAAGGTCTAGGCCTGAAACATCAGCTTTCCTGCTCCTCTGATACTGCTTGGCCTGCTGTGTTCATCCAGCTCTACACCTTGTTATATCAGTAAACCAGATTGCTACATCCATTGGTTTCATACAAAACAAATGCAGAAGAAACTCAGTAGTTCTAACAGTATCTGTGCAGAAAAATTGAGTTAACATTTCAAGTCTGATACGACTGTTCAATATTTCATGTTTGCCATGAAATTAGCTTTTAATTCCAGAGTAATGAACTAAATTTGTCCATCTGCTATGGTGATGATTTGGACGCATGTCCTTCAGAGCATTACCCAGGGGCTTTTGGAGTACTAGTCCAGTGATAATACCATGCCAAGACCATCAACTTTGCCTCACTCTTCAGTTGGCTCAATAAGGCATTGCTGCACCATGAAAGCACAGTAGCACCAGTTGGAACTATGCTTCATACAGCTCAGCAAATAGGACTGTGGGTTTCAGCAAGATACTGCTGGCCTGAAGAAACCTCCAGCTTTACAAAAGTCTCAATCGTGTGGGGAGAGGAAAGAAGGAAAAGAAATCTAGTCCAAAAACAATGTGTGTATCTTTAATTATTCAGTAGCTTAAAAGCATATGGAGTCAATCAATTTCTGTGAATGTACCTGATGGCAGTTAAAAAGATAAACTACAGTAATAGCAGTACTAAGACTGCCTGTAGAAGCTCAAACAGATGGAAGTAGTGAAATAAATTGAAAACTTTTAAGAAGATGATGCAAAGTTTAATCAACGCTGCAAGAGGAAAAACCAAATCATGAACCCAGGATACGGAAGTCAATATTGGACTGCTAAAGTGAATTAAGCCCCTTAGAGGAGAGACGGCTCTGAAGAAGCTTCACACCAGACCTGAAACATTAACTCTGTTTCTCTCTCTACAGTGGTTCATTTTGGAAGGTCGAACTTGAATGCAGAATACAGGGTTATTGGTATGATTCTCGGCAGCATGGAGGAACAGAGGGTTCTTGGGGTCCACATCCATGGATCCCTCAAAGTTGCAGCCCAAGTTGATAGGCTTGCAAAGAAGGCAAATGGTATGTTAGCTTTCGTTGGCAGGAGAATTGAGTTTAAGAGCCGTGAGGTTATGCTGCAGCTCTATTACACTCTGGCTAGGCCACATTTGGAATATTGTATGCAGTTCTGGTTGCCTTATTATAGGAAGGATGTGGAAGCTTTAGAGAAGATGCAGAGGAAATTTACCAGGATGCTGCCTGGACTGGAGGGTGGTTCTTATGAGGAAAGATTGAGGGAGCTAAGACTCTTTTCATTGGAGCGAAGAAGGATGAAAGGTGACTTGATAAAGGTGTACAAGATGATGAGAGGCATAGATACAGCGGATAGTCAGAGACTTTTTCCCAGGGCAGAAATGTCTATTATGAGGGAGCATAATTTTAAGGTGATTGGAGGAAGGTGTAGGGGAGATGTCAGAGGTAGGTTCTTCACACAGAGAGTGGTGGGCGTGTGGAATGTGCTGCCGGCAGTGGTAGTGGCGTCAGATAGTTTAGAGACTTTTAAATGACTTTTGGATAGGCACATGGATGATAGTAAAATGTAGGGTAGGTTGATCTTAGTAGGATAACAGGTCAGCACAATATTGTGGGCCAAAGGGCCTGTACTGTTCAATTTTTTTTCACAGTGTGAAGGCACCACTGGCTAAGTAGCATTTATTGCCCATCCCCAGTTGCCCAGAGGGCAGTTCAGAGTCAACCACACTGCTGTGTGACTGGAGTCACATGTAGGCCAGACCAGGTAAGGATGGCAGTTTTCTCCCCTAAAGGACATTAGTGAACCAGATGGGGTCTTCCTGACAATCAACAATGGATTCATGGTCATTGTGATTGAATTCAAATTCCACCATCTGCCATGGCAGGATTTGAACCTGGGTCCCCAGAATGTTCTCTGGCTCTCTGGATTTACAGTCCAGCAATAATGCCACTAGGCCATTGCCTCCCCTATGTTCTGTGATACCAGGCCTGCTGAGTTTATCCAGTATTCTGTGTGCCAGTGGTTTGACAACATACACTTCAGAATTTTAATAACTGCTCATGTATTGGAAAATTCAACAAAGATAACTGTTACACATGGATTAAAAGCAGCAACAAAAACTCCTTTTGGAGTGAACTGTTTCTTGAGATGAAAGGAACAATGAGAAACTACTATAAAAGGAGTTACAGCAACATTTGAAGTAACCATTCCTGGGAAGAAGGAGATACAGAACGAACATAAATGAGCTGTTTCCTGGGAGAGGGAATATAACAAATACTTGATAACACCTGCCTTGTTACAAATGGCCAATAAAGACCTACTGGCAGAAGCAATGTTCTGAGGTAAAGGGGTTAATTGAAAGAAAATGCTGTGTTTTAAACTGGCAACTAGCCCTGAATGGAGGACAAAGGAGCTAATTTTGATGAGAAGGTAAGTCGCAAATTTGAGGTCTCTAAAAGTGTAATCAATGTTGGAGATGAAAGAATTTACTGAATCAGCAATAATGCCACATCACAAGCTTGAAAGAAAGAAATCTGTACGAGGATCTAACACCATGACAACCTCAATAGCGGAACTATGAGCAACAACACTGCAAAGGGACTGGGCCCTGGAACTTCCAGAGATAACTCACTGTTGGTTGAAATCCTGGCCGGATTTCACCGTTAATCGGCTAACAGCTAAGTTGGATTGCAGGCTTATACTTGCTTACTTGAGGGATCTTAATACAGTTTAAATCCTTGTTTCTGTTCTTGATTTTCTGTGGGATTTACTAATAAGTAAAATTAAAGGTAACCTGAGTTGATTTACCTACAACAGTGGTAAACCCTACTTAACTGAAATAATTGTACAAAACAAATGCGTTTTTAAATCTGTCTTTTGTAAGGTTAGTTATAAGGTTTTTAATATTGAATCTCTGGCCCTGTCAGTAGTTTAACCTCCTGTTTGCCTGCATTGCAGTTTAAATAGGAGCTACTTTAAGGTGGTATTCCATAATTCTTCTTTGGGCAGTTGTTGGCCTTTGAAATTCTGTCTGAGTGAGCATTGGTCATTAAATGTGTTCATAACTGAGTTACACAGATTTTTGATCAATATGGGAGCTGGGGACAAGAGGGAGCTGGCAGAAAATTTGGGTTAATGCTACCATTAGCCATAATCTAACCAAGTGGTGCAGCAAGCCTGACTGGCCAAACGGTCTTCTGCTGGTTCTAGTTCTTCTGACCCATGGAACCTTAAATGATGACATTGTCTTCCATGTGTACTTACACCGAGTTTTTTGCATCCTTAGTTCAGCCAATGGACCAGGGAATCATTAGATTTATGAAAAATCACCACACAGGATGTTTATTTTTGCATCACCTTGTGAATTGCTGCTGAAGTGATTGCGTTTAAAAAGGCTTTCAGGTATCAGAAATGTCATCTGGTGTTTGGCAAAAGCACAGGTCAATGTAACAGAAGAATCTTGTAAAACGTGGCATAGATTTTGTCCTATGGTAATGTTTAATGAAATGGTAATGTGTTCATTTTGGCGATGATATGCGATGGGATTTAGAGATAGTTGAGGGATCTTTACAACCCCTGATCCTGTGGCTGTTGGCAACAGGAATAAAGATGACAATGTTTCTGAAGGAGAGAAGAACTATGGAAGGGGAGATGAATCTCACCTCCCACTGCGTTCACATCCAGCTTTTATAAACCAGCAAGATGTAAATTATAAAAACCGAAAGAACTGTACATGCTGTAGATCAGGAACAAAAACAGAAGTTGATGGAAAAGCTCAGCAGGTCTGGCAGCATCTGTGAAGGATAAAAAACAGAGTTAACGTTTTGGGTCCAGGGACCCTTCCTCAGATGTAAATTATGTCCACAGCATCCAAGGGAAACCCAGTACAAGAAAGAAATGGCATTGCAGCAAATGTTTGATGCAGTTTGAATCATAGAATTGTGACAATGTGGAGGGAGGCAATTTGACCCATTATGTCTGATTTGAATTCTGCATATTCACAGCATCGGCAAAGCCAAGCCTAATTTCATGAACCACCACAACCTGATTAAACACAGGACACAAAATGAGCTGCCCTTGCTGCCAATGATCGGTCACATTCTCCTATGTTCCTTCCATTTTGATGCAGTCACTGTAGTTTGGGTGTAGAGAACGGCCGTAGAGAAATAGAGAGAGACACACATATACATAACTGGTGGTGAGATTAAGCTGTGAGTCACAAGTGAGTGAGAAGGTTCAGAAGGTAGGGGCTTCATGGTGACTTCAGCCAATACAGAAATTGTTGGTTTCACAAACTGGCCATCCAGCCCACTGAGCTAACTGGCAGACAAATGGGAATTAATGTCAATTCTGTCCAATTCTTTATTCTGCGCTTTATTAGATCACCTGCTTGCTTGGTGTGGAACAGTGCGTAAAGATGGTCTGAGAACTCTTTAGATAAAGTGGAGCTTTTAAGGAGGCTCTGTGTTCCCAGGCAGCAACAATAGAACATCAGATTACGATGAGGTTATGACGAGGACACTTTGACCCAAAGTTCCTGTAAATTTGGGAAGGGAATGTTGAGTATGACTTGGATGCATGTGCAGTTAACTCTGCAGCAGCTACCATGCGTATAGTGTGTTATTTGGAGCATTTTTAAAAAACCAGTTCTGATGCCAGAATATACTCCTATGTGCTCAGTGACTACATTTTACAGTTAAAGACGTGATAGATGTTTTGGTTCTACATGAAAACTGCTTCTTGCATTATTTATTAGCTTAATATTTCTAAAGGCAGCATTTTCAGACAACGTTCCAGGTCGATACCCTTCTTCAGAATTGGGGAAGGGGTAGGGAGCTGGGAAGTAAATAGAGGGAGGAGGGATGGGGCTGGAAAAAGTAGGTAGGATGGCGACAGGTTGGGATTGGTCAGTGGGAACCACCACCTACAATACAACTCCATGACCAAAGAGATATTTCCCTCCCCACCCCTACCTGGCTTTTGTAAGAACCAGTCTCCCTCCACGACTCCCTCATCCAACCCCGGCACCTTCCCTTGCAGCTGCAGGAGGTGCTACACCTGACCCAACACCTTCTCTCTCCCTTCCATCCAAGGCCCAAAGCAAACTTTCCAAATCTGACTGGGGTTAACCTATACATTGTCTAACCTGGTCTAGTGTATCAGTTGCTCCTGATGTGGTCTCCTCTACATCGGTGACACCAAGTGCAGAATCCATTACTGATTTGTGGAGCATCTGCATTCTGTACGCAATAATTCACAATACCTTCCAGTCACGAACCATTTTAACTCGCCCTCTGACTCCCTTGGTGACATGTCCATCCTGGACCTTTTCTAGGGTCACAATGACACCACACGCAAACTGGAGGAGCAACAACTCATATTCCGGCTCAGGAGCCTACAGCCCAATGGCCTCAACATAGAATTCACCAGTTTCAAGAACTCCGCATCCCTGGTTTCATCCCATGTCCAAACCCCCTCTCATCCCCACCTCTTTGACCTGACACAAACTGTCCATCTTCATTCCCACCTATGCATCCCATCCTTCCAACCGTCCAATCCCCGCTGCCCCCTACCTGCATCCACCTCTCACCACCCCACCAATCCTCCCTCCTGCCTCCTTGACCTGACACAACCTGTCCATCTTCTCTCCCACCGATCCACTCCTCCCACTTCACTGACCAATCCCCACCACTGCCTACCTGCACTCACCTATCACCATCGCAACTACCATCCCCAGCCCCACCCCTCCTCTCCGTATTTATTTTAGAGGTCCCTTCCCCACCCTATTTTCTGAAGAAGGGTTCCAACCCGAAATGTCAGCTTTCCCACTTGTCTGATGCTGCCTGGCCTGCAGTGCTGACACCATGTTAACACTGACACCATCTGCAGTTCTTGGTATTTTCAGACATTTGCTGCCACCATGCGTTTGAACTGGGTATTACTTCTGGTGTATTTAAGGCCACAAAATGCAGTTCTTGTACAGAGATAACAGGAACTGCAGATGCTGGAGAATCCGAGATAACAAAGCGTGGAGCTGGATGAACAGCAGGCCAAGCAGGGTCTGATGAAGGGTCTAGGCCTGAAATGTCAGCTCTTGTGCTCCTAAGATGCTGCTTGGCCTGCTGTGTTCATCCAGCTCCACACTTTCTTAACTTGCAGTTCTTGTACAAGTTGCTTATGCTGTTAAGTATGACATGGACAAACTAGCAAAAAGCTGACAGATTTTTCTTCACAGAAAGAATGATCAGTTGATGGAACCAACTCTTGTGTAGGTGGGGGAAACAAAAATCTGGAATAACCCTGATCATTGTCTTCCTCTCTGGTCTCTTGGTCAAAAACCTGGAACTCCTTGCCTTAACAGCACTATACAGACTGCAGTGTCAAGATACAAGTCCTAAAATGTCCTACTTGCACTGAGATCAGCAACACAAAACTGGGCACCCACAAAGCTCTGAGGGTGATCCTACAACAGCAAATACCTACTCTAAACCCACCTGCAACTTCATTGCTCAGCATATCTCTCACTCTACCATCGAGCCGGGCGATCAATTCTGGTTCAGGGAAGAGAACAGGAAGTATGCCAGGACCAGTACCAGGCATTCCTAAAAATGAGATATTAACCTAGTAAAGTCACAATGTGTTTGCCAAATAGTAAATGATGAGTGTAGAGTTAAGTGATTCCACAATCAAAGGATCGGATAGAGCCTTACAGCATGGAAGCAGATCCTTTGGTCCAACTTATCCATGCGGACCAGGTTTTCCATGGTCATTTGGCCCATATCCCTCTAAATCTTTACCATTCGTGTACCTGTCCAAATATCTTTTAAATTTTGTAACTGTACTTGCAGATACCACTTCTCCTGCAATTCATTCCACGTACGAACCATCCTCTGGGTGGAAAAGTCGACCCTCGGGTCCCCTTTAAATCTTTCTTTCCTCACTTAAAATTATGTCCTCTAGTTTTGAATCCCCTACACTAGGGAAGAGACCTTTGCTCTTCATTTTATCTATGCCCATGATGATTTTCTAAGCCTTTGTAAGGCCATCCCTCAACTTCCTACACTCCAGTGAAAAATGTCCCAGCCTCTCCTTACAAATCACGTCCTTCAGTCCCAGTAACATCCTTGTAAATCTTTTCTGCACCATTTCCAATTTAATAATATCCTTTCTATAGCAGCGTGATCAGAACTGTACACAGTACTCCAAAAGAGTCCTCACTAATGTCCTGTACAACCGCTACATGATGTCCCAACTCCTATGCTTAATGACCTGAGCAATAAAGGCAGGCATGCCAAATACGTTCTTCACCACCCTGTCTACCTGTGACTCAACTTTCAAGGAACTATATACTGAACCCCTGGGTCTCTCTGTTCAACAGCATTCCCCAGAGCCCTATCATGAACTGTGTAATTCCTATGCTTGTTTGTCTTACCAAAATGCAGTCTAAGCCCTGAGGCGCATCATACCTAGTCATGAATGGTCGTGGACAATTATACACTGGAGGACGAAGGTCCACAATTATCTCCCTCCATGAGGGGGGAGCCCAGTGCAACAGATAAGACTGAAGCATTCACAACAACCTTTAGCCAGAAGTGCAGAGTGGATCATTCATTTTGGCCTCCTCCAGTGGACCGCCAGCAATGTAAACACTACTCTTCAGCTAATTCGCTTTGCTACATGACAATGTTCCGTCAATAGCACTTTGGACCTGTGCTCCAGAACTTGCTGCTCCCCTGCCTAAGTTGTTCCAGTGCTGCTACATCTACCTGACATTTTGGAAAATTGCTCAGGACAAATCCAACACAGCCAATTTCTGCCCCATCAGTCTACTCTCAATCATCAGTAAAGTGATGGAAGGTGTGATCAGCAGTGCTATCAAGCAGCACCTGCTCAGCGACAACCAGTTTGGGTTCAGCTCCTGACCACATTACGCAGAAACATAGAAAGTAGGAGCAGCCAGGAGGCCATTTGGCCCTTTAATTTGCTCTGCTATTCAATATGATTGTGGCTAGTCATCCAATTCAGTACCCAGTTCCCATTTTCTCCCTAGAACCTTTGATTCCCTTTAGCCTTAATAACTATATCTAATTTCTTCCTGAAAATACACAATATTTTTACCTTAGCCTGTTCTGTGGTTCAATCATTCTGACATTGACAATAAGAGTTGAATTCTAGAGGTGAGGTGAGAATGACCACCCTTCACATCAAGGCTGCATTTTGACCTCGTGTGGCATTAAGGAGCCCTAACAAAATATAATCAGTGGTAAACTGGGGTAAAAATATCTGCTGCTTGGAGTCATACCTGGGACAAAAGAAGATTGTAGTGATTTTTGGAAGTCAGAGGTGTCCCTGGCCTAGCCATCTTATGTGGCTTCATCAATGATGTTTCCTCCATCATAAGGTCAGAAGGGAATGTTCGCCAATGATTGCACAATGTTCAGCACCAGGAAGGTCTGGAAATTGTCTGGACTGACAAGTGGCAAGTTATTCTCACATCACACTAGTTCCAGGCAATTATCATCTGCAATAGGAACAAATTGCCCCTCAACATTCAATGGCATTGCCATCACTGAATTCCCCACTGTCAATGTCTTGGGGGTTGCCATTGACCAGTATCTGAACTGGCCTAGAAATATAAATACTGTGGCTGCAAGAGCAGATCAGAGGTTAGGAATACACTAGTGACTAACTCCCCAAAGCCTGATCACTATCTACAAGGCACATGTCAGGAGTGTGATGGAACACTCCCTCCTGCCTGGATGAGCGCAAGATGGTACACTATCGTAACTCACCACAGCTCCTTCAACAGCACCTTCCAAACCTATGATATCTACTGTTTGGAAGGGCAAAAGCAAGACATACATTGGAACACCACCGCCTACAAATTCCATTTTAAGTAAGCACACTACCTGATTTGGAATGTATCACTGTTCCCGCGGTGTCATTGGGTCAAAATCCTTGGAATCCCTTCCTTACAGCAGTGTGGGTGTACCCACAACATTTGGGCTGCAGTGGTTCAAAAAGGCAGCTCACCACCACCTTCTCAAGCACAAATATGGATAGGCAATGAATGTTGGCCCTCCTTCAATGCCTACATGTTATGAATGAATAAAAGAACATCTTTTTGAAGCCCTAACCACTACTTTAAAGCCACCCACTCTCCCACAGAGAGACAAACAAAAATAAAGGTATTATTGGTATGTAGAAAATACACTGGAGAGACCCATCCTCAGGATTGATGAGATTATCCATTTGCATCCCAAACGCTTCCATTTTCCAATCTCCTTTGCCAGATCTTCTACTTCTTTGCGGGAGGCACAAGGCAACGGGTACACTTGCTACAAAATCTCTTAGTGACTAGTTAAAAGCAACAGCTTAAAGCAATTGTGGCTAGAAAATAACAGGCTTTTTTTCTGTCTTTCAATTACTTTTAGCACAGACAACGAGAGGCACAGAGCCTGTTCCTTCAACAGTCCGGGGCCTTTCACCCTCCATTGTGAACACCCAAGCTGTTCACCTGCCCAGCAGCCAATTAGAAAGCTGTTTTCAGGCTGGTGACATCCAGCACCCACAACTGGTCACAATTACACAAACCAATCAGCAATCTGTTGCTGGCCAAATCTCATGCTGCACACAAACCCTGGGTGCTGAAGCAGTTTTACTTTCTTTCCCCACTGCCAGTGAAGCAAGAGTGTAAACATAGCTCAGAATGAGTTACAGTCACTTGTTTTTAAAAGTGCAGCAAATCCTTCTGCAGTCCTTGGTTTTAAATCAATCAATTATTCATTTAAGGCCACAATCAAAAATAAAGAAAAATAAAAAATGCTAGTTTTTATATAATCAAAATATTAAATAAGTGTTCATGGCATCAGGGAATGGCTTAAAGGAATAACAGGAAATCATTTTAACAAACTACAGCAGCAGTTTTTTCATCCATCTTCTCAAGATTAAAATGTCTACTGAAGGACACAGGAGGGAGAGACAATGGATGGGGAGTGTAATGGGGAACTCAGAATAGGAAATGGACTGGAGAACCTGGAATAGGGAGTGGTCAAGGGAGCCAAGACACAGGATTCCTAACTGACACTGTGGTGGGTGGGGACAATGGATTGCCAACAACGTGTTCAGGGATATATATGAAAGTACAAGTGTTGTAATCTAAATGGAAGTGGATAGCTCCTTAAATGATTGAGCTTACAAAAGAAATAGCAATAAGAGATGAGATGCTTTCTGAGCTGACCAAACTATTTGGAAGCTAATGTCTACCCTGGCAAAAGCAGTCTGCAAATGGTTGGAATCTACATTCCACAATCCTTATTTGAAAAAAAATCCAAAAACTGCTGCGGTGAACAGTGACTATCCCCCTGGCTTGGGAAGGGTCCTCCCTTTGCTCTGAACACCTAAAAGCATGCAGGATGAAAGACATTAAGGTTGAGAGAATTTCACAAGCCTTATGGCATCAGAAATAAATGTAAATCTGGGGGATATTACAAAAGGAAGGACAGAGAGAATGAAAATGTCTGGTAAGGTAATTGGTAGTGATTAAGGAATAATGTATTTGGGCCATTAGAGAGCACTCACAAGATGAACAGGGGACTGAATATACATATATAAAATTTGAACAAGTGAAGAAAATGTGACAGAATGCACTCTGAATCTGTATGTTGAAATATCATAGTAGGTGACTTCAGATAAAATGCTGATTGAACATGGACAGAGTGATTCTGAAAAGAACAACTCCCAAATGGTTGTATTTTGGTCACATATGTGGGAGAAGGGGCCAGTGAAATGGAAGTATAAATAGGATCCCTAGTGTGGGAAACAAGCCATTCAGCCCAACAGGTCCACACCAACTCTCCAAAGACCATCCCACTCAGACTCACCCCACCCCTCTAACCCTGCATTTGCCACAGCTAATCCACCGGACCCATACATGCCTGGACATTATGGGTAATTTAGCATGGCCAATCCACATTAGGTCAACGTACAGGATGCGGAACAGATTGACAATCGGAGGTAAGGCTGTGGAAGGCACGAAAATTTGGTATGAGCTCTGCAAGTGGACTTGGAAGTGTGCATGATCCTCAGAAAAGATCACGGACGACCAGTTTGTTGAATAAGGCTTAGTCTCTTTCCAAAACATCAAATTTTATTTTAATTTCACACTTAAAATCAAACAGTAATTTACTGTCTAAATTCTAAATGTCATCTGAGTTTAAGCAGGAGGAACAAGTTCACTAGTTCAGAGCAGTTGGTTAACTAAATTAAACAACTTAAGTTTTCCTATAGCTGGGACTGAGCTAAAATAGAGCATAGAAATAGGCACAGCCAGAATAGGGTGGGGGTGGCAGGGGGAGGAGGGAGGTGGATGTCACTGGCCTGATCATCCAGAATCCCTAGGTTTGAAATTGTTCATCAGAACCTACATGTTCCAAAACAATTTGGAGGGGTGGTGTAGTAACATCGTCACTGGATTAATGGTCCTGACACCTAGGGTAATGGTCTGGAGACATGATGTTGAATCCTACTGTTATAAATGATGAAAGCCAATTCAGAACTACAGACGATAGTTCTGGGGGCATGGGCTTCAACTCAAGTGCTCTCAGGTTGCATTGGTAGTGTCCTTACCTCTGAGTCAGAAGGCTCAGCTCTGAGTCCAAACTGTTCAAGGTTTATCATAACATCTGTAAACAGACTGACATTAAAAACATTTATACTTAGCAACATTGAGTAAAGCTATGGTGCAGTTACTAGTGCTGTTGCTATCTGCATTTAGATGTTGCGGCTTCATGCACTGTTCTAATACATCAGCACAAAAATCTAGGTTGTTAACACATCACATTACCTTTGCCAAAAGCCATTCTAGTCTGATAAGTACCTGATCTCAGAAACTAAGCAGTCCCAGGCCTGAGGCATGAGTCTATGAGCTGCAGTAGACTTTCTCCCTTGGAACAGGAGAATGTGATGTCCACCAGGAGCCTTAAAGATTTCAGACAGATGGAATTCAGTTGCATTATTTCCCCCACTAACATTGTGATCTTGTCCCCTTCCTTGCTTTCCCCATCTTTTTAGATTATTTAAAAATCAGGTGGCGTTGATTGTTGAATTTTGGGACATCTCGGCTGGATAGGAATTTGTAGTGGCTTGGGAGAGATTTGTCACATTCCATTTAGGTAACAATGACAAGATAGGAGCAGGAAAGAGGTTCTGCTTGGTCAGTGTGAGGAATTAGGTACCAACATGAAAAAAAAATAAATACATGGTGCAAAATATGTAGTGGGGGAGGTGGGTTCTGGTTCATGGGGCAATGGCAACAGTATTGGAGAAAACAAGGTCTTAAATCCGCGTAAGTCTGCACCAGGGCCAGTCTTCTGACAAGCCGTTTCTCAACTAGAGAGAACTTTAAGCTAAACAGTGGGGGTGAGAGATCAAGCTTGGGCAGGTGTAACAAGCTGTAATCTGGGAAATGACAGTCAGAATATGGTAGGAAGGGACAGAGAAAATGAACCTGAGAATACAAGTCAAGATGTTACAAAGATAAAGAGAGCCAAAACTAAAGATTCGGTATCTGAATGAGGATAACATTCATAAAGTAAACAATTGAAAGTGCACATTGAAATTAACAAATCTGATCGGATCAACTTCTCAGAGACTTGGCTGCAGGATAACAAGGATCGGGTCCTAAATATTGAGGTGAGAATGACATTCAACAAGAAAAGGAAGTGAATGGGTGACACGTTCATTTGAAGATGGCACTGGTACAACAGTCAGAATGTGGTTCAGGTGATCACAGTATAGAATCAGATTGGGTGGATAGAGGACAAAGGTCACGAATGGGAATGGTCTACAGGCACCCCCCCAATCAATGACAACACAGGACCATGTAGAAAAAAGAAAAGAATATGGCATTTGTGATGAGGGGCTTAATCTACATAGAAACTGGAAAGATTAGTTTTGCATGAGGAGCATAGATTGGAAGTTTAAAGAGTGCTCTGAAGATAGTTTCTTAGAGTGGCATGTTCTGGAATTGAATGAGTGCAATGAAAAGTTTATAATGTCAGCCCTCAGCATCATCTTAGGTGTAGGGTACCTAGGTGGATATTTTAAGTGTTGTTACCAAATTGAAATAGTGGAATAAAAAATAAAGACTAGCATGGGAATACAAAGTTTAAAAAGTTCAGGATGATAATAAAATGTATCTTTAAAGTGCTCAAGTTATGATCCTTTCTCACCAACTGTGCCCGCTGGGTTTCGGAGCAGGCAGACTCGCTGCCTCCACAAGCACTGGCCTCTATTGCAGACTTGTCACCTCTGGCCGGCCTGGGCTCGTTCTGTTCCCGCTCTGTGCTCCGGCCCTGGACTCTGCCCGCGCTCATTCCACTCCCGCTCCAGCCCTGACTCACTTTCAGGGCTTGCCTCCCAGGTTGGCTAGGGCTTGGTCTGCTCCTGCTTCAGACTCTGGTCACAACTCAGCTCCCACCTTGGCCTGCGCTCGCTCTGCTCCCTCTCTGGGCTCGGGCTGCAACTTGCTTCCCACACCGACCCGGTCTCCGGCCCTGTCTCCCTGCACCAGTCTGGTATCCAACCCCACTCCCTGGTTTCCAGCGCGGTCTCGGGTCCACCTCCCCACACCGGCCTGGTCTCAGACGCTGTTCTCTATTCCCTCCAGGCAGGATAGTTTAACTTAAAAGTAGGGGGTGGTGGAGAAAAAAACTGCTGCCAAGAGGGGGAGAAAGAAAGAAAAAAAGAAAAAGGAACTGGTGAGGAGAGAAGCTCTGGCTGCAGGTCTTTCCTCTGCTGCCATATTGGACTATTCAGCCCATTGAGTCTGCACTGACCCTCCGAAAGGCATCCCACCCAGAACCATCCCCTTACCCTATCCCCATATTTACCACGGCTAATCTGCCTGTTCTGCACATCCCTGGACAATATGAATTATTTAGCATGGTCAACACACCCAGCCGATACATCTTTCCACTGTGACAGGAAACCAGAGCAGTGTCCCTGCTGACAGTCATAAAAATCTAGAATTGAAACTGGATCTCTGGTGCAGTGAGGCAGCTGTGTTATCCACTGAGCCGCTATTCTGCCTCAGCATGTTCAATGCCATATGCACTCAAAAGGGGAGTGCTGCATCAATAATAGTTATGGTTATTCTACTTTACATATCAGTATTTAAATTCACCACAGAAACTGTTTTAAGATGTATAGAAAACTACACTAATAATCCATTATAATTTCCTTACAATTTCTTTGTCGGAGTTTTCAAAAGGGCATTAGTGGTTAACTGGGCTCTTTTTTGCCTAGGATGATTTATGCCCCTCTATTTGTGCGTGTGAGTGAGTGAGTGTGAGTGAGTGAGTGTGTGGGCGCTGTCAATTAAAACTTCAAATTCCTTGAGCAAACTATCAAAGTCACTTGACAGAATGCTTCATCACCTGAATTTTCCAACAAGCATCAAGACGCACAGTTGTGGTTCCTGTTTTAAGATTTTTTAAAATGCTGCTGGCAAGAGAAAGGTTGATAGGGGGGTGGTTTGTGTGAAAGATCCTGCAGAAAAGCTTTTAAATCTTCATTTGCCATAGAATATCACCATCACAATACCAGTTTTAAGAAACTGCCCTACAAACACAATATTCAAAATGTTTATTTCTCAATCTGGACTGACAATATGTATATGAAAATACAGGGAGTGTGCCTTAACAAAATTCAAAATGAATTAAAAAATATAAAAATGAATTGTTACCTATTAATGTCAAATTTCAGCAATATCTCAAATTCACAGGGATGAAGAAAGGAACCATTAATTTACAACCAATGGCTACTACAAATCAGATGCAAAATCGGCAATATGTAATGCTACATAACCAAAAGATAAGCTAATGCCCAAAGGCTGGACTTTTTCCTCACACATGGCATGGTTACCCAATGCATTTTCATCTGTAGATGATGTTGTGTGGGGTTTCAGGTAAATTGGGAGATGTGTAAAATCTCTCACAGAAGATACTGAAAACAAACTGTGGAGGTCACTGTGGATCAGATAGCACAAGTTAACATTTCAAGTCTAGCTTTGTTTTCTATTCATTTGTAGGATGTGGGTGTCGCTGGCCAGCATTTCTTGCCCATCCCTCATTACCCTTGAGAAGGTGGTGGTGAGCTGCCTTCTTGAACCGCTGCAAACCGCTAAAGATGTCTCTTCATCAGAGCTGAAGTTGCCACAGAACATAGCTCAATCAGGATGAAAAGGGACACACAACTGCAAGGCAAGTTCTACAGTACAACATGATTTTTAACGATATACAAAATACAAACTGATATTTATCAAAATATTCCTGCATGGCTTTAGTAATTGTTATTGTTACATTTAACCTCCCAGCATTAATAATATGTAAATTTTAATTTAGTTTCAGAGTTCTGAAGGCTGTGCCTAATGGAGGTCAGACAGACTTTCTTTGAACAGAAAGAAAAATACTCTAAGTTGCTAAAAATCTGCAATGACATATAGCACCAAAAGTTTGGTTAGTAACATTGATGAAAAATTCAAACTGAAGTCCCAAAACTGAGCGAGGACACCTACCTATTAGCTGCTACTGAAAACAATGAAATTTTAAGTGAGCTTTGTGAATACCTGATACTTTGTCTTCCCAAAACCAGATTTTTTTTTATTGCTTCAAAATCAGTTATAACAGTGGTTATGCTATCAAGATCTTTACACATGTTCCAAATTGGGCTGATTTCTATTCTGCCAAAATGCATACTTATCAGCATTTAATAGTAATTTACTATTTAGCATTCCAACAAAGAAAGCATGAATGTAGCTTTAAGCCATATTTCATCCAATAATGTAAAGTTAATTGCTAACCTCACCTCCTTGGACCAAAGAATTCTGCAAAGGCAGATTTCTCAAAATAACATGGGAAAGGTTGCCCAGTAGAAATTTGATAATTAACACTCCAAACAGGAAAACTGTAAACATCAGTCTATTGTGCACAAATAAAGGTCAGGTACATCAACATCCTGACTAACATCGAAAGTCTGGAGAATCACATTTGACCATTTATCTCGTCTGTGCTTGCTGGTGCTGGAGATTCAGTTGGTTTCAATCGCTTTAATACAGAGGTGGAAAATCCTACCCTATTTAACTATACTTTGGTCTTCTTTGGGCTGTGCTCTGACTCATCAGCTATGACACCCTTCTCTGCTTTCCTCTTCTTCAGCCCTTTCATTTTTCTTGTCTGCAGTTTGCTGAGGTCCTGTTTCTCCATATGGATACGACCGTATGTTGTCCCAAATACATCTTGGGAAATATTCTTCTTCTTCTTCGCCTGAAAGGAGGGGATTAAAAACTGAATTATATAAAATAGTTTCTTTCCATTAGAATATTAAATTTAACTTAGGTTGGAATTAAACAAAAATTCAAACCACATTCACCCATTTTTTGCAAAATTACACAGGTGGCGAAAGAAAAAAAACACAACAGTTAAGACACAGTATAGAGTTTTAATCCAAAAGACTATGCTCTTTAGTGTTGAAGGCTGTGGGATGACAGATTCAGATACAGCTGCAGCCATTCAAGGCAGCAGCTCACCACTGTCCTCACCAGGGGAGTTTGAAATGGGCAATAAATGTCAGCCTAGCCAGGAACACCCACATCCCACGAATGAATAAAAGAAGCTTCTCGATCTTTCCTGAGGGATACATTTTTACTTGCTGTTATTCTCAAAGCATCATTACAAGTGACTATTCTTCATAAATAATAACACCCAATACCAAATCCTCATTTTGTCCTCATACAAGTAGGTTCTGACAAAGTAAGTGTGACCATTCCAGGTGTCAGTAGAGAAATCTTTGTTGGGTTCAGTGCTCTATATTTTATCAAATTTTATACCATCTTGTGGCTGACCCTGTTTATGTTAAGCTGTGATGATCAAGTGGTTAATGATTGGACTCTAAATTCAAAGGGCTTCCCACTGAGGGACAGCATATTGGCTCAGTGGTCAACACTGCTGGCTCACAGTGCCAGAGAACCTGGTTCATTTCCAGCCTCAGGTGACTGTGTGGAGTTTGCACATTCTCCCCATATCTGGATGGGTTTCCTCTGCGTGCTCTGGTTTCTCTCCACTGTCCAAAGATGTGCAGGTCAGGTGGATTAGCCATGGGAAATGCAGGGTTACTAGGACAGGGAGTGGTTCTGGGCAGGATACTCTTTGGAGGGTCAGTGTGGACTTGAAGGGCTGAATAGCCTGCTTCCATGCTGTAGGGATTTGATGACTCTGGTCACACGGAATACACTTCAAAAAAAATTGCGCTGCATCAGCCATGGTTTTTTTTGGTAGCATTTGAGTCAAGACATTTGATGGGTTCAAGACCAACTCCAGGACTTAAGCAGAAAAATCAAAACTAGCACTTGTGCAATAATGATAGAATCCTGAACTGCTTGAGTTGCTAATTTTCAGATGAGCCATTAAACAAAGTTCACAGCCCATGATGTAAAAGATCCAAAGGCACTATTTTGGGGAAGAACTTAGAAGTTACCCTGGGAGATCTGGCCATTATTTATCCAATAATCAACATCACGAAACCAATTCTCTGATCGTTGCATCACATTCTGTTTGAGCTTGCAACAAGAAAGTTTCCTTTCTAGCATTACAATGATTTCTTCAGTCACAATGATAGAAGTTGACATTTCACCTCTGCTTGTGAAAATCTTACAAAAGACAGGGAGGGAAGACACTATGACTCAAGTCTGAGTTCAAGGGCAAACTTTTGGAAGGCAATGGTCAATTGTGGTCTCTCTTCTGTAGGAAAGATGTTGTGAAACTTGAAAGGGTTCACAAAAAGAATTACAAGGATATTGCCGGGGTTGGAGAGCTTGTGCTACAGGGAGAGGCTGAAAAGGCTGGGGTCTTTTGTTCAGCAGAGAGCGGCGGGAACTGGGCGGAAGTGAAGTCAGAGCAGACAGGCAATTGGGAAGGTAAGTGACCGTTATTTAAACACTTACCTTGAAGCCCCAGGTCCTACACAGTAGGGCTTCCTTCCCTCCCTCCTCCTCTAACCTAATTAAAGGTCCACAGACTCACAGCAGGAAGAGCGGGAGCGTCAATCAGAAGCCTACAGATGGGTGAGTCTCTGCTTTAAAGATTAGCAAATACCTACCTTGACCGGCGGAGCCCTCCAATCCTGTTCCAGCAGCAGAAAGAGCGGGAGTTCTAACCGAGAAGGACTCTCGTGTGTTGTTAACGTAAGGCGTTCCAATTTATATCCTTGTGTATTGTGTAATTGATTAAAAGTTTAATTGCTTAATTGAAAAAGAGTGTAGCAGAGAAGTACTAGAAAGCATTTAATACACAAATTGTAAAAGTTAACTAAATAAGTAGTAATGGCTGGACAGGTGATGTGCTGTAGCTGTATGACGTGGGAGCTGGCTGATCCCATTGTGAACGGCAGCGACCACATCTGCAGCAAGTGTTGGTTGCTGGAAGAACTCCGGATCAGAATTGATGATCTGGAATCTGAGCTTCAAACTCTGCGGCACATCCAGGAGGGGGAGTTACCTGGACACTTTGTTTCAGGAGGCAGTCACACCCGGTAGATTAATGAACTCAAATTCAGAAAGTGTTCAGGGACAAGGTGTGACTGTAAGTGAGGCAGGTAGGGGGATTCCGAGTTCAGGAGTGCAGGAGCCTCAGCCCTTGACCTTGACGAACAGGTATGAGATTCTTGCTCCCTGTACGAATGAGGAAAAGGACTGTGGGCAAGATGAGCCAGCTGACCACGGCACCATGGTGCAGAAGGCTATTCAAGAGGGGGGAGCAAAAAGACAGGTAGTTGTTATAGAGGATTCTATTATTAGGGGAACAGATAGTATCCTATGCAAGCTGGATCGGGAGTCCCGCATGGTGTGTTGCCTGCCCGGTGCCAGGGTGCAGGACATCTCCAACCGGGTTGAAAGGTTATTGGAGTGGGAGGGGGAGGATCTAGTTATGGTCCACGTTGGGACTAGCAACATAGGCAAAGCTACGGTAGAGGACCTGTTCAGGGAGTATCAAGCACTAGGAAGGAAATTGAAGTACAGGTCCTCAAGGGTCATAATCTCTGGATTACTGCCCGAGCCATGTGCCAATTGGCATAGGGATAAGAAAGTTAGGGAAGTAAACACGTGGCTAAGGGATTGGTGTGGGAAAGCAGGATTCCATTTCATGGGGCATTGGCATCAGTTTGGAACTGAGGGGGGATCTGTACCGTTGGGACGGTCTCCACCTGAACCGATCGGGAACCAGTGTTCTAGCGAAAAGGATAAATAGGGTGGTCAGCAGGACTTTAAACTTCTGAGTGGGGGGGGGGGGGGAAGTGAAAGAGACAGGGAGTGTGGAGTTAAATGGAAAGATAAGCAACAGGATAGCATGTGTACAGGTGGATTTAAGCTTGAGGCAGACTAGGAATACAGCAAAAAGGAAGGATAGTTTAAGACATCTTGGGATTACCAACCTCTCTAATAATGATAAGAAAGTTAGCATTAAGGCACTTTACCTAAATGCTCGTAGTATTCACAACAAAGTAGATGAATTAACAGCACAAATCCTCTTGAATGATTATGATGTGGTAGGCATCATAGAGACATGGGTGCAGGGAGTTCAGGACTGGCAGTTAAACATCCAAGGATTCACAACATATCGAAAAGACAGGGAGGTGGGCAGAGGGGGTGGGGTTGCCTTGCTCGTTAAGAATGAAATTAAATCTATGGCACTGAATGACATAGGGTCAGAAGATGTGGTATCTGTGTGGGTGGAATTGAGGAACCACAAAGGTAAAAAAACTATAATGGGAGTTATGTACAGACCTCCTAACAGTGATCAGGACCAGGGGCGCAAGATGCACCGGGAAATAGGTAGGGCTTGTCAGAAAGGCAAGGTCACGGTGATCATGGGGGACTTCAATATGCAGGTGGGCTGGGTAAATAATGTTGCTGGTGGATCCAAAGAGAAGGAATTCACGGAATGTTTGCAGGATGGCTTTTTGGAACAGCTTGTGATGGAGCCCACAAGGGAGCAGGCTATTCTGGACTTAGTGCTATGTAATTAGCCAGACTTTATAAAAGACCTTAAAGTAAGGGAACACGTAGGAGGCAGCGATCATAATATGGTAGAGTTCAGTCTGCAGTTTGAAAGAGAGAAGGCAAAATTGTATATAATGGTATTACAGTTAAATAAAGGTAATTACAGGGGCATGAGAGAGGAATTGACGAAAATCGACTGGCAGCAGAGCCTAGCGGGGAAGACAGTGGAGCAACAATGGCAGGAGTTTCTGGGTGTAATTGAGGACACAGTACAGAGTTCATCCCAAAGAAAAGAAAGATTATCCAGGATGGGATTAGACAGACATGGCTGACAAAGGAAGTCAGGAAATATATCAAATAAAAAGAGACAGCCTATAAAGTGGCCAAGAGAACTGGGAAATCAGAAGATTGGGAAGGCTACAAAAACAAATAGAGGATAACAAAGAGAGCAATAAGAAAGGAGAGGATCAAATATTAAGGTAGGCTAGCTAGTAATATTAGAAATGATGGCAAAAGCTTCTTTCAATACATAAGAAACAAACGAGAGGCAGAAGTAGATATTGGGCCGCTCCAAATTGATGCTGGAAGGCTAGTGATGGGAGATAAGGAAATAGCTGAAGAACTTAACAAGTACTTTGTGTCAGTCTTCACAGTGGAAGACATGAGTAGTATGCCAACAATTAGGGAGAGCCAGGGGCAGAGTTGGGTATGGTAGGCATTACAAAAGAGATAGTGCTAGAAAAGCTAAAAGGTCTCAAAATTGATAAATCTCCTGGCCCCAATGGGCTACATCCTAGAGTTGAGGGAGGTGGCTGAGGAAATAGCGGAGGCTTTGGCCGTGATCTTTCAAAAGTCACTGGTCCAGATGATTGGAAAATTGCTGTTGTAACCCCCTTGTTTAAGAAAGGATCAAGGCAAAAGATGGAAAATTATAGGCCGATTAGCCTAACCTCGGTAGTTGGTAAAATACTAGAATCCATTGTCAAGGATGAGATTTCTAAATTCCTGGAAGTGCAGGGTCAGATCAGAACAAGTCAGCATGGATCTAGTAAGGGGAGGTCGTGCCTGACAAACCTGTTAGAATTCTTTGAAGAGGTAATAAGTATGTTAGACCAGGGAAACCCAGTCGATGTTATCTATCTAGACCTCCAAAAGGCCTTTGATACGGTGCCTCATGGGAGCCTGCTGAGCAAGGTGAGGGCCCATGGTGTTCGAGGTGAGCTACTGGCTTGGATTGAGGATTGGCTGTCTGATAGAAGGCAGAGAGTTGGGATAAAAGGTTCTTTTTCGGAATGGCAACCAGTGACGAATGGTGTCCCGCAGGGTTCAGTGTTGGGGCCACAGCAGTTCACCTCATATTAATGATCTGGATGAAGGGACTGGGGGTATTCTAGCGAAGTTTGCCGATGATACAAAGGTGGGTGGACAGGCAGGTAGTACTGAGGAGATGGGTAAGGTGTAGAAAGATTTAGACAGTTTAGGAGAGTGGTCCAGGAAATGGCTGATGAAATTCAATGTGAGTAAATGTGAGGTTTTGCACTTTGGAAAAAAGAATACAGGCATGGACTATTTTCTAAATGGTGAGAAAATTTGCAAATCAGAAGTACAAAGGGATCTGGGAGTTTTGATCCAGGATTCTCTAAAGGTTAACTAGCAGGTAGAGTCCGTTATTAAGAAAGCGAATGTAATGTTGTCATTTATCTCAAGAGGGTTGGAATATAAAAGCAGAGATCTGCTTCTGAGACTTTATAAAGCTCTAGTTAGGCCTCATTTAGAATACCATGTCCAATTTTGGGCCCCACACCTCAGGAAGGACATACTAGCCCTGGAGCGTGTCCAGCGGAGATTCACATGGATGATCCCAGAAATGGTAGGTTTAATGTATGATGAACGGCTAAGGATCCTGGGATTGTACTCATTAGAGATTAGAAGGTTGAGGGGAGATCTAATAGAAACTTAAAAGATAATGTATAGCTTAGAAGGGGTGGACGCTAGGAAGTTGTTTCCGTTAGGCGGGGAGACTAGGACCCGTGGGCACAGCCTTAAAATTAGAGGGGGTAAATTTAAAACTGAAATGAGTCGACATTTCTTCAGCCAGAGAGCGGTGGGCTTGTGGAATTCATTGCCACGGAGTGCAGTGGAGGCCGGGACGTTGGATGCCTGCAAGGCAGAGATCGACAAATTCTTGATCTCAGAAGGCATCAAGGGCTACGGGAAGAGTACAGGGAAGTGGAGTTGAAATGCCCATCAGCCATGATTTAAATGGAGGAGTGGATTTGATGGGCCAAATGGCCTTACTTCCACTCCTATGTCTTATGGTCTTATGGTTATTTTCTCTGGAGAGTCAGAGCCTGTCAGACCTTATAGAGATTTATAAAATCATGAGGAACATGGATAGGGTGAATAGCCACGGTCTTTTTCCAAGGGTGGGGGAGTCCAAAACTAGAGGGCATAGGTTTAAGGTGAGGGGAAAGATTTAACAGGGACGTGACGCAACTTTTCACGTAGAGAGTGATGCATATATAGAATAAGCTGCCACAGGAAGTGGCAGAGGTGGGTACAATTGCAACATTTAAAAGGCATCTAGACAGATACATGAATGGGAAAGGTTTAGAGGAATATGGGTGAAATGGGACTAGATTAATTCAGGATAACTGGTTGGCATGGGTGAGTTGGACCAAGGGTCTGTTTCTGCGCTGTATGTCTCTACGACTGTTGTTCAAAATACTACAGTTATTGAAGAGTGCATTGAGTATCCAATGGGCATGAAAGATTTCATATAAATGCAAGTATTTCTTCACTAACTTGGTCCATTTTTACAAAGGGTGCAACTTTAACTTGAAAAACTAGTTAAGAAAGGTAATAACTTGCATGTACTAATTTCCTTCTAACTACCACTTTGAAGTCAACCTCTCCAGCGATCTCCAAGCAAATCAACTCAGTAAAAATGCTGCATCTTGCTGTGTTGAACACCACGATAATGTACAATCCACCAGCTACTGATGATTGCCAAGTACATAAGAATTAACAAGATTCCCTCAACCTACTTTGCAATTTTCTCACTGTCTCAATCTCAGTGATTTCCCATCCATACCCTCCCATCTTCCATGCAAGTTTTACATGGGTCTTGGTTTTGCATTGATTACCTGGGTATATGGCCCTTGAACTGAGTGGCTTGGAAGGCCATTTGAGAGGACAATTAAGAGCTAATCAAATTGCTGGGGTCTACAGTCATATGTAGATCAGACCACGTAAGGATAGCAGATTTCCTTCCCTGAAGGACATCAGATAGGTTTCAGTGAGAATCGGCAACAGCATCATGGTAACCATTATTGAGAGAAGCTTTCAATTCCACTAGATGCTGTGGTGGGATCTGAACCTGTGACTCCAGATTTTTGACCTAGACTTTCTGGATTACAAGTCCACTGGCAATATACTATGTCATTAGCCCTCAATTTACAAGTTAATCCCCTTTCCATCAAAAGCAGCTGCACTTACTGGTCATCCTTGAGGGCAAGAGTCATTCATGTGGTGTGGGAATGGAGTCACTTGTAGGCCAGACTGGGCCTGCACCCACGAGTACATTAGTAAACCTTTTGTGCTATTGATGGCACTCAAACACTTCCCATAATCAATTTACATGACAAAGGTCAGTCCACAAAAGACAGACTAACCAAATTCAAATTCCTATTGTGCCAATGACCATAAAGCCCTGGATTCCTAGTCCAGTACCATACAGAGACTACAGTGCCTACAGAGAAAAATCATTTTTTAAACACTTTACCCAGCATTTGCTAGTTATCTCAGTTATCATTTCATAGCTGTGAATGGCTCTTCTGAACATCTATATTAAAAGCCTTGCAGCAGGGCAATGTGATATTACTGAGATTCTAGGATTAATCGTAGAACCTTTACTGATAACAGCACAATATGCTCACAAAGCAGAACAACACATAAATCCTTGAGAAATGCAACGGACAAAAATTGTCATGCCCAATTTCACCACTGAAAGTTCAATTTTACAACATCACAAAGTTTCTTAAAGTTGTAAAACCAATCAATACTATCCTAAATCGTTAACTCAAGTGATAATGAGAATTGCAGATGCTGGAGAATCCAAGATAACAAAGTGCAAAGCTGGATGAACACAGCAGGCCAAGCAGCATCTCAGGAGCACAAATGCAGACGTTTCGGGCCTGGGCCCTTCACCATCTGATGAAGGGTCTAGGCCCGAAACGTCAGCTTTTGTACTCCTGAGATGCTGCTGGGCCTGCTGTGTTCATCCAGCTTCACACTTTGTTACCTTAACTCAAGTGTTTGTTTATTCATTTTACCTTAAAAGCTTTTGGTTGTTTACGGGACTTTTTGTAGAGGTCATCAGATGCAAAGTGTGTTCTCCTTAGTATAAAATTAAAGGAAGGTCCCATTTCTTCCAGTTCTATCCTGGGTATTCTGCAGCCAGATTTCTTCAGCAGTACCCTGCAAGTAAGGCAGACCTTCATTAGTTGAGGTCCACATTCTTGCAAAATTAAGAAGTACTAAGCAAATATAATTTTAAGACAGATATTGACATACACTTGTACATTCCTCTAATCACCAGTCAAATGCATTCAGCAAACACAGAACAGGAAATCCGATGTTACATTCAAATCAATTTTTTGCCATTATAGGCAAGAGAAATATACCTTACCACCTGTATTTTGCACAAAGCCTCTCAGAGGTTAACTTTAATCAAGAAGAACATAGGACTTAAGAGCATGGTCCATTGAGCCTGCTCTGCTACCCAAGATGACCATGGCTGATCTGGTTACGGTCTCAAATCAAGTTTCCTGCCTACACTCACTGTTCTTGAAGCTTCTAGCTATCAAAAAATCTATCTAGTTCAGCCTTGAGCAAATTCAAAGACCATTGATTCCTGGCAAAGAGACTTTCCGTAGCACTCGTCTGTGGAAAAGTCTTCATCGCTGTTTCACGTTGCATATTTTGTTTGCAATATAAACTGCAAAATGGATGTACGGACTGTTTTGCTGCAGAGAATTAATCAATCTTGTTTCAAAATCTGAATCAAAAGTGAAACTCCGGTCTCACTGGTTAGAGACAACAGGGAATAGCAGATAATTTATACCAACATTTTGCATCAAGAGGCATGACACTGGAAACATTTCATACAAACAGATAAGTGAAACACTAATGGTAGGAAAGATATTGAATCAGTCTCTATTACAAGGGACAAAATTATTTAACAAAACCATGGCCTACACCCAAGGATTTTCAAGGAAGTAGCAGCAGATATTGAAGACATTGGTCAAAATACTCCAGAGCTCACTGGAGTCTGTGAGGATTCCAGCAGTTTGTAAAACTGTTAATGTTACGTTCCTGTTCAAAAAGGGAGGGAGAGAGAAAGTAGGAAACGACAGGCCAGTTAGCCTAACATCTACCACTGGAAAAATGCAAGTCTATTTTAAGGAAGAAACAGCAGGATATTTAGAAAAACTGAAATCAAAGAGTCAATACTGCTTTGTGAAATGTAAATCATGTTTGACAAGTTT
This sequence comes from Stegostoma tigrinum, assembly GCF_030684315.1. Taxonomy (NCBI): domain Eukaryota; kingdom Metazoa; phylum Chordata; class Chondrichthyes; order Orectolobiformes; family Stegostomatidae; genus Stegostoma; species Stegostoma tigrinum. Next base: position 24,365,182 of record NC_081357.1, read on the forward strand.
GCATGAGTTTACTGGAGGGTACAATAAACAGTAGATAAAGTGGAACCAGTAGATGTAGTGTATTTGGATTCTCAGAAAGCATTCGAGAAGTGCCACATGAAAGGTTCTTGCAGAAGTTAGGAGCTTATGGCATTGGAAGTAATGTATTAGAATGATCTGAGGATTAGTCATCTCAGAGACAGCATTTAATGTGTATTTTAAAGGTTGCAAAGATTTAACCAGTGGAGCGTTGCAGAATCACACATCCTCAATTATTTACTGTCGGTTTTAATGACTTGAAGGAAGGGGCAGAGTGTAATACATCCAAATTTGCCAACACAAAAATTGGTGGGAGGGAATGTTGTGAAGATGATATTAGGAATTTGCAAGGAAATATAGACAGAAGTGAATAGGCCAAAGCCTGTAGGAAAGAGAGATTATGTACTGTTGTGCAAGTCAAACTAATATTTAAACGGACAGATTCCAAAAAAGTGCAGTGCAAAGGGATCTGTGTGCTCTCGTGCATGAACTAAAAGCTAGTACAGGTGCAGTAAGTAATTCAGGCAGCAAATGGAATTTTCATGTTTATTGCTAGGAAGTGGAATTTGTAAACGGGAATGTCTTGTTATAACTGGGCACACCTGGAACACAGCTGCAAGCCCCATATTTAAAGAAAGATACACAGCATCAGAGACTGTTTAAGTGACGCAGGTGGCGATTCCTGGGATTAAGAGTTTAACTCATCAAGATCAGCCAAACTGGTTAGACTGTTATTACAAGTTAGAAGAATGAGTAGCGGCCTTATTGAAACATTAAAAATTGAGGGTTAACAGGATAGATAGAACATAGGACAGTACAGGCCCTTCGGCCCATGATGCCGTGCCGAACTTTTACCCGTAATCCTAAGGTCTATCTAACCTCCTCCCCTACCTTGTACTATCATCCATATGCGTATCTAATAGCTGCTTAAATGCCCCTAATGAGGCCGCCTCCACTACCCTCTCTGGCAATGCATTCCATGCCCCTACCACTCTCCGAGTTAAAAAACCTACCTCTGACGTCTCCCCTTTATCTACCTCCACTCACTTTAAAACTATGCCCCCTCGCATTAGCTATCTCCACCCTAGGAAAAAAGTCTCTAGCTGTCTACTCCATCCATACCTCTTGATCATTTTAAACACCTCAAGTCAAACATGTTGAGAAAATTTTTATAATAGTGGAAGAATCATGAACTGGGGAGATATAATTCTAGAATAAGGGAACATGCATTTAAAATTGAGATGCAAACACATGTAGCCAAGTCTAAAGATTATGTACACTAAGCAGGCCTAGCCTTCAAGAATCAAACTTGTTAAATACCTTTTTAAAAACATAAATAGGAATCATAATGCTGGAAACTCACTTATAGCTTCGCATGAAGATCTTTCCAGCAAAAGCTGTGAAATGTAGAACAATTTCCAGGCCAGCTAAACGAATTTTCGGTACTGTGGGTCCTCGAAAGAAATCTATGAAGTGTATTGAAAGTTAGATGTATCAAGTAGTATCCAAGTGAAATGTTAAACTGCATCAGACTAACGAAGAATATCTGTATACATAAAATAGAAAGCTTAAATAAATAATGTTATTTAACTGCTTTTGCCACTTGAAACATACAATGTCGAGTTTTAGCTAGCAACATCAGTACAGCATCAGCATGTTTAGGATACACTCATGTCTTTCTTCCTTTACAAGTACCCTGCCTCAACATTTCTCTCCAAGTTCACACATCATTCTGCAGCCACCGGTACGAACACAGATTACTCATTCTCACATTATTTCTTATACAGGCAGCAAACTGCCAAATAAAACATACAAACTAAACCTTCAGACTTTAATTCCCTGCAGGGATGTGAATAATCAGTTCCCCACTACAAGTTGACACATCATGAGGCAGAATCTAATATTTGAATCCACACCCAAACACTCAATGGCAGAGGATGCTGATCTACTATCCTACCAGTCCTGAAAAATGATCCTTTAAAATGTGCACATTGCCTAGTAAGTAGAACACACAAGATCCACACAGGAACATCCATTTATTTGGTGTTTCTCACATCCTTGTGACATCTTGAAACACAGAGCCAGTTAATTACTTGAGGCACAGTTAGCGTTATGGAGGCAAACTTACCAATAAAGAGATTTTTTATCCTTTTAAGATCATTATCAATTTCAAAGGTGTCTCCTGCAAAAATCAACAGAGGTTTGGATCCCTCTGCAGACTTGCTGTTCTGGAAAAAAAGAGAAATTCAAAGATTAGTTAAACATATTTGTGTTTTTTCTTAATTTGTGGGATTTGGGCTTTGTTCGCTAGGCCAGCACTACTCATTAATCCTTAGCTGCCGTGGAGCAAGTGTTGGGGAAGTACCATTCTGAACTGCCGCATCCCATTTGGTGTTGTTACACTGACAATACTTTTTGGGAGGGAGTTGCAGGATTTTGACCTAGGAGCATTAAAGTAACAGCAATATCTTTCAAAGCCAGCATTAAGAGTGTCTTGGAGAGGACGGTGATGTTCCAATGATCTGCTGTCCATGTCCTAGTAGATGATAGTGGCAGTGTTTGTGGAAGGTTCTGTCCAAAAGACCTTGGTAAATTTCTGCAGTACAACTTGCAATTGTAGATGGTACATGCTGCAGCTACTGAGCATCTATGATGGGAGGAGTGAAGTACAAATCAAGTAGATTGCTCTGACACAGAATCATTCATTGCCAGAGAATGATACTTGGTCCACTGTACTTGCACTAGTTCTTCAAACGAAGATTCCCCAGTGTCAATGTCCTGCCTTCTCCCCATACCCTTACACACTATGTCTATCCAAATAATCATCCAATACCCTCTCGCCTCAATCGTATTCCCATTCAGTGTATTCCATACTTGTTATATGAAGTTATTTTTATAACCCCATCATCTTTGCTTCTTCTGCATATCATTTCGAATCTATATCCTATTCCTTTTATGAGCAGAAATAGCTTATACCCATCTCCTCTATCAAGTCCACTCATTGTTTTAAAAACATCCATTAAATTTCTTCTCAGTCTCCTTCTCTCCAAGGAGAACAGTCCCAACTTCAAACTATCCTCATATCTCAAGTCTCCCATTCCTGGAAAAATCGCTTCTGCACTCTGATCCCTGGATGGTGCCAAGCTTCATGAGTGTTTATGGAGCTACACTCACCAAGGTAAGCGGGGAGTATTCATCACACTCCTGGTTTGTGCCTGTTGGATGACAGACAGGTGGTAAGTTATTCGCTGTAGGTTTCCCGGCCGCTGACCTACTCGTAACCATAGAATTTACATGGTTAGTCCAGTCCAGCTCCTAGTCAATGGTAACCCCCCAGGATGTTGATACCCAGGGATTCAGCTGTTTGCAAGGTCACAGTGTCAAGGGGCAATAGTTAGAATCTCTCTGGTTGGGGATGGCCATTGCCTGGCACTCACGTGGCCCATGTTTTATTTGTTTCTAAAGGCCAATACTGCCATTGTCTTGCTGCATTCGGACATGAACTGCTTCAATGTCTGACCACTTGTTGGGCCTAGGACACCCTGTAACGAAGTTCTGCACAGACTTCTTGGAGCTGCCATGTTTGAACCAGGCCTGTGATGATGTCAGGACTAAGGGTTCCTGGAACCCAGACTGAGCGTGAATAAGCAGGTTAGCGCTTCATAATTTAAATTCTCATTGCTGAGAAAGCTTTACCTTAAAATCTCTCAAACTGTTAAATTTTTCAATTCCGAGCTCGACCATATCCAGAACATGGTAATCAAACATACGGCCTGCAGAAGGAGAACAGTGAATTACTTGTGGGAATACTTCATTGCACTTAGACTCTCCTACCCATTTTATCGAACAAACTATTCACCAACATACAATAACATTCTCCTGAAATTTTTAAAAATTTCATTCAGTAGGAAGAGGGCATTGCTGGTTAAGCATTTATTGTCTGTCTCTAATTACCCAGAGGCAGTTAAGAGTCAGTCATGTTGCTGTGGGTCTGGAATCACGTGTAGGCCAGACCAGGTAAGGACAGCAGTTTACTTCCCTAAAAGGACATGAGTGAACCATATGGGTTTTTGACAATCAATAGCAGTTTCATGGTCATCAGACTTTTAATTCCAGATTTTTGTTGAATTAAAATTCCACCATCAGCCATGGTGGGATTCAAACCTTGGTACCCTGATCATTACCTGGGCCTCTGGATTAACAGTCCAACGATAATAACAGGCCATTGCAACCTCCTGTAAACAAAATAATAAACAGAGTGCAATCCAGCTATGAACACCTAGCCAGTAAGATAAAATGGGCGATTTGTTGTACACTCCCTCAATTTAGCCAACAGTTAGTAAAAGCTTACACCAAAACAGTAATCGTGTCTCAACAATGCTTTCTCTTAAAATACATTAATGTGAAATGAGTCACTAATTTTAAAATGCTGAGTGTCAAGACTGTCTTGGTTCTGAATGATAATTTTGATGTTTAGCCATCAAAGTGGCCTGCCTTGAAGAATCTGCAATAGAGTTGGCAAATCCTGGCAGAGGTAATGATCAACCACAAAGATAAGTCTTGCAGATGTATTTCAATAATTATCTTTTTAAACATACTACCTTGATATTACAGATGTTTGGCACAACTTAGGAGTGTGATGGAATACTCTCCACTTGCCTGGATGAGTGCAGCCCCAACAACACAAGATTTTAGACACCATCCAGGACAAAGCAGCCCACTTGTTTAGTACTACACGTACAAGCATCCACTCCTTCCACCACCAACGGTCAGTAGCAGCAGTATGTACTACCTACAAGATGCACTGCAGAAATTCACCAAAGATCCTCAGACAGCACCTTCCAAAGCCATGACCTCTTCCATCTAGAAAGACATGGGCAGCAGATATATGGGAACACCAGCGTCAAGTACCCCCTTGAGACATTCTCCATCCTGACTTGGCAAAATATTGTCATTCCTTCACTGTTGCTGGGTCAAAATCCTGGAATTCCCTCCCTGAAGGCATTGTGGGTCAACCCACAGCAGGTGGACTGCAGCCGTTTAAGAAGGCAGCTGAGAACCACCTCCTGAAGAGCAACTAGGGATGGACAATAAATGTTGGCCAGCCAGTGATGTCTACATCCCACAAATGAATTAAAAAAAATGTTTTGGAAATCTGTTTTCCAGAATGGCAACATATCCTTGTAATCTTACCTATTATCAAGTTGTGCGGTCGTTTCTTATTGTGAGAACCAAACACAAATAAAGAACAGTCAGACTTCTTTGAAAAAAATTCCTGTTAACGCAGAAGGAATTTGGTTATAGCAGATGATCACAAATATCACCTCAAAAACTGAAATCATATATTACTGTAGTCCCTTTGAAGTTCTTCAATATTTTTCAAGCATTGCTTACAGGTAGTGGAGATCTTATCTTTGTTTCATGTACTGCACCATTGTGGAGGAAGGAGAGGTGGAAGTTAACAGTAGACTAATTGTGCTCTGTTTAAGACACCAGCATCCCTGAATTTTTTTTCTGGCAGTCACTTTGCTAATACAGATTGCTATGCCAGGTCCATCAGTAAATGTAATTTCTGTTGTGATAATGAATTATGTAGAACAGATGATCTAAGCAGCATTAGTCATACAAACAAATGAGTTGCTGGCAAACAGGACGATAATCACTCAAACCGAATCAGTACTATCTTCAGCTATGGCCAGCTTGTTTGATGATAGCACTCAGCTCCACCCCACAATGATGTTTTAATTTAGCTCTACCACTGTTCTCGGTTTGTTGTCCATGCCACGTGCTAGTGAGGTGAGGAATAGGGAGAGGGAGGAGTTGAACACGTGACTACAGGGATGGTGCAGGAGGGAGGGTTTTGGATTCTTGGATAATTGGGACTCTTTCTGGAGTAGGTGGGACCTCTACAAGCAAGATGGTCTTCACCTGAACCAGAGGGGTACCGATATCCGGGGGGGTGGGGGATGGGATTTGCTAAGGCTATTCGGGTGGGTTTAAAGTAATTCAGCAGGGGGATGGGAACCAAAATTGTAGTTCGACTATAGAAAAGGTTGAGAGTAGGGTGGTCCGAAATAAAGTTTCAGGGAAGCAAGATGGCACTGGCAAGCAAGAAGTTGGTTTGAGTGTGTCTACTTCAATGCCAGGAGCGTCCGGAATAAGGTGGGTGAACTTGCAGCATGGGTTAGTACCTGGGACTTCGATGTTGTGGCCATTTCGGAGACATGGATAGAGCAGGGACAGGAATGGTTGTTGCAGGTTCCGGGATTTAGATGTTTCAGTAAGAACAGAGATGATGATAAAAGGGCAGAGGTGTGGCATTGTTGGTCAAGGACAGTATTACAGTTGCAGAAAGGATGTTTGGGGACTCGTCAACTGAGGTAGTATGGGCTGAGGTTAGAAACAGGAAAGGAGAGGTCACCCTGTTGGGAGCTTTCTATAGGCCTCCGAGTGGTTCCAGAGATGTAGAGGAAAGGATAGCAAAGATGATTCTCGATAGGAGTGAGAGAGACAGGGTAGTTGTCATGGGGGACTTCAACTTTCCAAATATTGACTGGGAACACTATAGTTCGAGTACTATAGATGGGTCAGTTTTTGTCCAGTGTGTGCAGGAGGGCTTCCTGACACAGTAAGTAGATAGGGCAACAAGGGACGAAGCCACATTAGATTTGGTACTGGGTAATGAGCCTGGCCAGGTGTTAGATTTGGAAGTAGGTGAGCACTTTGGTGATTGCGATCACAATTCTGTTGTGTTTACTTTAGTGATGGAAAGGGATAGGTGTATACCACTGGGCAAGAGTTATAGCTGGGGGAAAGGCAATTACGATGAGATTAGGCAAGATTTAGGGAGTATAGGATGGGGAAGGAAACTGTGGGGGATGGGCACATTAGAAACGTGGAGCTTATTCAAGGAAAAGCTCCTGTGTGTCCTAGATAAGTATGTACCTGTCAGGCAGGGAGGAAGCTGTAGAGTGCAGGAGCCATGGTTTACGAAGGAGGGCTAATCTCTGGTCAAGAGGAAGAAGGCGGCTTATGTTAGGATGAGATGTGAAGGCTCAGTTAGGGCACTTGAGGGCTACGAGGTAGCCAGGAAAGACCTATAGAGAGAGCTCAGAAGAGCCAGGAGGAGACACGAGAAGTTGTTGGTGGCTAGGATCAGGGTAAACCCTAAGGCTTTCCATGGGTATTTAAGGACTAAAAGAAGGACGAAAGTAAGATTAGGGCCAATCAAGGATAGTAGTGGTAAGTTGTGTGTGGAGTCAGATGAGATAGGGGAAATCGCTAAATGAATATTTTTCAACAGTGTTCACTCTAGAAAATGACAATGTTGTCGAGGAGAATACTGAGATACAGGCTACTAGACTAGGTGGGATTGAGGTTCACAAGGAAGAGGTATTAGAAATCCTTCAGAGGATGAAGATAGATAAGTCCCCTGGGACTGATGGGGTTTATCCTCGGATCCTCTGGGAAGCCAGGGAGGAGATTGCCGAGCCTTTGGCATTGATCTTTAACTCGTTATTGTCTACAGGAATAGTGCCAGATGACTGAGGATAGCAAATGTGGTTCCCCTGTTCAAGAAGGGGAGTAGAGACAACTCTGGTAATTACAGACCAGTGAGCCTTACCTCAGTTGTTGGTAAAGCGTTGGAAAAGGTTATAAGGGATAGGATTTATAATCAACTAGAGAAGAATAAATTGATTAGGGATATTCAGCACGGTTTTGTGAAGGGAAGGTCGTGCCTCACAAACCTTATTGAGTTCTTTGAGAAGGTAACCAAACAGGTAGATGAGAGTAAACCAGTTGATGTGGTGTATATGGATTTCAGCGAGGCCTTTGATAAGGTTCCCCACAATAGGCTATTGTACAAAATGTGGAGGAATGGAATTGTGGGAGATAAAGCAGTTTGGATCAGAAATTGGCTTGCTGAAAGAAGACAGAGGGTGGTAGTTGATCGGAAACGTTCATCCTGGAGACCAGTTACTAGTGGTGTACCGCAAGGGTCAGTGTTGGGTCCACTGCTGTTTGTCATTTTTATAAATGACCTGGATGAGGGCGTAGAAGGAAGGGTTAGTAAATTTGCAGATGACACTAAGGTCGGTGGAGTTGTGAATAGTGACGAAGGATGCTGTAGGTTATAGAGAGACATAGATAAGCTGCAGAGCTGGGCTGAGAGGTGGCAAATGGAGTTTAATGCAGACAAGTGTGAGGTGATGCACATTGGTAGGAGTAACCAGAAGGCAAAGTACTGGGCTAATGGTAAGATTCTTAGTAGTGTAGATGAGCAGAGAGATCTCGGTGTCCATGTACACAGATCCTTGAAAGTTGCCACCCAGGTTGATAGGGCTGTTAAGAAGGTATACAGTGTTTTAGCTTTTATTAATAGAGGGATCGAGTTCCGGAACCAAGAGGTTACGGTGAAGCTGTACAAAACTCTGGTGCAGCCGCACTTGGAGTATTGTGTACAGTTCTGGTCACCGCATTATAAGAAGGATGTGGAAGCTTTGGAAAGGGTGCAGAGGAGATTTACTAGGATGTTGCCTGGTATGGAGGGAAGGTCTTACGAGGAAAGGCTGAGGGACTTGAGGCTGTTTTCATTAGAGAGAAGAAGGTTGAGAGGTGACTTAATTGAAACATATAAAATAATCAGAGGGTTAGATAGGGTGGATAGGGAGAGCCTTTTTCCTAGGATGGTGACGGCGAGCATGAGGGGGCATAGCTTTAAATTGAGGGGTGAAAGATATAGGACAGATGTCAGAGGTAGTTTCTTTACTCAGAGCAGTAAGGGAATGGAACGCTTTGCCTGCAATGGTAGTAGATTTGCCAACTTTAGGTACATTGAAGTCGTCATTGGATAAGCATATGGACGTAGATGGAATAGTGTAGGTTAGGTGGGCTTGAGATCGGTATGACAGTTCGGCACAACATCGAGGGCTGAAGGGCCTGTACTGTGCTGTAATGTTCTATGTTCTATCTGACTGCCTATTCAACACATTAGAAGATCAAAAACCCAGTTTGCTATGCTTGTAAAGTATGTTAGACAGTCATTGGTAGTAACATGAAGTCGCCATAGCCCCATCAGACCATAGTGCTGCTCTTTCATTAGAGACAGAGGGGGAGAGACGGACATTGGTGATGGTTTCACATGACAGTCATCACTCCTCAGGTGATGGGACAGAATGAAAAGGAAAGCCCCTCAAGAATTTGTTCTCCTAATTTCATTACCAACCCTCGCCCCTCTGTGAAACTAAGTCAGGCCAAACAAATCTTGTCAAAGCTAGAATTTCTTCCCTATGACCGAAATTGAGAATATTGGCACCTATATAATCTTGATCACTCGTTAGCCTCCGTGTGAGTGTACTGAAGTTATATTTACTTTAGAAAGAAAACAGATGTTTTGTACCCATTTTCTTTCATGCACAATAAGATCCTGCCACAACATAAAGGTATAGCATCTCAAAAGCACTCAACGAAACTCAATTATTGTTTCCACAGAAACAGAAATAAAGATCAAGGTAAATGAAGTTGGAGGCTACAGTATTTAAATGTTAAGCAAAACAATCTGATTACTCACCACCGATGTCTGATCTTCAAAGGGTCGAGTAATATTTTTTCTAGTTAAAAAATAAATCGGATTTAGAAAGAGAGGCTTTACAAATTTCTTTAAAAATTATTCAATGGAGGAGTACACCATTAAGCCCTGGGGTGAGCCTGCTCCACCATTCAACGAGATCACGGCTGATCTGTGACCTGTCACATCACGTCATATACCTGCCTTTAGCCCATAATCCCTTAATACCCTTGGCTCAACAAAAACATAGCCACCTCAGATTTAAAACCAATACCCAATCCATCATCTACTGCCATTTATGGAAGAAAATTTAACATCTACCACTCTGTATGCAAAAGTGCTTCCTAAGATCTCTCCTGAATGGTGTGGGTGTAATCCACAGACTATGTCCCCATTTCTACAATCCCTCATCAGTGCTGTCAGTTCATCTTTCTCTAACCCGTCTTTTTCTGTTAACATCTTTAAGATCTCAATTTGATTACCCGTCGACCTTCTGGATTCTAGAGAAAACAGGCCCAATTTGGATAATCTCTCCTTGTAACTTAATCCCTGAAGCCCAGGACCATTCTTGTAAGCCTATATTGCACTTCCCGCAAGGTCAATTTACTCTTCCTAAGATGTGGTACCCAGATCTGCTTAGTATGACTCTAACCAGGGCTTTGTATAATGGCAGCATAACCGCATGTGATTTTATACTGCAGTCCTCTAGATATAAAGGCCAGCATTCGGTCGGCCTTCTTGATTATTTTCTGGACCCGTTTCTAGACACCTAAGCCCTGAACTTACTTTGGCAATCCACTGCTTTTAACTTCACACATCTACAAAGTGCCCTGATTGATCCTTTTTGGTTAAAAAAAATTACACTGACATTCATCTGCCACAGTATCGCCTATTCACTTTATCTACGAATATCCCCTTGTACTTTCTTTTTCCTTTTTTTAAACTCCTTCATGGGGTGAGGACGTCTCTGGCTAGGCAGCATTTACTGCCCATCCCTAATTGTCCAGAGACATTACTGTGGGTCTGGAGTCTCATATAGGCCAGACCAGGTATTGATGGCAGGCTCCTAAGGACATTAATGAACCAGATGGGTTTTTTTCTGGCAATCAACCATGGATTCACGGTCATCATTGGATTCTTAATTCCAGATTTATCATCAAATTCTACCATCTGCCATGATGGGATTCGAACTAGCATTCCCAGAACATTATCTGGGTCTCCGAAATAACAGCCCAGTCATAATACCATCACCTAAGCACGGCGGCTATCACCTTCACCGACTACAACACCCATAATGTGCATCAGCAAATTAATGACTTCACTGCCATTATCCAAGTTAGTAATAAATAACGTGAACAGTTGAGGCCCTGTGAGACTCCACTGGCCACACCCTGGCAATTTGAGTACCTTCACATTGCCCTTACTTTCTATTACTAGCCATGTCAGTAATTAGCTCTCAATTCTGTGGGCTTCTACCTGAGTTAACATTCCCTTACATAGGAATTTATCAAATGCCTCTGCAAGTCCTTGTAAACATCATGCTTAGACATTCCCTGTCTATTAACTCTTCAAAAATAAATTCGATGAGGTTTGTCAGACATGACCTACCTGCCGTGAATCCCCGATTAACTGAGAATTTTTAACGTGTTCAGGTACCACAGCCTTTATTATAAACTCCAATAATTGCCCCACCCCACATTTTAGGCTAACTGCTCTGTAATTCCCCGGTATTCTTCTTTTGCCCTTCTTAAGAAGTGGAAGGACATGTGAATTTTCCAATGCAGATAGATGACTGCTGTATCTCAGGAACTGAAAAATTATAGTTTGGGCATTAACGTGTTCTCCCAGTTCCTTTAACGCTCTCGGAAGGAAATTGACATGTCCTGGAGACTTTTGACTCTTTAGTTCCATTAGCTTTCTCATTGCCAATGTTTACTTAGTTAATTTTATCCAGTCCCCACCATTCACTTATATCAAAATATCCTTTTTTCTACTGTAAACACTGAGACAAAATAATTATTCAAACTGTCTGCCCTTTCCCCACAGTCATTGATAATATTCCCACTTTCAGACCAAGCTGCTGCCAGGGGTCTACACACAACACCTACTACAGCTTTAGATCATTTACTGTTCCTCAGTTCTACCTACATGACCCCCACTGTATACTTTCCAGTATCACGGAAGTAGTTTTGTTTCTATGGGTCAACATTGCTCCTGACCGCCTGCTTTCACTTTCTGTAACTCATTTTCTTCTGACAGATTTTTCCCTTGCAAGTTTTCTTCAGTAGCTCTTATAAGATGCTTTGTGGCCCTTTGCTTGTTTTTTTCTCTTTCTTGCTCAGCAGGACCCGAGCTATGTTTTTTTTAAAATTTCTGTAAGGCCTTTTAGATTTAGTCTGTCCTTTGGGTCTTCACTTGTCCATGGCTGCTCTTTTCCTGTGATGTGGACCTTTGCCCTCTCTGGTGAATAAACTGGTTTTGCATTGTGTTACATGTTTCTTTAAACATCCTCCACTGTTCTTCAGCAGTTTTTCCACGAGTGATCTTTGTCTCATCTCATTAACGTAAACCTTAACTGAATTTAAAACTGAATTAAATAGCTTTATCCCTTCAAATACTATTATTGAACTTGATCATGTTGCGGTCACTATGTGACAAACGTTCACACTATTTAGGCTACTAATTAAAACAGGCTCATTACTAAATCTAAATCTGACTGGTGCTTCTCTGCCTATGTTGATGTTAAAATTCTCCAATACTACCATACTGGCTTCACTACATGCTTGCCTATTTTCTGTACTTATATCATGTAGTACTTCAAAGCTGCTACCGGGGTCTATGCACAACACTTATTACAGTTTTAGATCTTTTACTGTTCCTCAGTTCTACCTACATGACCCCCACTGAATACTCTCCAGTATCACAGAAGTAGGTTTGTTTCTAATCAATAAAGCTATTTCACCATCTCGGTCATATTCCCTATCCATCTTGTAAACTTTATAACCTGTTAGTCCCCATGCACAACCTTACTGCAGCCATGGCTCAGTAATGGCTACTATACCGTAATCTCTAATTTAAATTTGTGCTTGCAGCTCATTTAATTTTGATTGAACTCTTATTTGGGCCATTCATATTAATTTATCTTTTCAGCACTGACACTCAATTCATCTGTTCGTTATTTCTTTCTTCTGGTTTAATCAACACACTTCCTATGATTCTACCTTTATTCACCATACCAAAAGTAGAATTCCTGACTGTTTCTTTACACACTGACATATTACTTGGCTTTTAAACAATATTTTGGCCTTCCTCAAGCCCTGCCCCTATTTAGTAGTTTTAAGTCCTGTGTCCACACTATTTTACCATTCCGCTAGCACACTGGCTCCAGATTGGTTCAGAAGGAGCATGTCCCAACAGTACAGTTGCTTCCTGTCCTAATGCTGATGCTAGTGCTTCACAAAACTGAACGCCTCTTTCCTGCACCACTCTTTTTACCATGTATTTAGTCCCTAACTTTCTTATCTTAAGACCAATTTGCACATGGCCCAGGTAATAATCCAAAGTTATAATCCTTGAGGCCCTGGACTTCAATGTTGTTCCTAATTACTGATATTTCCTAAACAGGATCTCTTGCCCATGCTGTTGGTCCCAACATCAACCACAACAGCCAAATCCTCCTCCTTTCACTCCAATATCCTTTCAAACTGGTTTGAGATGTCATACAGTCATACTGCAGAAAACAGGCCCTTCAGTCCAACTAGTCAATGCCAACCATGTTCCCAAACTAGACTAGTCCCACTCAGCTGTGATATCCCTCCAAACCTTTCATATTTGTATACTTATTCAAATGTCCTAAATGTAACTGTAACTGTATCCACCACTTCCTCTGGCAGTTTACTGCACGCACTTAACCACTGTGTAAAAACAGTTGCCCCTCCTCTCAAACGTGTTCCTGAGTTCTGAACTCCCCTACCCCAGGGAAAAAACTCTTGCTATTCACCTTATTTACATCCCTCATGATTTCATAAACCATTATAAGATCACCCCTCAAACTCCCAGAAAAAATCTCAGCCTATTTTTGTAACTCAAACCCATCCAATCTTGGCACAATCCACACAAAATTGTCCCTTTGTGTCCAGGGATATGCAGGTTAGACAGGTTAACCATGGTAAATGTGGGGCTATGGGGAAAGGATGGGAGGATGGGGGTGCTCTTCAGAGGAATGGTGCAGACTCAATGGACCAAATGCCCTCTATCTACATGATTCTAAGTTATTAAGCAATTTACATACTGACTGGAATTCTTTTCCTTGCTGCATCAGATAATTGTCAGCATGGCTTAATGATATGCTTGTATTTTAAAAATACTCATTCTCCAACTTAGTTTATTGCGTGTCCACCAAGTTAAAGCTCTGATATAATATTGCAGTGTTATTAAATTCAACATTAGCTATGAATAATAAAATTCTGAAATAATTAGCCATGTATGTTGCTAGGCCACACAGAAACCTGTAAGTTCCTATGCATGCTGTATAGAGCTAACTACCAGGTACTTAAGTGACATGCATGCAAAAACATTAAAAGGAATTGTGTCTTTAAACAAGTTGGCTGTGGGTTCAAGAAAAAAAGATGGAATTGTTAGGAACTGTCCTCACGTTTTGAATGGCAATTGGGAACTACATGAAACTTTGCCACAAGGGAGGCAACATATGCGGGTTTCTCGATCCTGCTCACAGAGGATGCTATCTGTACCGCATCACTACCACTTTTCTATAGTTTTCTGCCTTTGTCCGTTCTTGAATACAGGGGTATTATTTGATACTTCCTAGTGTGTCAGAATCTTTATTGAATCTAGGGAATCTTAGAAAATTCACATGAATGAATCTATTAACTCATTAGTAACCTCCTGGCATCCCTGATTAACAGTGCCACCCGTCCACCTATTCCTTATTTTCTTAAATGTCATAAACCCTGCAATATTCAGGACCCAATCCTGGTTATCCTGTTACCAAGTATCTGTACTGGCTGTCAGATTAAATTTATTTACTTCAATGTGCACTATCAATTTGTTTATTTTGCTATTAACATTACTCACATTAAGACAGTGTGTTTAGTTTAGTCTTTTTTAACATCTAGCTTTGATTGTTGATGTATTCCTACATTTGTTTCTCTGCCATACATCTTGCCATTCTCTAACTTTCATTTCCCATATTATTATTTTCCTCTTACTTTATCCCATCTCTTTGATATACTTCAACTTGCCACAGGATCTCTTTCCCAAGTACTTAGATTATAACCCTCTCCACTTCCCTTCCAGTGTGGTTCACAGGAACACTGGCTCCAGCACCATTCAGGTATACGAGTTCTAACATTAGAGTCCTCACCTGCACCATTGTTCGGAACAAATTTCCTCCACACCGAGTCTTTCAGACACAAATTCCTCTCCCTAATTTTATGGGCCCTCTGCCAATTAACATGTGGCTCAGGTATAATCCTGAGATTATAGTCTTTGAGATCGTGCTTTTAAATTTAGTGGCTTAGATCCTCATGCTCTCTATGCAGAGCCTCTTCCCCAGCTCTACCAACGTTGTTATTAACAAAATGGACCACAACCACTTGATCGCCTCACACCTATTCCAAGCTCCTAATGTAAATTCCATCAGCTGCTGTGGTGCAATTTGTACAGATGACCCCACTGCATTAGCCAGGCCTCTAATTTGTTAGTTGTGAAATTAGCATGATTCCACTATCTTCTTAATACGGGAATCATTTACACTAGTTAGTGGAATTTAGAACAGGAAAGCATATGACAATGAGAAACAATATACAAGGTTACATAGAAAAGATTCCAGTTTTGATCCCTGATTTGCACATCTATTTGATGCTTTGTGGACTGAAAAAATTAAATAAGTCTCAAGAAGTACTGGTAAACGTGTGGGAAAAATTTTCATCTCCAAAACCTATTCATGTTTGCTATCCTGCAAACCCTACTACAAAGTGCACTAGTGGAAGGTATTGAAGACAGGATGTCCAGGTAAATTGAATAACTCACTCAGGCCTAACATATAAACAAAAACTACAGAGGTAATAATACTTACTTCTTATAAAGAACTGCATTTGGCTTCTTTAAGGAATACTGCAAAGTAAAGGACAGTAAAATCAATATAAATTATTTTGAACTTGGTCACAGTAAAGCTTATACACCCAATAGCTCATCAATTTAAAGCTCTTGCAGCCTGGATCACACTGGATCACATGAAATATCAAATGTAAGTTTATTACTTAACCCAAAACCGAGAGATAATTTCTGATTAAAGAACTTAAAATGTTAGTGAACTTGGTCCAATAACTTTGAAAGTTTTGAATACATGTGGAAATCTCGTTTTTTTTTAATGGGGTGCAGATGTCACTGGTATAGGTTACGCATTCCTAAATGTTCTCAAATGAATTGGTTCAGGAGGCCATTCCAGAGGGCAGTTAAGAGTCAACCCCATTAGTTCTGGATATATATTCAAATGCAGATTGTAACAGCTGAGGACAGAGGGGGGTTTCACAACAAACGAAGCATGGTATTCATGCATTGTTTCATGGTATTCATTACTGAGACTAGCTTTATGTTCCACATTTGTTTTATAAAATTGATTTAAATTTCAACAGCTTCCATGGTGGCATCTGAACTGAAGACCCCAGAGTTAGCCTGGGACTTGGAATCACGAGCCCCACAACATTATCAGTACATCACTGTTTCCAACCAAACTTTATACCACTTAAATTCGAGAAAGATCAGTAAACTAATTATTTACAAAGGAAAGACTTTAAATCGTAGGGGAAATATTTTCCATACAGGAGGAAAAAAAAATACATTTAAAATGTCATGCCATTCTCATTACCTAAGAACATTACTTTATTTTGAGGTTAGTATCTGGCTTTCTGACTAAAGAATCAAGCCAAATAATAAACTGCTTCTTTCTATTCTAAAAAAAGTTCTGCCAACTCGAAGATGCAGATTAGAATCTATGAGGAAAATTTTACTTCATCTGTTTCAGTTGCCTTGCATATAATGGATTAAGACAATTTAAAATTCATACCTCTGCTCAGTTGAGTGGATAGTGAGTTCTCCATAATTCCTCAAACACAATCCACATGGCAAACTGTATGATTAGGAAAAGGAAATGTGCAGCTGGAAATTTGGAGTTGGATTGTTAACTGGAGGAGAGTGGAAGGACTTATCTGAATATTAATGGGGAAGTGGTGGCTTAGTGGTATTATCGATCCCACCATTGCAGATGGTGGTATCTGAATTCAATAAATATCTGGAATTAAGAATCTAATGATGACCATGAATCCATTGCCGATTGTCAGAAAAACATGTCTGGCTCACGAATGTTGTTTGGGGAAGGAATTTGCCATTCTTACCTGGTCTGGCCTACATGTGACTCCAGTCCCACAGACTGAGTCTAAACTGCTCTCTGGGCAATTAGGGATGACCAATAAATGCTGTCTAGCCATCAGAGCCCTCATTCCATGAATGAATAAAGAAAACAAATTTTGTAATAATTTCCAGGAAGTGCTCAGTATTGACACTGGGCGGAGAATTCTATTCTCCACAACTGCCAGCCCTCTTCACATTGGAAATACCAGATAAACAGTTGACACAAACAATTGTGACAATCAATGCAGTCACTCACCTTGGTAAACATACTGATTCTGGAAAGTTAGACAAAATACAAAACTTACAATGTCCCTGAGAGCCTGAGTCACTGTTTCACTGGTATTACCACCCTTGATGAACATGGCATTCTTCGTATTTTCAATGATCTTGGGATCTTTCTTCTCAAGAAACCTCTTTGCCCGCTTCGTCTTCGGCTTGCTACAATCGGGAAGTATAAAGAAAATGTGAAAATATAAAAGTATAAATGTAACTATAACTATAATGTCAGAAACATCAAATAGAATACAGAAACAAATCTCCAACTTTTTAAAGATGATATTTTTCACGTAGTTGAACATATGACAAAGCATAACTACAGAATCTAACAGCAGGTAGCTCACCGAATACCATGCAAAGCTGGTAGAAAATTATGTAAGTTTAAGACAAGTCAGATAAAACTACTTGTTGCCAATGTCAGACAGATGAAAGGTTGTTGCACCAGAGGCTAGAATTAGATGAACACATATTTTAGAAGATGGTAAGGTGAAAATTATAGAGATGGAGAGGGTCAAGATCATTGAAGGAATTGTAAGACAAGGATACAAATTGATAAATAAAGGAAGGAGTCTGCTGTGACTTAGGAACGTCACTCCCACATGACCAATGATGTCTCATTTTATGCAGAGGAACAGAGTGCATTGAGAAGGTGCACAACGCAAAAACTTCTTTTCTCTGGGTCCTCTTCTCACCCAGCTGAGGTTTCCATTTTGGTTTGCCCCTTCCAATTCTCTTCAAAAAAAGCCTTCAAAAGTCATGCCCATTAGGGATTCTCTAGTTGCCCGTACCAATAACCTGTAATTGCTAATATCACTGACTGCATATGCGCCCCCACTGCAGTAGTTCAAGAAAGTAGTTCAGCATAACATTTCGGCCAGTTAAGGATGGGCAATTAGGTTTGGCCAAAAATGGTCAAGTTTGCCCAGCAGTTTTTCTCGAGATACTAGTTGCCTTAATTCCTCAGTTTTAATAACCAACAAGATATCCTTGCAATCACGGCTCTGTGATACCCAGAACATAGTGTGCAGCAATTTCAATCTGCGCTACAAGCTGATTATCCCTGTTTTGCATAACGCGTGCATTTAAATTCAACATCCTTAGTCCAGCATTTACTGTGCCCTTTCTCACAACTGTCCCCAAATCTGTGGTACCAAAAGTAGGATTCCTGATCCCTACCATACTGTCTTAATGCATGTCATAGAAACTTTAACCTCTGCTGAGTGTCCTCCCCCGTTAACATTTTCCATAATTTTCCATGCAACTGAACTCACAGGGGGTCGTAAGGGTCAGGAATTTAACTTCCAGCACAGGGATAAGGGGGTAATTACAAGAAGGGTGGCAGTCAACACAGGACTGAAGGTGTTGTACTTAAATGCACACAGTATACAAAACAAGGTAAATGAGCCTGTGGCATAGATTGAATTTGGTGGGTTCAATGTTCTGGGTATCACACAGATGTGGCTGCAAGATAATCAGAGCTGGGAACTAAATGTCCAAGGATACACGTCCTTTGAAAAGGCAGATGAGTAGAGGGACTGGGTTGCCTTGTTCGAAACAAAGAAAATTATACCGATAGCAAGAGATTTAGAATCAGAAGGCATAGAACCTGAGAAAGTAGAACTGAGAAAACGCAAAGGAAAAAAAGACACTGATGGGAGTTGTTTACAGGCCTCCTAGTTGTAGTCAGGATGTAGGGAAGAAAATAAATCAGGAGATAGAAAAGGTATGTAAGAAAGACGCACTTCAATACACAAGTGGACTCAGAATATCAGGTTGGTAGTGATCTAAAGTAAAAGAATTTGTGGAATGTATGAGAGTTTCTTTTGGAACTGCTTGTGACTGATCCCACTACAGAACATGCAATTCTGAGTTTAGTGCTATGCAATGAGGCACAGTTCATTCGAGAGCTTAAAGTGAAGGAACGCCAAAGGAACAATGACCATAATACGATAGAAATCATCCTGTTGTTTCAAAGGGAGAAGGCTGAATCAGATACAATGGTTTTAAAATTGAGTAAAGGTACAAGGACATGTCAGACAAGCTGGTTAGAGTTGATCAGAAGGGGACCTCAACAGGGAAGATAATGGAGCAGCAACAGCAGTAGCTTCTGGGGGTAATTCAGGAGGCACACCATAAAATTCATTCTAAGGAGGAAGGAACATGCTAAGTGGAGGACGAGGCAACCATAGCTGCCAAGGGGAGTCAGGAGCAGCATAAAAGCAAAGAAAAACAAAACAAAAAACCTATAACATGGTGAAGTTCAGTGGGAAGCCAGAGGATTGGGAAGTCTTTTAAAAACCAGCGAAGGATAACTAAAAAAAAGTAACAATATGGAGATGAAATGGCTAGTAATATAAAGAAAATTGCAAGAGATGTTTTTCAATATCTAAATGTAAGAACAAGACAAGAGTGGACATTGGACCACTGGAAAATGAGGTTGAAGAAGTAGTAAAAGGAAACAAAGAAACGGTTGAGGAACTGAAGAGGTACATTGCATCCAAATTCACATTGGAAGACACTAGTGACATATCAGATCTTCAGACAAGTTGGGGGAAAAGAGGTGAGTGTAGTGACCATCAACAAGGAGAAAGTGCAGGAGAAGCTGAAAGATCTGAAGGCAGATAAGTCACCTGGACTGGGTGTGCTACACGCTAAGGGTCTGAAGGTCTCAGCTCAGTAAATTGTAGAGGCATTGTATTGATTTAGTTTACTTTGTCGCCTGTTCCGAGACACAGTGAATAGTGCTGTTTTGTGCACTATCCAGGCAAATGATACCTGACATAAATACATTAGGGTAACAGAAGAGCATGCAGAATATAGCGATTATACATCCATAGAAGATCAGCTTGATCTTTCAGGAATGACTGGAGTCAGGGAGGGTCCCAGAGGACTAGAAAATGGCTAACATAACACTCATTTAAGAAGTAGAAAGGCAGAAGACAGGAAACTATAGGCCTTTAAAGTCCAACTTTGACTGTTGGTAAACTTTGAGTCCATTATAAAGGATGGGATTGCTGAGTACTTGGAAGAGCACAGTAAAATTGAGCAGAATCAGCAGCACTTTGTCAAGGGGAGGTCATACCTGATAAATCTGTTAGAATTCTTTGAGGAGGTAATGAGCAAGCTAGACAAAGGAGGGCTAGTGGACATGATCTATTTGGATTTCCAGAAAGCTGCACAGGAGACTAATAAATAAGACAGAAGCCTATGGTGTTATGGCCAAGGTGCTGACATGGAGAAAGGAATGGCTGACTGGCAGAAGGCAGAGAGTATGGATAAAGGGGTCATTCTCAGGATAACAGCAAACTTGTGCAGTTTAGCAGGGGGTTTGTGCTGGAAGGACAACTATTCACATTATACATTAATGATCCAGACAAAGGAACAGATGGAATTGTTGTTAAGTTTGCAGAAAACACAGAGAAAGGCAGAAGAACAGGTAGTGTTGAGGATGCTGGGAGGCTGCAGAAGAATTTGGACAGGCTAGGAGAGCGGGCAAAGAAATGGCAGATGGAATACAATGCCGGAAAATGTGAAATTTTGTAACTTTGTAGGAAGATTAAAGGCATAGACAACTTTGTTAACAGGAAAAGGCTTTGAATATCTGAAGCACAAAGAGATTTGCAAGTCCTAACTCAAGATTCTCTTTGGGGGGTTCAGTTGATAGTTAGAAAGGCAAATGCAATGTTGGCATTCAATTGAAGCCGGCTAGAATACAAGAACAGAGATGTACTGCTGAGGCTCTGGTCAGACCACATTTGGAATATTGAGTAGTTTGGGCCCAATATATAAGGAAGGATGTAAAGGCCTTAGAGAGTCGGGAGGAGGTTTACAAGAATGATTCTGAGGATGAAGGGCTCATCATAAGAGAAGTGGTTAAAGGGTATAGGGAAAGGGAGTGTCTGGATCCAAAACATTAACTATTTTTTCCTTTACAAATGCTGCCAGAGCTGTTGGAAACTTTACCAGCAACTTTGTTTTTGTTGATCTTCACTGCTCAAAATCATTTCTAATTGGTCTACTTTCAAGTTACCACTCAAATTTTACATGCCTGTATAAGTTTGAAAGAACTGCCTTTATGCAGCTATCGAATTTGAAATGATACATGATGTTTCAATAATTTTTAAAGCACGAGAACTTTTGGGTCGCTCTCAGCTGGTTTCTAAAACTGTCTCAATCCTCAAACTCCAGAGTAGCCTGTCTCATTGCTGAACCCAAAGCTGCTCTTCCAGCGTCTGCAGTAATTTGCTCCTGGCCCGAATTAACTTCCTGGGAAAACAATTCCGGGAGTGTTCAGATAACAAGGTGTAGAGCTGGATGAACACAGCAGGCCACGCAGCATCAGAACAGCAGGAAAGCAGACGCTTCAGGTCTGGACCCTTCAGAAATTTCTGATGCTCTGATACTGCTTGGCTTACTGTGCTCGTCCAACTCTACACCTTGTTATCTCAGGCACCAGCATCGGCAGTTCCACTCCTCCCACTTCCTACAGACTAAGGGGGTGGCCATGGGCACCCGCATGGGCCCCAGCTATGCCTGCCTCTTTGTAGGTTACGTGGAACAGTCCCTCTTCCGCACCTACACAGGCCCCAAACCCCACCTCTTCCTCCGGTACATTGATGACTGTATCGGCGCCGCCTCTTGCTCCCCAGAGGAGCTCGAACAGTTCATCCACTTCACCAACACCTTCCACCCCAACCTTCAGTTCACCTGGGCCATCTCCAGCACATCCCTCACCTTCCTGGACACCTCAGTCTCCATCTCAGGCAACCAGCTTGTAACTGATGTCCATTTCAAGCCCACCGACTCCCACAGCTACCTAAAATACACCTCCTCCCACCCACCCTCCTGCAAAAATTCCATCCCCTATTCCCAATTCCTCCACCTCCGCCACATCTGCTCCCACAATAAGATATTCCACTCCCGCACATCCCAGATGTCCAAGTTCTTCAAGGACCGCAACTTTCCCCCCACAGTGATCGAGAACGCCCTTGACCGCGTCTCCCGTATTCCCCGCAACACATCCCTCACACCCTGCCCCCGCCACAACCGCCCTAAGAGGATCCCCCTCGTTCTCTCACACCACCCTACCAACCTCCGGATACAACGCATCATCCTCTGACACTTCCGCCATTTACAATCCGACCCCACCACCCAAGACATTTTACCATCCCCCCCCCCCTGTCTGCTTTCCGGAGAGACCACTTTCTCCGTGACTCCCTTGTTCGCTCCACACTGCCCTCCAACCCCACCACACCCGGCACCTTCCCCTGCAACCGCAGGAAATGCTACACTCGCCCCCACGCCTCCTCCCTCACCCCTATCCCAGGCCCCAAGATGACATTCCACATTAAGAGGAGGTTCACCTGCACATCTGCCAATGTGGTATACTGCATCCACTGTACCCGGTGCGGCTTCCTCTACATTGGGGAAACCAAGCGGAGGCTTGGAGACCGCTTTGCAGAACACCTCCGCTCAGTTCGCAACAAACAACTGCACCTCCCAGTCGCAAACCATTTCCACTCCCCCTCCCATTCTCTAGATGACATGTCCATCATGGGCCTCCTGCACTGCCACAATGATGCCACCCAAAGGTTGCAGGAACAGCAACTCATATTCCGCCTGGGAACCCTGCAGCCATATGGTATCAATGTGGACTTCACCAGTTTCAAAATCTCCCCTTCCCCTACTGCATCCCTAAACCAGCCCAGTTCATCCCCTCCCCCCACTGCACCACACAACCAGCCCAGCTCTTCCCCCCCACCCACTGCATCCCAAAACCAGTCCAACCTGTCTCTGCGTCCCTAACCGGTTCTTCCTCTCACCCATCCCTTCCTCCCACCCCAAGCCGCACCCCCATCTACCTACTAACCTCATCCCACCTCCTTGACCTGTCCGTCTTCCCTGGACTGACCTATCCCCTCCCTACCTCCCCACCTATACTCCCTCCACCTATCTTCTTTACTCTCCATCTTCGGTCCGCCTCCCCCTCTCTCCCTATTTATTCCAGTTCCCACTCCCCGTCCCCCTCTCTGATGAAGGGTCTAGGCCCGAAACGTCAGCTTTTGTGCTCCTGAGATGCTGCTTGGCCTGCTGTGTTCATCCAACCTCACATTTTATTATCTTGGAATTCTCCAGCATCTGCAGTTCCCATTATCTCGGCAGTTCCTACTCTCGCCCGGTACAGCATAGGTTGGGGTTGAACCCCGGGCAAGAAAACACAGATCCGGCGGCAAACACAGGCGACGACATCGTCAACGGACCTCCCGCCAGTGAAATACTGCACTCGCAGCCACGACCCGCAGGGAACGGTCACTGCGCTGCAGAGCGATGAGTCAGGGACCGGCCTCCTCCATCCTGCCTGCCTGCGGACACGTGTTGCCCATCGACCATACATTGGGGGGGGAATGAACCGGTCAGGAGAGGGCAGGCCTCAGTCCTGAGCCACCGCATATCGACGGGCGGACGAGAGCCGCTATGGTCCACAGAAAACAGACGGAGAGCCCGGGAGTTGGGGTAGGGTTTTCAAAAACTCACCACACAGCCGCCTCCACCGCCATACTGACACCGAAGGTAGTGACGACGGGTTACGTCACTTCCGTAATATTGGGCTTTGCCCTCCCATTCAAAACAACACGTGCAGTAACGGCCGCCGGCTCGGGGCGCATGCGCGCTTCCTTCCATTCGCCTGGAGCAGGTGAAGACCGATGGCGCTTCCCGGCCACCCGGAAGTCGGGAAGGTCTCTTCGGGTAAGCACGGGGATGCCACGCTCCATTGAATACACCCTTTGGTTCTGTCTTCACAAAGGAGGAAACAGTTCTACTGTGTGTGCGGAGTTTGCACATTCTGTGTGGGTTTCCTCCGGGTCCCCCGCTTTCCTCGCACACGCCAAAGATGTGCAGGCTCGGTGGATCAGCTATGCTAAATTTCCCGTAGTGTTCAGGGGTGTGTGGGTTATAGGGGGATGGGCCTGGGTGGGATGCTTCAAGGGGCGGTGTGGACTTGTTGGGCCGAAGGGCCTGTTTCCACACTGTAGGGAATCTAATCTAGTCTAAACCCTGCGTTAAAATGTTGGGCAAGGCAGGGTGTCGTGAGGAGGAGGAGCTGGGAAACGGCGGAGATGAGCGTGAAGAGGAAATGGATGTTGAGGGCAAGTTGAAAGGAATGAACTCAAACAGCAAACTTCATGATCTACATGCAAAACTACTGATGTGGACGAGAAGGAAAGGAATTGGTGACCTTTGGACGTCCAATCGATCGCAGGGATTCTAATGTAACCAAGATCTATAAACTGAGG
This sequence comes from Stegostoma tigrinum, assembly GCF_030684315.1. NCBI lineage: Eukaryota > Metazoa > Chordata > Chondrichthyes > Orectolobiformes > Stegostomatidae > Stegostoma > Stegostoma tigrinum. The sequence continues at coordinate 24,389,770 of NC_081357.1, forward strand.
CAGAGTGGAAAGGTGACATTATACACAGTAAAAACCGAAAGAACTGTGGATGTTGTAAGTCAGGATCGATAACAGAAGTTGCTGGAAAGGCTCAGCAGGTCTGGCAACATACGTGAAGGAAAAAAACGGAGTTAACTTTTTGTTTCTGGTGACCCTTCCTCACAACTGTATTATTCACAGTAACATCAGGATGGAGGAAAGTGCTACAGCGCATTATAAAGAAATGCCTCGAGACACAGGCCAACCATGCTCAATAAAGCTCCAGCTTGTGAGATAAAACAAGATCGGATGTTTTCAGACTAGTATGGCCGTAGGTGCTGGTACCTGCTTTTTCTCCCAACTTCAAGCCGTGCTGGCCAGATACAGCTTCTTTACCGGTCTTTCTCTTTTTCCGCTTTGTTTATTTTTTCTCTTTTTTTCATGCATTCTTCCCTCCCTCCTTCCAGCTACCTTCCAGCCAGCACTTCCCCACCAGGCCCTGAAAATCTCCTACATTCCCTCACAAACCAATTGCAAGCCTTTGCTGTGGTTCACAACACTCCATTATCTCCAAAATTTCTCTTTTCATCACTGCTGCCTACACACAGTGAGCAGCCCCACGCCCTATCTATCTGTCTTTCTTGTTGCTTTTGCCAGCGCACTACTCTCCGTCCTATCTCCAGCCAGCAGGAAACTGATGCCAGGAACAGTGAGTGTGCCTCCAGCTGCAGCAGCAAAAATAGCCTGCCGCTCAATTGCATGGCAAAACACACCTGCAGAAAGGGGAAATGAGGAACCACTGATGGTGGAAAAAGCCTATGGCACCTGGTATTCCCAGGCAGGCTCCCAGAGAAGTATGAACCAGTCTGCTTATCTTCTGAGATGAGAAACAAGGGGCAGAAACAGAGGACACGAAACTGAGGGGGAGAAGCTGAGGTGCAGAAACACAGGATAGGAAACTGAAAGGCAGAAACAGAAAATGAGAAACGGAGAAATGTTCTATCTGAGTTACATAGCATCTACAAACTTTTAAAACTGTTGTCTAATTTAGTACACCATCCATTAATAATTGCCTGAAATGAAGCAGTTTTAATGAAGAAAAATATCCTTCCAAATTCATAATTTTAATTTCATCAGAAAGAGGTGGATCTACTCCAATGGCCTGTGTTTATCAATTCAAAGCATAACCTGTCACAAGTTTCATCCTGAAGAAAAGTTTGCACCACCAACAACTTTACAATTTATGTGCTTTATCAAAGAAGACATAAATGCATGGTATATAACTTTGAATGTTTCTTAATTAATTTGCAGACATTTGTTTTTGTATTCAGTTTCATTTCTTACTGTTGACGATCACAGTTTTACTTCTCATTTCCAATGTGTTATCATACAATTTGTTGACACAAATGTTGGTGGATGTTTGAAACACTCTACCACAAACAACAGTGGATGCTTGATCTGATGTTAATTTTAAATCTGAGGCAGACTTTTTGTTTTGTTGAACAAAAGCCATTAAGAGAGATGCACCAAATGCAGGTATGTGGATTTAGATCACAGATTAGCCATGATTTCGTTGAATGAAGCTGAATAATCTATTCCCGTTCCCACATTCCTATAATTATCATCACACTTAAATGGATACCTCAGCTACATTAATTTTGTAAATGAGGACAGCAGAACAATTTCAGCAATATTATGTTTGACTTTGAGAAATGGTGTCATATACAAACAAAGATGATTGTCAGGGTAAGATCTAGACCTGTTGGTTCATACAGCTTGCTCGAAGCAGTTACAATGCTTTGTGCGCAACAATAAATTAACATCCTGTTCCTCCTAAGCCACATTGAAAGCCAGATAAACACTGCATGACATCTGGATTAAAACAAACTTAAAATGGCTATTCTCGACAATCAGTGAAACAATTAACTTGAGCTCAAGAAATCAAATCAGCCCTGATGTATGTTACAGGCTAGTTACATTTATATGATTTGATGTCCAACCTAATCTAAACAGAAGGGCAGAAACCAAGGATGAAAAACAGAGGATCAGAAACAGGAGGAAAAACAGAGGGGCAAAAAGAGAGGATGAGATCCAGAGAATGAAAAACAAAAGAGGAGAAACAGAGGATAAGTAACAGGTGCAGAAACACAATGAGAAACAGAGGAAGAGAAACATAGGGGCAGAAACAGCATGAGAAACAGAGGAGAAGTAACAGAATGAGAAACAGGCTGAAACAAAGCATAACAAACAGAGGGTCAGAAACACAGGGGTTGAAGCATAGGCGCACCAACAGAATGCAAAATAGATGATGTGAAACAAGAGATTGGAGACTGAGGGACAGAAACGGACTGAAACATGGCGGCAGACACAGAGGATCTGAAACTGATGAGCAGAAACAGAAGGAAAAATGGAGGGGCAGAAATAGAGAGGCAGAATCAGAGTGGTAGAAAGAGAGGAGGAGAAACACAGGAGCAAAAATAGAGACGAAGAAGCAGAGGATGAGCAATAGTGGGTTGGAAACAGACGAAGAAACAGGATGAGAAATAGGGGAGCAGAAAGAGAATGGGAATCAGTGGGGTACAACTAGTGGATGAGAAAGAAAGGGGCAGAAACTGAGATGCAGAAACCGACAATGAGAAAAAAAGGATGAGAACAGAGTGGCAGAATCAGAGGTGCTGATACAGAGGGGCAGAAACACGAGCAAAAAGAAGATGTGAAAGAGAGGGGCAGAAACAGGATGAGAATCAGAGGAGAAAGAGAGGGGTAGAAATGGAGGAGCAGAAACAGATGGAGAGGAATAGATGAACAGAAACTGAGGGGCAGAAAGAGAGGATGGGATCCTGTGAATGAGAAACAGAAGGTGAGAAACAGGATAAGAAACAGGTGCAGAAACACAATGAGAAATACAGTATGAGAAACAGATGAGCATAAGCAGATGATGAGAAACAGGATGAGAAGCAGAGAGGCTGAAACAGAGGATGAAGAATAGAGGGGCAGAAACAGAATGAGAAATAGAGGGTCAGAAACAGTTTTTAAAAAGCAGAGTATGAGAAACAGAGGGACAGAGACAGAGAAGAAGAAACAGGATGAAAGTCCGGGGTAGAAATGGATGATGAGAAACTGAGGGGCAGAAGCATAGCATTCGAAACATAGAACATACAACATTACAGCATAGTACAGGCCCTTCTACCCTCGATGTTGTGCCTGTGAAACCAATCTGAAGCCCATCTAACCTGCACTATTCCATTGTCATCCATATGTTTATCCAAAGACCATTCAAATGTCCTTAAGGTTGCCAAGTTTACTACTGTTGCAAGCAGGGCATTCCATGCCCTTACTACTCTGAGTAAAGAACCTAACTCTGACTTCTGTCCTATATCTATCACCTCTCAGTTTAAAGCTATGTCCTCTCGTGCTAGCCAACACCATCTGAGGAAAAAGGCTCTCACTGTCCCACCCTCTTTAATCCTCTGATCATCTTGTATGTCTCTATTAAGTTGCCTCTTAACCTTCTTCTCTCTAACGAAAACAGCCTCAAGGCCTTTCCTCACAAGTCCTTCCCTCCATATCAGGCAACATCCTGGTAAATATCCTCTGCACCTTTTCCAATGCTTTCACATCCTTCTTATAATGCGGTGACCAGAACTGTACACAATACTCCAAGTGCTGCTTCACCAGAATTTTGTACAGCTGCAACATGACCTCATGGCTCCAAAACTCAATCCCTCTACCAATAAAATCTAACACACTGTATGCCTTCTTAACAACCTGATCAACCTGGGTGGCATCTTTCAGGGATCTATGAACATGGACACTGAGATCTCTCTGCTCATCCACACTACCAAGAATCTTACCATTAGCCCAGTACTCTGTATTCCTGTTACTCCTTCCAAAATGAATCACCCACATTTTTCTGCATTAAACTCATTTGCCACCTCTCAGCCCAGCTCTGCAACTTGTCTATGTCCATCTGTAACCTGCAACATCCTTCCGCACTGTCCACAACTCCACCAACTTTGTCATCTGCAAATTTACTAACCCATCTTTCTATAACCTCATCCAGATCATTTATAAAAATGAAAACAGCAGTGGCCCCAAAACAGATCCTTGCAGTACACCAGTAGTAACTGAACCCCAAGATGAACATTTCCCATCAACCACCACCCTCTGCCTTCTTATAGCTAGCCAATTTCTGATCCAAACCATTAAATCACCCTCAATCCTTGGATAAGCATATGGATGATGATGAGATAGTGTAGAGGGATGGGCTTAGATTAGTTCACAGGTCGGCGCAACATTGAGGGCTGAAGGGCCTGTTCTGCGCTGTCTTGTTCTATGTTTTAATCCCATGTCTTCGTATTTGCTGCAATAGCCTAGCATGCGGAACCTTAGCAAACACTTTACTGAAATCCGTATACACCACATCAACAGCTTTACCCTCATCCACCTGTTTGGTCACCTTCTCAAAGAACTCAATAAGGTTTGTGAAGCTCGACCTACCCTTCACAAAAAAACTGGATGAGAAATGGAGGATGAGAAACCAGGGCAAAAACAGAGGGGCAGAAACAAAGGATGAGAAACAGAAGGGAAATAACAGAAGGGTAGAAACAAAGAGGCAGAATCAGAGGGGAGAAGGGGAGGATGAAAAACAGATGGGCTGAAGTAAAAGAGATAATGGGAACTGCAGATGCTGGTAAAGGTACAGAAAGAGAGGGTGAGAAACAGAGTGGCAAAAACAAGATGAGAAACAGGAGCTGAAATAGGATAAGAAACTGAGGTGCAGAATCAGAGAATGAAAAACAGGGGCAGGAAGAAAGGAGGAGGAATAGGGAATGAAAAACAGGATGAGAATCAGAAAATGAGAAACATAGTGCCATATATATATGGCCAAAAACAGATGGGCAGAAACAAGGGATGTGAAACAGAGAGGCAGAACCAGGGGGACAGAAACAGAGGATGTGAACAGTGGTGAAGAAGCAGAGGGGCCTGAACCAAAAATGAGAAACAAAAGATGAGAATAGAATGGCAGAATCAGAGGTGCACATACAGAGGAGCAGAAACAAAGGAGAAAAAAGAGAAGATGCGAAAGACAGGGGCAGAAAAAAAGGATCGGAAACAGAGGGTCAGAAACAGAGCTTGAAAAATAGAGGAGCAGAACTAGATAGGCGGCAACAAAGGTGCAGAAACAGAGTAGGAGAAACAGAGGGACAGAAACAGAGGATGAGAAACAGAATGAAAATTAGGAAGGGAAAAAGTGGCAACAACAAGGGCAGAAACAGAAAGAGAAACAGAGGCACAGAAGCAAAGGATGAGAACAGAGGTGCAGAAGCAGAGAATGAAAAAAACAGAGGATGACAGATGGACGATCAGAAACAAATGCGCAGAAAGATGATGAGAAAAAAGGGTCCAAAACAGGATGAGAAACAGAATTGAAGTAACGGGCAGAAACAGAATGAGAAACAGATAAGCAGAAACAGAGGGGTTGAAACATAGCAGAACAGAGGGGCAGAAACAGAGCTTGAGAAGTACAGGAGCAGAACTAGATGGACAGCAACAGAAGTGGATGAAGAGAGGGGCAGAAAGAGGATGAGAAACAGAATGAAAAACATGAAAGGAAAATGTGGAAGGAACTGAGTGGCAGAAATTGAGGTGCAGGAAGAGAAAATGAGAAACAGGCACAGAAGCAAAGGATGAGAACAGAGGTGCAGAAGCAGTGGATGACAAACAGAGGATGTGAAATGGAGGATCAGAAACAGGATGAGAAGCAGAAAGGAAATAACAGGGGCAGAAACAGAGAGACAGAATCAGAGGGACAGGAAGAGAGGATGAGAAACAAAGGGGCACAAACAGAAGATGAGAAACTGAGGTGCAGAATCAGAGGATGCGAAACACAGAATGAGAAACAGAATGGCAGAATGAAATGATGCAAAACCGAGGGACAGAAACAACAGATGAGAAACAGTGGATGAGAAACAGACGAGCAGAAACAGATAAGCAGAATCAAAACATTATAACTGGAAGGTCAGAAACAGAGAGGCTGAAAAGTAGCAGCACTAACAGAGGATGAGGGACAGAAACAAAGGATGTGAAATGGACTGGCAGAAACAGGATGAGAAACAGAGAATGAGAGACAGAGTGGAAGAAACAGTGAGACAGAGTAGGAGAAACAGAGGGGCATAAGCAGAATATGAAAAACAGTGGGGCAGGAACAGTAGATGAGAAATAGAGGGGCATAAGCAGAGTGTGAGAAACAGGAACTGAAACAGGATGAGAAACAGTGATGCAGAATGAGATGTGCAGATATAGAGGGGTAGCAACAGAGGATGAGAAACAGCGGCATAAACCAGGAATGAGAATCAGAGGAGTAGAAATGGAGGATGAGAATGATAGGGGCAGAAACAGAGAGGCTGAAATAAAGAATGAGAAGCAGAGGTGTTGAAATGGACAATGAGAAACTGGAGGAGAAAAAGAAAGGCAGTGTCAGAGGTACAGATACAGATCAGAATCAGAGGATGAGAAACAAAGGGGCAGAAACAATGAGAAAAACGGCCAGAAACAAAGGTTGAGAAACACGAGGTTAGAAGCAGAGGCACAGAAACAGAGCTTGAGAAATAGAGGAGCAGCAACTAGATGGGCAGCAGAGGGGCAGAAACAAGGGATGAGAAACAGAATGGCAGAAACAGAGAATGAGAAAGAGAGTGGAAGAAACAGTGGAACAGACACAGGGTAGAGGAAACAGAGGGGCATAAGCAGAATATGAGAAAGAGAGGGGCAGAAACAAAGGATGAAAAACAGAGAGGCAGAATGAGATGTGCAGATATGGATGGGTAGCAATGGAGGATGACAAAAAAGATGAACAGAAACAGAGGATAAGAAACAGAGCAGCATAAGCCAGGAATGAGAGACAGAAATGGAGGATGAGAATGGTAGGGGCAGAACCTGAGGTGCAGAAACAGAGAGGTTATAATAAAGAATGAGAAACTGAGGTCCTGAAACGGACAATGAGACATAGAGGAGGAGCAAAAGAAAGGCAGTGTCAGAGGTGCAGATACAAAGGGGCAGAAACAGAGGATGAAAAACAGAGGTGCAGAAGCAGGATGAGAAAGAGGAGCAGAAACACTATGAGAAACAGAGGAGCTAAAGCAGAGGTGCAGAAATAGAGGATGGGAAGCTGAATATGAGAATCAGAGGGGCAGTAACAGAGAAGCAAAATTTGAGGTGCACAGAGGGAGTATGAAAAACAGAGGATGAGAAGCCAAGGGGATGAAACAGAGGGTCAGAAACAGAAGATGAGAGAGAAAAAATTAGAAACAGAAGGACAGAATCTGAGGTGCAGAAACAGAGAATGATAAATAGAGGTGCAGAAGCACATCATGAGAAACTGGATGAGAAATAGAGGGGATGAAACAGAAGATGTGAAAAAAAGGATTAAAATGGATAGATACTAAAGCACAGAAACAGAGAATAAATGGAGGTGCAGAAGCATAGGATGAGAAACTGGATGAGAAATGGAAGATGAGAAGCAGAGGGGCTGAAACAAATAGTGAGAAACAGAAGGGCAGCAACAAAGAGGCAGACTCAGAGGGGCAGAAGGAGAGGCTGAGAAACAGCTGGGCAGAAACGGAGATACAGAAAGAGAGGGTTAAAAACAGAGTGGCAAAAATAGAAGAAGAGAAACAGAGGATGAGAAACACAGAATGAAAAACAGAGAATGTGAAACAGAGGGGCAGAAACTCAGGATGAGAATCAGAGAATGAGTAACAGAGGGGCAGATATATATATGGCCAGAAACATAATGAGAAACAGATTGGATGAAAAAAGTGATGATAGGAAACGGATGGGTAGAAACAGAGAAGCAAAATCTGAGGCACACAGAGGATAAGAAACGGGCAGAAACAGAGAATGATAAATAGAGGTGCAGAAGCGTATCATGAGAAACTGGATGAGAAATACAGGATGAGAAACGGGATGTAACAAAAGATTTGAAAAAAAAATTAGAAACAGAAGGATAGATACTGAGGTGCAGAAACAATAAATAGAGGTGCAGAAGCAGGACGAGTAACTTTGAGAAATGGAGGATGAGGAGCAGAGGGGCAGAAACAGATGAGAAACAGGGGCAGAAACAAATGGTGAGAAACAGAAGGGAAGTAACAGAAGGGCAGAAATAAAGAGGCAGACTCAGAGGGGCAGAAGGAGAATGTGAGACAGATGGGCAGAAACTGAGGTACAGAAAGAGAGGGTGAGAAACAGAGTGGCGAAAATGGAAGATGAGAAACAGAGGAGCAGAAACAGAGGATGAGAAACACAATGAAAAACAGAGGATGAGAAACAGAGGGTCAGAAACAAGGAATGACCATCATAGAATGAGTATCAGAGGGGCAGATATATATGGCCAGAAACATAATGAGAAACAGATAGGCTGAGACAAAGGATTTGGAACAGAAACAGGAACAGAAATCGAAGATGAGAAACAGAGATTGAGAAACACATGGGCACAAACAGGAAAGGATAGATATTTGCGCTGAAGCAGCCCTTGAGCAACAGAGAATGAGAAACAGATGATGACAAACAGACAATGAGAAACATAGGCATAGAAATAGAAAATGAGAAACCGAGGATAAGAAACAGAGAAGCAGAAAGAGAGGTTGAGAAACAGAGTTTGAGAAACACAGTCACAGAAACAGAGAATGATAAACATTGGTGCAGAAACAGAGAATGAGAAATAGAGGGGCAGAAACAGAGAATGAGAAATAGAGAGGCAGAAACATAGGACTAGAAAGAGAGGCAGAAACAGAGAATGAGAAACAGAGGAGTAGACAGAAGATGAGAAACAGAGGTGAAGAAACGGGAAGTAAATTACAGTAGCAAAAGCAGAGGTTTAGAAAGAGGTTATAAACAGGAGAATAAACAGAAGTGCATAACAGAGGGTGTGAAATAGGGGGGCAGAATCAGAGGATGAGAACAAGGGTGCTGAAGCAAAGGGGCCCAAACAGAGAAGAAGAAATAGAGGATGAGAAGGAATGGGGTAGAAAGCGAGGTGAAGAAATGGAGGAGCAGAAACAGAAGGGCATAAACAGAGGATGTGAAACAGAGGAGCATAAACAGAGGATGAGAAACAGAGGTTTAGCAACAGAGGGGCAAAAACAGAGTGGCAGGAACCAAGAATGAGAAACAGAGGGACAGAAACAGAATAGGAGAATCAGATGGCCATAAGCAGAGTATGAGAAACAGACAGACAGCAAATGAGGAAGACAAACAGACAAGCAGAAACAGAGGATGAGAAACTGAGGGGCATAAGCTGAGAATGAGATGGGTAGAAATGAGGGATGAGAAAGATGGGAGCAGAACCGGGAGTGCAGGAACAGGATGAGAAATGGAGGGGCAGGAAGAGTGGACAAATGGAATGGCAAAAAAAGTGTGGCTGAAACAAAGAATGAGGAACAGAGTGGAAGAATCAGAGGGACAGAAACAGTAACAGAAACAGAGTAGGAGAAACGGCATAAGCAGAGTATGAGAAACAGCGGAGAAACAGGTGCATAAGCAGGGTGTGGGGAACAGAGGGGCAGAAACAGAGGATGAGAGGCAGAGGTGCAGAATTAGTGAATGTAAAACAGAGGTGCAGAAACAGAGGAGTATGAAGAGTGGATGAGTTACAGAAGAGCAGAGACACTGGATAAAAAAAAACAGGGGCAGGAACAGAGATTAAGAAGCAGGGAAATAGAAACAGAGGATGAGAAAAAGGGGGCAGAAACAGGATGAAAAATGGAGGCACAGAAATTGAGGATGAGAAATAGACTGGAAGGAACAGAGGAGCTGAAACAGAGGGGCAAAAACAGAGGTGAAGAAATAGATAATGAGAAATACAATATTAGAAAAAGTGGGGCAGAACCAGCGAATGAGAACTGAAGTGATGAAGCAAACTATGAGAAAAAGAGGATGATAAGCAAAGGCCAAGCATGTGCAGGCTAGGTGGATCAGCCATGCTAAATTTCCCGTAGTGTTCAGGGGTGTGTGGGTTATAGGGGGATGGGCCGGGGTGGGATGCTTCAAGGGGCGGTGTGGACTTGTTGGGCCGAAGGGCCTGTTTCCACACTGTAGGGAATCTAACCTAATCTAATAAGCGTTGCATGAGAAACAGAAGAGAAATAACAGTAGGGCAGGAACAGTGAGGCAAAATCAGAGCAGAAGAAAGAGATGATGAGAAACAGATGGCCAGAAATAAAGAGATAGAAAGAGGGTGGAAGAAACAGAGTGGCCAAAAGTGATGATTAGAAACAGAGGAGCAGACATAAGGGATGAGATCAGAGGAGCGGCATCAGAGGGTGAGACACAACTGAGCAGAAATAGAGTATTAAAAATGTAGGATGAGATACACGGACAAAAACAGAGATTGATACACAAAGGTGCTGAAGAAGAGGATGCGAAACAGAGTAGCAGACACACTGGATGAGAAACAACGGGTAGAAACAGAGGATGAGAAACAGAATGGAAATAACAGAATGGTAGAATCAGTGAGGCAAAATCAGAGGAGCAGAAGAAAGGATGAGAAACAAATGGGCAGAAATAGAGGGACAGAAACGGGTGCTTAAACAGACTGGTAAAACAGACGATTAGAAACAGAAGAGCAGAAACAGGGTGCAAAACTGAGGTGCAGAATCAGTGGATGCAAAACAGAGGAGCAGAAACAGGGAATGAGAAACAGAGGAGCAGAAACCGGGACATGGAAACAGAGTATGAGAAAGAGACGGGCAAATGTATACAGCCAGAAACAGAATGAGAAACAGATAGGCAGAAACAAGGGATTGGAACGGAGGGACAGAAGCAGAGGGGCAGTACAAGGGAGGGGGGGGGGGCAGAAGCAGAGTGGCAGAAGCAGATGAGACAAAAGAGAAATGCTGAAACAGGGGAATAGAAACACAATATGTGAAACGGAGAGGAAAAGCAGGGGAGCAGAATCAGTGTTGCAAATACAGTGGGGCAGAAACAGAAGATGAGAAACAGGGTGAAAAGTGGAGGATGAGAAACAGAGGGACAGTAAACAAGGATGAGAAACAGAAAGGAAATAACGGAAGGGCAGAAACAGCAAGGCAAATTCAGAGAAGCAGAAAGAGATGATGAGAAACGGATGGGCAGAAATAGAGGGACAGAAACAGAGGGGCAGAAACAGTGGCGCAGATACAGAGGGGCAGAAACAGAAGATGAGAAACACAGGAGCATAAACAAAGGAATAGAAACTTAGCAGCAGAAACAGAGGATGAGAAACAAAGAATGAGAGACACATGGACACAAACAGAATGATAAACATTGGTGCTAAAACAGAAGATGAGAAACAGAGTAGCAGAAACAGAGAATGATAACAGAGGGGAATAAAGAGCTGATGAAAAATAGAGTATTAGAAGTAGAGGGGCAGAACCAGAGAATGTGAACAGAGGTGCTGAAGCAAAGGATGAAAAACAGAGAATCAGAAATGTTTCTCATTCAATGTTTCACACCCTCTGTTTCTGCCACTCAGTTTCTCATCCTCTGTTTCTGATCATTTGTTTCTGCAGCTCAGTTTCTCATCCGTTGTTTCTCCAACAGTTTCTGCCACTCTGTTCCATAGGGACTGTCTCTCATCCTCTGTTTCTGATTCTCTGCTCTCAAACTCTGTTTCTGCAACTTTGTTTCTGCCCTTCTCTTTCTGCACTCTGCTTTTGCCACAGTCTTTCTCATCCACCGTTTTTGTGCTACTTTTTCTGATCCCCTGTTTCTGCATCTCATTTTCTCATCCTTTATTTCTCATCCTCTGTTTCTGCCATTTTGCTCCACATGCACTATTTGTCATCCTCTGTTTCTCATCCTCTGGTCTCATCCTCTGTTTCTGACCCATTGTTTCTACTCTTCTTTTTCTGACCTCTGCTTCTGCTGCACTCTTTCTCATCCAGTGCACCACTGTTTCTGATCTTCTGTATCTGCTTCTCTCTTTCTTCTCCTATGTTTCTCATTCTGTGTTTCAACACCAGTGTTTCTCATCTTGTGTTTCTCCAACTCTTTCTCATCCTCTATTTCTAATCCTCTATTTATTATACGCTGTTTCTGCCCCACTGTTTCTGCACTCTGCCTCTCATCTCCTGTTTCTCATCCTCTGATTCTGACCATTTGCTTCTCATGGTCTGTTTCTGCACCCCTATTTCCATCCCTCTGTTTCAGCACTTCTGTTTCTGCAGCTTTGTTTCTGCCCACAGTTTCTCATTCACTGTTTATCTTTCTTTTCCACATAATCTGTTTCTCATCCTCTGGTCTCATCCCCTCTTTCTAAACCTCTGTTTCTTATTCTGTGATTCTCATCTGATGTTTCTCATCCTGTTATCTGCCCCTCCGTTTCAGCCCATGGTTTCTCGTTCACTGTTTCTCATACTCTGCTTCTGATCATCTGCTTCTCATTCTCTGTTTATGCCCCTCTGTTTCTGCTGCTATGTGTTTCATTCTGTGTTCCTCATTTGTTGATCCTCGTTCTCTGCTTCTCAATCACTTCATATCATCTTCTTTTCTGACCATCTGCTTCTCATGTTCTGTCTCTGCACCTCTCTTTCTGCTTCTCTGTTTCGGCACTTCTGTTTCTGCCCCTTTGCTTATGCCAATCTTATTCTTGGCCACTGTTTCTCATCCTCTGATTTTGCTCCACTTTTTTCTGAACCTCTGTTTCTGTCCCCTGATTCTCATCCTGTTTTTTATCCTTTGTTTCTGCACTCTGTTTCTCATTGTCAGTTATTAATCCTCTGTTTCTGCCTCTCTGTTTCTGCACTTCTGTTTGTGCCCCTTTGTTCCAAGCAAACTCTTCTTTATTTTCTGTTTCTGTACCTGTTACCTATTCTCTGTTTCTCATCCTCTCTTTCTGAACATCTGCATCTCATCCTATGTTTTTGCCATGCAGTTTCTCATACTCTGTCTCTGACCACCTTGCTTCTCATGCTCAGTTTCTTCCCCTCTGTTTCTGCACTTCAGCTTCTGCCCCTCTGTTTCTCATCCTTTGCTCATCCCCTTCATTTATGGCCCCCTGCCTCTCGTCTGCTGTTTCTCATTCATTGTTCCTGCCTGTCTGCTTCTTATTCTGTGGTTCTCATCCTCAGTTTCTCATCCTCTGGTCTCATCCTTTGTTTCTGAAACTCTGTTTCTGCCACAATCCTTCTCATCTGGACAACTGTTTCTGCCCATCTGATTCTCGACCACTGTTTCTCATCCTGTGTTTCCACCCCTCTGTTTCTCATTGTCTGTTTTTTTATCCTTTATTTCATCCCCTGTGTTTCAGCACTCTTTTTCTCATCCTCTGTTTCTCATCCTCTCTTTTTGACCAACTGCTTCTCATGCTCTGTTGATGCCCCTTTGTTTCTCATTCACTGATTCTCATCCTCTGTTTCTGCCTCTGTTTTGCTCATCCTGTTTCTGATCCTCTGTTTCTGCCACTTTGCTTCTCATCCTATGTTTGTTATCCTCTGTTTCGTTCCCACTGTTTCTGACCCTCTGTTTAAAACATAGAACATAGAACATGGAACAGTACAGCACAGTACAGACCCTTTGGCCCACAATGTTGTGCCAAACGTTTACCCTAATCCTATCTAACCTCCACCCCTACCTTATACTATCATCCATATGCCTATCTAATAGCTGCTTAAATGCCCCTAATGAAGCCGACTCCACTATCCTCTCCAGCAATGCATTCCATGCCCCTACCACTCTCTGAGAAAAGTATCTACCTCTGATGTCTCCTCTGTATCTACCTCCACTCACTTTAAAACCATCACCCCTCATAATAGCTACCTCCACCCTCAGAAAACTTTTCTGGCTGTCGACACTATCTATACCTCTGATCATTTTGTACACTTCTATCAAGTCACCTCTCATCCTTCATCATTCTAAAGAGCAAGGCCTAGCTCTCTCAACCTTTCCTCGTAAGACCTTCCCTCCATCCAGGCAGCATCCTGATAATATCCTCTGCACATTTTCCAACACCTCCACATCTTTCCTGTTATGAGGTGACCAGAACTGGACACAACACTCCAGATGTGGCTGAACCAGGCTTTTGTATAGCTGGAGCATAACTTCATGGATCTTGAACTCGATCCCTCTATTAATGAAAGCTAACACACCATACACCTTCTTAATAACTCTATCCACCTGGGTGGCAGCTTTCAGGGAACTGTGGGTATGAACCCCAAGATACCTCTGCTACTCCACACTGCCAAGAATCTTTCTGTCAACCCTGTATTCTGCTTTCATTTCTCATTATCTGTTTCTCATCCTCTTGTCTCATCCTTTGTTCCTGAACCTCTGTTTCTGCCCTTGTCTTTCTGCACTCTGTTTCTGCCACAATGTTTCAAATCTGCCATTTCTGCAACACTGTTTCTGATTCTCTGTTTCTGCATTTCACTTTCTCATCCTCTGTTTCTGCCCCTGTGTTGCTCATCCTGTGTTTCTCTTCCTCTGTTTCTGCCCCTGTGTTTCTCATCCTGTGTTTCTCTTCCTCTGTTTCTGCCCCTGTGTTTCTCATCCTGAGTTTCTCTTCCACTGTTTCTGCCCCTCTGTTTCTCATCCTTGGTTTCTGCACCTTATTTTCTGCCACTCTGTTTTGAACCTCTGTTTCTACCACTCGGTTCCACATCCTCTGTTTGTCGTCTTCTGTTTCTCCCCGTTTCTCATCCTCTGTTTGCCCTCCTCTGCTTCTATCACTCTGTCCCTCATCCTTTGTTTCTCATCTTCTGTTTCTGCATTACTTTTTCTTATCCTCTGTTTCTGAGCTTCTGTTTCTACCTCTCTGATTCTTATCCTCTGTTTCTGCCCTTCTGTTTCTCATTCTCTCTTCCTCATTCTTTGTTTCTGCACCTGTGTTGCTCATCCTGTTGCTCATTCACTATTTCACTCCCTCTGTTTTTGCCCCTCAGTTTCTCAACCTCTGTCCACATCTGTTTCTGTCCCTCTGTTTCTCATCCTTTCTTTCAGCCCCTCTTTCTACTCCTGTTTCTGTTGCTCAGTTCCTTATACCCTGTTTCTCCTCCTCTGTTTCTGCCACTTGGTTTCAAATCCTCTTCCTGCACCTTAGTTTCTGCCATTCTGTTTCTGAACCTCTGTTTCTACCACTCTGTTCCTCATTCTTTGTTTCTATCCCTCTGATTCTTATCCTATGAATCTCATCCTCTGTTTCTGTCCCCTGTTTCTCATCCTCTCTTCCTCATTCTTAGTTTCTGTGCCTCTGTTGCTCGTCCTCTTTTTCTCATAAATTGTTTCACACCCTCTGTCTCTACCCTTCTGTTTCTCAACCTCTGTCCACATCTGTTTCTGTCCCTCTGTGTCTCATCCTTTGTTTCTATCGCTCAGTTTCTCATCCTCTTGTCTCATCCTCTGTTTCTGAAACTTTGTTTCTGCTCTTCTCTTTCTGCCCTCTGCTTCTGCCACACTCTTTCTCATCCACCGTTTTTGCACCATTGTTTCTCATCCTATGGTTCTCATCTCCTGTTGCAGCCCTGTGTTACTTATCCTGTGTTTATCCTGAGATAGTAGAAACTGCAGATGCTGGCGAATCTGAGATAACAAGGTGTAGAGCAGGATCAACACAGCAGGCCCAGCAGCATCAGAGGAGCAGGAAAGCTGACGCTTCAGGCCTAGACCATTCTCTGTTTCTGACCATCTGCTTCTCGTGCTCTGTTTCTGCAGCTTTTTTCTCTGCTTCTGACACACTCTTTCTCATCCACCATTTTGTGCCAGTTTATCTCCCTCTGTTTCTGCTTCTCACTTTCTCATCCTATGTTTCTCATCTCCTGTTTCAGCCCCTGTGTTTCTCATCCTGTGTTTATCCTCATCTGTTTCTCATTCTCTGTTTCTGTACTCTGTTTCTCATTCCCTATTTGCAATCCTCTGTTTCTGCACTCTGTCTCCCATCTCGTTTCTCATCCTCTGTTTCTGACCATCTGCTTCTCATGCTCTGTTTCTACACCTTTGTTTCCATCCTTCTCTTTCAGCACTTCTGTTTCTGCGGACCTGTTTCTGCCCTCTGTTTTTCATTCACTGTTCCTCATTCTTTTTCTCACTTTCTCTGTTTCTCATCCTCTTGTCTCATCCCCTATTTCTGAACCTCTGTTTCTTATTCTGTGGGTCTCATCTGATGTTTCTCATCGTCTGCTTCTCAATCTCTGTCTCCCATGCCCTGTTTCTCATTCCCTGTTTCTGACCATCTGCTTCTCCGGCACTGTTTTTGACCCTGTTTCAGCACTTCTGATTTTGCAGCTGTTTCTGCCCCTTTGTTTCTGTCCCTCTGATTATCATCCAGTGTTTTTCATCCAGTGTTTCTGCCCCTCTGTTTCTCATTGTCTGTTTTTTTATCCTCCATTTCTGCCTATCTGTTTCTGTACTTCTGTTAGTGTTTCTCTGTTTTACACGTTCTCTTCTTTATTCTCTGCTTCTGAACCTCTGTTTCCTATTCTCTGTTACTCATTCTCTGCTTCTGAACACCTGCATCACATCCTCTGTTTCTGTCAATCAGCTTCTCATACTCTGTCTCTGACCTCCTGCTTCACATGCTCTGATTCTGTCCTTCTGTTTCTGCCACTCTGTCTTGCTCTCTTACTCATTCTTTGTTTCTGCACATCTGCAGCCCCACTCCCTTCCTATCTGTCTTTCTTGTTGCTTTAGCCAGCGCAATGCTGTCCATCCTGTCCCAGACTGATGCCAGGAACACCGAGTGCCACCAGATCCAGCAGCAAAATCAGCTTACACTTTGATTAAGGGCCAAAACACAACTGTAGAAATGAGCAGCCACTGTTGGTGGAAAAACCCTAGGGCACCTGATATTCCCAGGCAGTCTCCTATCCAAGTACTAACCAGGCCTGAGCTTATCTGGCTTCTGAGGTTGGACGATTTCCGACTAGTATGGCCGTAGGCATGGGCCCCTGCTTTTTCTCCCTACTTCAAATCCTGCCATCCAGACACAGCTTCTTGGCCGGACTTTCTCTTTTTCAGAGATAATGGGAACTGCAGATGCTGGAGAATTCCAAGATAATAAAATGTGAGGCTGGATGAACACAGCAGGCCAAGCAGCATCTCAGGTGCTCCTGAGATGCTGCTTGGCCTGCTGTGTTCATCCAGCCTCACATTTCTCTTTTTCAGCTTTGTTTTATTTTTCTCTTTTTACCTGCATTCTACCTGCCTCCTTCCAGCTGCCTTTAAGCACACACTTCCCCACCAGGCACTGAAAATCTCTGGTATACCTTCACTGGCCAATTGCAAGCCCTCGCTGTGCTTCACAATGCTCCAGCCTGCATTATCTCCTCCTTCAAAATTCCTCTTTTCATCACTGCTGCCCACACACAGCGAGCAGGCCCAATACCTTTCTATCTGTCTTTCTTCTTGCTTTTGTCAGCGCACTGCCCTCCATCCTGTCCCAGGCTCATGGCAAGAACACTGAGAGTGCCACCAGCTCCAGCAGCAAACTCAGACTGCACTTCAATGAAGTGCCAAAACACAACTGCAGAAGGGTGATGTGAGCAGCCACTGCTCGTGGAAAATGCCTATGGCACCTGGTATTTCCAGATGGTCTGCAATCCACGTACTAACTAGGCCTGAGTCAGTCTGACTACCGAGGTTTGGCAATTTCAGACCAATATGGCTGTAGGCATGGGACCCTGCTTTTTCTCCCTAATTGAAGTCCTGCTAGGCAGACACAGCTTCATTCCCAGTCTTTCTCTTTTTCTGCAATTTTTAACCTGTTTCTACCTGCATTTTTCCCTCCCTCCTTCCAGGTACCTTTCAGGCCGCACTTCCCCACCAGGCCCCAAAAATCTGCTACATCCCCTCACAGTCCAATTGCAAGCCCACGCCATGCTTCACAATGCTCCAACATGCATTATCTCCTCCTTCAAAGTTCCTCTTTATATTGCTGCTGCCTGCACACAGCAAGCAGCCCCACTACCTTTCTATCTGTCATTCTTCCTGCTTTTGCCAGCGCAATGCTCTCCATTCTATCCCAGGCTCATGCCAGGAACATCGAGAGTGCCACCCACTCCAGTAGCAAATTCAGACTGAACTTCGATGAAATGCCAAAATGCAATTGCAGAAGGGTGAAGCGAGCAGCCACTGCTGGTGGAAAAAACCTATGGCACCTGGTATTTCCAGGCGGTCTGCAATCCCTGTAGTAACCAGGCCTGAGTTGGCCTGACTTCCGACGTCTGGCAATTTCAGACCAGTGTGGCCGTAGGAATGGGAGCCTGCTCTTTCTCCCGACTTCAAGTCCTCCCATGCAAACATAGCTTCTTTGTTGGTTTTTCTCTTTCTCTGCTTTGTTTTTTTTTCTCTTTTTACCTGCATTCTACCCTCCTCCTTCCAGCTACCTTTCAGGCCACACTTCCCCACCAGGCCCCGAAAATCTCCTACATCCCCACACTGGCCAATTGCAAGCCCTCGCTGTGCTTCACAATGCTCCAGCCTGCGTTATCTTCTCCTTCAAAATTCCTCTTCTCATCACTGCTGCCCTCGCACAATCAGCAGCCCCACTACCGTTCTATCTGTCTTTCTTCTTGTTATTCACAGCGCTATGCTCTCCATCCTATCCCAAGATAATGCCGGGAACACTGAGAGTGCCACCAGCTCCAACAGCAAAATCAGCCTGCACTTCAATTAAGTGGCAAAACACAACTGCAGATGGGTGAGATAACAAAGTGTGGAGCTGGGAGAACACAGCAGGCCAAGCAGCATCTTATGAGCGCAAAAGCTGATGTTTCGGGACTAGACCCTTCATCAGAAATGGAGAGGGAGAGGGTTCTGAAATAAATAGGGCGAGAGGGGGAGGTGAATTGAAGATGGATAGAGAAGATAGGTGGAGAGGAGACAGACAAGTTAAAGAGACGGGGATGGAGCCAGTAAAGGTGAGTGTAGGTAGGGAGGGGATAGGTCAGCCCGGGGAGGGCGGACAGTTCAAGGGGGCAGGATGAGGTTAGTAGGTCGGAAATGGGGGTGTGGCTTGAGGTAGGAGGTGGGGATAGGTGGGAGGAAGAACAGGTTAGGGAGGCGGGGATGAGCTGGGCTGCTTTTGGGATGCAGTGGGGTGAGGGAAGATTTTGAAACTTGTGCAATCCGCATTGATACCATTGGGCTGCAGGATTCCCAAGCGGGATATGAGTTGCTGTTCCTGCAACCTTCGGGTGGCATCATTATGGCACTGCAGGAGGCGCAGGATGGACATGTCATCTAAGGATTGGGAGGGGAGTTGAAATGGTTCGCACCTGGGAGATGCAATTGTTTATTTTGAACTGAGCGTAGGTGTTCTGCAAAGTGGTCCCCAAGCCTCTGCTTGGTTTCCCCGATGTAGAGGAGGCCACAACGGGTACAGCAGATGCAGTATACCACATTGGCAGGTGTGCAGGTGAACATCTGCTTGATGTGGAAAGTCTTCTTGAGGCCTGGAATGAGGGTGAGGGAGGTAGTGTGGGGGGGCAGGTGTACCAGGCTCATGCCAGGAACACCTAGAGTGCCACTAGTTCCAGCAGCAAAATCAGCCTGCACTTCGAGTAAGTGCCAAAACACAACAGCAGAAGGGTGAAGTGAGCAGCCACTACTGGCAGACAGGATCTGAGATCTGGCGATTTCAGACTAGTATGGCCGTGGGCATGAGATCCTGCTTTTTCTCCCTACTTCAGGTCCTGCTAGCCAAACACAGCTTCTTTGCCAGTCTTCCTCATTTTACCTGCATTCTACCCTCCTCCTTCCACCTGCCATTCAGCCCTCACTTCTCCACTAGGCCCCAAAAATCTCCTGCATCCCTTCACAAGCCCTCACTGTGCTTCACAACGCTCCAGCCTGCCATTATCTCCTCCTCCAAAATTCCTCTTTTCATCACTGCTGCCCACAGCCCCATTCCCTTTCTATCTGTCTGTACATCTGTCTTCTTGATTATACCAGCACAATGTTCTCCAACCTGTCTGTAACCTGCAGGTGGTTTGCAGCGTCGGTCTGTGTCCACGGGCCTTTCCTGGAGGGTAGTGCAACTGGTTTGAAACACACAAGACCTCGCAGTGTTTTGACAGCCACAAGTGAGTTCTGGTTTTTGGGGCGTCGGCGCCAGGTTGTGTAAAGTTTATTCTGTACAAAGAAGTTACTGTGCAAGTGAACCATAAAGGCCCTGGTGCTTCTTGTCAATTTCATAAATTGGGAAAGACAAAGGATTTAACATTGATAATGGAGAGACAGGATCACATTTGGGAGAGGTCATGTGTCAAAGCTGGAAAGAAGCATTAATAGTAAACATGATGAACAGACTCCGACAGGAATGCAGAGAGCACAAATCTAAGAATAAAGCATATGATTAACCAACAATCTACAAAAAAAAAGCAAAGGATAAAGCTGAAAGCTGCGCAATTGAATATATGCAGTATTTGAAATGAAACAGATCAACTGATGTGCTAAAAGTAGTGTATAAATACAATTTGGTTGGTGTTCTAGAAACATAGGTTCAAAATGACACTGATTAAAACCTGAATCTTGAAGGGTACAGGACTTTGATTAAAGAGTTGAGACTCAGAAAAGGTGGCAGGGTAGTTCTGATAGTTAATGATGGTATTATTACAAATGTGATGAACATAAAGCAGAGTAGACATGAATAGGTCTATTTCAGGTTGGTAAGATGCAAGATGTCCTAAGGGTTGGTGCTGTGAATTATGTCTAATTTATACAGATGACTGATGGAAAAAGTAGGTTTTGTTGCCGAATTTTGCTGATAATAAGGACATAGAAGTAGTAAGGGTTTGTTTCAGAAAGTTGTGGATGGGACCTAAGGAGGCTACGGAATGATGATGACTTATATTCAGGAAACCAACGTGAAAAACTTGTGTGCAAACAAAAAAAAATTACCAAAGCAAGAAATCCCTGTGTGAATGGTGCATTGCCCCTTCACACAAACTATAATGTGGAGCATTAAGAAAGAACTGATTGATTGTCAGATCAGCATGACAATCACAGATTTTAATCTAGATATTGACCAAAAAAGGCAAGATAAAGGTAGCATAAATGAGATGGAATGTTTTAGGTACGGTTTAAGACGCTGGCATGTTTAAGGCCAAACAGACATCAACCCATTATGCATGGAGATAGGATTAATTAATGATCACACAGTGAATGTGCTACTAATATAACTGGCCAGACCAACATTTATTACCCATGATGTAGCTGCTGCTTTGTAGCCCATGGTGGTGTGTTATGGACAGTGTTCTAGGATTTTTAGTGTAATGACAGTGAAAAACATTTCTAAATCAAGACGGTTTGGAGGTGATTAGAGTGAGTTCCATTAAATGAGAAAGGAGTCAAAGCAGCAAACTTTATGGTAGTTTTAGCTTTACATCTGTCATAGAAACATCAGAATCTATTAATGACAGGGCACAGCAGCAAGTTCAAAGTAATGAGGCAGAGTCAATGTGGTTTTGAAAAAGCAAAATCATATCAAAGAGTGTTTAAGGTTTTTACAGACAGTAAGTGCTACAGATACAGGGGAACCAAGGTGTCACATCAAAAGTTATTGCAGAAAGTAAAAAGCTTGTTACATAGTGGGTAACAAATGAATAATGCTGTTATTTGTACTCTACAATGAGCGCAGTAAAATTGTGAAAAGGACCTGTTTCTGTACTGACTCGACTTTCACAACCTTTTTGAGGACACGTTCCAAAGAAAGACAATCCTCAGTAACAAATTTTGACTAATCGGTTTTAAATCTGTAACCTTTGTGGGTTGGAAACGGCACGGAAACAGGTCCTTCAAGTGTCACCACAATCCAGCACTATTTGAATATTTTAAGAATAAAAAAAGCTGGCATAGATAGAACATTAGGTGCTGAACATAAAGCAGAGTAGACATGAATAGGTCTATTTCAGGTTGGTAAGATGCAAGATGTCCTAAGGGTTGGTGCTGTGAATTATGTCTAATTTATACAGATGACTGATGGAAAAAGTAGGTTTTGTTGCCGAATTTTGCTGATAATAAGGACATAGAAGTAGTAAGGGTTTGTTTCAGAAAGTTGTGGAGGGGACCTAAGGAGGCTACGGAAAGATACAGACTGATTGTCAAAGTACAGAGATGTGGCAGATAATCTGAAAATGCAGAATGGCTCATTTTGGCAGGAAGTAAAAAGCATATTGCTTAAATGGTGTAAGACTGCAGACTTTCTATACGAAGGGATCTGGGTGTCCTTGTACATGAATCACAAAAGGTTTGTGTGTAATTAATGAGGAAAGCTAACAGAACAGTTGTCATAAAAAGTAGTAAGAGTTTGCTTCAGTTGTCCAGGACAGCGATGAGACCACATTGGAGTACTGTGCACAGCACTGATCACCTTATGGAAATATGTAAATGCATTGGGAGGCAGTCAAACTCCAAGGAAACATTTTTAACCAGACTAATAAAAGGGTTATTCTGAGGAAATATTGGACAGGCCAGGTTTGCATCTGGATGAGTTTCGATGCAGATGGCAACTGGAAATGAAATAGATACTCCAGGATCTTAAAAGGGTAAATGGGGAGAGGATGTAAATAGAGAACTTGAAGTCACTGTTTATCAAGGGTCACCAATTTCAAACAGATTAGTCAAATTTGGTTACTGAAGATTTCTTTGGAACTCGTCCTCAAAAGGTAGTGAAAGTAGAGTCAGAGTCATACATGGCGGAAACAGCTCCTTCAATCTAACCGGTCTATGCCAAACATAATCGCGAAGTATACTAGTCCACCTGCCTCTCCTAACATTTAAGACACAGGCAGACAGATTTTTGCTAAGCAAATGAAACGTTAACTGGCATAGACAAGATTGCAGATTTGAGTTTACCATCAGATCAGTCATGATCTTGCTGAATTGAATGGCAGAGTTAGTGAAAATAGTTTACTC
Source organism: Stegostoma tigrinum (assembly GCF_030684315.1). NCBI lineage: Eukaryota > Metazoa > Chordata > Chondrichthyes > Orectolobiformes > Stegostomatidae > Stegostoma > Stegostoma tigrinum. The sequence continues at coordinate 24,412,636 of NC_081357.1, forward strand.
CTATTTTTGTGTACAATGTTTCCTTGTTAGAAAATCTCGGTCCAGGGCTACTGTTTAAAAATGAGTTGCTGCCCACTTTAATCAAACAGAAACCCCTCGAGGATGATTATTTTTAACTTGAAGGTGATCTAAGCACATACCTGACTGTTGCATGCAAATACTACATTAACTTCACATTTAACATGCAAGACAAAATAACAATAAGTTGGTATTAGATAACTGACTGAAATAAATACTCGACAGGCACTGAGCAAAGTAGATATCAAATGAACAGATTCCATAAATCTTTATTTTATTGAAGCATTTTGTTTGCAGTATAGACAAAAGATTTCAGAAGTCGAATTAAAATATTTTAAACAACTTGGCAACAAAGTTCCAATGGCGCCAAAATATCCCCCTTAACAGACAGAATGAAAAGTAATGAGCAAATAACTTCATCTTTCACAGTAAAGGCTATAAATCAGTACTCAAATACTGTTTTTTAAAATGGTAACAACTGTTTTAGTTAACCACAGTATGTATAAGCAGCTTAATCCATTTCAAAATGGAATAAAACATTTTGGTAACGGAAGGCCGTGGATGTGCCCACAACCACAATGTTGTATTCAATGCCTTTATTAATAAAGGATGATTGGTCCAAAAACAAGCTTGCAGTCTTGAAGAATTATTTTTCAATGCCATAGTAAAACTGGAAATACATTTTAGTTTATAAATGGAACCTTATAATTAATAAACATGGCAAAGCATACCAAGTATTTCAACAAAGATTTGTAATTAAATGGTAACAACCAACCAAGACTGTTCAAACATTTGTGGGAAAAATGCCACATCATGTTCCTATGCATGCTTATTGAAACTCAAAAACCCATGCTAAAACAAGCTAGCCCAAATCTCCAAAAATCAGTAGCAATGAACTAAAACTGTTAAGGTATTTTTAACACCTATAATTAACACCCCATTACACCGATTATGTAATATGGACATGGCATTTCTACTATCCATACTATCTGCACACTCCCTAGCAAACTTAACAATATTGTACTAAGTGACGCAGCAAGAAATACACAAGATGTCATGGGATGTTCTCAATATATGAACTACGGTTACTTAAAAGGGATTGTAGCTGAACTCTGTTTATATACAGCCTATTCATCTTTAAATGGGGAAAATCAGACAAAACAATTGGAGTGGGTGATCCCTGGCATGCTTAAAGTAGAATGTAAAGCAGCGTTTCTAGCCAATGAATACATCTATTCATGAAATCTACTTTTTCTGTGAGAAAGTAGTTTGCTAAAGAATTAAAGTTAATTACGAATCCCAACACAACAATATACTAGTCATATTAGGAGTCTGCTCAAATTCCTGACAAATTGCCCAGTGCAGTTCAGGCATAAATCAACACAAACAAATGAAGAACTTCTGATTCTTTAATGACATCTGACAGAAAGGAAAGCAAACAAACTGCTCTAAACATGCCAGGGCCCTTACCTAATGAGGCCGGAAACCTTGTCTGTGGAGAATTTTTGGCGTCACTTGTAGAAAACCTATACACCGTACATTTCTAAACTTGCAAATGTTATATAATTGTAAACAATAAGCACCAAACTGTTCTACATGCATTTCAATATCACAGCAAGAATGACCTAGCATAACTAAACAGAAAAAAGAGCATCCATGCAAGATATCCAACTCTTTGTTACAAGAACGGTTACATTTCAAACTTGACACAATTCTATTGTGGTTACATACAGGGCCTACAAAATAGACAAAATGGTGGCAGTGTGAAGTTTGGCCCTTACTACCCTGAACTAGACAACAGCCACCATTTACCTTGCACATTTTTTTACGTTTTTTCATCTTTGCTAATCAACTCTGCTGTCTCTGACAATTCTTGACATAACTAGAAAAGACAAAATTGTAATCATTGAACTGGGCACACTGGCGATCGAGGCGCTTGAATCCTTCAATTTTCTGGGGAGAAGAAAATGAATTGCGACATTTGGAATTCTGTAATGAAATAAAAACAGTGCATTACAACAAAGGTGTGTCTATCAATTTACAAATTCACAACATCCAGTGAACGCTGAAAGAGAGTCTGATGGAAAAGAACTAATAGTTGTTGCTACTATATGTAGAGTCTGAAAAGTTCCAAAAAATTAGCCCTGCAGCATAGTAAGCTGCTTGACTTTTTATTCCTTCAAATGTAAGCATGGTCAATCCCTAATAACACCTGAAGATGGTAAGTGACCTTCTTGAACTGCCACACTCTGTAGTGAAGGTTATACCCACTATGCAAAAGGTGCAGGTTTCTGACCTAGCAAGCAAAGGAATGACAATATAGCTCCAAGTCAAGAATGATAAAGAACTTGCAGGTGAGGTTCCAGCATATCTGCAGCCCTTGGCTTTTCTAGGTGCTAACAGTCACATCCACAGAAAGGTCTCCTTCAGAAACAATGACGAGTTATTGCCGTTTCTTACAGCTGGAAGATTTAGCTGCCACTGTGCACAAGTCATCCACAGTCTTTAAGAACTGCCTAAAAAAACCTAATTTAGGCAATGGGACAATTCCAACATAGTCCTGACTTGGCCTTTGAGATGGTGTCCAAGCTTTGGTCATCAGATCATTGTTTATTACAGCATCCAATCTGCACTTGACAGCACCGTATTTACAGCTAGTCCAGTTCCGTTTCTGATCAATGGTATCCCTCACTGTTTACAGTGGAGGATCAAGTGATGGCAATGTTATTAAATGTCAAGGAAACCCAGCTAGACTGTTGCTTCAGGAAACTGTCCATTGTCTGGGATCAACTGTTACTTACTACAGGTTCAACCAAACTGGAACACTGTCCAGGTCTTGAAGAGATGGAAACTAAGAGCAGAAATAGCCATTCAATATGATCACAGCTGGTGCTCTATTTCAGAGCCATGATTCCACTTTTTACATATATCCCTTGAAGCTCTTAAGATCTAAAACATTAGCCATTGCCCTTGAACATACCTGAATGTCCCACAGACTCATGGCAACAAATTCTACAAGCTGACCACCCTCTGAATGAAATGTACATCTCAGTCCTAAATGACTATTCAAGAACACCCAGATTCTTTAAATGCACACAACCCCAATAGATCACTATTTAAATAAAAGTCTGCACTTCTGCTTTTCATAGCAAGTTGCATGATATTACATTTATCCATATTATACTGCAAATGCCATGTGCTTCCCCATACACTCAACTTGTCTACATCACCGTGAAGCCTGCTTTCATCCTCTTAACAACTAAATCCCATCTAGTTTTGGGTTATCAAACTTGGAAATATTACAATTACACATGGTGGCACAGTGGTTAGTACTGTTGCCTCACAGCTCAAAGAACCCGGGTTCGATTCCACCCTCGGGAGATTGTGCATACTCCATTCAGACATTCTCCCCATGTCTGCATGGGTGTTCTCTCAGTCCAAAGATTTACAGGCCAAGTGGATTGGCCATACTAAATTGCCCATTCAGGGATGTGTAGATGAGGTGGGTTTATAGGAGGATGGGTCTGGGTGGGATGCTCTGAGGGTCAGTGTGGGCTTGTTGGGCCGAAGGGCCTGTTTCCACAATGTAGGAATTCTATAATCCTCTACCCAAGTCGTTTTTTATATTGTCCATAGTTGGAGCCACTGGCCCGATCCTTGCAGCACTAGTTACTGCTGGTCACCTGGAAAAAAACAAATTCATTCCCACCTTGTTTCTCGTCTGTCAGCCAACTCTTGAATCATGCCAGTATATTACCACAATCCCATGTACTTCAACATTGCCTGTTTGCCTCCTACGTGGGACCTTATCAAAAGCCTTCAAAATCCAAATCCACTGGCTCCTACACACTTATTCTCCTCACTGCATCCTCAAAAAAAACTCCAAGATTTGTTAACCATGAATTCCCTTTCACGATCTGTTATGCAGAGTTAAGATAACCACATAAATGTTTTCTAATTGTTTGGTATCAACTGTTCTATGATAAAAGTGTAGCTTTTGCTCCACAGCTGGCTCGTCAATTCGGGTATACAATTCTCATTTTAGGGCTCTTGTGGCACAGTGGCAGTGCCCCTACCTCTTAGCTAGGAGGTCCAGGTTCAAGTCCCACCGAGTCCATAAGTCCAGCTACTCGTACTATGAGAAAAGTTTGGACTTTAAGTCCATAACAATGTGGTTGAGTCAGATGTAGCATAACTTTCCTTCCATAGAACATTACAGCACAGTACAGGCCCTTCGGCCCTCTATGTTGTGCCAACCTGTCATACCGATCTTGAGCCCATCTGACCTACACTATTCCATGTACGTCCATATGCTTGTCCAATGACGACTTAAATGTACCTCAAGTTGGCGAATCTACTACCGTTGCAGGCAAGCATATAGGAAAGGACATTAATTTCTCACTACTTCAAAATCCTCAATGCTATTTTGTTACGTCACGAAGAACAAAAAAAAGAAAAAATGTTCTAACAGTGACATTCACTTTGCTCCCACAGTCAGCTCTTACTGTTCAAGTTCTCAGTGATTGTCAGCACAAAAAAAATCCCTCAGTTGCCACAGCACTGATGTCAGCTCCTGCTAGATGGAGCCCTCAAAGCAGGCAACTGGTGAGTGTAATCTGCATATTGTGAACACCATTTTTCTTTTGGAAGCATTTAAGACGATAGGAAGTGAGGAATGTTTTAGTTTTCCTGATGAGGAACATCTAAAAGAACCTAACTACCTGTTTTTAAACATCAGTTGCAGTGGGGAACATGATTCGTTTTACATTCTTTTACTTAAACTAACAACCTTCAAGACTGCAGCTACAATGTTCAGAAAGGAATTCCGTTGATAACTAAAATGGAATTTTATAATAATCTGTTAATTACATAGGCCCCATCATTGAGTTCAACTTTGCAACTGCCTCAGCTTGAAGTATAATTTGAACTCAATTCTACAGAACATTTTGTCAAGCCTCTGCATTTCTAGACAAGTTGCAACACGCTGTGCAACTGTTGTGAAATCGAGTTTGTTGGAACTTCAATTCAAAATATTTCTCAGAAATATTGGCCAAGTCTTTTAAAAAAGTAATCCATTCCTGTAATGTGTACATTGGACATGTCAGAAATTAATGCACATCTCTTTCCTGTGTTGTGTGGACTGTAACAGACCAGACTATTAAGAACAGAGTATTTGAAGGACAGCAAAATAATTGACTGTTTATAGCAATCTGACATCAATGTCACTTAAATATATCTTTTAATTTCCAGATTTGAGAGGTGGCTCAAATTCAGAAATGACCATGGTTGGGATTTGAGTTTAAAAGGTCCAAAGTGTTCTCAATGAAAGATCACCTGAAACACTGCTTCTGGTTTCTCTAGGCACAAATACTGCTGGCCTGAGTAATCCAAACATTTTTGTACTTTATTTGTACTTTATTTTTGTACTATATATTCATTTGCTGAGTTTGTTTTTGTACAAGCTTGTTATTACAGAAAAATCTAGAATCTCACCTGGTTAACAAAAAGCGTTGTGACAAATTTCCCTGGCTTGAAGACATCTACAACTTTTTTGATTAGGTCATCATACGAAGTCTGGGCCAGGTTAGTCTCAAAACTAACATAAGAGAAGTCTGGCTCTGGGGTGATATGAATTGTCCAGTATGTTCCCTAAAAAGACAAAGCATTAAATGATTTGTTTCAGTTAAGTTACAAATGACTAACAGTTCAACAGAAGATATTGTAAAGTCAAACATTTTTCACATATTGTTGCATATCAGTGGTCCCGAAATAGTACAAAACAGTCTAGTTTCCTGATGAGGGGTCTCGGCCCGAAACGTCAGCTTTTGTGCTCTTAAGATGCTGCTTGGCCTGCTGTGTTCACCCAGCTCCACACTTTGTTATCTATAGTGAGTTTTGAAGTCTGTTCCTTGGCCTACTATAGATTTCAATAACATCAGAACTTTCAAACAAATATTTTCATTTCTCCTTCAGAATCTTGAGATCTGCATTTTGTCAGATGATGGAAATTAATTTTTAAATGCTACAGAACTGGTAAGTTGATTCAGCTCAGTCATTAAAAAGAGTGATGTATAACTTTTAGAAAGGTATACAATGTAGTTGGGAAGAGTGCATGTGATTCCACAGGAAAATGTATTTCAAGATCTGTCTCCTAACTTTGGAGACAAAAATCCTCGTTCCATTAAAAACTCAACTCTGGTCAGACAGTGAAATCCATAATTGTTCAGAACACAGTATATTGCAGCCAAGTATCATTTTCTTTTGCATTGAAGACAGCTACATCCAGTGACTGCACAGATCACGTCACAATTATCTTGACCACAAGATCAGAATACATACTGACCAGAGATGTGAACACTCATTTACTTTGAATTTCATGAAAGCATCATTTCCAAAAAAGGAAAAGAACATTCACGTGCAATGCTCGTGGGATATGCCAAAGCTCAAGTTTGAGGACTGCAACCTGAAAAAGTTGCACTTGTCTAGGCCAAACAACTTATTTTTTAACTGGACAAACAGCCCCTCTTCTGCAGTTACACTGGTACTATTCCCCAACTCTTCCTCTGCTACATTATGACTGCATCAGTGCCGCTTCATGCTCCCACAAACAGTTCGAACAGTTCATCAACTCCACTAACACCTTTCACCCCAACCTTAAGTTCATCTGGACCATCTCTGATACCTCTCTCTCCATCTCTGGTGACCACCTCGAAACTGATGTCTATTTCAAGCCCACCAACTCCCACAGCTACATATGATACACCTCCTATCACCCACCTTCCTGCAAAAATGTGATCCCTCACTCCCAATTCCTCCAACTCCGCTGCATCTGCTCCCTAGGTGAGGTATTCCTCTCCCAAACATCCTAGATGTCCTTGTAATTCCAGTACTGCAACATCCTCCCTTCAGTGGTTGAAAATGCTCGTGACTGGATCTCGTGTTTCCTACACCTCAAACCCCACACTCCCTCCCCACAATCAAAACAAAGGCAGAATCCCCAGTGTCCTCACGTATCACCCACTACCTCCGAATTCAACGCATCATTCTCCGTCACCTTCAATCTGACCCCACAACTAAGGATGTATTTCCCTCTCCACCCCTATCTGCCTTCTGGAAGGACTGCTCTCGCCACAACTCCCTCGTCTGCTCCACACTCCTCACCAGCCCTGGCACCTTTCCCTGCAACCGCAGGAAGTGCTACAACTGCCCCCATACCTCCCCCAACTCACCTCCATCCAAGGTACCAAAAACAAATTCCACATCAGACAGATGTTCACCTGCACATCAGTTTATGTCATCAATTACATCCGCTGCTCCCGATGTGGCCTCTCTACACCAGTAAGGCCAAGCAGAGGCTGAGAGACCACTTTGTTGCAAACTAAGCGCAGGTGCTCCACAAACGACAACATCTTGCAGTTATGAACCACTTCAACTCCTCCTCCCACTCCATGGACGACATGTCTATCCTGGGCATCCTCCAATGTCACAACACCACCCACAAACTGGAGGAACAGTACCTCATACTCCACCTTGGAATCCTACAATCCAGTGGTCTCAATGTGGACTTTACTAGCTTCAAATCTCCCCAAACCTGACATCATCCCAAGACCAGCACCACCTCTCATCCCCACCTTCCTGGCCTGTCCGTCTTCTCTCCCACCTCACTGACCAATTCCCACCACTCCCTATCTGCACTCTCATATCACCATCCCACCTACCTTCCCCAGCCCCACCTCTCCTCTCTATTTTAGAGCCCCCTTCACCCTCCCCATTTCTGAAGGCTCCAGACCCAAAGCGTCAGCTTTCCTGTTCCTCTGATGCTGCCTGGCCTGCTGTGTTCCTCTAGCTCCACGCTTTGTAGTCAGCAGTTCAAAATGAAGTTTTAAATGAAATGCTTGTCAAGTGTATGAAGCTTGAACAAACTGCATAGCTGATTTAAAAGCAGTCTCAACACACTTCATTCAGAAATGTGAAAATGACACTATTTTGCATAATGGACACTTGTCATTGACCCTTACAAAATGATTTCTCTTGGTTAAATACATTCATCTGGATTAGTCAGTTAAGCAGTGTGCTTATAGAATAAACAAGGCACGCTCATAAACTGCAATATCTTCTAACTTTGGTAAAGCATACACAATTCACACCTAGAAAAGGCCGAGCGCCTGATTTTTCTTCAAGACAACTTGTAAATTAATGACACAATGTAGATTCAGAACCAAATAGGAAATTGTGGACAAAACTTATTATCTCTCACCACACTGTTAAAACCATTGCAAATTGCCAACATGCCAATTTACCTTTGTTTCTCCACTCCACTTGAACCAAAAAGGAAAGGGTCATCTGAACCTGGGGTTCAGTCCACTCCTGGTTCAAAGGAGACTTCCGTTTTCTTACAGTATTTATTTGCCAATACAGGGGTTATTATTTCAATTGATTACATTTGGATAAGAACTCTCGTTCTTCAGATTGCATTTTTAAAAAATACAAGTAACTACAAGTACTCATTTTGATTTGATGAGTAGGGGGAGGGTGGGTGGGAGAAGAAAGGGATGGGAAAAATTAGTAACTCAAGATAGGAGACAAACTTACATCCACTTTCATTCCATTCATTGAATACCCACAAGGATCGAACAATGTGGCGTCAATGACTGAACCTGGTATCAGGTCACGAATTCCACTCATCTTTTTAAAAAGAAAAGATGTTTAAGAACCCATAGATTTTTAAAAAATTAATGTTTTTAAATGTTAAAGTTTCTTGCGTACTTACTCGAGTGACATCATTTACAGTAACACCATCTTTCATGAAGAACTGGTCCATGACAACTGGATCAAGCTCACTCATCAGAACCTCAAGTGTCTGATCCGGCTGTTTGATCCCACTATCCTCTGGCATATCCAGAGTGTAAAGATACCTGGATCAAACATAAATGACATCTGTGTGAACCTTTACATTAATATTTCCCAATTGGTAAGTATTCTACAAAACAAACTTCTATAGAACTCAACTATGAAGCCTATCACTTAAAACAGAGCAACTGCTTAAGACTTGTAAACACAATGATCTGGGAATACGACAACAATTTAGGTTTAGTATTAGGTTGACTTCCAGAGTGTTTAAAATATTAAAAAGTTGTAATTCTGAAGTACAACAAAAGTGTACCAACCTGGGCACAACCTGTCATCTGTAACTAACCTAACTTCACATTAATCTGGGACAGATGACTTATTGTCTTGTTCTCTTTCCTTTACTCTGAAGGCATTTTCCTGAAACTTCTCAAAAACAATTGTTAAAGAAGTACAGACAAAAGTATAGAATTAATTGGATTCATTTTGTAAGAAATCTTTGGGATGATTTCAGCTTACCAGCAATCAGAGTTCATACGTCCCATACAATAGGCCGCCCCATCTGGAGTGAAAAAATGTTTGTGGTCAGACACTAATTTGCTACAGAAATTTCATTTTCCAAATAAAGCACAACCCTTTTGAATATACTTGCTAAGATTGATAGTGGATTGCTGATAGTAAACTTTTTATTTTTTCACGGAGGTAGGCAACTGAAGAATAAAGCAATTTGAATGTATCCAGATTCTCTTGAATACTTAGAAAACTGGTTGGAAGGTGATTAAACAATTAACTGTTCGAACCAGTTGGATCACATTCCACTCCCTGTGAGCTACAACAACCAAACATGAGCTTATTTTTGATGAGAAATAATGGGAACTGCAGATGCTGGAGAATCCAAGATAACAAAACAAGTGTGAACCTGGATGAACACACCAGGCCAAGCAGCATCTCAGGAGCACAAAAGCTGACGTTTCAGGCCTCGAACCTTCAGAGAGATGAGGGGTCTAGGCCCAAAACATAGCTTTTGTGCTCCTGAGATGCCTGTTGGCCTGCTGTGTTCATCCAGCTTCACACTTTGTTATCTTATTTTTGATGAGTTCTGTGGAAGGGTCACTATTCCCGAAAAGTTAACTGATTTTTTTTTCCCTTCACAGATGCTGCCAGAACTGAACTTTTCCAGTAACTTGTGTTTTGGTTCCTAACTTACAGCATCCACAGTTCTTTAAGTGTTTATGAGCTTATTTCTAGTGGATATAGTTTTCTGCTGCTTCCACACCATGACCACCAGCATCCCTCACCACCTACCTCCCCGTCTGCATGCCACCCTCGAAACAAAAAAGCAATACGTGTTTCCTTTCATTATGATATCCTGTTCTACCTCATTCAACTCTGCCAGGATTACTAACTGCATATGTAACATCCACCATTAAATTGAGAAATTTTCAATTAAGTATTTTGAAAATCAAAGCCATGGCCTTCGGTCTACTCTATATCACAATCTCCTGAACCAAATGTCACCTTGAATTATTACATAAATCCTGAACCAAACATTACCTTGAACTATTACATAAATACTATCCTTGAATAATGCCACCCACCTCCACCTTGATTCATATTTCTTTTTGAACATCAGGACACAATTGCTGTCATCCTATAGCCTCATCTCTGTGGTGGCTGGCAGATTATATTTATTTGCTTCAATGCACATTATCAATGTTTACTTTGTTATAAATGCTATGTGCCTACAGATGCAGCCTTTAGTTTTTTTTAGCTTTTTGTTATCTACATAACATTTGAGTCTTGATTGCTGACTTATTCGTAAACTCACTTTTCTCTGCCATTCACTTATTCTCATTTTCCATATTACTATTTTTCCTATTGTCAGACTGTGATAAACCAAATCTTTATTCCCCCCCAGAGATAATGGGAACTGCAGATGCTGGAGAATCCAAGATAACAAAGTGTGGAGCTGGGTGAACACAGCAGGCCAAGGCAGCATCTTAGGAGCAAAAAAGCTGACGTTTCAGGCCTAGGCCCGAAACATCAGCTTTTGTGCTCCTAAGATGCTGCTTGGCCTGTGTTCACCCAGCTCCAATCTATTATCTTTATTTTTTTGCCCATATGTAATTTAAACTGTCTACCGCTCAAGTTGTGCAGTTTACAAGAATACGGTCCTAGCAGGGCTCAGGCAATAACATATCCCAATGGCATGGGCACCACCTTTTCCAAGAGTGCTGCCAGCACCCCTCGAACCTGACGCACATCTCACATCGGAGCCATTGTATGCATGCTCAGCAATAACCCAAAGATAAGCTTTTCATGTTCTGCTTTTTATTATTCTTTTCTAGTTCCAAGTATGGAGTTGGTACTTAGCACAGGATCCTTCCCAGCTGAGCAAACATCCCAAAATCTGGACAGTCAAAACAGCCACTTGGAATCTCAATCCTCACTCCAGATCATGGTGTTAATCTCCCTCACTAGTACTCCCTGCACATGAATGGCTTTCTGGTCACTGACATCCACCCTGCAGCCTCTCAAACAGGTTCAAACTTATGGGACAACTGCAGAGGTGACATTCCTGCTCCATTCTACGTCAATTAACAATTTGCAGTCGTTAGGCTCAATTCCAGATTTGCATTGAATTGGATTTATGGTATTTACCTTGCACAACTTCTAGCATTCAGCAATCCAATTCCATTAACTTTTCACATTACCTTGGTGAACTTCCAACTTGTTAGTTCCTGCTTAAACCCTGCTTCATGCATGTTCAAACTTGTAAATAAATTCAGCATTGAGGATTTTATTAGCTTCAACAATTTCTACTGAGATAAACTTACTTGGGAACACCATATCCAGAAATTCTACCTCCTCCTGAAAGTTCCTATGTGGGTACTCCTGATGTGCTGGCTTCACAAAGTTTTTGCGGGAATAGAAAAAATCCTGTATTTAAGATACATGCACAGATTTCCATTAAGTGTTTTTGGATATAGAGCGTTACTAGAATTACAATCAGTGACTATATTAAAATGAGCTATTAAATGTCTAACAACTGGTGAAGACACATTGCGTTACTTCCTAACAATATGCTATCAGTTTTTTTTGCATTACAAATGCCTGGCTACAGTCAGGAGATTTAAGAGACTGATGGAAGTCAACCTGTGCAGAAGTGATTTAAGGAATCTGAAGTACTCTGAATTATGAAATATGCCATTTATACTTTCCTGCATCCCAAACGCACTATTATAACCGAATCATTACAACATAGGACATGTCATCCCCTACATATACATTATAACTATTTACATTTCTCAATTTCTTGTACCATTACCTTAACTTTCAATAGCTCACTTGTTAATTACACCCAATACAAACATGGATTAAGTGCAAGACCTACAAAAAAATGTCAAAGTTACCTGAATGGAATCAAAGCCGCAGTACTCACGAGCAAGTTCCAACAGGGGTTCCAGTGCTTGCAGTAAGAGGGTGGTACCGCATGTCTTCAAAATGAAACGTCTCTTGGAGACAAACATGCTACTCTCACTGTAAAACAGTCAAAATTAAAAAGGCTAAAGATTCTCCCACCCCTCATCTCAACTTTTAGGATTTTTGGCAGTTTGAGCTACAACCCAGAACAGCCTGACCTACACTTCATTTACCAACTTTGGTGACAAGTTACAAACTTCCTCTCATCTCCAAAGAAAAATTTCTGCAAAGAAATGTTTTAAATTCACGTACGTTCCCTCTCAGCTCTTGCTAGTCCACAACATGCCTGTGACAGTCACTTATAGGCTCCCGGAGATAAGTGGGTCATTCACTCCTTTGAGCCTGCTCCTCAAATCGATAAGATCATGGCTGCTGAGTTCAATTCCATTTTCCTGTTTTGGCCTCAACCTCTCCAGTAACTCTCGACTTCTCTAGTCTACCAAAAACATATTTATCTCAGCCTTGAATAAATTCAATGACCTAACCTCCATTGTACAAAGAGCACTGGATGAAGCAGTAAACAAGCATTAGATGTTTGGATAAAACTGAATTATTAGCGCTTGTGACAAATACAAATAGTAACAGGGAACTTTCACCTGAATATAGATTGGGCCAATCAAATTTGCATAAGTTTGTGGAATGCTGTTGTAACAGTTTCCTGGAACAATGCTCGATGGAATAATCTAGAGATCAAGCTCCTTTAAAATCTAGTATTGCAGAATAAGCAGGACTAATGAGCACTGTGAGATATCCACAGCTGAAATAGTGACAACAGCAGAACTGAATTCCACATAAGTCTGAAAACAATATTGTACAACTATAAACTAAAAATGTAAAAACAAACATTTCAGATATGGGGCAGAGTTGGCTATTGTTGATTGGGTAAAGACTAAAATATAAATGGTACAGTTATAAGAGGTGGCTTAAATTAATCGCCAAGAATAACATCAGATTTTAGGATTACGTGGTTTAGAAACTCGAAGGCTGTTGATTAAATACAAATAGAATCAAACTAGCCAGAAATATTAAAAGGGATTGCAAGAGCTTCTATAAGTAGATGAAAAGCAGCTTAAGCAAACAATGATTACTTTGAAGTAAAGACAGGTGACACAACTGTGAGGAATGAGGAACTGTACGAGGCAATGAACAAATACTTTAGGTCTTCGGTTGTGAAAACAGGCAGTTTGGAAGCTAGCTAGCTATTCCTAGAAGAGAAAACAGAAAACGACAGGGCCGTTAGACTGAATTGCTGGGAAGGAAGCAGAGAGTTGGAATAAATGGGGCAGTAAAATTGGCAGACAGTGAATTATGGAGTGCTGCAACTTCAACAGTTAACATTCTGTATTTATGACTTGGATATCTTACTTTGTCCTCATCTAAATTTGCTAATGATATGAAGCTAGATCTAATTGCAAACTGCAGGGTACAGCAAACACAAAGACAGGTAAGGTATGAGGCAACAAATTGGTTGACTGAGAAATGAAAGATTTTAGTTATAAGATTAGAACATTCTTAATGGCATTAAACATAGAAAGGTTGATGTACAGAAACTTGGTATACTTGCATAAAGAACACAGCACCGATATAGCAAGCAATGAGGGATTCAAGTTACTTGTCAGCTTCCTTTGAAAGGATAATAGGCACAAGGAAGGCTACAATGAGACCACAACTAGAGTAATCATGGAGTTTTGGTCACCATATTAAAAGGAAGGACATACTTGCATTAGAGATGAAGCAAAGGTTCACTGGATTGGTTGCTGGAATGAGGGAGTTGTTTTATCATGACAGCCAGTTGAACTGGATTTACTTTCTTTGAAGACCAGAAGAATGAGAGGTTATCAATTGAAACATTCAAGATTACGAAGGCCATAGTCAGAGTAAACAGACATTTCTTTTGGCTGGAGAATCTAGATCAATGGGACATTTCAGGATGAGGATTTGATCATTTAAGACTGAGATGAGGAATGATTTCTTACTGAATGGGATGCAAATATTTGGAAGCTTCTATTCCCAAAGGATGTAGATATGCCAGTATTGAAAATACTTAAAGCAAAGACATCTTTGATACCTCAGGGAATTAGGGGATTATGGGATGGTGGGAGAGTAGATTTGAAGTCAAAGACCAACTATAATCTTATTGAATAGCAGAGTGGGCTCAAAGGGATGCACGGTTTTCTCCTGCTCCCATTTATGTTTAATACTCGAAACCATGATTAGGTAGCAAAACCATGGGGTCACTAATCATTGTGAAAACTTCAGCTTCAAGTCCAGATGATATATACCAGCAGTTCCCAAACTGACGAGCCTCTTCTGAAAGTTTAGATAAGCAATATATGGATTTTAAAAATTACACTTGAATCAATAGGTTTTTCTTTCTTTGATTGGATGTCAGCATTGCAAGCAGGGCCAGTATTTGTAGTTCATCCGTAAGTGATCTTGAGAAAGTGGTGAACTGCCTTTTTGAACCAATGTAGTTATCTGGTACAAGGGGATGCACGTGCTGTTAGGCAGGGTTTTCCAGGATTGAGCATTAGAAACAGCAATACAGCTTCAAGGTGGGATGGTGGAAAATGAGGCTGCACTTGCACATTGGTGGTGCCCCTAAGCATTTGGAAAGTGCTATCAGACAAGCTTTGGTGAGTTGCCACAATTGTTCTGATTTAATTTGTACTTTTATCTGGTGCCAACAGCTACCAGTGTATTGGTAGGTGGAATATTGAAGGTGGTGGATGGGGCATCAAATGTGAGCTGCTTTTGTTCTTCAAATACTTAATTTCAGCCATACAACATTTTCCTTCCTCCCTCCCCTCCCCCCCGTCACAGGTTTAACATTCACAACAGTACATGTCAGCACCTTCATACACAAACCATCAGAATTAAATAGAAAGAAACAAACCCCAATGGAGGAAATACAAAGGTTTAAACTTCTCAGACCAATGGTTATAAATGGAAGAGATGCAAGGACAGTTCATGAGACAAACATCATTGTTTTTCTCTCAACAGATGCTGCTTAACCTTGAGGCTTTTCAATCATTTTCTGATTTTATTCAACATTTCCATATTTCATATTAACTGCTCCAATTTAAGACAACATAATTGTGGTCTGTGTGTTGTGCATCTCCCAACAGCCACTGCACCAGCCTTTTCTGTTTCTTACATAGAATGTATGCTTACCTAATATTTGTTCAGCCTTTGGAACAAAAGTAAGCAATACTATTTGCAATAAATTTCAAAATCCTTGAAAAGCAAACATCACATTTCAAAAGACGATTAAAACTTCAACTTTGCTATCCACATACAGAAATAAGCATGCAATTAGATTGAAAAATGTAATCTGGATGCAACTGTGCATTTCTTATATCTGAAGACAAAACCCAAACTACATTTAACACTGAACTATGTTCGTCTACGTCTAAGCTTGAGTGTGCAGTATTTCACTCTATCTAGTTGGTGGAACAGAATTCAAGCTGCTTCCAGGGCAGCAAGATCTGGAATCAAACAACACCAAGATAAAGCTACTGCAAAAGAACCAGCATTCGTTTCCAATGCTAGCCATAATCTGGAATGCACTTCCTGAAAGGGTGGTGGAATCAGTTTTTTTTTTCTTTTAAAAAGGTCAACCTGATTGGACATTTTATCAAAATAATGGAACTTGAAGTTCCACCTTCTAGCTCAGAGGTAGGGCTATAAAATCATTAACCAGATTCAATAACTACTTTCAACAAGAGACTGCAGCTGCGATTGCCATGCAGCATCATTCAACAGTACATTTTCACTTTTCATTTGCAGTACTTAATTTCAAACACTAGCTTAAAAGATAATCATTTCTAGGTAATCATATATCTGTACTCTGCTCTAAGGTCTGCCTGAAATTTTAAAGAACCTTCAGATATGGTCCATGAACCTGAAGACTTCACATGCCTACCTAATTGCCTTAGTTGAGGCCACAAGATGCTCTGGGATATTGTTATGCAGCATTACACACTGAAAAACTGTTTTGACTGCATTGACAATACAGCAGACTGTGCTGTACATGTCCAAAGACAGCACATTAGGTAGAAAAAAAATACTGAGTTGTTCCAGAGCTAATTCCCAATATTTTTAGTGTTGTTTGCTGCACAAGGCCAGGCCATTGAGAAATACGAACAATTTGAGGGAAGTGGACAGTCTTTAAAATATTTACTGCACAATTTTAACATTGATAGAGTGCATTCGTAGGTAAAACTGAGCTGCAGATGGCCACCTAAAGTTTTACTTAACTCAAGTCTGCATGCAGACTTCACCTCTTTTCTTCCATAAGCCTCTTTAAAATAAGGTAACCATAATGCCCCATAGAACCTTCGACACAGCCTGTCCAATGCAGCATACAGTTGTAACAAGAGTTCCCAACTTATGTTCCAACTTACAATAATGGTGAAATTTTCTTTTCCACCCTTTTATGATTTATGTACAAGGGACACCCAGATCTCAGTACCACAGCATTCTGCAATCTCCATTTATTTTTTTTTCCTGACAAAGGGAGCTTGTATTTTCTGACATTATATGCCAAAAAAATTGCCCATTCAATTAACATTATCTACAACCCTCTACATTTTCAAGCTTTCTCAAAGCTTACTTTCCTATCTTTACAAATTTGACTCAGTCCCTTCAAATCATTAATAAAGATTGCAAATAGTTGATGTCTGATCCCTATGGCACTTCGCTAGCTATTCTTTGCTACAGCATTTATAAATATTGAAAACAATACAGAAAGCAACTTTAATGTACACAGAAAAAGAACAATATCTAAAGTGAGTGTTGGCCCTTAGAGGGCAAGACTGGGTAATTAGTGGTGGGGAAAACAAGACAATATTGGAGATGGAGTAGGCTTTAAAAAAATGTCTTCACTGCAAAAAGCACAAAAATTGCAAGAACATTCGACATGTTTTACTTCATTAGTTCAGCAAAGGTTCAGCAGGATAATCCCCGGTATGAAGGAAATGTCTTATCAGCAAAGGCTAGTGTAAGTTAGAACAAAAGGCGATCTCATTGAAATATATAGCATTTGAATGGCTTGGGAGGGTAAATGCTGAGGATACCTTCTCTCCTTGAGGGAGAATCCAGTGCCAGAGAAGAATCTCAAAATTAAGAGGCACCAATTTAAAATGGAGATGATGAGGAGTTTTTCTGAGGGTTATGAATCTTTGCAACTCCTTGCCATAGACATTATGGCTTAGAAAGGGTAGAGGCTGGGAAGTTGTTTCGTTAGGTGGGGAGACTAGGACCAGTGGGCATAGCCTTAGAATTAGAGGGGGTAAATTTAAAATGGAAATGAGGGGACATTTCTTCACCCAGAGTGTGGTGAGCTTGTGGAATTCATTGCCACGGAGTGCAGTAGAGGCTGGGACGTTAGATGCCTTCAAGGTAGCGATCGATAAATTCATGATCTCACAAGGAATCAAGGTCTATCGGGAGAGTGCAGGGAAGTGGTGTTGAAATGCCCATCAGCCATGATTTAAATGGCAGAGTGGACTTGATGGGTCGAATGGCCTTACTTCCACTATGTCTTATGGACTCCTGTGGGGCAGATTCCTTGTGTATACTTAAGGCTGAAATAGACTTTTGACCAGTAGGGGAATCGGGGTGACAAGGAAAAGGCAGGAAAGTGGAAATGAGTAATGCTGGAACAGCTATGCTTTTTGGAAATGGCAGAGCAGACTCAAACGTCCTACTTCCATTCCTATTTCTTATGGTCTCCTTGATCGCTTCTGGAAGGCAAATTCTACCATCTGACTGACTTGCTTCAATTTCTTCATTAGTTTAGGTTCCCATTTAAAAGCTAAGGAAACACCTCTGTCACAACATGCTCCATCTGTACTACTGCTTTAGTTTAAGCTAATTTCCTTTGCTAATACAGTATCTTCTCAGGATTCCTTGAGTATCCCTACCATTGCAATTGGTCTTCCATTTACCTTCAGAAATTGACCACATTACTACTATCACGGAAGCATATTGTTTTATTTACATCACATTCTTCTCATTTATTACTCTAACATCTTGTTTGTTCCCTAAAACTAATTGCTTTCCTACGTTTTCCATTTCCCCGATTTATGTTGACTCCCATATGGTCATTTTTCCGCATCTGACCGTGACAGATAATCTGCCCGAGCTGCCATTTCTCAAATCTTTGATAATTAACACGTCTTGATGAGTTTTAAATGTTACCACAAAACTATTTCTGAATTCTGCCACAATTATGACCCCCCACATTTGGCAAAGTCCAGGCATAGGCTGTTTGAAGGACTGTAACCCTGAACTTTTCATTTCTTTATTTTTCTAACTTATTCCTAAGTACACTTCTACCTAAGACAGCACTGTAAAATGCCAACTTTAAGTTTTTCACAGCATTCGTGTGAGGACAAGTGACAATAAACCTGATTCTAATTCCAAATGTTCCATTGTCACATCTTTTATAACAGCCCAGAATTTTCCCCAATACTGATGTGAAGCTAATTGGTCTTTCTTAAAATTTCCATTTTTAAACAGTCAAATTCATGATGCAATTCCAAGCTGCATAATAAATTTCACAACAACTTTCCTGTTTTATTTCAGTACCTTCACATACTTGTTTTTAAAAGATTCAGAGATCCCTCTCAAATTCAACAAACTTTGATCTCTCAGAGGTCCACCCTATGCCCCAGCTATTGGGAACATTGGACAAGTGAGAGTGAAAGCTAGCTTGATTGTACAAACAAAATACATAGCCTATTTGTTTATGTGGTCAGTCACTGGAAATGCTCAAGAACAACATTCTCCAGAAAGTGCACAGCTGCTTGCAAAATTTGCACAAGCTGATTGGCTTGTAAATGCACTGACCTCTGGTTCAGTAATTCGCTGCTGAGCGTGGAACTTGGGGGTCCATGCAATAGCAGGAAGGAGTAGAGGGAACATACCTTGAGAAGCTATGAATACACTTAGCAAAGTATCAAAAATTTATTATACAAAACAAAGAATACCAAGTCATTTTTGAAACGATTTCAATAGAAATATCAGAAATAAATGTAATTGTTTCCTGGAGCTTTCCTCTTGCATTCTAAAATCTCTCAGAGCAAACACATGGATTTGCTACATCTTCAGCTCTGTTCCTGGATATCTTTCTTATAAGTCTGAGGATTTTCTCCATATACCTGACTTTTCAGACACTTTAATAGCACTTTTTCACACTCAAACCAGCGCACATTGTTCAACCTTCTGAACTGTTCTATCTTTGAGAGATCTATTGGTATGCAGTGGCAATTATTTCTTCTACCTTTGTTTCTAAAACATTGTCAACTGTTTGCCTCAAGCTCTAGCCCAAGGCTGAACTTATTAAAAATGCACCATCACCATACTCCAAACAAATCTAAGAATAAACTGAGACAACAAAAACAACATTGCTGGAAAAGCTCAGCAGGTCTGGCAGCTTCTGAGAAGGAAAAAAACAAGTTAATGTTTTGGGTCCGGTGACCCTTCCTCAGAACAGAGTTGGGGAAGGGTCATCAGACCCAAAATGTTAACTGTTTTCTCCTTCACAGGTGCTGCCAGACCTGCTGCGTTTTTCCAGCAACGTTGTTTTTGTTCCTGATTTACAGCATCCGCACTCCTTTCGGATTTTATTAAGAATAAACTGAGCTTTCCCTTTGCAGCACAGAATACAAAAATATAAAAATCAAGGGTCTAAACATCATGTACCTTCAACACTATAACCAACGTGCAATAAGTTCTGCATAAAAGAGATTTCATCCAGGAAGTCAAAATGACACAACCATCATAAACAAATCTGAAATTAGACTTAACTGTACTTGTTACTTTATGCAGTATCAAATTGAACAAGCAGACTTCACTGCTGAAGCAGCAAAGCTGTCAACTTTTGTTTTTGAAATAAATAGCTACAGCTAAGCTTAAAGCAGAGTTCATATCTTGAATGGTCCGAGAAGGAAAAAGGATCAATCAAGACAACTTCTCAAATAAGTTCACCTGTTGAGAACTTTTACAACTCAGTTCTTAATTTAGCAGACTTCCTGAGTTCCAATACAATGCTGAAAAATCCACGAAATATGTGGAACTAAAATCACCCAAGCTCAAAGCTTAAGTGCTCCAGACTCCCAAGAAACTTTGTCTCCAAGTTACTTTCCTGCATTTCATTTTATTCAAGCAGCTTAAAACCACAATCTAAAAATGCCATTAACATGATCACTTGCTTACTTTTCAGGTTGATTCAAATTAAAAACAGTTATTCAAGATCAAGAAACAATTATTATGGATAGAATGAACAATCATATCGTTAAATAGTGGGTTGATTAGAAAGTCAGCACAAAATTCTGAAGGGGAAGCCACGTTTAACCAACAGTTTTTTGAAGCTGTAACAGTCTCAGTGAAAGTAATGCTGTTAAAGATGTCAATACACAATTTCCAGACAGCATGTGAAACACTGCTAAACAGATTTGAGGAAAGTTACAGGTCATCGTACGAAAGGGACAGTAGCAACACGGATGCAAAATTGGCTAAGTGACAGTAAACCGCAGATATTTTTCAGGCCAGAGGAATTATGTAGTGGTGCTCTCCAGGGGTCAGTACTGGGATCCTTGCTTTTCCTGAAACATGTTAACGATTTAGATCTTTGTGTGCGGGGGACAATTTCAAAGTTTGCAGATGACACAATGCTTGTAAGAATTCTGAATTGTGGAAGAGGTTTGCGTGGAACTCTAAATACAATGACAGATTGGAAGAGTATGTGGGTAAACGGCAGAGAAGTGTGAACTGATGCATTTTGGTTGGAAGATTATTGAAATACAATATAAAACAGGAAGTACAATTCAAGAAGGGGTGCAGGAACAGAGAGATTTGGGGATATACATGCAGAGACCATTGAAAGTGGTAGGATGGGGGAGACATCACTTAAAGCACAGTGCTCCCAATAACAGGGACATAGAGCACAAGAGGTGATGTTGAACTTGTACAAGAGACTTGCTAGATGTCAGCTATCTTTAAACAGTGGTGGGCACCACATTATAGGAAAGATGTGAATGCATTGGTGACTGCACAGAACGATTTACAAGAATGGGTCAATGTATGAGAAACTCCAACTCTGAAAACAGAGTTTGAGAAATAGGCAACAGATTTGATAGAGGTTTTCAAAATCATTAATGGGCTGAGTAGAGTAGATTGGAAGCTGTTCCCTGCTCAAAAGGAAAAAACCTGTTTGGACATATTTAAGTGTGATGAGCAAACAAGGGTGATGTGAGAAAATACGTTTGCAAACTGCAAGTAGTTAGGGCCTGACTGGAAACATGGAGGAGGCAGGATCAATTGAGTTCAAGTGGGCATCAGAAGAGATCAATGGGCTGAGGTGAGGAAGATGGGAGTTCAATTTGGATAAATGTGAGCTTTTGCACTTTGGTGCAACAAACAAGGGCAGGACTTGTACAATTAATGATAGGGCTCTGGCTAATGAACAGATAGACCTAGAGGTTCAGGTACGTAATTCTTTGAAACAGATTCACAGGCTGGTTAAGGCAGCTTTTAGCATGCTTGCCTCCATTGTTCAGACCTTTTGAATTTGGAGACAAAAACGACCTTGGATTCCAGCATCTGCAAACAGGAAGCTGGAAGAACACAGCAAGCCAGGCAGCATTTGGAGGAAAGGAGCAGTCAACATTTTAGGTATTAACCTTCTTCAGGAATCAGAAGGGAATATCTGAAACATTGACTGCTCCTTTCCTCCAGATGCTGCCTGGCTTGCAGAGTTCTTCCAGCCTCCTGTTTGTCTACCCGTTGAGGATAGAACTGGGATGTTGCGTTGAGGTTGTGCAGGAAATTGGTGAGGCCAAGAGAGATTTGGGGATATACATGCAGAGACCATTGAAAGTGGTAGGATGGGGGAGACATCACTTAAAGCACAGTGCTCCCAATAACAGGGACATAGAGCACAAGAGGTGGAATACTGTGTACAGTTCTGGTTGCTATTTTTATAAAAACAATATTATTAAATTGGAGATGGCTCAGAAAAGATTTACCAAGATGTTGCCAGGAATAGAAGATTCAGTTATAAAGATTGACTGGGGCATTTTTCACTGGACCGTAGGAGATTGAGGGGCGTAGGTAAGATAAATAGCAAGGGCCCTTTCCCTAGGGTGGAAGAATTCCAAACTTTGGGGTGCATAGTCATAAAGGAAAGAGGAGAAGGATTTAAAAATGACGAGGGGCAAATTCTTGTTTTAAGCAGTGTTGTTTGTTATTGGAACTGAACTGCTGGAGGAAGTCAGGAATGAAGGTAGAGTTCCTATGTTTAAAAGACATTTGGATAAGTACAAGAATTGGAGTGATTTGGAGGGATATGGATCAAATGAAGGCAAGTGGGACTAGTTTAGTTTGGGAATAAGTTTGGCATGGACAAGTTGGACCGAAGGATCCATTTCCAAACTCTATAACTGAAATGGTGTGTGGGGATGGGGGAAAGGCAGGAAATTAGCAAAAGGTAATACAGCCACAGTGCTGGCATGATAGACCAAATAGTCTCCTCATGCACCATAACTATTCTGAAACTGAAATAGTTATGATGCAAACTGTTTTTTTTCCTTGAAGTGCTGTAACTATTCAAACAAAACCTCAGTTCCATAAAAAGAGCCCTTATCTATGAGAGGCAACATAAAATTTAGAAATGGACACATTTATCATGGTTAAGCATGAAACCTCAAGTTTTCAGTTTGCAGCCCTTGATATTTTTCTCCTAATCCAAATATGGTTTTTGCAATAATAAACTGTTGATAATCTAACCCATATCCTGTTCAATTCTAACTAGATTCATAAGGAACACAAAATATTCATATACCTGAGTATATAGGCTTCCTGCCTGTCCGTCTTTGTCACACTTATGATCAAACAATGCACATTTTCCAATAGCTTGTCCCACTCAAACCTACAAAAAACAAGAAATTGTCATTAGTCTTGGAAAGATTCCAAACGTGACAATCTATCACAAAATTTAATTTGTCTAAATAAAATACTGATGCTGTCTGGTAAGTATTTTAATATTTTAATCTTTGCACAACTATCATCTTTCTAAAAAGTAATGTAGCACACTGAGGTAGCTTGACAAAGCACATTTCACACTTGAGATGTACAGCAAAAGCTCAGGGAACAGACTGCATTCCAACATTAGTACCGAAAATGTGCTCTAAAACTAGCTGCGCTCCTTGCCGTGCTGTTCCAGTCGACCCCCAACTGATGGCATCTACATGGCAACGTGGAAAATTGCCCAGGTTCAGTACAAATACAAACCTAATCAATTACAGTGCCTGTTTATTTTCAATCAAGTGCCAGAAGAGGTCAATATGCCATCAAACAGCAATTGATTCGCAATCCCTGAAAACTCCTGATCTCATTACAGCCTTGGACCAAACATGGACAAGAGCTGAGTTCCAGAGGTGACTGGGACAGCACTTGACATCAGGGCAACATTTGACAAAGAGAATCACAAGGAAATTTAGCAGAACTGCAGACTTAAGGCAATCAACAAGGAAACCTAGATCTGAGGAATAAGGTACTTGCAACGAAGGCAGGATTGCAAAGGAATCAATCAAAAAAGGCTGAGTTGAGCAAGTTCCTCTATGTTGAAAGGATATCAGTCATCTCTGGAATTTAGAAGAGTAAATGGTGATGTCATTGAAACAGACAAGAATCTGCAGGAATCTGACAAGAAGCTGCTTCCCCTGTCCGGGGAATCTAGGACACAGCAGAACAGCCTCAGGATAAGGGACTAATTATTTCAAACAGAGAAGGAAAAATCCATTTACTCAAAAGGGATATAAATTTTTGAAATTCTCCACCCTAGAGATTGTGAATGCTCCAGAGTATATCTTTAAGGCTGACACATTGATTTTTGATCTCAATCAAAAATGGTAGGAGAAAGTGGAGTAGAAGCAGGTTATTCACAACTGTACTGAATGGCAGAGCAGGTGCACTTTTTTGGGCACAAGGTTTTGGGGATAGACGCAGGAAATATAATCTGCCAAAGGTCAGTGTGACATTTAAAAACAATAAAAAGGACTAAAATAATTAGTGCTCTTGGGTAACTAATGAAAGTCACCGCCACATAGTTGGTGACGGCAGTGAGATTGTTGTATATTTGGATAGTCAAAAAGCATTTCCTGAAGTGTGCCATATACCAAATATCATAACATTTGAAGGCAAAATAGGTTTTAAAAGAGTAAATATTCAGGAACATTCCAGAAGAAACTTACTAGATTGCCAAAAAAAATTCAATTGGGTCGGCAGGCCAGAAAATCTGGGGAGATTTCGAAAATCTCCAGTCATTCTACACCCTGATGCCAAGCTCCCAATTTCTTGTCATTTTAAGGGACAGCCTTGCTGACATGCCCATGTGTGTTTTTGGTCTGCTGCAGTGGTCAATGAAACTCACTGCAAGTAAGGAATAATACCCGAACCTTGATTGGGCATGTTATCATATTCAGGACTGAATATTGATTTTAATGGCTTTTTGCCATGCAATGGCATGAAACATGTTTTTCATTAGTTGCTTATTCTAATATTCATATTCATTCTGGATAAATGCTTTATTACGATTACCATTCCGCTCACATTTTGTACCTCGACATTTCTGACATTTAATCTTATTTGTTGACTACCACATCTCAGGCTTTCCCTTTTTTGATCCTCTGGACTAACATACCTACGGAAGTGCACTCCCACATTAATCACAAGCTAGGTCTCAATCGTTTGCAGCAGTCTCTGGTTCAAGTCTCATTTCAGGATTTGAGTGCACAAAACTAAGGCTGACATGAGTGCAGTACTGAGAGAGCACTGCACTGTCAGGGATGCCATGTTTGGATGAGATGTCAAATCAAACCCCCATCTATTTGATCAGGTGCATGTAAAAGTTCTCAGCCCATTCTGAAGAACAGAAGTCATTCCCAATGCTCTGATAAATATTTATCTCTCAAATAATCACGTGTCGACTATAATCATGGTGAAGCCATTGACAGAATATTGGCATTAGTCTGCAAAATTGACAACCAAAGCATTTCAGGCTTGAATGACAAAAACAAGTTCAGCACTCATGAATTGAGAGAGATCAATACCCCAATGAAAAAAATGAATTTTTCTAAGGACCTAAAAATATGAAATTATATTCTGATATGGAGTAGTTCTCTCTCAAGAGATGTAACATGAGATATGGTGAATAGGTGAACAAGTAGAATTGAGCAAGACAGATGACTCAAGAGGCTATCTAGACAACTGTTGTTCCTATTTATGTTCTGGATTTCAGCTGACAAAAAGGAAACTGATGTTCTCAGATTGACGTTTACACAAATCAATCAACCCTTACAAAGGCGCAACCTCTTTACCCAGCAAATTCCCTTCAATTCAAAAGAGGAAAACTACACTTAAGCAGCTCAAAATGTTAAAATGATTCCAGGACAGAAATTACCAGTAGTCTGTTGATAAAATATATTTTTGCGCATCTACATTTTCTGGTGAAAACTGCAAAGGGCAGGCTATGAAACTATGTTTAGTGGAAGATAACTAAGGAAAGTTTTGTGCCTTGATAACCAAAATAAAACTGGAAATATGCCTATTTCCCTGTGAAGTGTTTTCTTAACCTAAGATACGAGAGCACCTTCTTGATATGGGTAGTGGTTCAGATCAACGAGGGATAAATATTTAACAGCAGCTTTGGTGGCAATGATGAGATGAGTCTCTCTCAAAGCTCTGGATTTGAGGAGTTTACATTCCACAGAACATGATTTAAGAGACTGAACACAGATCTTAGACAGCCATTACACAGTACATACAATTTCCCAGGACAACGTAACAGCTCACCCTCAATCCTTACCTTTCTTTTCAAAATTGCCTGAAAATCCAGATAAACTCCAAAAAGTATAACTGGGTGAATGTCAGAAATAGATGTCAGTCTAGACCATCAATCTCCATTAACTACACCACTTTTACTATCACTGCTGTCTCATAGCACCAGGGACCCAAGTTCCATTACAGCCTTGGGTGACTGTGTGCAGTCTGCACAGGTTTCTGCCAGGTACTCCCCTACATTCTGAAGATATGGAGGTTAGGTGGATCGGCCTTGCTAGATGTAGTTTACATGAATAGAGTGGGTGGGTGCTGGGGCAACAGGGAAGGCTAATGGGTGGGATGCTCTTCAGAGGGTCAGTGCACACACAATTGGCTGAATGGCCTCTTTCTGCACTGAAGGGATTTTATAATTCTATGAATACCCTGGCAAATACTGAGTGTTTCCAGTAAATTGGAAACCTCCTCTTGGTGAAGGCACACAAAGACAACAAAATTCATCTCCAGCCCCAATGACTCAGTTCAGAGATGCTATGTTTGGATGAGTTGTCAAGTCAGCTGGGGAAAAGAACTTTTGGAGATTAGGATCTCAAATTTAAAAAAACTCACGGTTTAATAGGCAGTGATCCCTACGCTTCAACTCCTTTGAAAACTTGGGACAACCTACAGAAGACACCTCAAAAGAAACAGGCTCTGTTATAAAAGTAAACTCCCACAAAACTCATAGCCCAGTGGAAGAAGTTCCACCAGCAGTACAGTCACAAGATCCCCCAAATTCAATAACCCTCTAGTGATAGAAAAGTGGTCCAACAGCAGTATTCTCCTGAAGGTTAACTAGCTCAACAGTGAGGGACCGAACACTCAAAACAAGCTACAATGGATACGTGCCACTCTGATGGCCAATGCCAAACTCTGGAAGCAACTGCTCCACTCAGAACTCCATCCTGGCAGGATACTTCAAACAGGATCAAGTAAATATTTTATGGATGGCCTGGAAAGGTCAAATATCTTATCAAGTTGGAGTCTTTCTGGTGTATACTGACAAAGATGGAGAAGGCTCACTTGGTAAAGCGCAGAACACATTGAGCTATTTCATTGAGAAGGTACATATGCAAAGCCCAGAGCGCACAAGCCTTCTAATAAATCATCTACTAGATCCGCCAAACACCACGTGCCTCATAAGGCATAGTTTCCAGATCTTATACTGGAGTTCTCAATACAAGTATAACCAGAACAACTGCAGAGTGGATTGAGGCTGTAATACTCACTGAATTTTGTATTTAAGAGCTGGGTTCTATCAGGTCCTTGTAGCGCAATGGTAGCGTACCTATCTCAGCATCAGTAGGCCTGTGCTCAAGTCACACCAGTTCCAGAGGGTATGTAATAAACATCACAACGGTTGATAAAAAAACCTAAGAGATGTGTTCTTATAAGGGCTCTGTGACTAGTGCCAGTGCGCCTACCTGAGCCAGGAAGCCCAGGATCGTGCCCACGTGGTCTGAAGGCATGTAAAAACATAACTGAACAGGTTGATTAAAAATATCCCAAGAGCAGAGATCCGAGAGCTTGTGTTCCTATACCTTGACCAGGAAGCCTGGGTTCAAGTCACACATGCTCGAGGTGTATAATAACATTGAACAGATTGCTAGAATCAAAAAAAAGCAGGATTGAGCAATCTTGAGACATATGGGCAAGTACTACTGCCTGTGGGCCCGAGGTCAAGATTCATGCTCCACCCACCACAGACACAAGCAGGTTGATTAAAACAGAAGCTGGGTTCTGGCTGATTAGGGGAGTTGGCAGTGGGTTGTTCAAAAAAAGGAGGCCTGGTTGAAGTTTGTTAACTCTGTGGTCAGTTTATTACAAAAGTCTGTTTGTTGCCATGGTGGGTTGGCTTCTGAACAGGGAAAAGGTGGAAAGTGGTGTGTGCTAAGTTTAGTTCACAGTAAAGCCCTTGTAAGTCTTTTGCTACTTAATTCAACGTATGAATATTGGTTAGTTAAATGGGGCTTTGCCATTTCGGAAACCATTAAAGCAGAGTGGAAGCAGGTCTTAAGGCCCGGGGCTGCCTCAGAAGACAGAAAAGGCACACTTGCTGCATGTTAAGATAGGCAGAATTTTATTTGACCCCAAATCCAGATGATAGGACTTGGAGACCATGCAGGAGTGCATTAGAGCAGTCACATGCAGTGGTAAAACAAGGATGGATGAATAATAAATTCATCTTTTGCCAGGGGGAGAGATTAATTAGTGTGGGGTAGGAATAAAAACAATGACTGGAAGGGATGCCAACCAAATCTGGCAGTAGATAGTTAAATTAGAGGCCAGACCTAAATTTTCTAAAGCACATTGGTGAGCCAGATTCAGTTGTGACAACTGACAGTTTGAAGGACACCATTACTACAAGAATATTATTAACTGAATTTAAACTGTACCCACCACCATGATGGAATTTGAACTCTCATTTCCACAGCTTCAGCTTGGTCCCCTGGATTTCTAGCTCAGAAGCAAGAGGCCAAAATTAGCATATGTATTTCTGAAGATTTCAAAATTAGAGGAGGAAGGGAAAGGCCAAGAGGGATTTGAAAGCGTGGATGTGAATTTTAAAAATCAGGGTGTTGCTTTTCTGAATGCAATGTACAGAATTGAGATGGGGACATTAAGGCATAATCATTCCAGGTTCAGATGATTTCAAATTTACAGGGGGGGGGGGGGGGGGGGGGGGGGGGAAGAAGAGCTGCCGCGAAAGCATTGCAATAGCCAAGAATAAAACAAAGCATTAGTAAGTGTTCAAGCAACAGATAAAATGAAGTACGGCAAAGACAAGCAATGTTTTGAAAGCAGAAATAGGCAATGATAATGATAGCTCCAATCAGCGATCAGAAGCTTATCGTAAAATCAAATGCAAGACCAAGATGGCAAAGATCTGCTTAATCTCAAACTGCTGCCAGGAAGAGGAAGAGTAAGAAACAAGAGTTTGAAATAATGCGAGATAATAAGAACTGCAGATGCTGGAGAATCCGAGATAACAGGCGTAGAGCTGGATGAACACAGCAGGCCAAGCAGCATCTTAGGAGCAGGAAAGCTGACATTTTGTGTCTAGACCCTTCATCAGAAATGGGGGAAGGGGAGAGGGTTCTGAAATAAATAGGGAGAGAGGGGAAGGCGGATCGAAGATGGATAGAGGAAAAGATAGATGGAGAGGAGACAGACAAGTTAAAGAGGCAGGGATGGAGCCAGTAAAGCTGAGCGTAGGTGGAGAGGAAGGGAGGAGACAGGTCAGTCTAGGGAGTACTGACTGGTCAAGTGGGCAGGAAATGGGGGTGCGGCTTGAGCTAGGAGGGGGGATAGGTGAGAGGCAACAGATTAGGGAGGGGGGGATGCAGGGGGGGGGGGGGGGGGGGGAAAGAGAGAGATTTTGAAGCTGGCGAAATCCACATTGATACCATTGGGCTGCAGGGTGCCCAAGTGGAATATGAGTTGCTGTTCCTGCAACCTTCGGGTGGCATCGTTGTGGCACTGCAGGAGGCTCAGGATGGACATGTCATCTGAGGAATGGGAGGGGGAGATGAAATGGTTCGCAACTGGGAGGTGCAGTTGTTTAACGCGAATCAAACGTAGGTGTGCTGCAAAGCAGTCCTCAAGCCTCTGCTTGGTTTCCCCCGATATACAGGAGGCCACAACAGGTACAGCAGGTGCAGAGTCTCAAACTGCTGCCAGGAAGAGGAAGAGTAAGATGTATACTACATTGGCAGATGTGCAGGTGAACATCTGCTTGATGTGGAAAATCTTCTTGGGGCCTCTGATGGGGGTGAGGGAGGTGGTGTGGAGGCAAGAGTAGCACTTCCTGCTGTTGCAGGGAAAAGTGCCAGGTGTGGTGGGGCTGGAGGGGAGTGTGGAGCAGACAAGGGAGTCACGGAGGCAATGGTCCCTCCGGAAAGCAGACAAGGGTGGGGAGGGGAAAATGTCTTTGGTGGTGCGGTTGGATTGCAGATGGCGTAAGTGTTGGAGGATGACGCGTTGGATCCAGAGGTTGGTGGGATGGTACGTGAGGATGAGGGGGGATTCTTTTTTGGTTGTTATTGCGCGGACGGGGTGTGAGGGATGAATTGCAGGATTTCCAGCTCATTGCATCCCCGCCTCCCTAACCTGTTCTTCCTCTCACCTATTCCCTCCTCCCACCTCAAGCCACACCCCCCTTTCCTACTTACTAACCTCATCCTGCCCCCTTGACCTATCCGTCCTCCCTGGACTGACCTATCTCCTCACCTACACTCAGCTTTACTGGCTCCATCCCTGCCTGTTTAACTTGTCTGTCTCCTCTCCATCTTCAATCCGCCTCCCCCTCCCTCCCTATTTATTTCAGAACCCTCCTCCATTTCTGATGAAGGGTCTAGACACAAAATGTCAGCTTTCCTGCTCCTAAATTGCTGCTTCGCCTGTGTTTATCCAGCTCTACACCTTGTTATCTCTGAAAGTAATGCCTTTGGTCTTTTCAATATTTAACATTTCTGCTAATTCAATATTGGATGTCAGATTAGCATCAATGAAATCAAGACTGGAGTTGTCAGTGTACATCTCCGTCCCCTGCTTTGGGGAAGTGTTGGGTGAATTTAAATACAGGTTTTTCAACAACCTTCCCTCAAACTACATTACAGAAACATTTTATTGTTTGCAGAGCCTTGTATTGCTTCTCTATTTCAAGTCTCTAGTCTAGAGGTTATGAAATAAAGTTGAGGTTGTGGAAAGTCTTAAATGACGAGTTCTTTCTTTCAACCACGGCCTGTTAACACCTCCCATATGCAGCGTGAACGCAGTAAGTATGATTTAATATAAACAGGCTTTCAGTAAGCCATGAAGGTAAACTTCTCAAAAGTCCAACTTACACTTGAAATCAAACGACGTTTGGCTGATCCACGTCTTCACACATTTGTTGAGAACGGAGATTTGTCATTAACACTGCGTACGTTTTAATATCTACCAGTAATTCGACTTCAGGCATTCATCTAGACCCGCCATCAATCCTATCTGCTGACGATACGAAAATAGCAGGAAACGCAGAACTGGTGACAACACATTAGAGGGAGGGAATCTCAAAGAAAAGGAGACTTTTCCCGGTGCTCAGAGAGGGCGCTATTTGTGGCTGTAAAATGAGACAGCAAGAGCTCAGCACTGCGGTATCGATTGATGGGAGTAGGCGACCGGCCTTTGTACAATGGCACCCATGTATTGTACATAAATTTAAAAAAAGGCGAGTACAAGGGGGCAGGTATTCCCCAACCTGGGGAAAGAACTTGCCAAAGTACTGGGAGAAAACTGAATTAAGTATTTTAAAAGTGGCCAACTCGCGGACGTCGATCGGACAATTCCTGTTCAGTGTAGAGAATCCAGTTTGAATTTACACTAGTCATGCTGAACTATGAGGCAACCACAACAGGCGCCGCATGGGGGGGGAAAAAACTAGGCGTCTGTAATTTCGCTCCTCCTGCTGTCCTTGCGATCAGCAGCATATTTAACTCTGGGAGGGTCGGTTGCTACCCACCGACTGGAAAAGGCGCAAACATGTAGTTTCTGCAACAGGGGGATGGGGAAAGGCTGTGTGTTAGATAACCCAAACACGTGATGTGCCCGCCAAAAAATACAGACCCCTTTCCCCATACATTCACCGAGCAAGGTTTGAGAGATGAAGTTGTTGAGCAGTAATGTTTAATACCTTGGTCACCAACGTTCCCAGTTTGGAATGCTGCTCATATAAAGGTAGCGTTTCCTCAAACTCAGTCACACCTAACTTCCACCTAGTTTTTTTTAGAAAGCGAGAAGGACGGACAACTCCGCTCAGTGCAAGATATACAAAAAAGTCTTCAATCATTTTGGAGAGCGTGTTGACAGATTTCGACCCCATGCCCACCAAGAAAAATGATCCAAGAAAACCTCCTTTCATCCAACACAAAACATGGAGGAACAAATTCACCGACTTGCCCATGTTCCTCTCACCAGAGGATTTATTAAATAATTTATGAATAATTTATTTATTAAATCATTTGTGAATTAAGTAATTTATTGAGTACACGTGGAGTGCATTCAGCCTGACTGTACCCCCCTCCCCGGAAATCACGGTGCACATTTAAAAAGGACAGACCCCTTTGAAAGGAATGGGCACGTTTTCCCTGACCGCCAGAGGGGGGAGAGTTAGAGAGAGAGAGAAGGTACGGCCCTGAACAAATGAGACCACGACTCAAATTCAGGAACAAGCGTGAGAGCAGCCAATCCAGCACCCCCAAATTCCGTCAGAAACTGCGGCTGGCCACCTGTTACTAGGTTGGCCAGACTTCTAACTGAAAACACACGCACTCAAACCATCCCCCAACACATACACACACAAAGTGCAGCTTGGCAGAAAATGGCAGCAGCGGGGCAGCAAAGAGGGCGAAGAGTGAGATGGGGCCACGCCCAGCGCCCGCCGTTCGAAATAAATCAGGCAGGAATCGGGGGGCGGGGAGAGATCCCGCATCCCGTTCAACCTAAGGGTTCCCACACACACATCCACCTACTCACCAACACACCTACACCCCACAACCAGTCAATAAATACAGATATTGCAACACCCTCACCACTCTCCACACCTTCACACACCCCAGCCCCTCATACATCCCCAACAGACCCACCCCATATACACACATTAACCTGGCCTCTTAAATCCTGCCCCCACTCCAATACAGGCTTTTGAATAAGGAATTGATAAAATAATCGTTTAATTTTGAAGGAGGGAACAATCCAGGATTCCCTGCCTTAACACTGATTCCTTTCCCTGGTTTTTTTTGGGGGGGGGGGGGGGTGGAGAGAGAGAGAGAGAGAGAGATTGATTGAGATTTGTGGCGTATCTCCTTAAACACGGTGCTTCCCCAACCCCCCCTGGCCGCCAACACACCCACACAACCCAAGGCCAGAGAGAACATAGAACATAGAGAGCGCGTTTAAGTGTCCCCGGTCTGAGTTGGTGCGTTTCTCCCCCCACCATTTTGCTGTTAGCTGATATTATTGTTTTAATGATATATGTATTTTACCTTGGAATGGTCCGGAGGTCTCCCGATCCCGTGCACAGATCCTGCTGCCGAGAGAACCACACCTCCAACAGCTTCTCGGTCCCTTCGAAAAAGTGTGCACCGTTTTCCATCGTGAAACAAACGAGAGGGGAAAGAAAAATTCGCCCCCTCCTCCTCCCTCTTTTCCCTTCTACAAATTCTATTTTCTCTTTTAAAAAACCTCCCCCCCCTTTTTCCCCCTCTCTCTGGTAAAAAGCTTAATAAGTTAGTGTCAATTGCTCTGTTTTAGTGGGTTCTTGAGCGGTCCGGTTTCTGCTTTGCTTCCCTATTTTTTCAAGAAAAAGATTTTTTTGTTTGTTTTTTTTATACATATATATATATAATGTTTCGTAGTTGCCCCCAATGCGATCCCTCTACACAGAGAATTGCATCCAGCGAGCGCTAGCTAATGTCGCCGGCCATACTGTGACTAGCAGCGAGACGTCCGCCGGCGCCGGCTTTTATAACCTCCGCCTCCCTCCTTTGCTCACCACCCCCATCCGCTCCAACCCAATCACTTGACTTCTCCAAACTGTCTGCTGCACCGCCCTCTCTACCGACGGCACAATAGAACTGCTGTGACGTCAACGGCCTGGCTGGAGCTGCCCCTGCCCGTTCCCTCCACTACCGTCACCATCACCAGTCGAACGTTCGGCGCGAGACCTTGCGCCCGGGCAAAACCGTTAGTGGAGCCGCGCGCAGATCGACGTTCCAATTCAACTATAAAAGTTGCACGTTTGGAAGGGGCGGGGGGAAGGAAACGAGAAGACATTGCAAATAAATTGCCCCAAACCTCTTTAACGCTCGATAAAAGCCATCGCACGATTTCATCTCACCCTCGTTTTTTCGGGCCGATTCCTAACGCGATTGGTTCGTTTCGCAGTCAGTCACGTTTATCGCAGTGCCGTATCGCAAGAAGGCGGGAATGTAACAGATACATTTTAGTTTTTCCGAACAAAAAGGGATGTTGAAGGTTTATTCCGATGTGTATTTGAATATCTTATCGCTGTTTATTGATTTCAGTGTCCCGGTGCTTCTTCACCCTTTCCCACCCCCACACCCGTCTGCTGCTCTGCTCGGACTAACTGTTTTTACTTTTGGATCCGAAAACGGTTAAAACCGTCCGCAGCAATGAGCGACGGGAGTTGTAGTCTTTGACCCCGGGATGCAGCCGCGCTAGTCAAGGCCCTGCCGAAGCTCTAAGGACTACAAATGCCGGCATGCCTCGCGGTCCGCCATTGTCTGCCGCTAACGTCAACATAACAAACCCATGGTTAAATGTCGCCGGGCGAACTTGTTGGAAGAGACAAAAAAAATACACACGAAATAAGGAAATGATCGGTGCTCAGTTTAAATAATCCAGCCCGTTTCCCTTCCTCCCCCTTCCAACAGACATTGAAAGTATTTATGCATTTATGGAGTGACAGTCATGGATTACGATTTTAAGACGAAACTAGCAGCAGAGCGAGAGAAAGTAGAAGATCTGTTTGAATATGAAGGTTGCAAAGTGGGTCGTGGTACCTACGGTCATGTTTACAAAGCAAAAAGAAAAGATGGGTAAGAAATCAGTACCTTCAGGCGATTTTGTGAGGTGTTGCTGCAGGCGCCCAGTAAGACTTATCAGAGTATGCCTTTTTAAAAGTTTATTTCTGGGTTACTCAGTTCACGTGCTGCAAGACCAATGTTGATGTTTCTGGTTTGTAAATATATCCTCACACCTTGTGTTTACAACTCCTTATTGTAACCCGTTTAATCAAGCCGAGGCCTCCAGCCCTCATAACCATTGTTTTGGAAACTATGTATTTATTGATAGGTTTATTGGTATGATATAAAACAGACTACTTCTTCGGTTTTCTTTTATTCTAGACTTTGTATAGTAATTTTTTCTCGGCTGAACGCCAGCTGTTAAAGCAGTGCTGCCCATAATATAAGACTAAATCACATTTCGGAACTGTCAAATTAAAATGTAGCTTGTCTTCCATGTTTCACAACACTCAGATACTTAGAAGTCCTAAATCTTGACCGTGTTTTTGAATATTAGGTACTGTATTTTGTAACTGTAGTCATAAGTAAGTAATGAACAACGTATTTACTTTTATTCTTTGACCGAACTGTGCGGTTTACTTCCGTGCATAAAATTAGATATGATAACAGCAATTTGCATTGATGTGTCAGTTAATGTCGACTTGGGTTCCAAGGCAGAGTGAAAGTAGAAATGGGGCTGACCATTCGTGAGGAAGTTAGATGAGTTGACATCTGAATTCTGAGGAAGGGTCACCGGACCCGAAACGTTTAAGGGTGCTGCTTGACCTGCTGTGTTCATCCAGCTCTGCACTTTGTTGTCCCGAAACGTTAACTCTGTTTTTCCCTTCACAGTTGCTGCCAGACCTGCTGAGCTTTTTCCAGCAACTTTGTTTTTGAGTTGACTTAGAGTATTGTTCGAAATCTGGGGTTCCTCAAATAATCTGCCGTTAGATCCTTTTAGAGAAAGAGTATAAATCCTTTGTTATGAACTGCATCCCTCTCCATGGCAACAGTTTGATATTAAATCAATCTCTTTGCAATTCTAGTGTTATGTCAGATCCAGTAGTGAGCTGATATCATATTTGTGCCACCTCAAAGACAGCTTGATCCATTTCTAATATCTTTTGACTTAACCCCCTTCTCAGCTGTAATCCTCTTCTATGCTTTCATTACCTATAGACTTGATGATTCCGATGCACTCCTAATATCCCACACTTTGCTCTTCATAAACTTGTGCTCAGGGAGATTTTGTGGTGCAATTGTTAGCCTTCTTGCCTGTAATTCGCAGGCTTTGTGTTCAAGTCAGATGGTAGGACTTGATGGATTTGAAAGATGGGTTCATAACATGGCAAAATGGTTGACTATCAACCTGTAAATCCTTCTGACGCCTTTAGCAGGCAAAAAGTGTAAAAAAGATTCCTGATCAGCCAGAATTGTGTGATATCTGCAACACAACAGCGTCTCCACACTAAAAGACAAGCTCTTGTTTCACTGTGCTAACTGACAAATGACAGGCAATGAGATAAACCTGTGATCATCTAAAGTACTGATTCACATGTCTTCACTGCAGCAGCACTACCCAGAGCAATTCAATTGTTGGTGACTGTAAGCACTAGGGATCCAGGAAGATTAGACAAAGGGAAGAGGTGAGAGTGGGATTCATGATAGCTAGGTTAGTGGGAGCTGAGGCTGTGGGTGTTCATTTTGGAGAGGGTGTCAGTGATATGTCAGCCCCTCCAAAGTCCTGATTAGGGTAAGCTGTGGGTCCCCAACTTGCCATTAGTCCCTGAACTCTTCTTATTAGCCAAAAAATTGCTGTTGAGTGGGTACAGGCCCTGAGTGACCAATAATTAGTCATTGAAGGCCTGCAATGAGTTGATGGTGGGGGAACTGCCCCAGGCTAGGGCTGACACCTATGTAGTTGTGTACAGGACAGGGGAAGTGGCGTGAAGCCAGCTGTGGAATTTGTGGGCCCCACGCTGTGTAGCAATTCTACGACCCCACCCAACACCCCTCCCTATTGTCAGCATGAATTATTGAAAAATTAGAGCCTGTTTTGCTCCACCGATGCTGTGTATCCAGTTTTTCTTTTTGTTTCAAATTTCCAGCATCTGTGGTGTTTTGCTTTTGCTTTTGTAAATAATATTTTGGTACATTCTCAGAAAAATACTTTATAGTGAACATAGCTGTTGAATTCAGGAACACTGAGTACAGTGAAGACAAAAGGCAAATGAAACTGTGACGAGACAAATTGTTTATTGTGATTTTGGTGGGTGGAACAGGACACTGAGAATTTGCTGCTGTTCTTTGAAAAGTGTTTCAAGATGTTTGATAGCCATCACTGCAGATATTTTGTTTTAGAATTAAAAGAAAAAGCCAGATTGAGCATCTAGCTATAGCATTTATGCCTTGATTCTGAATTGCAGAATTACAGAATATAACAGTACAGAGGGGGATCATTATTATCACTGAATCCTGAAGTATCAACATCCTGGGGTTATCTTTGACTAGAAATTGAATTATATCAGCCATATACAACATACCGTGGCCTGCAAAAGTAAGTCAGAGGCTAGGACATCGGCAGCAAGTAACTCAACTTCTATCTTCCCAAAGTTTCTCTGCCATCCAAACAGACAAATCAGAAGTGTGATGAGTTACTTTCCATTTGCCAGATGAGTGCAGTTCCAACAACGCTTTAGCTTGACGTCATCCAGGACAAAGCAGCTGGCACATCCACCACCTTCACACCTTTCACAAGCATACGCTGTTGTTACTGCACAATCTGCAAAATGTATTGTGACAACACATCAAGGCTCCCTTGACAGCACCTGCAGAGGATATGAAAATGAGGATTTATCTCCAATTCCAATCTGGCTGAATACCTGATGTTCCCTACCAGGAAGTGGCAATAAAAGTAGGAGGGAAAAATTCTGGCCAATGTATTCTGTAGAGTTGTAACAATTATGTGTAATTTATAGTTTTAGACTGATGACATTTTGGTAGAATTTGTTGTAAAAGATCTGATAACAGAATATTTAGAAATACATAACATAATCAAGCACAGAGCATGATTTCATGGAAGGGAAATTGTGCCTATCAATTTTAGCAGAATTCTTTGAGAGATAACAAGCAGAATCAATAAAGGGGAGCCAGTAGATGTATTATGTTTGGAATTTCAAAAGCCATTCAATAAGGCAGTACACGTAAGGCTACTTAATAAGAGAAGTGCACATTGTGTTGGGCATACTACATTAGCATGGACAAACGATTAATTAACAGAGATATAATTGGATAAGGGGACATTTGCAGGGTGCCAGTCTATAATGAGTGGAGTCTCTTGGGGGTCAATGTTACAATTACTTATAATATTTATTAACAACTTGGATGATGCAACAGAATGAACAGTTGCAGATGGCACAGAGGGCTACAGATAAGTTTAATTAAGTGGACAAAAATTTGGTGGATAGAATATCATGTGGGAAAATGTGAGGCCATGTAATTTGACAGGAGGAATAAAGGAGTTGCATGTTGTTTAAATCAAGATAGATTGTAACAAGCTCCAAAACAGAGGGATTTGGGGGTTCCTCATGTATAATTCACAAAGAACAAGCATACGAGCTCAGAAGGTAATGGGAAAGTTTGGCCTTTTATTTCAAAGGGGATAGATTATAAAAGTAGTGAATTATTACTAAAACTATAAAGGCACCAAATAGACAACACCTACACCCAGAATACTGTGCTGACA
This sequence comes from Stegostoma tigrinum, assembly GCF_030684315.1. Classification (NCBI taxonomy): domain Eukaryota; kingdom Metazoa; phylum Chordata; class Chondrichthyes; order Orectolobiformes; family Stegostomatidae; genus Stegostoma; species Stegostoma tigrinum. The sequence continues at coordinate 24,451,180 of NC_081357.1, forward strand.
TTGGAGGCAGACCAGAGAAGGTTCACTAAATTGATCCTGGGCATTGAGGGGTTTTCTTGTGAGGAAAGGACAAGTCGGATGGGCCTGTGCTCATTGGAATTCAGATGAATTTGTGGGTGACCTTATTGAAATATTTAAGGTTCTTAGGGGCCTTGACAGGGTAGATTTGAGAGGTTATTTCCTTTTGTAGGAGGATCTAGGACCAGAAGGTACAACCTCAGAGTAAGGGGTCACCCATTTAAGTCAAAGATGAGGAAAAATTTCTTCTCAGTATAGTGAATCTGTGGAATTTGTTACCACAGAGGGCTGTAGATGCTGTGTTGTTATGAATGTTCAAGGCTGATATAAACAGACTTTTAATCATAAGGGAATCAAGGGTTTAGGGAAATGGCAGCAATGTGGACATGAGGATTAACAGGTCAGCCATTAAGTCATCTGCTTCTACGTCTTATGATGCTATTGCCAAATGGATTGTCGGATTTGTTCCTATTCCAGTTATTGACAGCATTCCTATTCGGTAATTGTGCCTTATGTGATGCAAAACCAGTATATGATTAAAAATCTTCAGGGGTGGTTGAGTAACAATTTAATATTTCTTCTTGCAAATGTTCAGGTCAAGTAATTATTGAGCATTGAAATTTTCTTAAGACATGCCAACTATGACAGTCTTGGTGAGAAAATAATCTGCTTCACTTTTGAAGATAAGCTTTGTACAAGTTTATTGGATTTGAGTGTTTAGTTTTTATTTTCTGTGTCAAGTGCTATCCATCTGATTGCCAATAATCAAGTAATCCCAATACCAGCCATTTGCTCATTGTTACTTCGATCAGACCTCTATTATATATTAACAATCGCGGACCTGTCCGGTGGTGATACCAGTAAAGCTTTCTATGTTTGATTACAATATTGCGTCATCCATTGCTCAAAGTGACATGACCAAAGATATGCAGCTTAGGTGAATTGACCATGCTAAATTGCCCCATAGTGTTCAATGATGTGCAGGTTAGGTGGGCAGCTTTAGTAAATATGGTGTTATGGGGATAGAGTGGGTCTGGGTGGGATGCTCTTTGGAGGGTTGGTGCCGACTTGATGGGTCAAATGGTCTCAATCTGCAGTGTAAGGATTCTACGAACAGACTAAAATGAAAAATATATTATTGAAATTCATGAGCTTGACCATGAAATTTAAAAAAAAGTTTCAATTTGAAGAAAATGGTTAGTAAAGTAAATGGAATGCTGGGACCTGTTATTGTTTTTGCAAAAAATACTTTATTTCTAAAATTACAATAAGTACATTGCAAAACTACTCAACTCAAGATTTCAATACTTTCAATATGTGGCGCAGATCTGGCTCGTTTCCTAAACTTATGCCACAGCAGTTATCCAAACCATGTCTGCAGTATTCCAGCTGTGGTCTGACTAGTGCCTTGTATCATTTTAGCAAAAACCTCCCTACTTTTACACTCCAGGCTCATCCCAAGCATTGCAGAAAGTACAATAAAATATCACTTCTCAGTTAAGCACTTTACACAGCCTCAATACTAATGCAAAATTGGAACATTTATTAAATATGACAACAAACTATTTACATTCCCATACTAGCATATAACCTGTGAGTTTCTATAAGTTAACAGGTCCTTGATACATTAGAGTAGCAAGGCCTAAGATTGTATGTGTCTTTTCACCAATTATGCCGTGGCTCCCTCAAGCTTTAGTGGTCTGGACCTTGAAATGTGCTAGTCTACAACACTTGTTGAGGACAACTCTTTGCATTGAAAGACCAACGTTTCGGGCAGACCAGAGAGCATTTTTTTTGAGGTAATGGTCCTCCAGTTCATTTTTGTCTCGGTAGTGTGTCCCAGTGAACAGTTCGTGGAACACACCACCTCTGTTATGGAGCTGCTTGGGATGAGCCTGGAGTGTAAAAGTAGGGAGGTTTTTGCTAAAATGATACAAGGCACTAGTCAGACCACAGCTAGAATGCTGCGGACATGGCTTGGATAACTGCTGTGGCATAAGTTTAGGGAATGAGCCAGATCTGCACCACATATTGAAGATATCTCACAGCTGAAGTCCAGGTTCTTACCTGCAATAGAGAGGAAGTGGCCCTCCCATATTCCCAGTACTGCTTTGGCGATACATACCTCCCAGTTTTTAGCATACGCCCCAGCAACTTCAGGTAACCTGATGGTGAAGGGCGAAGGATTGGTTGGCTGAGTTCTGAAAGAACATGCCTTGATCCACCCTGGTTCTGAAGGATGGTTTGAACTGGTTGTAGATTCTCAAGATAGTGGATCCGAGCAGGAGACATTGATTTCATCCGTGGCTGGGAGGCTTCGATTTGCAAGCGTCTGCTTCCTGGGACCACCACCCATCTCAAGCCCACACCCTTCTGAAGCACATAACAAAAGGCTTTATGCATCACACAAACAAGGCATGAGATAAAGGGAGGCAGTTTTGCCTGTCTTTAGATTTGATCAGGATGCTTTCTGATTCCTACCCATTGACTGTGACTGCATGCTTGCATAGATCACTTGGCTCCAGTTGTGAATTCCTTTCCCAAAACCCAGTTTGAAGAACATATCCATCGTGTAGGTCTGTGATATTTCGTCAAGTACCTTCTCCTGGCCCAGGCTGATGAGACAGGTATCCCGTAAGCAGGCAAGTGTATATCTGAATGGCACAGCACTGTCCGAGATCTTCTGCCCGACACACTGCAGATCTGATCAGGATAAATGTTGACTCTAGAACTGACCTGACCTGGTTGCTGGTGACCTTTATGCTGAATTTATGAATGATGACTTATGAGTGGTGATTTTTTGAATGGTGTGGAGACATTGGAAAGGTTGTAAACGATGAGAATGCTTCAAGGGTTGAGAGACTTCAAATACATGGATAAACTGGTAAAGCTGAAACTGTTCCCATTACATTTCGTGGAGATGCTCGAAATCATGAGGGTTCTAAACGGTGTAGATAAGAAAACTAGTTCCCTTTGGCAGGAAAGTGAAATCAAAGGACACCGATTTACAGTGATTGGCAAAGAATGAGAGATGGAGTGAGGACAAACTTTTTTTTTATCCACATCAATTGGTGAAGCTCTGGAATGTGCTGCCTGTGGGTGTGATTGTGGTGGATTCAGTCATGGAGTCATACAGCATGGAAAAATACCCTTCATGTGCAACTTGTTCATGCCGACCAAATTTCCCAAACTAAACTAGTCCTGTTTGCTTGCAAGGCTATAAGAAAAGCCAGTGGAGTGAAAATAGGCAGAGTAGCTTCCACAGAAACTTGACGTGGATACGGTGGGCTGAATTGCCTCCTGTATTGTAACTATTGTATAATTCCATTACTTTATATTGAGGTTGTTGTACAGATGTGCAAGGTGATAGTTAGAATTCCGTATTAGTTAAATGAATTGACACTTCTATAGAAACAAAAATGTGATGGTTATATTTTGAATGAGAAAGCCGCAGACGAATTAAAGATTCAAATTCGTAAGTCATTTAAAACAACACCTCAAGCTTATCATTTTAAAAACAGTTAATGGAATGGTACAAAAGTATGCAATTTTGAATTGAGACAAAATCTTAGTAAGACCACAGTTGATGTTCTTTGTAGTTATGATTCATGGTACTGGGAGAATGTTGAAATAAGAACCCAGTGCATCATTGATTGAAAGAATTGTTGCCATATATAAGGAAACACAGATTTAAACTAACTAGGAAAATTTGACCCGTTTTTATTGTAACAGTGGAGACTAAGAGATGTTTTGATTGCATTCTATTGATTGCTAATTCAGTAATTGAATTTAGCACAAGGAATATAGATCTAATATTCAAAGTTAAATATTTGAGACAGCAAGAGAGTTACAAATGATGTGAGGCCATGTAAGATGTTAGGAAATAACAGCAAGATTAGACCATTTGGTGCCTCAAGCCTGATTCACCATTCAATAAGATTATGGCTGATTTGGTTTCAGCCTTAACTCCACTTTTTAAAATTGATTTGAGGGATATGAGCATTGCTGGCTGACCCAGCATTTATTACCGTTCCCTGGTTGCCCGAGAAGATGGTGGTCAGCTGCCTTCTTGAACTCCTGCAATCCATGTGCTGTTGGTTGACTACTGAGAGGGAATTCTGGGACTCAACAATACTGAAGTTTTGACAGTAGATTGCCAAGTCAGTATAGTGGGTGGTTTGGAGGGGAATTTGCAGGTGGTGGTATTCCCGTGTATCTTCTTCCCTATCCTTCCAGATGGAAGTGGTCTTGGGTTTTAAACCTGAGGTCATTTCATGTTTAAGGATAATAATAATTAGGTAGGTGATTGAAAGAAAGAGGAACAAAGAGACTCGTAGATCAGGACTGCTATCTGTGAAGAGGATAAATATAACATGGAATTATTCTGCTCAGGACCCTGACTTATATGTTGGTACTCTCTAATTCTTGTCCTTGTAATTTGTAATTCTTGAACTTTTAAAATGTATGTAGTAATCCCCAATGAAAATTATTCTTTTCAAGATTGCATTGAATTGCTGTGAATGAGTAAATGTACTTGTTAATTCTGTTCTTCAATTTTTAGCACTGAGCTCTTTGTGACCAAATTGTTTCAATGCAGATGCAGATTGTGCAGCAGTATTTTGCATGATCAGTGTTTATACATTAAAGTTTTGCAAAAGGGGAATACATTTGAAACCTGTGAATGAAATATTCCTAGCAATTTGTGGAGTTTATTTTTAATGCACCAAATCTATTGATTGCCCGTAATTTTCATCAGTCAAGAAGTTCCAGGTAGACTTCTGCTAGCGTTTGCTAGTGCTCCATGGCAATATTCTGGGAGATGAGTGATTCAACTAACAGTTTCAATGCTTTCCAGCAGAGAATTAGATTTGTATCAGTAACAAGGCTTTGATCTGTACTCAGACAAGAATATAAGACTAAAATTACAAATAATATAATCTCTTTACTGTACCAAATTCTCTTCCAATTTCATTCATTTCATTTTCTTTCTTGGAGTAGAATTTCAGTGATCTTGATTAAATGGGTCAATGGGCTGAAAAATGGAAGATGGAGTTCAATCTGGATAAATGCAAGTTATAGCATTTTGGTACAACAAGAGTAGGACTTACGCAATTAGAATTGTACACAGAGGGACCACATGGGTGCAGGTACATAATTCTTAAAAGTTGGCATCACATAGACAGACGGAATGATAAGAAAGGCATTTGGAACGCTTACCTTTGTTGCTCAGTCCTTTGAGTAGAGGAGTTGGGTCGTTATGTTGAAGTTGTACAGGACATTGGTGAGGTTTCTTCTGGAATACTGTGTTCAGTTCTGGTTGCCCAGTCAAGGGAAGGATATCACCAAGCTGGCAAGAGTTCAGAAGAGATTTACCAGGATGTTACTGGGTATGGAAGGTTTGAGTTATAAGGAAAGGATGGATAGGCTGGGACATTGGAGTGTGGGACATTGAGAGGTGACCTGATAGAAGTTTACAAAATGATGAAAAAGCGATAGAGTTGATGGTAACATGGTGTGAAGCTGGATGAACACAGCATACCAAACAGCATTAGAGGACCAGGAAAGTTTGACATTTCGGGTCGAGACCCTTCTTCAGAAATGGGGGAGGGAAAGGGGATTCTGAAATAAATAGGGTGACAGTGGGAGGCGGATAGAAGATGGATAAAGGAGAAGATAGGGTGAGAGGAGACAGACAGGCCAAAGAGGCGGGGTTAGAGCCAGTGAAGGTGAATGTAGGTGGGGAGTTTGAGAGGGGATAGGTCAGTCCAGGGAGGACGGACAGGCCAAGGAGGCGGGATGAGGTTAGTGGGTAGGAGATGGGGGTGAGGCTTGAGGTGGGAGGAATGGTTAGGGAGGCAGGGACTAATTGGGATATGTTCGCGGGAGGGGAGATTTTGAAGCTTGTGAAGTCCACATTGAAACCCTTGGGCTGCAGGGTTCCCAAGCGAAATATGAGATGTTGTTCCTGTATCTTTCGGGTGGCGTCATTGTGGCAATGCAGCAGGCCCAGGATGGACTTCCTTCCCGGAATACCTGTGCTCAGTTCGCAACAAACAACTGCACTTCCCAGTCACAAACCATTTCAACTCCACCCCCCACCCCCGGATGACATGTACATCCCTAACTATGCCTCCCACCTCAAGCCCCACCTCCCTCTCCTACCCACTAACCTCATCCCACCTACTTGATCTGTCCGTCCTCCCTGGGCTGACCTATCCCCTCCCTAACTCCCCACCTACATTCATCTTCACTGGCTCTAATCCTGTCGCTTTGACCTGTCTGTCTCCTCTCACCCTATCTTCTCCTTTATCCATCTTCAATCCGCCTTCCCCATCACCCTATTTATTTCAGAATCCCCTTCCTCTCCCCCATTGCTGAAGAAAGGTCTCGACCCAAAACGTCAAACTTTTCTGCTCCTCTGATGTTGCTTGGCCTACTGTGTTCATCCAGCTTCACACCGTGTTATCTCAGATTCTCCAGCATCGACAGTTCCTACTATCTCTAGAGTTGATGGTAGTTGTCTTTTCCCTAAAGTGGGGAATTTCTAGACCGTGGGGTGCATTTTTAAGGTGAGATTAGCAAAATTAAAAAAAAAGACATGAGGCAAATTCTTTACACAGACGGTGCATTCCGTGTGGAATGAACTTCCTAGGAAGTGGTTGATGTGGGTAAAATTACAATTTTTAAAAGACATTTGGATAGATCTATGAATAGGAAAGGTTTGGAGGGATATGGGCCAGGAGCAGGTAGGTGAGATTAGTTTAGTTTGGAATTATGTTTGGCATGGGCTAGTTGGACCAAAGGGTCTATTTCTGTGCTCTATGACTGTATGACTCGATGACTGCATGCCGCTTTCATTATGAGGCAGCACAGCTGATCTTGCCCTCACCCAATGTTTATAAATTTCCACTTTCCATCAGGAGTCCTTAAGTAAGGGATGGGAGGAAAATAGTTTTGGTTACTATTTCAGATAACTTTTTATAGTTCTAATTTTGAGAATTCTTCAATAATATTGAAGTCAATTTCAAGAACATGAACTGCAGGAAACTCTCAAATTCAAAGTGTATTATGCACCGAAATGTGTAAATAATTTAAATTGAGTAAAGTGTAAAACAGTTATCAATTAATTTGATTCGAGCAGCGTGAATAAAAGCAAACATACTGTAGTTATTTTAGCATCCCGGGGCAGTATGGTGGCTCAGTGGTTCGCATTGCAGCTTCACAGCACCAGGGACCTGGGTTCAATTCCAACCTTGGGTGACTGTCTGTGTGGAGTTTGCACATTCTCCCCGTGTTTGCATGGGTTTCCTCTGGGTGCTCCGGTTTCCTCCCACGGTCCAAGGATGTGCAGGCTAGGTGGATCGGCCATGCTAAATTGCCCGTAGTGTTCATGGGTGTGTGGGTTATAGGGGAATGGGTCTGGGTGGGATGCTTCAAGGGGCATTATGGACTTGTTGGGCCGAAGGGCCTGTTTCCACACTGTAGGGAATCTAATCTAATGATAAAGTAGTATATTTAGAACAATATTGTAGGCTTAATAGTATTTGCTGGAAAGATATTTTCCATTAGAAAATATGACCTTTATGGACCTGAATTTAATCTTTTGGAATATAATTTCTTATTCCTGCCGTGTAGGAATGAAATCTGTCTGCAAATGTTTGGCCATTCAATCAGTTTAATAAGGTATTTCTTTCTCTCTGCAGCAATTTGCAATTATGTAATGCCTTTAATACTTCATTGGAATGTAATCAATTTAAAATTGACACCTAGTCAAAGAAGTTAGGCGTTAACGGAAGAGTGAGAAGTGGATAGACAGAAGTTTGTGGACAGAATTCCAAACCTTCACAGTTTTGAAAACTGAAGACACGGCTGCCAATGGTGCGGTGAAGGAAGTAGCTGCAGCTCAAGGTCAAATTGAAAGGAACAAACAGTTCCTGGTGGGTTAATAATGATGGAGGCATTTACAAAATTAAGGGGAAATGAGAACATAAAGGAAATTGAACAATAGGAAGGGAATTTTCTAGTTGTAGCACTGGATTGGGAACCAAAGTAAATCAATAAATGTAGAGATAAATCTTGAATAATAATGTGATGAGAGTAAATATTGAATGAGGTTATTTATAAAGAGTGAAAGGTTGAAGCCATGAGTTAAGTGTTCAGATTTTTGTTTTTTTTTCCGGCTGAAATTGATCATTTGTGCTTTGTCACCGGTTGAAGTTTGAAAAATCCTTCATAATTTAAAGTTTTATTCTAATTTGAGTCTACCAAAGAATTCTGCTAAACCAGTATGATTATAACTCCATGATTCTATGGTAGAACCGCATCCTACTCCACCATCTATTGTTGGAAAATAAAATTTAAGAAAGAAAATAGTAGGTACAAAAGAAACTCATAGCTGTTTGGTAGTACAGGAATTGTGTATTGCTGGAAAAAAAAGACACATTTTGTCAAAGCTTTTTGTCTTGCACTCATCAGAATAATTTGTATGCAGAAAGTGCTGATTGGTAAATGGACTCTGATAGAGGTATTACATTGGAGAATGCACTGGTTAATGATAATTGCTTTTCTTTTTAGGATACCCACCATATCTGCATTTTACTTTATAATTATTTCATTTACTTCTTTTGTACCCTTCCATTTCTATGAACTTTGTAAACAGTAATGTACAATGGTAATTCTGTTCACGATGATTGACTTTTCACTGTCAGGTTTTGTTTACATTTTAAGCTAGGCAGTTTGATCCTGATTGGTCAAGCCATTTCCCTGAAAATGATTCGCTGATTGGCTGCCTCCTATTTTATGGAATTGAAACCGGCACAGCCAACATCACTCTCTTCTTATTCAGAATGATTTGGTTTTCATGTTAAATTAGTATTCTTGCAAATTGCCCAAATAAGTGAAAAGTGTGTTGTTTTGTCCCACAAGGTAAAACTGATCTTAGCCTCAAATTCCATTCTGTCTTGTTTTCATAACTAATAGAATTTGCTGCTTGTGTGTTACTAAATAAACTGGACCCTGGGTAGCTGATTCTCATCATTTAGAGGCCTAAAAATTCCCAATGTGAATAAAGCAATCACGCAAGAATCTTTTTCAGTTTAAACTTTAATGCTTGAATGCATCAAATATCAGATCTTCAACATAAGCATAAAGGAACATGGATCATGCTTAGTACCTTAGTATCTGTGCTCTTAACTCTCCAACCGTTTTTAGACCTCAATGCTGCAAAAGCAGTCCTAGCCTCTCTTTCGCATTATCAATATTAGACTGGTTGTTTTAAAGATTATGTTACTTTATTCCTTTTAAAACAGTGTTGTTACATTGATAAGTCTGTAGTCCTGTGGCACAGCATTCTTGTCCAAGGTTGAATGAAAGATTGTGACCAAAGGCACTGTTGTTTTTTGATTTCACTCAGCATTTTCAGATTCATGATATTAGCGCTGATGTTCTTCTTAATTTGTGTTGCCCTGGCTTTTTTTTTAAGGATACCCATCATTCCTATATTTCATTTAAGAAGTAAATGAATTAATTTATATTGTACCTTTTTTTGTTTTTATGAACTATGTGACCAATATTGTAAAGTGTTAATTTTGTATCTAACATTCTTTTGTTCTCTAAGTTTTCTTTATTTCTAATCACACACACATTTAAGTTTTTTAAGAGTAATTTTTAATTTAAGATCTCACCATTGTTTGGGACTATAATGTATTTAGCTATAACTTTCAGAGAAGCTGTTGTTAAATTGCCGTTTGACTTGAACTGTTTTGTCTATTTCCTCTGGCAGGAATGATGAGAAAGAGTATGCTCTCAAACAGATTGAAGGCACTGGTATTTCCATGTCTGCTTGCAGAGAGATTGCAGTAAGTATAAAAGATGGACTTAGATTTTTTTTTAAATTTTGTGCCATTTTTCCTTATGACACCAATTTTTTTAATGCTACTGTGTTGGATGGTGGGATGTATAACCTGAGAATAAACTGGATAATCCCATTTGTAAAGTTAATGTTAACATTAAAAAGAAGCAAATTATGTGGAATTACTGGATCCTATAAAAGAGAAACACCTGTTTTGGAAAAGCCAATCAGAGCAGACTTTGTACGCTTGTTGAACAAAGAGACCTTGGAGTGCAGGTTTGTAGTTCCTTGAAAGTGGAGTCCCAGGTGGATAGGATAGTAAAGAAGCTGTTTTGTGTGCTTGCCTTTATTGGCCAGTGAATTGAGTAAAGTTGAGTTGGGAGGTCATGTTGTGGCTGTACAGGACGTTGGATAAGCCACTTTTGGAATGCTACTCGCAATTCTAGTCTCCCTGCCATAGGAAAGATGTGTCGAACTTGAAAGGGTTCAGAAAAGATTTACAAGGATGTTGCCAGGGTTTGAGTAGAGGGAGAGGCTGAATAGGCTGGGGCTATTTCCCTGGAGTGTTGGAGGCTGAGAGGTGACCTTGTTGAGATTTATAAAATCATGAGGGGCATGGATAGGGTGAATAGTCAAGTCTTTAGGGTAGGGAAATTTCAAAACTAGAGGGCATAGGTTTAAGGCAAGAGGGGAAAGCTTTAAAGAGGACCTAAGGGGCAGTTTTTTCATGCAGAGGGTGGTACGTCTATGGAATGATCTGCCAGAGGAGGCGGTGGAGTCTGGTACAATTACAGCTTTTAAAAGGCAGCTGAATGGGTATATGAATAGGAAAGGTTTAGAGGGATATGGGCCAAATGCTGGAAAATGGAACTAGATTAATTTAGGATACCTGGTCAACGTGGATGAGTTGGACTGAAGGGTCTGTTTCTGTGTTGTACAGGTCTATGATTCTGTGACTGCATTTTCAGTGTAGCAAAACAATTCACCTTGTTAGTGCCCATGAATCAACATTTATTATCCCCCAATGTAGGTGTCTAAGTGAAACATTTAAAAAAATACAATGCAAATTTTATCCTTCTGTGATTTGACAATGTGGTTTTCCTGCCTTGTTTATTGTTCTGAACCATTATGATGATCTTTATATCATGTGAATTGTTGTAACAAAAAGAAATGTACAAACCTTTAGAACTGGTGAGACTAATTTAATCTTTCTTCCTTCATTATAACATAAAATTGTGCATAGTAAAGGGTCAATCATTGGACTGCATTGATGTAATGAACAAGACCAGAAAACCACAATGCTGCAGGCATGCTGCTGGCATCCTGACCATTCATGTCATCAGCAGAGGCGAGTTGTCAGCCACAGTAGGCCGCCTGCAAGTGGGAAGCAACCAACAGCCTTGTTAAGTGGGAAGAAGTTACATGGGATTTTCCAGTCAGCTTGCAATTTTCTGACAAAGCTTGGGAGGTGCAGATTAACTATTGAAGCAGCCTTCCAGTGCAGACTGAATGACAGCACATCTGCAGCGTGTCAGGCAGGTCTATAGGGTACAGTCTATCTGGACACTATCAACCACCTTCCTCGCCTCTCCACAGTGGTGTCTTAGTTTCCAGTTGTTTTTGAGAAGTGGCTAAGAGAGCATCTTTCTGTGAAGCACTCTCTGTTACTTATCATTTACTAATTCTGGGCACTCCTTTGAAACCAGAAAGCCTCAGATTGGCCTTCTGCCTTTCAGAACCTCTCTGCTGCCAATAATTGAACAGGGAACATAGTTCCATACCAGGAGGAATGTGAAAGTCAAAATTCCAATGCACTACTTTAGCACTGGCTTATTTGTCGGAATTGTCATACATATATAGATACTAGTTTGTGTTTGGGCTCCACGCCAGAGCTTTGGGACAGAATTTACTCTATTAGCCTTTACCTTTCCCAAGGTATCCAAAAGGCACTGGAACTCTTCCTGCTTGGCTAGAGATTTAGTTTGAGAGTGCCAGGCTTCTGCACTGTATGTTAGCCTGGGCCTGTTAAGAAACCCAGTTTCTACACAGTGCTTCAAGCAAATGCAGGTGAGGATTTGCTGATGTAAAAACAACTGAGGAAAGTACTTACATATTTGGCTGCCTTTCCCACACTGTTGCTAGCCAGAAGAATAGGCTGGAAGCAAGAAGCAAACTACGCAAAAACAAGAAATATACTAACTTCACTGATACACTAGATCATTGTATTAACATGTTGAACACACAGGGCATCTGGCGTACACTGGTTTTTCTTTTAGAGTTACCTTATGCAACATTAAGGGTATATACCTGCCTTATTTTTAAATATCATGTATGATAAAAAGAGAAAAAGTCCATAGTTTAAAATGATGGTTTCAGCATTTTTCCTTTAATAGACCTCTACAAGTCTTCCATATTCTCTGACTGTCCTGATCTGTTGTCAGTAGACAGTAACGTATGCAGGGAGTTGTAACCTGCAACCCAGTGAGGTCTTCAGTTGAAAGTGAAGACTTTGAAAAACTGTCATGACTTTGAAACTGAAGATTCACAAAGACAAAAAGACTTACTGCAGAAAACAAGTCTTTTCAAACAATGTGCTATTTGTTTAACAATTTTCTTGTACATTTTGTACTTTTTATAATCTTTTGCTACAAAGTTTGTATCCAGCAATAGGACCTAAAGTTCATGGATACCAAAGAAAGGATTTTCAAAATTATCTTCAGCTGTTATTTACTTTTTAAAAAATATTGTTATGCACTGGATTAGTCCAGAAGGATAAACTGATTTCTTGTCTCACTGCTGCATTGGCCAGAACAAAGTTCAAATTGAAAAAAAGATGATATTATGAAACTATATAGGTCAGTATAAGGAGCAAGTTTAATGAAAATATAATACTGCAAAAGCTGGAAATCTGAAACAAACACAGAATGCTGGAGAAATTCAGCAAGTCTGCCACAATCTGCGGAGGGAGAAGTAAAGTTAATGTTGAACCTGGTTTGACCGTTTGGAACTGGAAGAACTTAAGAGCTCTGTCAGTGTTGACAATGATCACACCAGACTCAAAACATTAACTCTGTTTCTCTGTCCATGGATGCTGCTACACCTGCTCAAAAGCAAGTTACCTTGGTTCCTTAAGTTAACAAATAAAGCACTTTTTTTTTGCATACAATAACATATTTACTCTAGCAACCGTGCAAAGATTATTAATGAAAGGTTTAAAACATGTAAATATGCCCAATCATCCTTCTAAAAAAATTCAGGCATACATATATGGGCAAGTTTGTGGAGTGTTTTCTTTAAAATTAAAATTACTTTGCGTAAATAACAGTTAAATTGGAAAAGAAAGGAATTATTCACATGTTCCAAATGCTGATCTGCAGCCAAAGTCACTTTCCACGTAAGATATTGACATTCATCACAGCATGCTAGTAGTGCATTATGAACAACTCCTGTTATTCCTGGGGTTGTCACAAAAGTTAAAGATTTTAAAATAAGTACAAAAAATTCTTCAGCTGACCTGATTTTCAGATCCAGGTTAATAAAAAGCATGGAGCAGGTTGTTGTACTGAACACAAGTTACCATTTATTGCAAGTTATGAGACTGTAGGTACAAGTAAGCAGTTATAAACGGTCAGCGTATGACTCTACCAGTTATAACTTTAATCCCCTTATACGCGTACAGGGAAAGAAAAGCATGGCAGAAATCAAACAGCTGTAAAGTAAAACAAAGAACTGTGGATGCTGGAGATCTAAAACAAAAATAAATTGCTAGTGAAACTCAGCATGGTGAATCTGATAACTCTTCATCAGAACTCAAGAGGGAAACTGTTATATTTTATGTGCTGATAGTTTGTAACTGCTTACTTGTATCTAGAGTCTAATAAGTTGTAAGAAACAGTAACTCTAGTTTAGTACAAAAGCCTGGTCAGTGATTTCTACTAACCTGGGCCTGAAAGTCAGGTAAATTTGAGGAATTTTGCATGTTTATTTTAAAGTTTTTAACTTTATTGATGACTCCGGGAATATCAGGGGTTTATTTCCAGTATACCGTCCCAGTGAGTCATGACAGATGTCAATAACCTATGTGCAAAGTGACTTTGGCTGTAGACCAGCAATTGCGACGATGTGAATAATTATTTTTTGCAAATATAACTTACTTAGCGCAAGTTTGTAGATATATGTTGTCTGTACAATTTTTCAAGAAGTGTATTTCATGACACTTAGTTACTTTAAAACAGGGGTGAAACTGAGAAAGCATTTCAGTAGTCTTTGTTCACAAGATCTGTTGAGTTGTTTTTTGTTGGTCAGAAGGTTTCTTCTCAGCCTTTCTTTTCCAAGTGCTTCCATTGGCTTGCAATAGATGGGGTGGCATGGTGGCTCAGTGGTTGGCACTGTTGTCTCACAGCGCCAGGGACCAGGATTTGATTCCAACCTTGGGGAACTGTCTGTTTGGAGTTTGCGTGGGCTTTCTCCTGGTGCTCCGGTTTCCTCCCACAGTTCATTGATGTGCAGGTTAGGTGGATTAGCCATGCTAAATTGCCCATTGTGTAGTTTAAGTGGTTATGGGGGGTCGGTGTGGACTTGTTGGACTGAAGGGCCTGTTTCCACACTGCAGGGATTCTTAAAAAAAACTAAAACAAAAAAATCATAAAATAAAAGATGTCTGGTTCACTTGTAAAACATCCCTGAGCTATCAATTAAGTGACAGGTTTAAAGTAGGTTTAGACTTACAAAAGACATACAGCTCTAATGCTGCTGGAGACGTGGTTACTTTTCCTGTTTCTATCCCAAGCTGTTCAATTACCTGAGAACCAATCACAGTTGTTGGTAGGCAGAAGGGCTTTGTCATTGATAATTGGCCACTTGTCCATAGACCAATCAACTTTTGGTTGCTAGCCAAAGCTCAGTCTGTATACAGCACCCCTTGTCTTCAGCTCATCTACAATTTAAACTTCAATTTCTGCTTGTTCAGGTAGCTATCAGGCAGCTATTTACATAATGCTTGCCATGAGTGTCAGGTTACTTATTTCTTAAATCGTGCAGCAATCCTCGCAAAACATTAGTCTTCAAAGGTCTTTCTCATTTCAGCTGACAATCTTTTTAAAAAAATGCAAAAATAAAAAACTAGTCTCTAAACACTAGGTTTATTTTCTTAGATCAGTTATGACTGATTTTTTTTTTCTCTTTTCCTGGAGACAGTGTTGTAAGATTCTGGCTCCTCATATATCATAGATCATAGAATCCCTACAGTTGTGGAAACAGGCCCTTCGGCCCAACAAGTCCACACCGACCCACACAGCAATCCACCTGGACCCATCCACCTAATCTACACATCCCTGAACACTATGGGCAATTTAGCATGGCCAACCCACTTAACGTACACATCTTTGGACCATGCGAGGAAACTGGAGCACCCGGAGGAAACCCACACAGACACTGGGAGAATGTGCAAGCCCCACACAGACAGTTGCCAGAGGGTGGAATTGAACCCAGGTCTCTGGCGGAGTGAGGAGTAATGCTTACCACTCTGCTGCCGAAGTAAAATTAAGAAACTTCTGTCTGCAGAGATTAGCTGTACAAAAAATGTTAGCTAAATAATTGTTAACTTAAGAAAAAAGGATATGATATGAAATGTACTAGGCATCTCTTATTCTGGGGTCTTGGCGTACAGACCAGTGCTACTAAACACATGCAGTTGTCTGGGATCTTTTCAAATGCAGTTTGTTCACAAGTTGAGAGGTGGTCTTGTAGAATCTCCTCAGGAGGATAACCGCATAGTTTTCAGCTCATGCATTGGAATCTCGGAAGATTCATAAAGACTGACGGAAGAGAATGAGTTACATAATTTCTCTCAACACAGTCATACGCTGATATGTGATTTCCAGTAAGACTTCTAAAAATGTTAAAAATGTCCTCTTAAAGACCTGTTTAAATAAAAGTCTATACCTCTACAACCTTTCAATGAAACAGATTTCACAATCCTTTAGATGCAAGACTTCAAAAAAAGTATTAATAATGGAAATACCTTCTTCTCTGGAAATGGATTCTCCTTAATAGTCAGTCAAATCACTCAATTTTGAACACCTCTATTAAAACTCCCATTAGCAGTCACTGTTCCAAATAACTAATCCCAGTTTCTGTAATCTTACCACACTCTTCAGCCCAAATAGAATTATATGAAGTATGATGGAAGCAAACAAAGAGTCGGGCAGCATCTGTGGAGAGACTCCTTTAAGAACCCATCGCTTTGTTTTTAATATTGTGATGAGGCCTTCACTAAATTTTCAACTCCCATACTTGGATGAGAAGGCATTCATGGGAAGGTAAAATGTTGTTGCCCCTGTTGCAAGCTATTTTTTGATTGTGTTCAAAACCAATATATTTTATACCTAGAAACCGAGTCATTTGACCCATTTGATAGCATTTCTCGCTCAGTATCTCTATCCTGCAGCTTGTGTTCTTTGTAATGGCAACATTTTTCTTGCTGTAACCAGTGTACTCATGCTTTAAGCAGTTTTTAAAAAAACTTTCAAGATAGCTATCTCTGTCCAACACTAACATTGTAAATTAATAATTCATAATTTTAATCTTTCAACATTTAAGGGACGGAACAGTGGCTCAGTAGTAGCACTGCTGCCTCAGCACCAGGAACTTGGGTTTGATTCCACCCTTGAGTGACTGTGTGAACCTTGCACGTTCTCCCCGTGTCTGTAGGGGCATCCTCCGGGTGCTCCGGTTTCCGCTTATAGTACAAAGATGTGCAGTTTAGGTGGATTGGCTGTTCTAAATTGTCCATAGTGTCCAGGGATTTGCAGGGCAGGTGGATTAGCCATGGGAAACGCAGGGTTTCGGGGATAAAGTAGGAGGATGGGTCTGTATGGAATGCTCTTCATATGGTTGGTATGGATTTAGTAGGCCACATGGGCTGCTTCCACACCATAGGGATTCTGCAATTCATACAAATAACATGTCTTCATAACAAGCACCTTTTGCCTTACATTTTTAATCAGTAGTTTTTAATATTGTGATGTAGGGTTTTCTATTATTGCCTGATACATCCTGATTCTATAGTGATTTGTTAAGTTTTATCAATGTGATTTTTAGTCATGGTATGTTGGATGATGCAATAATGTTTAGTAATGACAGTATTCTTACACAATTTAAGTAGGCAGTTTTAGTCTGAAGGATTGGAGACTGGTGCATTTCTCTGAGCCAGAGCTTTAATTGTGAAATAAACTTGAATTAAATTCAAGGTTTGATTGTTGTTAGATCAGAGCATCTGGTGATTGAGATTTCAATTGTTTTACCTATTCCTTCCTCATTAGGTTATGGTGGATACAAGCCCTAATCCAGGATTTGGGCACATAATATAATCTGGCACTTCTGTACTATATTGATAGAGTTTTGCATTGTTGGATTGTCATTAAAGCAGTATCCTGCCTATTCAGATGAGCATAAAATTGGCATTGCCGTACTTAAGGAGGAGCAGAGTTTAGATTATCATGTCATGGCTAATGTGCTTCCCTCATGCACTTTCACCAAATGAGATTACTTTGTTATTAATTTACTGTCAGTTGCTTAATAATACAGAATCTGAAGATTGCCGGTCAGGTTCCTGGAATCTCCTTCCTAACAGCACTGTGGCTGTATGTACACCACATAGATGCAGTGCTTTAAGACGATTCATGATTCAAGACTAATTAGAGAAGGACAATGAATGATGGCCTAGCCAGTGACATCCTATGACTGAATAGCTTTACAGAAAGGATGTGCTGCTGAAGATTTTCATCTTATACTTGTCAGGATACATATCAGAATGCCAACATTCGTGCAATCGCATCAATTTACGTGGAGGAGAAATCAGTTGGAATGTCAACTCTGGCCATTATAGATATTGCATGAAAGAAGAAATGGATAGCCATGGGTTTCCAAGCTTCATGGAAATTCAAAAAAGGGCTAAAATCTTGCACATGTTCCTTTTTGTATGTTGCGAACTGATACCCCACATGAATGTGTGTCTCTTCAAGCAAGTTTAAGTGCATCATGTTGAGAGCTTGATTGATTATCTTGTATACTAGTTCATCAGTGCAGCTACTGGCACACTCAGGAGTGTTCACCAAATATTATCCGATCATAGAATCATATCTAACTATCGATGTTTTGTTCTGAGATTTACAAGTACAGCTGGTTGAGTATGGTTTGTGCTCTGCTTATTACAAACAACTAAAAGACCATACCAGTGGTAATCGTGGAAGCAGAGTCATTAGTGACATTTAAGCGACTGCTGGATATGCACATGGACAGCAGTGAATTGAGGGGAATGTAGGTTAGGTTATTTTATTTTTGGATTAGGATTATTCCATGGCACAACATCATTGGCCGAAGGGCCTGGACTGTGCTGTACTTTTCTATGTCCTATGTTCTATGTTCATGCTGTTTAATTTATTCAACCAATTGCCTATGTACCTAGCATGGCACCAACACTAAAATTATACTTCACATTGCTCAGTTGTGTGTTAGGCTGGATGTCTCTTTGGATTGATGGCAGCATCCTGTTAGTGGAAAATAACGCTTGCGTAGCCAATGCATTTCAACAATATGGAATAATTTCTGAACCTGTTGTTCAATTTTTGAGATGATTTGCCTCTCCAGAGCAAATCAGAATAGTCTGAGCCCTTTTTAGGCCCATGTGCAATTTGCATGTTTGTATGTTTTAGTTTATTTGGGCTGAGGTTGAGTGATGTTTAAAATTAAAACATTTTATACAGCTTCTGCCAAAAAAAATCTGTGGTTTTGGAGCCAGGAAACCAAGGAGGACTGCCCTTCCCGTCTTCAATATTCTGTCATAGTTTTTGTTTTTACATCTGCCTACCCAGAACCTTGGTTCAACATTCAAAAAAGCAGCACATAATGCAGTGTTGCTTTGGTGAGTCAGCTATTACTTTGTGCATAAATGCTCGAATGGGATCTGAATTAAAAATATTAGAGTATTTTCCCATTCCTTTCACAAAATGACCAAGTCCTAGCCTTTGTACTGTATGTATATGATTAGCATTCATCTCTAATTCTTACCATTGAATGAGAGCAGACCATTTTATTAAGAGGGCTTTGCTGGATAACGATGAGGAGTGTACACAATGTCTGATTTTTGCATTGCTGTTCCTTTACTGACTCCCTAGAGGCGCAGAGACCAATTATAGATTCTGTTTCCCACAGGCAATCTACCTTGTATTTGGGAAGGGGTGTAACTCTGGCTAACTGTAGCTTTTAAGTATTTTTGAGAAATAAGGGAGCAATTATTGTTGGAACTGTTAGGCGTTAGCTTTTTAAAATTTTTGCTTGTAGCTTGTTTGTATAGTTCAATTCATAATGAATAATTTATTGTCTGCTGTCTTAGAATGCTGCATTTTTCTGTTGTTCAGTATGTAAACTGATAGCAGCTGGAATAAAGTCATGACATTTTGTTTCACAGTTTACTTTAAACATAGGACAATTTGTAAATAGTCTACAATCTATTATTGAAAATAAGCATATTTCCAGAAAATTGAGGAAATCTCTAAAATAAGTGTATTAATGTGTGTCATAATTTACTTACACTGGTGAATCTATTGTAACTTCCAGTAGAACTAGATGTTCATGTATTTTGGAACTGACTTTTGTTTCCACGCCCCTGAAAATTAGTAGTTCCTGCCCCAAAATGGAGTATTGTGATTGCCCTGTTGTTGAATTTTGTTTTATGATCTAATTACTTTTTTCAGAGAAATTTGAATCTAAGCTGTTGTAAAACAGCTTGCGTAGAGATATTTTTCCCCTTCTTGCACCCGCCTAAGCTGTTTGACCTGCTCTTTTGACATGTAATGTAATCTTAATTGATGCAATCCCATACAGTGCTTTTTATATAAATTGGTCACGTGATAGCTTACAGCATATCAAACGCTTTTGTAGCTCAGTTAGCTGTTAACTGACTGAAAACTATTGTTGCGTGGAGTAAGGCTGACGAAAGTCTTATTTACAAATTCCTTGAAGGTCTTTTATACTTTAATACTTGGAAGGGCTCCAGAACTGAGTGGTATCCTGTAAATTATGAAACAAACTGGTAGCTCTCTAATCTAGTTTTGTTTCCTATATGTATCTTGACTACAGTATTGCAATTCTACCTTATGGTGTGTCTGACAATGATATTAAATGTATGAATGTTACCAAATCGTTGAATTCAAACGAATAGTTTTGTCATCTCTGGAATCAGATCATACCCAGCAGGAGCAGTAAACCCTGTGTCTCCACAACTAGTTCAGGACAAAAGGGCTATTTGACCTTAAAATGCTAACAGCACACTTATCTCATGTAGACAGGCAATGATCAAAACCAGAAGTGCAGAATATACTTTATTATATACCTTATTCCATCCATGAATACCATCACGTGGTAAAAACACCTAATCTCTGGAACGAGCGTAATGAAAAATTTTGATTTGGCTAGCTTCAGCCTGGAGAGAGGCAATCCACTGAACAACAGTCTGTTAAAATATTACTGAACTGTTGACTTGGCAGACTGATTTAAAAAAAACTAGTCTATTGTTAACATCACTGCCTGCAAAACTCTAGATAGAATGGAATTTTTTGTAATGTGTCTTGTACATGGTACACATTGCTGCTACTGCGCATCACTGGTGGAGGGAGCAAGTGTTTGTGTATGTGGTGCCAATTAAGTAGGCTGGTTTGGTGGCAAGCTTCCTAAGTGTTTCTGGATCTGCACTCGCCCAGGCAAGTGGAGTGTATTCTGTCATACTCCAGACTTGTGCCCTGTAGATCGTGGACAGGCTTTGGGGAGTCGGGAGTTGTGCTCGTTGCTGCAAGAGTCCTAGCCTCCGAGCTGCTTTTCTAGCTGTATTTATATGGCTACTCCAGCTCACTTTCCAGGTTGTTGTTAATGGTGGATTCAGTGAGGTGATGGGTTTTTTTTTATGTCAAGGGATGATGGTTATATTTTCTTTTGTTGGAGATGTCATTACCTGGCACTTAGATGGCATGAATATTACTTGTCACGTCAGCCCATGCCTGAATAATGCCCATGTCTTGCTGCATTTGGACATAGGCTACTCACAATGCGTTCTAATATAGTTATCCCCTTGTTAAATAAGGAGAGAAAACCTGTAGCTACTCCAAATATGGTCTCATCAGTGCTCTGAATAACTGTGAGAAAATGTTCCTACTTGTATACTCCATCGCCCTAGCAATTAGCAACATTTTTTTTACCTTTGTAATCATTGCTGTGTTTGCATTTTTTTTGTGGTTAATGTACCTGAACACCCAGACCCATTTGTACCTCAGTCTTACAGTTCTGTTCATTTAAGTTAACGCTGCTTTTCTATTCTTTATGTCAAAGTTCACCCTTTTCCACATTCTCATCTGTCACACATTTGACCACTCACTTAATCTATCTGCAACACTTTGCAAATTCCCTATGTTCTGTTGACCACCTTTTTCCCAATCTTGGAGACAGTCCAAAACATAACAGTCCTTTGAAATTCACATATTGTATTGCCCGAGTTACTGTTCTTCAACTAAGCCTGGCTGATGGGAATTACCAGGCTTATTTCTTTTTTGACCGTGGGTTGTCTCCCAGCTGAGTATGATGCCATTTTAATCCAAATGCCTCGCACACAAATGCATTACTAATTAATAGTTAGAGTTCTAAACCATGTCTGATTTTTCTAGGATTAGATTGTTGCAATAGCCAATTGTAGTATTCTTGGCTGTGTTCCTGTTCAGATCAGCTATTCAGATCAATAATAAAAAAAACCTTTGTTTATATGTAACCTATAACATATAAAATTCTCAATTCACTTCACAGGGGCATAATCAGATGAAAATAGATGTCCACATGAAAAATATTTGCCCAGAGAAGAAAATATATTCGTGAATTCTCTTTATGATTTAATGTCCACTACGATTTGAATTAAAATAATTTCTGTTGATTGTGGAATCTAGATCATTAAATTGAAATAGTTTCCAAATAAATTTCCTAGGGTTGGGAAACCCATTAAGGGAGATGGTAACTGGTGGGCCAAGAGAAGCTTTGAACCTGGAGCTACTGGCCCTGTGATAAGGACACTATCACAGTACCAACAAGAGTCTTTCAACAAGTGTTAAAGTAGAAACAGAGAAAAACAAAATTGAGGCATGCACCCTCATTAAACCATTTAAAATGAAGGACTTGTTTCCTGAAAATGAGTTGATCACCTACCCCTGCCATGCTCCATTAAAACCAGAACTGGGTGGATTGAGCAAGAGTTGAGTTTGAAACTCTTGAAACCTTCCCACCTGTCCTAACCCACAATATTTCAACTGGTGCAACATGTCATTTAAATATGTTTACCATGACTTCCTAGACTTGTGGATTAATTCATCTGGATAATTGATTTGGAAAATAAGATAGAGAGGTTTTCCTGTCAATCTGAATCAAACTATTCTGAGGTAACTCAACAGACACCGGTATCCTGTAAACAAGTCACCCTGTATTTACATGTGGAGAGTCCTTGATACTGATGCTGCTCCCTCAGAGCTGGCTCTCAGAGTGAACAGAACCACTGACACTCCTATTTATATCTGTCGGCCAGGGCTCCTGGATTGGGGCTGCTAATCTGGTTCACCCAGGGAACTCTCATACTATGAGGCCCACCTGACTGACCTCGTTACAATTGCTGTAATCCTCCCCCTCTGAATCTAAGGACATAGGCCTTTTAAAATTGTTTTGTAGCTCATCCTGGTGCTACTCCTTGGCACTTGGCCAGGTTCTTTTAACTGAGCCTCTGATACAGGCAGCAGTAAGGCACAGTAGCTCGCCAGTTGCGCCCAGAGTATTTCAGAAGAAATTCCTTCTGTTCAGTCAGCAAAAGGTATTGAAGCAGCAATATTTGCCATGCCCATCTCAGATTCTGAGGCACCTTCAATGCTAGACAGAGAGAGAGAAAACACATGGGTTCTGGAAAAGTCGGAAAGGGAGTAGAGGAGCCAAGCAAGTTTTGTTGCCGCACGGTTTGCAAGTTTGCAGCTTTAAAACAGTCCATGTGCTTGTTCAGGACCATTGCACCTACCCAAATGTAATATGTCACTGGACCTGACCTAGCATTGATCATATATCTTAACATACAGGGCCATTCCCATAGTTTCTACAGCAAACTTTGTCCCCTGAAGTAAACTGTTCCTCTTGCATAGAGGAGCCTTGTGTCCATCAGTCATATTTCTGATACCATTTCACACACACATCTCCCCCTCCAAGTCTGGGAAAATCAGATTTAACTTGGTGCGGAGTCTTCTGCCCATTAGTAACTCTTCTGGAGTTATCCCTGTAAATGCATGAGGGCCATAATCAAACAGGAAATGGGTCAGTTTAGTATCTAGTGAAGCTGTAGACTGTTTCTTTAAGCTTGCCTTCACAGTTTGAACTGCTCTTTCTGCCAGACTGTTAGATGATGGATGATATGGAGCTGGCCTTGTATGTCAAATCTCACTTGACTTTAGGAAATACTCAAATACCCTGCTGGTAAACGGTGGCTTATTATCTGTGTCCAACACTCCCAGGAGTCCATGTATCGCAAAAGATGCTTGCGATTTTTCTATTGTTGTCTCCGTATTTGACGAATGAACTCTATGCATGTCCAGCCATTTTGACCAGCCATCCACAATGACTAAGGATATTGTGCCCATGAGAGGACTTGCATAGTTGATGTGTAACCGAGTTCAGGGTTTACCCAATTGTTGCCAAAAATGTGCGGGAGCTGCTGGTGGTTATTTTTGTCCTTGTTGGCACTTTGGGACTGCCCCACCAATGTGGCTACGTGGGAATCCAGTCCTGGCCACCAGACATAACTTCTCATCAATATCTTCATTTTGGAAACCACTAGATGACCCCAGTGGAACTCAGCCAGTATCTGGTGGTGACCTTTGCTTGGGACAATCATTCTTGCACCTCAACGATATGCCATCCTCTACTGTGATCGGTCTGTGTGGGTCCAAAAAGATCTCAGTTCTGGTTATGACGACCCTTCGGTATCTCCCATCACCAACAGCTGTTTCAGTTTTGCCAGGATCAGATTTTTCTGTGACCAAAGTCGAAGTAAGGTTCCACATGGCTGGCTATTGGAGAAAATACAGAGGCATGGGATTGAGGGAGATTTAGCCATTTGGATTAGAAACTGGCTTTCTGTAAGAAGCCAATGAGTGGTGGTTGATGGAAAATATTCAGCCTGGAGTCAGGTCACTAGTGGTGTGCCTCAAGGATCTGTTTTGGGACCACTACTGTTTGTCATTTTTATAGGTAGATGGGTTAGTAAGTTTGCAGGTGACACTAAAATTGGTGGAGTGGTGGACAGTGTGGAAGAATGTTGCAGGTTGCAGGGAGACTTGGATAAACTGCAGAATTGGGCGGAAAGGTGGCAAATGGAGTTTAACACGGATAAATGTGAGGTGATTCACTTTGGGAAGAATAATAGGAAGGCAGAATATCGGGTCGATGGAAAGATTCTTGGTAGTGTGGCTGTGCAGAGGGATCTTGGTGTCATGTACATAGATCCCTGAAAGTTGCCACCCAGGTTGATAATGCTGTTGAGAAGGCTTACGGTGTGTTGGGTTTTATTGTTAGAGGGATTGAGTTCCGGAGCCGTGATGTCATGCTGCAATTGTGCAGCCTCATTTGGAATATTGCGTGCAGTTCTGGTCGCCCCATGACAGGAAGGATGTGGAAGCATTGGAAAAGGTGCAAAGGAGATTTACCAGGATGTTGCTTGGTCTGGAGTGCAGGCCCTATGAAGAAAGGCTGAGGGACTTGGGTCTGTTCTCATTGGAGAGAAGGAGGCTAAGAGGGGATTTAATAGAGATATACAAGATGATCAGAGGATTAGATAGGGTGGATAGTGAGAGTCTTTTTCCGAGCATGATGACTTCAGCTTGTACAAGGGGGCATAGCTACAAATTGAGGGGTGATAGGTTTAAGATAGACGTCAGAAGCAGGTTCTTCAGTCAGAGAGTGGTAAGGGCGTGGAGCGCCCTGCCTGCCAATGTAGTTAACTCGGCTACATTAGGGGCATTTAAACAGTCCTTGGATAAACATATAGATGATGATGGGATAGTGTAGGGGGAGGGGCTTATATTAGTTAACATGCCAGCGCAACATCGAGGGCCGAAGGGCCTGTTCTACGCTGTATTGTTCTATGTTCCATGTAAGTGCGACCAGAAAATTTAAAACCATTGTGAACTGTTCCAGTGGCAATACCCCTGGTTTTTCTGCCAGTTGGAGGTGGCTCAGTGCATCTGCATTTGCTGCTGGGCCTCCAAGACCGTGTTCCAACTCGTAATTCTATACACTTAGTATTAGAGCTCACCACTGAATTCGGCCTGAAGCTGTCGGTGGCACTGCCTTGTCTTCTTTAAGTAGACCTAGCAACAGTTTGTAGTCCGTTGTTTTTACACACCTCTGTTTGTAAAGGTATTGGTGGAACTTACTGACTCCAAATATGACCGCCAAACCTTCCTTCTCTATCTTGGTGTATTTACGCTCCACAATAGCCAAAGTCCTAAATGCATATGCCATTGGCACTTCTTTCCTTTAGGCCACCTATTAGCTAATACTACCCCAATGCCGTATGGGGAAGCATCATGTGTCCATACCAGACCTTGCTTGGGAATCATAGTGTGTCAACTCCTTAAAGGATAATAGCTGTTTCTTCACTTCCCTGAAATCAATAGTAAGGCTATGCAACCATTTCCAAGGCTGAACCTCGGTTAATGTAAAGTAAGAAGAGTTGGTGCAAAGGTGCCAGGATGGAGGTCAGGTTATGTATGAACTTTTCATAATAGATTACTAACCCAAGGAAAGACCTAAGCTCGACTACTCACGTGTGAGCTGCGGTATGTTTGATTGTTGTCACTTTACCTAACCAGGTCTTGTTGACCTTGTAGCCCAAGTAGTTCACTTGGGTGCCTGGAACATATTTTTTTCCCCCTTCTAAGGTGTCACAAAGTCAGCCTTTATTTATTCGTGGAGAGGAGGAGACTAAACAAAATAGAGTTGGAGGGGGAGATAAAGCACTTGATCCCCTACAGTGCCTATCTCTCCCTAAAGGCATCAACACTCCTGTTTATATCTGTCAGCCAGGACTCCCTAATTCGACCAAGTTAACAGTCCCAATCTTGGAACTCATATATTCTGTGACGATCATCTGCCTGACCTTGTTACCATCACTTCATTTGCATCCATATTGTCCTGCAACTTTTTGGGACTTAGTCAATTTGTAATTATTGTTTAAATTGCTGTTGTGACCTAATTTAACGAATCAATATAATGACTCCTGCTGTCTATGGAGAAGTGATGTCCCCAGTTATGTTATGAAATAATCCGAAATTAAGGTGTGGATAAAATCTGAAAATACTGAAATATGCCTTTTATGTGATGGGACTCTGCTTTTGAGAAGGATTTGTTCTGTGCTGTTTCTTTTCAGAGGGGTATTGCCTGTGGTACTGGAATGTCTGCTCTGGAAGCAGTAGGTAACCAGCTTTGAGCTTTCAAGTGTTTATTCTCAATTCAGACACAAGAAGGATGGGTGTGTGGAGTCAGGCTTTTAGTTTGACTTTCAGTTGAAGTTGGGGTTTTGGCTGTTGAAGCTGATTGATACAGCTGTCTCAGCTGCAGCAAAATGCTTGCGTTCTCTCTCTGCTGCTACAGTATTTTGTAGTTAAACAATATACATTATCAAGTATTTTGATAGAGCTAAAGCTATGCAATTCTTTTTCTCATTTGTATTTTACCTTTTTTTAAAGAATAATGTGTGTTTTGCTTAAAGGCTTGTAGTGGGCCAATCAAATCATATCTGAAACACAGCCCCTTACACTTGCCTTTAAATAAAATAAAAGTTAGCGTCTAGGCTATCTCCTTGATACAATTTGAGGGTGTTTTGGTTTGATGCATTACAATTACAAATTATGATGTGGTGTCAGTTGTTCAGCAATCTGTTATCCTTTATTTATTGTTACGCTTGAACTATAGAAAGTTGCTGAATGATTTCCAATTGGTGTTTCATCATAGATAATTGCTTACTGTGTGATTTCCATACATGGTTTCATTTCACTGCACATGTTGTACAAGGCTGTACCAACAGATTGTACTGAAATGGAAACACGGTCATTTAAAGGGTATTATGCTATACTTGTGGCTATTAATGGTTTTGGTATGATGCAAGTGCTTCAGAAGTTATCAATAAAATGCAGCAACATTATTGAGCATAAGAAACAATGTTCAAAGTGCATTTAAAATTATTTAGTCTATCTTATAGCTGGATGCTGTAGAAGGAAAAAAAAACTAAATTTGTTTTTTATTCATCATAATTAAAGTACAACCTTAACTGAAATGTTGAAAGGAAGTCACAGCCATTTTCTTTCCCTTGACAAAATCCTGTGTCCTAAATGTGAAACAGGCATGCTGATTGAGGCAATCTCTGCGCTATATACTGCCCATGCTGCTGTGTAATCTCTGAGTACGATGGCATACGCAGTGTCATTTTATCCCTCTCTATATGTGGAAGACTCTTTTCCATACTAACTGCTGCCCAGTGGTCTACCACTATTGGTGTTCAAACTTCATTACACTGAATTGGTAAACAGGATGGAGCAGCAGAATATATAGCTGTCTCCCTAAAGTTTATATTTAGTGCACCCTAATTTGGTAAATTCATTTGTACACCATTGAGTCTGCTTGTGAACATTTGTTTAAATACAGCAGAGTGAGATCATGTGATAAATTTTAAAGTAGCTCCGTATGGTAAAATAACTTGTAGCTGCCTCAATGGTACCACCTCAGCATCACTCATATTTGTTTGTATTAACAGCAATTCCACTGAAGCTTTAAAGAGCAGCGTTATTTTCTGTTAGCCACTTGAGTAAAAGGGTGGAGTGAGCTTATAGTGAGTAGGTGCAAATAAATCATAATCACTGGGAATAATTTTTATTTCACAACAAATTTTTTTTCATTTAGAAACAAGTTTCCTTTCCTAATCGCTATTTGAACTCTGAACCTGTGTATTTTTCTTTTTTAAATCAATTAACTTCCTTGCTCACCTAAGGTTATTCTATTTATGCTGGTTATAGTTAGCTTCTGATAATTCATTCAAATCACAGGTGTAGCTGATCCGTAGTACTATCCAAAGGTATGTGCATGTGATAGCATCTCTGAGCAGGATGATTATCTCTTGTGATGCGTGGTAGTGTCCTTACCTGTAGACCAGGAGGCCTGGGTTCAAGTCCCACCTGCTCCAACAGTGTGTGATAACATTGCTGAACAGGTAGATTTAAAACAAAAACGAGCTCCATTCCCCTTTATTCCATTTTGATCTAATCCTCTCCCTATCACCGTATCGTTCCCTCACCTTTGGTGTTATTGCATTGCCCTTAATGGACCTTGCATGTAAATTAATCAGTTGGAGCATGTGTGATTTAGTGGTGGTAGTTAGTAGATGAAAGGTACTGCAGGTGATTTGATGTTAGGTTGTGTTTGATAACACTTGTGGATAAAATAAGAAATCTCCATTTCCTCCGGAGGCATTGGTCTACTGGCATTATTGCTAGACTATTAATCCAGAGACTCAGATAGTGGGAACTGCAGATGCTGGAGAATCCGAGATAACAAAGTGTGGAGCTGGATGAACACAGCAGGCCAAGCAGCATCTTAGGAGCACAAAAGCTGACGTTTCGGGCCTAGACCCTTCATCAGAAAAGGGGGAAGGGGAGAGGGTTCTGAAATAAATAGGGAGAGGGGGGAGGTGGATCGAAGATGGATAGAGGAAAAGAGAGGTCGAGAGGAGACAAACAAGTTAAAGGGGCAGGGATGGAGCCAGTAGAGGTGAGTGTAGGTGGGGAGGTATGGAGGGGATAGGTCAGTCTGGGGAGGACAGACAGATCAAGGGGGTGGGATGAGGTTAGGAGGTAGGAAATGGAGGTGCAGCTTGAGGTGGGAGGAGAGGATGGGTGAGATGAACAACAGGTTAGGGAGGCAGGGATGAGCTTGGCTGGTTTTGGGATGCAGTAGGGGGAGGGGAGATTTTGAAGCTTGTGAAATCCACATTGATACCATTGGACTGCAGGGTTCCCAAGTGGAATATGAGTTGCCCTTCCTGCAACCTTCGGGTGGCATTGTTGTGGCACTGCAGGAGGCCCAGGATGGACATGTCGTCTGAGGAATGGGAAGGGGAATTGAAATAGTTCGCGACTGGGAGTTCCAGTTGTTTGTTGTGAACCAAGCGTAGGTGTTCTATAAAGCGGTCCCCAAGCTTCTGCTTGGTTTCCCCAATGTAGAGGAGGCCACACTGGGTACAGCGGATGCGGTATACGACATTGGCAGATGTGCAGGTGAACATCTGCTTGATGTGGAAAGTTTTCTTGGGGCCTGGGATGGGGGTGAGGGAGGAGGTATGGGGGCAAGTGTAGCACCTCCTGCAATTGCATGGGAAAGTGCCAGGTGTGGTGGGGTTGGAGGGCAGTGTGGAGCGGAGAAGGGAATCACGGAGAGTGGTCTCTCCTGAAAACAGATAAGGGTGGGGGTGGAAAAATGTCTTTGCTGGTGGGGTCGGATTGCAGATGGTGGAACTGTCGGAGGATTGATCTGTTGGATCCAGAGGTTGGTGGGGTAGTATGTGAGGATGAGGGGGATTCTCTTTTGGCGGTTATTGCGGGGACAGGGTGTGAGGGATGAGTTGTGCAGCCCAATGGTATCAATGTGGATTTCACAAGCTTCAAAATGTCCCCTCCTCCCACTGTATCCCAAAACCATCCAACTCGTCCCCACCTCCCTAACCTGTTCTTCCTCTCACCCATCCTCTCCTCTGACCTCAAGCTGCACCTCCATTTCCTACCTACTAATCTCATCCCGCCCCCTTGACCTATCCGTCCACCCCGGACTGACCTATCCCCTCCCTACCTCCCCACCTACACTCACCTCTAGTGGCTCCATCCCTGCCCCTTTAACTTGTCTGCCTCCTGTTCACCTATCCGCTCTTCTATCCATCTTCAATCAGCCTCCCCCCTCTCCTTATTTATTTCAGAACCCTTTTCCCCCCTCCCCTTCCCCCTCCCCCTTTTCTGATGAAGGATCTAGGCCCGAAAAGTCAGCTTTTGTGCTCCTAAGATGTCTCTTGACTCAGATACTGGTCTGGGGTCCCAGGTTTGAATCCTACTAATCACCAAAAGTGTATTTTAGGGTATTGTGACACAGTGGTAGTGTCACTAGCTCTGAGCCAGGAAATCTACGTTCAAGTCTCACCTGCTCCAAGCGTGTGTAATAATTTGTTTTCAGAAAACACAAGCTCAGCATGATATCTCAGTGGTTAGCACTGTTGCTTCACAGTGCTAAGGACCCTGTTCGAATCCAGCTTCAGGTGACTGTCTGTGTGGAGTTTGCACATTCTCTCCATGCCTGTGTGGATTTCCTCCCATAGTCCAGAGATGTGTAGGCCAGGCGGATTGGACACGCTAAATTGCTCATTGTTTCCTGGGATGTGTAGGTTAGTTGGGGTAGCAATGAGAAATGCAGGGTTATGAGGATAGGGTAGAGGGGTGGGTTTAGGTGGGATGGCCTTCAGAGGGCTGGTGTGGACCCAGTGAGCCAAATAGTCTGCTTCCATGTTCTAAGGATTTTATAACTCTACCTCCGAACACGCGGGTTTAAAAAAAAAACTTCATTCCCTACTCAAACTCTAATCCACTTCTTGTATGCTTTCTAAAGCTGAAATAGGCTCTTTGTTGCCAATGTGTTTTATTTGATCCTGAGGTGAGCTTCCAATCTGCGCCATTACGAAGACCACTATTTACCGCATGTCTCATGTTGCTTTAGTCTGCCCTACATCTTTGATACTTTCTGATTTACAATGCCTTCTTCACCTTTTGAAATTCCTGCTTCAGATGTAAATGTCACTGGCAAAGCAAGGATCTATGCGCATCCTTGAAAAGGTGGTGATGAGCCTCCTTCTTGAACTGCTACAGTCCTTGAGATGTCGGTCCCTTTTCAGTTGTTTGTTGGAAGGTAGTTCCAGGGTTTTGGCCCAGTTATTTTGAAGAAATAGCAACACAATTGCAAGTGAAGATAGTGTGTGACTGTGGAGGAACTTGCAGCAGTTGTTTTTCCCATGCCGTTTGGTGTGATACAGTTAGAAGTTTGGAAGGTGCTGGCTAGGGAGCCTTGGTGAGATTTTACAATGCATCTTACAAAGCATCTCTACGACTGATGCACAGTGATAACAATGAATGTTTGAGGTGCTTTGTAAGACAGCTTTGTCCTGGATGGTGCTGACCATCTCGTTTTTGTGTTGTTTTGGTGGCATTCATCCAGTCAAGTATACAGTATTCCATCACACTCCCGGTTTGTGCCTTGTACATAGAGGACAAGCTTTGGAGAGTCCTTGGGTGAGACACTTTCATCCGAATTCCTATGTTCTTATTAGCTTTTGTTGCCACAATATTTATGTAGATGTTGATGTGTTCGCCGAGTTGGGAGGTTTGACAGCAGGTGTTTCATCCCCTTACTAGGTGACATCCTTAGTGCTGTGGAGCCTCCTGTGAAGTACTGTTGTCTTGTCCTTGTTCAAATTTATATGGTCCAGTTTTTGCTGCTTCTGGTTGTGCCTTGTAACGGTCAGTATGTCAGGTCTAATTCAATGTGTTTGATGATGGAGTCTGCTGATGAATGCCAAACCTCCAAGAATTCCCTGGCTATCCACTGTTTGGCTTGTTCTATGATAGTAGTCTCACTTGAAAGTTTGGTTTTCTTGTCTGTATGTTTTGAAACCGAGGACATCTGGTCGTGCTAGGTAACATCGTCAGTGAGACCTCTGATAAAGTGATGTTGCTCTACTCTGCTTGGAATTTATACTGTCTGGTCCGTTATGATGAGTAGTGTCACTTCCGGTTTTGTTCAGTATGGGTTTGTATCTGGGGTCTGATTCTATACATTTGTTGTTATAGAATGTAGAATTGGACCCCATAGACAAACCCATACTGAACAAAACCGGAACTGACACTACTGAGCATAACAGAATTTATATTGTCCGGTCTAAGTGGAGTAGAACAACATTGCTTCATCAGAGGCCTCACTGATGATGTCACCTAGCACGGTGACGAAACGTCTGAACGGAAACAAGCTAGCTTGGTGAGCAATCAACAATCTCACCCACAACCCAATCTACAAACCTTTGCTAAAACCTTAAACATCTGGTCGTGTTATTTAGTTGCTAGCTGGTGTTTGTGGATATGGGTTGCTAATTGTCTGCCTGTTTGTCCCACGTAGTGTTTTGTGCAATCTTCGCATAGCATCTTGTATGGTATCCAATTTCGACGAACACACAAACATCTACAATCAGCATCCGAGCTACAAATCTTTACTCAAACCCTGAATGATATTTATGTGGCTGATCCAGTACAGTTTCTTGTCAATGGTAACTCCCTGAGATGTCGACTCTGGGGAACTCGGTGACTGTAATGCTGTTTAATGTCAAGGGGAGATAACTAAATTCTCCCTCTTTGTTGAGCTCATGGTATTGCCAGTGATATACTTACTGGATAGAGGAAACAGAAGTTTGATTAATGAGTCATTTTCAGGCTGGCAGTCTGTAATTAGTGGAGTGCCACAACGAGCATTATGGGAGCCTCAACCATTTATGATCCGTAGTGAAAACTTGGATGGAAGAACTGACTGTATTACGGTCAAATGAGAGATTGATGCAAAAATAGGTAATAAAACGAGTTGTGAGGAGGATACAAAAAGTCTACAAAGTGAGGTAGACAGGTTAATTGATTGGACAAAAAATTGTCATTTGGAAAATAATGCTCACTTGGCAAGGAAGAACCAAACGAATATTATTTAAATACCAAGAGATTGCAGAATATAGAGGGATCTTGTATGTTATGATCCTAGCTGAGTACTGGACAAGTCAGTTTCCAGACTGAAATCTGTCTTGATATTGTCTTTTTTCCAATTTGATGAGAGAGTCTTTCACTGAAATATAAGTCCATAATGATGCAGATTTGATTTAACAATAAAACAGAAGTTTATTACCCAAAAGAAGCAATGACACAGAATAAACAAAGCTGATTATATATAATACAAATTGAAAGATTTCAAAACTCAGTGAAAATGCAATCCCATCTGTCCCACTCAAGCTACTCTCAATCTCTTCAGTTCTATAATTCCATTTTTATTCACTCATAGAACATGGGCTTCACTGGCTGGGCCAGCATTTATTGCCCTTGAAATGGTAGTGGTGAGCTGCCTTTGTGAACTGCTGCAGTTTAGGAAGGGAGTTCCAGGATTTTGACCCAGTGACACTATAGGAATATTTCCAAGCCTGATGCTGAGTGACTGAGAGAGGATCTTGAAGGGAGTGATGTTCTCATGTAACTATTGCTCTTGTCTTCTAGACGATAGTCGTTGTGCATTCGAAGGCTGCTGGCTTAGGAGGAGTGCATTTTGTAGATGGTGCATACTGTTGCAATTGAATGTCAGTTGTGAAAAGACTAAACTGAATCACATTCACAAGCAATCAAGTGGGTTTCTTTGTTATGGATGGTGTCAAGTTACCTGAGCGTTGTTGGAGTTGCACTCACCCAGGCAAGTGGGGAGTATTCCATCAGACGTCTGACTTGTGCCTTATAAATGGTGGACAGACTTTAGGGAGTCTTGAGATGAGTTACCAGCTGCAAGATTTTGAATCTCTGACCTACTGTGATAACTGAGATAATGGGAACTGCAGATGCTGGAGAATCCAAGATAATGAAGTGTGAAGCTGGATGAACACAGCAGGCCAAGCAGCATCTCGGGAGCACAAGAGCTCTTGTGCTCCTGAGATGCTGCTTGGCCTGCTGTGTTCATCCAGCTTCACACTTTATTATCTACTGTGGTAACTAATGTATTTTCATGACTAGTTCAGTTCAGTTCCTCCTCAGTAGTAAACTCCCAGGATGTTGATGGTGGGAGATTCAATGATGACAATATGATGGAATGCCAAGGGACAATTGTTAGATTCTCTCTTGTTGGAAATGGTCATTACCTTGAATTTGCGTGCTATGAATATTTATTAGCCCAAGCTTCGATTTTCATGTGGATGTTCTTGAGCCTGGACATGGACTGCTTCAGTATCAGAGGAACCGCAAATGGTGCTCAGCCTTGTGCAATCATTAGTAAACACTCCTACTTCTGATCTTATGATGGAGCGAAGGTCATTGGAATCACTGAAAATGGTTGGGCCAAGGACACTACCTTGAGGAATTCTTGTAGAAATGTTCTGGAGTTGAGATAACTGACCTCTAGCCGTGACAACTGTCTTCTTTTGTGCTAGGTTTGACTTCAACCAGCAAAGAGATTTCCTTTGATTCTAACTGACTCCAGTTTTGCTAGAGCTCTTTGATGTCATGTGGTCATACTGAGTGTATATTGTGTAATAAAAAAGGAATCATTGGGAATGTAGCTGCGTGAGGCTCCTTGGGGAAGCGTGAGCCCAATGTGATAGATTTATTTATTAGTGTGGAGAGTGACATAGTTGATTCTGAGGCTATGGTCCTGAATCTAAATAAAGGAAACTATGATTGTATGAGGCATCACCTGGTTCTGATAAATTAGGGAGTGTTACACAGAGATAACAGTAAATGCCAGGTAATGGCAATATTTAAAGCGCACATGGAGGAACTGCACCGATTGTTCATTGCAGTCTGGTGCCAAAGTACAGCTGGAAAACTGGACTGACTCGCTAACAAGGGAAGTCAGAGTTGAGATAACAAAGTGTGGAGCTGGATGAACACAGCAGGCCAAGCAGCATCTTAGGAGCACAAAAGCTGACGTTTCGGGACTAGACCCTTCATCAGAAAAGGGGGATGGGGAGAGGATTCTGAAATAAATAGGGAGAGGGGGGAGGTGGACTGAAGATGGATGGTGGAGAGGAGAGTATGGGTGGGGAGGTATGGAGGGGATAGGTCAGTCCGGGGAGGATGGACAGGGCAAGGGGGCAGGATGTAGCTAGTAGGTAAGAAAAAGAGGTCTGACTTGAGGTTGGAGGAGGGGTTAGGTGAGAGGAAGAACAGGTTAGGGAGGTGGGGACGAGATGGGCTGGTATTGGGATGCAGTGGGTGGAGGGGAGATTTTGAAGCTGGTGAAATCCACATTGATACCATTGGGCTGCAGGGTTCCCAAGTGGAATTTGAGTTGCTGTTCCTGCAACCTGCGGGTGGCATCATTGTGGCACTGCAGGAGGCCCAGGATGGACATGTCATCTAAGGAACGGGAGGGGGAGTTGAAATGGTTTGCGACTGGGAGGTGCGGTTGTTGATTGTGAACCGAGCGTAGATGTTCTGCAAAGCCGTCCCCAAGCCTCCGCTTGGTTTGTCCAATATGGAGGAAGCCACATTGGGTACAGCGGATGCAGTATACCACATTGGCAGATGTGCAGGTGAACATCTGCTTGATGTGGAAAGTCATCTTGGTGCCTGGGATGGGGGTAAGGGAGGAGGTGTGGGGGCGTGTAGCACATCCGGTGGTTGCATGCGAAGGTGCCGGGTATGGTGGGGCTGGAGGGGAGTGTGGAGCGGCCAAGAGAGTCGAGGAGAGAGTGGTCTCTCTGGAAGGCAGACCAGAGTGGGGTTGGAAAAATGTCTTTAGTACACCTCCTCGCACCCACCTTCCTGCAAAAATTCCATCCCCTATTCCCAATTCCTTCACCTCCGCTGCATCTGCTTCCAGGATGAGGCATTCCACTCCACTACATCCCAGATGTCCTTGTTCTTCAAGGACCGCAACTTCCCCACCCACAGTGGTCGAGAACGCCCTCGACCATGTCTCCCGCATTTCCCGCACCTCATCCGTCACACCCCGCCCCCGCAATAACCGCCAAAAGAGAATCCCCCTAGTCCTCACATACCACCCTACCAACCTCCGGATACAGCACATCATCCTCCGACACTTTCGCCATCTACAATCCAACCCCACCCTTGTCTGCCTTCTGGAGAGACCACTCTCTCCGTGACTCCCTTGTCTGCTCCACACTCCCCTCCAACCCCACCATTCCCGGCACCTTCCCATGCAACCACCGGATGTGCTACACGCCCCCACATGTCCTCCCTCACCCCCATCCCAGGCATCAAGATGACTTTCCACATCAAGCAGATGTTCCCCTGCACATCCGCCAATGTGGTATACTGCATCTGCTGTATCCGGTGTGGCTACCTCTACATTGGGGAAACCAAGCAGAGGCTTGGGGTCCGCTCAGTTCGCAATAAACAACTGCAACTCCCAATCGCGACCCATTTCAACTCCCCCTCCCATTCCTTTGATGACATGTCCATCCTGGGCCTCCTGCAGTGCCACAATGATGCCACCCGCAGGTTGCAGGAACAGCAACTCATACTCTGCTTGGGAACCCTGCAGCCCAATGGTATCAATGTGGATTTCACCAGCTTCAAAATCTCCCCTCCGCCCCCCCCCCCCCCCCCCCCCACTGCATCCCAATACCAGCCCATCTCATCCCCACCTCCCTAACCTGTTCTTCCTCTCACCTATCCCTTCCTCCCATCTCAAGCCGTGCCTCCATTTCCTACCCACTAACCTCATCCCGCCCCCTTGACCTATCTGTCCTCCCTGGACTGATCTATCCCCTCCCTACCTCCTCACCCGCACTCTCCTCACCACCTATCTTCTCCTCTATCCATCTTCGGTCTGCCTCCCCCTCTCTCCCTATTTATTTCAGAATACTCTCTCCACCCCCCTTTTTTGATGAAGGCTGTAGTCCCGAAACAATACCTTTTGTGCTCCTAAGATGCTGTTTGGCTTGCTATATTCATCTAGCTCCACACTTTGTCATCTTGGATTCTCCAGCATCTGCAGTTCCCATTATCTTTTGAAGGCAGAGTTGATATGAGATTCAAGGAAGGGGTCAAAAAATCTTCAAATCTGACAACTGGGAGCAGTTTAGATTTCAGTAAAGGAGGACATAGAGGTTCTTTTAAGAGGAACAAAATAGAGTTTGAGAATAGGCTTGAGGGGAATATAGAAACTGATAGTAAAAGCTCCTACATGTAAGAGAAAAAGGAAAGGATCAGTGAACACAAATGTAGGCTCCTTACAGCTAGAAATGGAGCAGGTTCTAACGGAAAACAAAGAGATGGGAGGCCAATTAAGCACGCTTCTTGGTTCGTCTTCGAAAGGACGATGCAAATAATGACCCAAACATTTTGCAGAGCTCAGGATCTAGTCCGAAGGAGGAACTGAAGGAAATCACTGTAAGTAGGGATTGTAGATGTTAGGGAGGTTGGTGGGATTAAAGGTTGCTAAATCCCTATGGCTCAATAATGTACATCCCAGAGTATTTAAGGAAGTGGCCATAGAAACAGTGGTTGAATTAGTGATCATCTTTCAGGATTCTATAAATTCTGGAACAGTTCCTCTGTATTGGAGGATAGGTAATGTAAACCCCACTTTTTTTTTAACAAAAGGAGAGAGAGAAATGTGGCCTAGTTAGCCTGACATTGGTGGTAAAGAAAATGCTAGAGTCCATTATAAAGGTTTATAAAAGAGCTCTTGGAAAACAGTGCCAAGATTGTCAAAATCTGCATGGGTTTATGAAAGGGGAGTCATGCTTGACAAATCTAACAGAATTTTTTGAGGCTGTAGCTAGATAAGTTGGTGAAAGGGAACCAGTGGATGCGATTTACATGAACTTTTAAAAGGGTTTTTAATAAGGCCCCACATTGGACATTAGCATGTAAAAGTAAAGGGTACTGGATTGGGGCTAGTGTACTGACCTGGATAGAGAACTGGTTGGCCAATAGGAAACAAAGAGTAGGAATAAATAGATCTTTTTCTGAGGAGCACCCAGTAACTAGTGGGGTACTGCAGGGACAAGTGCTTGGACATTTTCTATTAATTACATTTAGTACCCTCGTCCATGTTATGTCTCCAAGGTTGGAGATGGCACAAAGCTTGGTGGATAGGTGAACTGTGAGGAGGATGCAGTGATGCTTCAGTGTGAATGGGAAAGTTGTGAGCGTGAGAAAATGCATGAAAGATGAAGTATAAAGTGGATAAATGTGAGTTTATCCACTTAGGTAGCAAATTGTCTGAATGTCAGTAGATTGGTAGATGGACAGGTATGACAAGACTTGGGTATCATTGTACACCAATCATAGAAAGTAAGCATGTAGATCTGGTAAGCAGTGAAGAAGGCAAATAGTATGTTGTCCTTCATAGTAATTGTACAGAGTCCTGGTGAGACCATACCCGGAGTGTTGTGAGCCATTTTGGCCTCTTTATCTGAGGAAGAATGTTCTGGCTGTGGAGGGTATGCAACAACAAGTTTTACCACACCATTTCCTAGAATGGCAGGACTAACGTATTAAGAGAGACTGGATTGCTTAGGATGGAATCCACTGGAATTTAGAAGAACAATGGGAAATCGCATACAAACTGTCTACAATTCTAACAGGACTAGACAAGGGAAAAGCAAAAATAACGTTCCCGATGACCAGGAAGTTCAGAATTAGGGGCCACACTCTTCAGGATATGGGATAAACTGTTTGGGATTGAGACACGGTGTAATTTCTTTCCCCAGAGAGCGGTAAACCAGTGGGTTACTTTGCCACAGAAAGCAGTTGAGCCTAAAACATGCGTGTTTTCAAGAAGGAGTTAGATTTAGTTCTTGGGTTTAAAGGAATCAAAAGGCTTTGGGAGAAATCGGGGACAGGATATTGAGTTGGATGATCAGCCATAATCATATTGAATGGCAAGCAGGCTCAAAGAGCCAAATGGCCTACTCCTCCGATTTTCTAAGTTTCTGTGTTTGTACCAAGGCTGTAAAGAGGTAAAGAGCTGAATAGCCCTGAAGGAACCAGAATTAAACATTATTGCTGAGCACGTGCTGCTTGATAACACAGTTGATGGCATTTGCCATCACTTTACTGAT
Organism: Stegostoma tigrinum; assembly: GCF_030684315.1. NCBI lineage: Eukaryota > Metazoa > Chordata > Chondrichthyes > Orectolobiformes > Stegostomatidae > Stegostoma > Stegostoma tigrinum. The sequence goes on from NC_081357.1 coordinate 24,490,026, forward strand.
TGACAGCAGACTGATGGAGTGGTAATTGGCGAGGTTGTATTTGTCCTTTTTTTGTGTAAGACTGCATACCTGGATAATTTCCCACGTGGTTGAGTAGACGATAGTGTTGTAACTGTTCTGGAATAGCCTTGCTAATTTGGGAATCGCAGGTTCTGGAGCACAGGTACAAATGCCAAACTGTTTCCAAAGCCCCGTAGCTTTTGCAGTATCTTGTACTTCCAAACTTTTATTGATATAACCTACAGTGAACGAATTGGCTGAAGGTTGATATCTGTGAAGCTGGGATATCTGGAAGAGACCAAAGTGGATCATACACTTGGCACTTCTGGCTGAAGATTGTTGTGAATGCCTGTGCCTTAACTTTTGCACTGATGTGGTGGGCTTCCCTAATATTGAGGATGGGGATGTTTGTGAAGCCTGATTCCCCTGTGATTTGTTTAATTAGCCTCCACTACTTATGACTGGATGTGGCAGACTTGCAGAGCTTAGATCTGATCCGTTTCTTGTGGAATAGTACAACCGTTGTTGCCGTTCATGCAGCTGGCATGAACTAATCCTGTTTTTCAATTCCCCCAGTTCAAGACCATATTTTTAGGTATGTCTGGTACACCCTCCTGCACTCTTCCTTGAACAAGGCTGCTCCCTGGCTTGGATAGCAACGGTTGAGTTGGACATCTGCTGGGCCATAAGTTTGCAGATTGTGTTGGAGTAGAATTCAGCTGCTGTTGATGGCCTAGTCTTGAATTGCAAATCTGTGCAAAGTTGGTCCCATTTAGCATGGTGATAATGGCGCGCAGCATGATGCAGGGTATTATCAATGTGAAAATGTAACTTCATCTCCACAGGGATTGAAAATGGCATGAATTACTGCATTTTCAGTAAGCAGATTGATGAGGATGAGGTGAAGAATGTTTTTCTGATGTGTGGCTTTCACCACCTCCTGCCACAGACCCTGTCTAATAACTGTGCCCTTTAGGACTTGCCCATTTTGGTCAGTAGTTGTACTGCCAAGCGCTTTTGGAGTTGGATATTGAAATCCCCTACTGAGAGTACATCTTGTGCCCCTGCCACCTTCAGTACTTCCTCTCATTACAGTTTAACATGGGAGAATGTTGATTTAATCAGCTGAGGGGAACCATTACTTAGGGTAATCAGCAGGAGGTTTCCTTTCCCCTGTTTGACAGGCTGCCATGAGACTTGATTGGATCCAGAGTCAATGTTGTGGATCCCTGGGGTATCTCCTTTTTGACTCTTTGCTGCCACACCTTTGCTCGGTCAGTTCTGCCAGTGGGAGGGGACATACCCAGGTATGGCGATAGTGTTGTTTAGGGCATTGTGTAATGTATGCAAGAGACTTGGTCTGTCCTTGAATGTTGCCAAATAAAAACTTTTATTGATCCAGACCTGGTCAGTCAAATATTTCAACCCCCATATATGTTACAGTTGAGACTCTGAAATATGTTGAGCACTCCCTATACCTTGGCAATCACCTCTCTCAAATGTCCAAAGGCTGGGTTGATTGCCTACAACTATCACAACTATCTTTCTTTGTGCTAAGTATCACACCAGGCAGCCAGCTTCTAACCCTCCAGATTCCATACATTTCAGCTCATTCAAAAGTCTGTTGCCATGTTCTAAGTCATTTCAAGACTTGTAATCCTGTTACCCTTGTGCTCACTGACTTTCATTGCCAGACTCAGCTTTAACATTCCATACTAAGGGGAGACGATAGCCTAGCGGTATTATCGCTGGCCAGTTAATTCAAAGACCCAGGTAACGTTCTGGGGACCCGGGTTCGAATCTGGGTGGAAGAAATTGGGGCAGATTATGTAATTTGAAATTTGAAGTCAATGAAAAGAAAATCTAATGATGACCATGAATCCATTGATTGTCAAGAAAAACCCATCTGGTTCACTTCCTTTAGGAAAGGAAACAGCCATCATACCTGGTCTGGCCTACAAATGGCTGCAGACCCACAGCAATGTGGTTGACTCTTAACTGCCCTCCGGGCAATTAGGGATGGGCAATAAATGCTGCCTAGCCAGCGATGCCCTCTTTCCGTTAATGTTTAAAAAAAAAATTTGGTTCCAACATTTTCACAGCCTTGTCCTCTCTTTCGGCAAGCTCTTCCAGTTCTAGAACTTCTTAAAGATAACTGCAAGTTCCTATTTCAGTTGCATATATTCAACTTTAATTGCTTCATTTGTGACTCTGTCTAATGGCCAACACCCTGTGCTCTGGAATTCCTTTCCCTCACCTCTCTGCCTCCCTTTTGTCCTTTTAGAAACACCTTTAACCGTACCTACATTTCCTATATAAAAACTCTGCCTATAGTTTTAAAAAGCATGTAACTGATTATAAAGTGCTTTGAGTCATTTTGAAGACCTCCTAAAGATTGTTTTTTTTAATTCTTGTTTTGTTTCTCACCCTGAATCAGATGGAATGGAGGCAGAACAGGAAAGTAAATGGTGTTGGTGGCCTATATGCCAAATTGCTGCCTCTGCTGGTAACACTGATGAGCTAGGGGTGAACGGGAAAGTAGTCTCCCACTTCATTTACTAGACCAGTTGACTGCGAACTGTGAATTAATATAGCTGTTATCCTCCTTTTAGTTTTTCCAGTTTCTTGTTTGCCTGAGAAATTTTTGAAGTCTCACCTGTTTAATGATATTTTGAGGTTTTCAAGAGGTAATTGAATTCTAAATGGCTTCCTTTGTGGAAGTAGTCAAGATAACACCTCAATCTGCCTATACTTCCTGACTGAATTGAATCAACAAGTATCAGTCTTGTGACTTATGGTAGCCATTTTTAAACAACATATGTCGGCAAAATGTCAAATTACCTTTCTTTATAATGTATTTAGAATGTAGCCCACCTCCACTACTGCACATTGAAGCCACTAATTGGACAGGTAGACCTGTCGCTGGGGTCATTAAGTCCCAACCCCATGAAAATCATACATCATAGTACACTGATAACAGTAGCAGTTTGTGATCCTGAGTGTAACACACTTGGTAATCTCGCCTCTTCAGGAAAAATCCAATCCCAAGTTTGTCATTTTCTTTCTTTCTGCATGTTTTACCAAGTTCTTGGTCATCTTTCCAAACATCCTAATCTTGTATAAGACATATACATAATATCCCTATGTTGTTTGGTATCATATTTTGTTCAGTGACACTTCTTCTGTTATATCTTTGAACATAGAACATAGAACAATACAGCGTAGAACAGGCCCTTCGGCCCTCTATGTTGCACCAACCTGTGAACTAATCGAAGCCCATCCCCCTTCACTATCCCATCGTCATCCATATGCTTATCCAAGGACTGTTTAAATGCCCCTAATGTGACTGAGTTAACTACATTGGCAGGCAGGGCATTCCACGCCCTTACCACTCTCTGACTGAAGAACCTCCCTCTGACATCTGTCTTAAATCTATTACCCCATAATTTGCAGCTATGCCCCCTTGTACAAGCCGACGTCATCCTCCTAGGAAAAAGACTCTCACTGTCCACCCTACCTAATCCTCTGATCATCCTGTGTGTCTCTATTAAATCCCGTCTTAGCCTTCTTCTCTCCAATGAGAACAGACCCAAGTCCATCAGCCTTTCTTCATAAAACCTCTGCTCCAGACCAGGCAACATTCTGGTAAATCTCCTCTGCACCTTTTCCAATGCTTCCACATCCTTCCTGTCATGGGGCGACCAGAACTATAAGCAATATTCCAAGTGAGGCCGCACTAGCGTTTTGTACAGCTGCTGCATGACAACACAGCACCAGAACACAATCCCTCTACCAATGAAACCTAATACACTGTAAGCCTTCTTAATAGCACATCAACCTGGGTGGCAACTTTCAGGGATCTATGTACATGACACCAAGATCCCTCTGCACAGCCACACTACCAAGAATCTTTCCATCGACCCGATATTCTGCCTTCCTATTATTCTTCCCAAAGTGAATCACCGCACATTTATCCGTGTTAAACTCCATTTGCCACCTTTCTGCCCAATTCTGCAGTTTATCCAAGTTTCCCTGCAACCTGCAACATTCTTCCACACTGTCCACCACTCCACTGACTTTAGTGTCATCTGCAAACTTACTAATCCATCCACCTATGCCTGCATCCAAGTCATTTATAAAAATGACAAACAGCAGTGGTCCCAAAACAGATCCTTGAGTCACACCACTAGTAACCAGACTCTAGGCTAAATGTTTTCCATCAACCACCACTCGTTGCCTTCTTACAGAAAGCCAGTTTCTAATCCAAACTGCTAAATCTCCCTCAATCCCGTGCCCCTGTATTTTCTCCAATAGCCTACCACGTGGAATCTTATCAAAGGCTTTACTGAAGTCCATGTACACTACATCAACTGCCCTACCCTCATCCACATGCTTGGTCATGTTCTCAAAAAACTCAGAGACACGACCTGCCCTTGACGAATCCATGTTGACTATTTCCAGTCAAATTGTTGCTTGCTAGATGATTATAAATCCTATCTCTTATAATCCTTTGCAAAATTTTTCGTATAACAGACGTAAGGCTCACAGGTCTATAATTACCTGGGTCATCTCTACTGCCCTTCTTGAACAAGGGCACAACATTTGCAATCCTCCAGTCCTCTGGGACTAAACCTGTCGACAGTGACGACTCAAAGATCAAGGCCAAAGGCTCTGCCATCTCCTCCCTCGCATCCCAGAGAATCCTTGGAAAAATCCCATCCGGCCCAGGGGATTTATCTACCTTCACACCTTCTAGAATTGATAACACCTGCTTCTTACTAACGTCAATCCTTTCAAGTCTAATAGCCCGTATGTCAGTCTTCTCTACAATACTCTCTTTTTCCTGAGTGAAAATAGATGATAAATATTCATTTAGCACCTCTCCGATCTCTACCGGGTCCACACACAACTTCCCACTTCTGTCTTTGACTGACCCTATTCCTACCGTCGTCATACTTTCATTCCGCACATACCTATAGAAAGCTTTAGGGTTCTCCTTTGTTCTACCTGCTAATGACTGCTCATGTCCCTCCTTGCTCTTCTTAACTTTCTCCTTAAGTCGTTCCTAGCTCATCTGTAACTCTCCATCGCCTCATCTGAACCATCTCGTCTCAATGTCACATAAGCCTCCCGCTTCCGCTTAACAAGAGATACATTTTCTTTAGTAAACCATGGTTCCCTTACCTTAGCACTTACTCCCTGCTTGACAGGGACATACTTATCAAGGACACGCAATATCTGTTCCTTAAGTCAGCTCCACATTTCGATTGTCTCCATTCCCTGCATTTTGCTACCCCATTCTATGCCTCCTAAGTCTTGCCCAATTGCATTATAATTACTCTTTCCCTCTGGTATGTTCCTATCCCTTTCCATCGCGAGACTAAATGTAACCGAATTATGGTCACTCTTCTCCAAAGTGCTCACTTACCACTGAATCAAACACCTGGCCTGGTTCATTACCAAGTATCAGATTCACTGTGGCCTCTCCTCTTATTGGCCCTTCAACATACTGTGTCAGGAAACCCTCCTGCACACATTGGACAAAAACTGATCCGTCTGACGTACTAGAGTTATAGCATTTCCAGTCAATGTAGGGGAAGTTAAAGTCTCCCATAATGACCACCTTGTTCCTTTCACCCCTGTCATGAACCACTTTGCCAATCCTCTCCTCCACATCCCTGGAACTTTGCAGAGGCCTATAAAAGACTCCCAGCAGTGTGACGTCTCCTGTCCTGTTTCTGACCTCAGCCCATACCACCTCAGTAGACAAGTCCTCGTCAAAAGTTCTTTCAGCCACTGTTATACTGCCCTTGACTAACAAAGCCACACCTCCCCCTCTTTTACCACCTTCCCCGATCTTTATGAAAGGTCTAAACCCTGGAACCTGCGACATCCATTCCTGACCTTGCTCTATCCATGTCTCCCAAATGGCCACAACGTCAAAGCCCCAGGTACCTATCCATGCTGCAAGCTCACCCTACCTTATTCCTGGCGATGAAGTAGCCACACTTCAAACCAGCTTGCTGTCTGCCAGCACCCTCCTGTAACAGTGAATTCCTGTCCATGTCCTCCCTAGTCTCATCCTCCTGTGTACTGGAACTACACCAAAGGTTCCCATTGTTACTACATTACTACATCAAAAACCTTTTTATTGGTGCTGTTTTAGTTTTAGCATTGTTCGAGCCAACCTTGAACGAGTCAAAATACTGGGATCTAACCTACAATAGCCAGTTGCTTTGCTGTTAAATGATTATGTTTGAAATGCAAAAGGACATATGTTACGTTAAATTTAAATGTGCCTAATGAAAATACTCTTCACAAAGAGCAGTGTTTGTTGCTAATAATATATACATTTTGATAAGACCTTGGAAATAGAAACAGGACTAGGCCTTTTGGCCCCCTTGCATTTAACATCTCTCACATCCACTTTCCTGCCTTTTTCCTACAACCTTTGATTCCCCTACTGATCATGAACCTGTATATTATTAGTTTTAAATTTATGCAAACACTTTTCTCCAACTTCTCTCCATTACAAGGAAGTCCAAAGATATTCAACCCTCTGAGAGAATAAATTCCTTCTCATCTCAGTCTTAAATTGGCACTTGATTATTCTGAGATATGGTCCTAGACTCTTCCCTTGAAGGCAAATATCCTCTGTGTTTCTAACAAGTGTATTTTCAGACTGTCAAAAAGGCAGCATGTCACTACTATAAATCTGTTCTTAAAAATCTTCAGTTGTTGTAATAATATGGCCATATTTGAGAATTGGAAACCACTGAGGCATTATTATTTCTTTCTACATGTTAAAAGACATAAAACTTTGAGCTACAGCTATATGATACATTTACTATGGGGTTAGAATTGCTGTGAAGTGATGACTTTTGTTATCACCCTATTTTGTCTGATCAGTGCAAGATCAATTTTTCTCCTTATGTATTTTCTTCGTTGGCTTTGAATATTGTTACCCATTTAATTATTTCTTTTTTTTTCTGTCAGTTGCTGCGAGAGCTGAAGCATCCCAACGTGATTGCTTTGCAAAAGGTGTTCCTTTCACACAGTGACAGAAAGGTCTGGCTCCTGTTTGATTATGCAGAACATGATTTATGGGTAAGGACCTAGTCAATAGAATATCAAGCATGTAAAAATTATTCCTTAATGTTACTTGCAACAAAAATACAAACCCGAGTTCTTTTAAATCTATCATCCACTATAAGCCAAAGCAATCACTGTTTTGTTGTTAGCTAGTCAAAATTTCACAATAGCAAGTATTTATTTAGTTATTGCATGTTTCACCTCCCTCTCCATAATAATTTCACATGTAGGTAGGGTATACAGTAGCAGTTTAGAACAAAAGTATTTATTAAATCTGACTTTAAATCAAAATTTTCAAAAGAGAAGCAAATTTTCTCTAGCCCTAGAAAATGGCACCCAACAAAAGGGTACAGATGAGGTCCATCAGTCAGGATGGTGGCATTTACTGGTATCTTGTTGGAGCTGGAGGAAATATTTCTGTCCCTTGACAATTTTCAGAATCAGAAGAACTATTAGAATCAGAGCCAGCAAGGATTTAATGTAAGACTGAAAGAAATAAGAGCCGAAGCCGACTATTCAGCCCGTTGATTCTGCTTTGCATTCATGGCTGATCTAATAACCCACAACTCCACTTTTCTGCCTTTTCACTATAACCCTTAATTCCCTTACTGACTTAAAAAGTCTATCTCAGCCTTGAATATACTTAATGACCAAGCCTCAACGGGTCATAGGCGATTCACTGTGGTAAAGAACTCCACAGATTCATTACCCTCTGAGAAAAGAAATTCCTCCTCATCTGTTTTAAGTATGCAACCCTTTTTGCTCGGATTATGCTGTCTGATCCTAGACTCTCTTTCACAAAGGAAACAATTTTTCTCATCTACCCTGTGAAGTCCCCTAAAAATCTTGTACTTTTTTTAATGAAGTTGCCTCTCATTCTTTGTATCTATTGCAATCAAAATATCAATCTACTCAACTTCTCATAATACAGTCCCTTCATACCTGGTATAAAGCTAGTGAACCTTTTCTGGACCGACTCCAAAACCTCTTTCCTTGGATAAGGGGCCTAAAACTGCTCACAGTATTCCAGCTGTGGTCTGCATGGTGTTTTGTACAGTTTTAGGAAAATCTCCCTACTTTTATACTTTATTCCCTTTGAAATAAAGGCCAACGTTCCATTTACCTTCCCTATTGCCTGCTGAACTAGGATATTAGTATCTTGTAAGTTATGAATGAGGATTCCCAAATATCACTACTGTAACTTTCTGCAGTCTTTTTCCATTTAGATAATATTTAGCTCCTCTATCCCTGTGGCCAAAGCGCATAATCTCACATTGCCCCACATTACGTTCTGTCTGATAAGTTTTTGCCTACTCACTTAATCTGTCCGTAATCTTCTGCAGACTCTGTGTGTCATCCTCACCACTTGCCTTCCCATCTATTTTTGTGTCATCCGTAAACTTGGCTATGGTGCATTCGCTTTTCTCATCCAAGTCATTAATATAAATAGGAAATAATTGACAGGGCAGGCAGCTTCTGCAGCCCAGCCAGATTCTTTTTTTTTGATGAGTTTCCCTTCATCACTGCAAATTTATGTTTGTCTTCAGCCTCCCTGTGGAATGCAGCAGGTCTGCACCCTGCCTCAAGTGTCCACCATTGGTGATGATGCTGCTGAGGCTTCTGAGTTGTCTGCTCTCTATTAGCATTAATTGGCACCCCCTGTAAAACAAGGGCAAGTCCCAATGGCCACCTAACCAGCATGGACCCCTGTATATGACCTATGTTAGTCTGCTCACCCATTAGCTTAATTGGCTCATTGATTATGTAGCATGTGCATAATCTGGAATTGAGAGATTAGCTATAAAGAGAGATTACATAAAATAGGATAATATTTTCTGGAGTTAGAAGGTTATGTAGTGATCTGATTGAAGTTTAAAAGTGTAAGGGTAACAGGGTAGATATTTAAAATCCGAAAGAACTGCGGATGCTGGAAATCAGGAACAAAAGCAAAATTCCTGGAAAAGCTTAGCAGGTCTAGCAGCATCTGTGAAGGAAAAAACAATGTTAACATTTTGGGTCTGTGACCCTTCCTTAGAACTCAGGGTAGATATTTATATCAGTTGGTGCCTTTAGGAGGTGTAGTCTAAATTCGGGTCAGACTTTTCAGCAACATTCCTACATACAAAGGCTGGTAAACGTTTGGAACTCTGTTTAGAAAAGCCAATTGATGAGAGGTCACTTGCTAACCTGAAACTTGAGATTTGTTTAAAAAAAGTGAAAGAAATGCGGATGCTGGAAATCAGAAATGAAAACAGAAATTGCTGAAAAATCTCAATAGGTCTGGCAGCATCTGTGGAGAGATTTGTAGTTTTTTTTGTTAACCAAAGGTATTCAGGAAAATGGGCAAAGATGGTGTATGGTATCAGACCACAGATACATCATTCAGTTATATAATGGCTTGAAAAGCTTGAGAGGCTGAATACCCATCTCCTGTTCCTATGATAGGTGTGAAGAGGTAACAAGAGTCAAATATAAACATAAAAACTTGACAGTCCCTTGAAACTGTGAAAAGAATTTGGCATTTTACAGATAGTAACGTAAATATAAGGGAGTAATAATAAATTTATGCAGAACATTGGTTGAACCAAAGGCCTTTGCAGGTAGGTTCCCAATTATAGAGTTAATTTGGATGGAAAATTATGGTTATGAGGAAAGACTTGAGATATTGGAGCAGAGAAGGCAAGATTAAATTTAAAGTTATGTGTGTCTATGGGGTGAATAGGGAAAGATTTTCAGTTGGCAGATGGCTCAGGAATGAGAAGTAATAAACTTTAAAATTCTTTGTTAGAAAATGAGAGAAGAGGCTGTAATTTTTTTTATTCTCATGATTTGTTGGAGTATGGAATGCTTACCACGTGAGTGCTTTTTGCAGAGATAATTCATTCTTTTCAATGTGATAAAGATTTGAAGCAGGGAAGGATTCAGAATATGGTGAGTGTGATGGAATTACTCATAGTGAAAGCAGAGAAAATGGGGAGAAAATCACCACTCCCAGTTTGGTAAACTGCATAATTCTGAGGTGTAGATGGATGGAGGCATTCTAATGTGTGAGTTAATTTGTATGTTAACGGAAAGCTAATATGCAGATATGGTGTAAAATTGACAAGATGCTATCCTTTATTAAATCAGGAATTTTACATAAAAGTTAGGATGTTATGTTTTAGTTATACGGGGTACTTTTGAGACTCCCTTCCAAACTGCATTTGGTCTCTCTGCAGTGCGTGAACTGTAGTAGAGCGGGAAGGAAACTCATTACTACCACCTTGAGGGAGATCAACTGGGGAAGGCAGTGAATGCTGTACTAGCCTGTGATGCCCACATCCCTTGAATTAAGAAACTTCTATGCATCTATGAAGTCAGTGAACAACAACATTGTGTTACTCTGCCCAAAAGCCTCCTAGTGCAACAGATATGATTCGGTTGTCATGGAGCAGAAACAATTTATTTTGGGTTTTTAAATAAATGGTTCTTTCCTCTCATATGTGTGTTGTCAGTAAAGCTACTATTTGGTTTCCATCCCTAATTGCCCTTGAGGGCCAATGTGCACCACACCAGACCAGGTAAGGACAACAGATTTCCTTGCATAAAAGACATAGGTTTATAGGACAATTGATGATGGTTTTGTGATCAGTATTTCTGAGACAAGCTTTCATTTCAGCTTTGTTTTTGGGGGATCAACTAATTGAATTTAAATTCCACCAATTGCAATGCTGTGATTTGAACCTTAACCTGAGCATTAGCCTGGGCCTCTGGGTTATTTGTCTAGCGACAATACTTCTTCACTGCGTCCTCCTATGTTGATTGTGTTATAAGAGACAGAAATAGGAGTATGAAAGAATGATGCCATGAAGATGAATCAATTTATAGATTTGACCTCAATTGCAAGTTCTCAAACTTGTATGATTTATTTATCCATGTTTAATCCTTCCAACTAAATTGTAACGAGAACACGTCTCTGACATTTCTAAAGTTGGACCTATAGTTTTTGTTCTCTCAATTTCATGTCTTTTATTCATTTAGCTGAGGACGCTGGGAAGTGATCACAAATCCCATGGCATATTTGATATAATTCAACACCATAGAATATGTTCCTTTAACTTTAGAAATATTATTACATTTCAGTTACTTGTTTGGGCCTACTAATGTAAAATGCGTAACCTGGTGAACATGGGAACAAGAGAGACATGGGAACAAGACCAAACTGTCACATTGAAATATCGGATTAGAAATCTTAAATCTCAAACTGAGTACTGTATTCCCAATTTTGGATCAATAGGCTAAGGTTCTGTTCTTGCAGTGAATAATAATAAAGCATAAATACATGAAATTATGCAATGAAGTGGCATAAAATTTGAGCTTTGCCAAATATTATTGCTGTGCAGTGAAGAACTGTTGCCAATCCTGTAATAGATCTGGCATTTTTTCATAGAGGTTCATAATTCAATATCTGTCATATCTACTTTGTATATGCCAATGAACGAATCTCTGTTATATCTTCGTTAACCTATAATGAGAAAATAATTTAAATTAATGTAAAACAAAATGTGAGGAGCAGTAAATTTTGTTGCTGCAGTGTCATCAATGAACAATGCATGAAGGTTATTGATAATGTAAAATCTGTTGTGAACTTTAAGATTTAATATTTTTTCTAATTTGTTTTGCTCTTTTGTAGCATATTATCAAGTTCCATCGTGCCTCAAAAGCAAATAAAAAGCCAGTACAGCTACCAAGGGGAATGGTCAAATCACTGCTTTATCAAATACTTGATGGAATTCATTATCTCCATGCAAACTGGGTTCTTCATAGGGACTTGGTAAGTATAATACTCTGAAAGTTAATGAAGAAACAGAACTTGAGTGCTTCTGCAGAAAATGTTACGAGACCAATGCCCAATTATGGCTGACTTTGAGCTCCTGTTTGGTTGCGGATGCATTGCCAAAAATTTCCATTCTTATCAGCTATTGACTGGGACCTCAGTAAGTTCCACAACAGACTGTCTATGCTTTGCAAATCATAAAATCTGAGCAATATTTGAGCATATCTTATTTGTATTGTGTTGAGTACGGTGATGAACTTGCATGCTATTTTAAATGAAGTCCACTTGTACATAAGTTTATCTACAGAGGCCTGAAATGAAAAGCCAGACAGGTGCTCTGTTATTATATTGACAAAAAAATGAAAAAAATGTCTGCATGTTATTATAAAAAGTTGACCTTGGATTTGTTTGTTGCAAAACAGTAGGGCCAGGTGGGTGGTCAAAAGTATAAATTATCATTATGAATTTGTACTGAGTGATTTACCCAGCAACATCATGAAACAAAACTATTGTCACAACATGACATATCTTTACTCATGTGGCCTTGAGGTTTGCCATCCTATTCAGATAGGTCTTCTTTAAGATTAAATCTTGTGCATTTTAAACTTACATATATCGGAATGCCTAATTTCAAACAGTAGACACATTCCTGGAAATCATTTCTTAAAATTACATATGAGGAAACAGGTTTACTCACTTAAATGCATGTAAATTCAGGGAATGCCTATTCATCCAAGGTTTTTAACCTGTTACTCAAAATGCATTTCATTTATAAGCCGCAAATATACAAAAAAACACAAAACACACAATGCATAGTGCACAAAAACAATTTACATTCTCCGTTATGCAGATAGGAAGGTGTAACTGGGAGACCAAAGTTAGAAGGTTCTCTTCTGTCTCACCCTTTGCTTTGAAGAATGGTCAAGTGGATGATTAAACATGAAAGAGACTTGAGGCCACTGGATGGGTAATGTGAGATTGAGGACTGGGGAGACTTGGGATCACTGGGCATTCCCCAACATAGCTGATCCATGTGATACATTCAAATCCAGCCCCAGTGTGGCTGCCTCCTGACACATCACTCACTCGCTCCTCCTGGACAAAGTCGCAGATTCCTCTTTGCTTTCCATCTTAAGCCTCCTTAGCCCTTGACTAAATTGGCACATGTTCACATAAGGGTATAAGAAAAGAACAGAAATAGGCCATTCAGCCCTGCAGGCTCACTGCAATAAGATCGTGCCTGATCTTCTACCACAATCTCCTGCGATATCCCTTGATGCTTTTTCCATGTAGAAATCTGCCAATCTCAGTCTTGAACAATCTCAGTGACAGAGCCTCCACACCCCCTTTGCAGCAGAAAATTCCAAAGATTCACCAACACCTTAGTGAAGGAATTCCTCCGCATATCCGTTCCTTGTTCTGTGACCCTTTTGGTTCTAGATCCCTTTGGCTAGAGGAAGCATCATTGCTTCATCTCCCCTGTTGATCCCAGTAAGAATTTTGTATGTTTTAATGAGATTATTTCTCTTTTTTTTTCCAAATTCCAGAGAATATAGGTCCCTAGAAACCTAGGAGGCTGTTCATCCAACATTCTTGTGTGGGTTCTCTGCAACAGTGATTCAGCTTGACCTGCTCCTCTACCTGTTCTCTGTAGACCTTCAGTTTGTTTTCTTCAGCTGCTTATCTAATAGGTCTCTGCAGGACAAAGAAACATTATGGGGAATGCTGCTGAATACCACCTGTAATATCAGTGCAACACAAGCTGACTAGGGGCCCTGGAAACAAATCACAACCAAAGAGTGACTTCCTGTGTCCCACTGTTGAAAGTAGGCAGCAACATTCTGAATGGTCCAGAGGTCTACTTGCAGTGCTAGCAGTGATAGAGTGGCATTGCAAACCAGAAGGTGCAGTAATAATAAAGATTGATGAACTTGAACCATCTGAAAAGAAACCAAAGATGAACATCTTCCACTTGGAATGGGAAAATTAATTTCTGGCCACATCTGTAACAGATAAGAATGCTTACCTTCTATATCACCAAAGTATAATGATAAGTTTAACAAGTAGAATTTTTGGAATGCAAGTACACCAGAACATAGAACATTACAGCGCAGCACAGGCACTTCGGCCCTCGATGGTTTCACAGGTTGGTGCAACAATGTGAAGCCCATCTAACCTACACTATTGCATTATCATCCATATGTTTATCCAATGACCATTTAAATGCCCTTAAAGTTGTCGCATCTACTACTGTTGCAGGCAGGGCATTCCATGCCCTTACTACTCACTGAGTAAAGAACCTACGTCTGACATCTGATAGACTGGAAGTCTATCTATCACCCCTCAATTTAAAGCTATGTCTCCTCATGCTAGCCATCACCATCCGGGAAAAACGTTCTGATCATCTGTATGTTTCTATTAAGTCGCCTCTTAACCTTCTTCTCTCTAACGAAAACAGCCTCAAGTCCCTCAACCTCTCCTCATAAGGCCTTCCCTCCATACGAGGCAACATCCTGGTAAATCTCTTTTGAGATAGATTTCAGAGACTTGCAGCACCTAGAGATGCATGATGCAGTTAATGCACAAGTTTATGCCCATTTATCAGTAGATTAACTGAGTGAAAGAGGTCACTAATCTGTCATGTAGGGTGTCATTTTCTGTGAAGGGAGGCTGACTAGGAGCCTCTTCTGTATGCCTTAAATTCAAGATAACAAGGTGTGTAGCTGGATGAATGCAGCAGGCCAGGCAGCATCAGAGGAGCAGGAAAGCTTACGTTTCGGGCCTGGATCCTTCTTCAGAAAAAAAAATTCCTACTATCTCACAGTAAATTCAAAGATATTTTCCCTTGAACAGGACTGAAGGCCATTTTGAAAGCCATTCTTTCTCTGACCAGTGGCAAAGATAGGGCCTTTCCTGAAGCATGATTTTGCATTTTCATCTTCTGGCAAAACATAAGCAATCATTCACAGATAGTTAAGTATTAAAGAAGCAAGGACTTTGGAATTTTGTCTGCAGATATCTTTCAGCAACTATCTATTGGCAAATTGGCTCCATTGTGGGCTCAGTGACAGGAAGCAGAGGGTTGTTTTTGAGTTTCTTTTTCTGACTGGAAGTCTGTGTCCAGTTGGGGCCCTTGCTGTTGATATAAATGAGTTAGACTTGAATGTAGAAGCTTTAATCAATAAGTTCACAAGATTCAGAAATTGGTGGAGTGGTGAATGTGAGGACGATAGCTTTATATTATAGAAGGATACAGAGGGGCACAGGTCAGATGGACTAATCAGTGGCAATTGGAATTCAGTCTGCATCAATGTGAGGTGACACACTTGGGCAGGACAGACCAGGCAAGGGAATGCTTGAACAGGGAGGATCCTGGGAAGCACCAAGGATCAGAGGGGTGTAGACAGGTATCAAGACAGGCAGCTAAAATAGTTAAGAAGGTGTATGAAATAGTTGCCTTCATTAGATGAGGCATAGAGTTTAACAGCTATGAGATTATGCTGGAACTCTGTAAGATGTTGGTTAGGCTATAGCTAGACTATTGTGTGTTGGAATCCACTGTCCCTTTCACTCGCGCGCGCTCTCTCTCTCTCTCTCTCTCTCTCACATGTGAATCCATGGGGTAAATTAGTATTTGCCGATACATTCTATTTTTTTCAAAAAGCACAAAATTTATAGACAGTCAGTCAATATGACATTTTATAATTTCCCCCTTTAGAAATAAGACCAATCTGACTCCAAACCAAAACCCAAACAGATTGTAAACAAGGCCTCACGCCAAATATGCATTGTCTGATCTAAAATATGACCTCTTCTTTACACTGATTAAACCTTTAGTTCTCTCAGGACAGTGACTTGAAAGGAATTCTTAGAGGTTTACATATACATATGAATCAATTTAAAGATTTAACAGCATCTTAGGTTTGGTTAATATATCCTCATCAGTGACGTGACTTTTTGATCTTATAAACTCTGTGTCTGATACTATCTTTCCTGTTAACACTTGAAAAAGCAAGGCTCCGAAAGTTTGTATTTTCAAATAAACCCGTTGGACTATAATCTGGTGTTGTGTAATTTTCTGACCTTGTCCACCCAGTGTAACATTGGCTTGTCCACATAAAGACTTCGTGTTTGTTAATGAGAATATCTATGCTATTTGTTTTGTATTACGCAGTTTCAGATCATTCAACCATTAACTTGCTCTCTCTGACTGTAATATCTGGTATTTACCTTTACTTTTAGAGCAAACTTGAAGGACTGGATGGCCTCCTCCTGTTCTATTTTGTTTTTCTCCTTTTTTAACATTGGGTAAAAACTACATTTACTTCTGTATTAGTTTTCAGTCCTGTGCACATGAAAAATGTCAGTGTACTTTGCAGATGCTGACTAATCAGTTACTTCCAGCAATTCATTACTTTTATGTATAGCAATGTAGAGCAAGAGTAAGAATGCTTGAATTCTGTGTTATTGCATATGCACCATGATGTGTCTCAGGCCTGGTGTAAAGTTTAAAGAACATATCCCATTAACTATTATTTGCCACACATTGTGGACCCTGGTAATTTGATTCTGCAATTCTTCCTAACTGAGGTAACTGACTAGAGATTCTGAGAGTGACACAGTCCAGCTCAAACCGGGAAACAAAAATGTGGAGAACAGTTATAATCAAACAATACTGTTAGAATTTTAGGCAGGTGAATGACATTTGGGCCAAGTTTGGCTTCTGCTGTGCTACACAAACTTTAAATGATTACTTTGAAACTGGAATAAACATCTGTAGTGATTAGAACAAGGTCAGCCAGGTGAACTTCAATGAATACAAGGTACCTGATTGGACCAGGTTAACAGCCCCAATCAGGGAGTCCTGGCCCAGACATAGACAGGAGTGTCGGGTTCTGCTCACAGTAGGGGTCAACTCTGTGCTAGCCAGGTTTTTGTCATGTACTAGACATGTGTAAGTAAAGAGTGACTTTGTGATGGGATACTGGCCTTCATGGAGCTTTTACAATCTGTGAGGAAGAAAATATTTGAGATAATGGGAACTGCAGATGCTGGAGAATCCAAGATAATAAAGTGTGAAGCTGGATGAACACAGCAGGCCAAGCAGCATCTCACGAGCACAAAAGCTGACGTTTTGGGCCTAGACCCTTCATCAGAGAGGGAAATGGGGTGAGGGTTCTGGAATAAATAGGGAGAGAGGGGGAGGCGGACCGAAGATGGAGAGAAAAGAAGATAGGTGGAGAGGAGAGTATAGGTAGGGAGAGGATAGGTCAGTCCAGGGAAGACGGACAGGTCAAGGAGGTGGGATGAGGTTAGTAGGTAGGAAATGGAGGTGCGGCTTGGGGTGGGAGGAAGGGATGGGTGAGAGGAAGAAAAGGTTAGGGAGGCAGAGACAGGCTGGGCTGGTTTTGGGATGCGGTGGGGGAAGGGGAGATTTTGAAGCTAGTGAAGTCCACATTGATACCATTGGGCTGCAGGGTTCCCAAGCAGAATATGAGTTGCTGTTCCTGCAACCTTCGGGTGGCATCATTGTGGCACTGCAGGAGGCCCATGATGGACATGTCATCTAAAGAATGGGAGGGGGAGTGGAAATGGTTCGCGACTGGGAGGTGCAGTAGTTTGTTGCGAACTGAGCGGAGGTGTTCTGCAAAGCGGTCCCCAAGCCTCCACTTGGTTTCCCCAATGTAGAGGAAGCCACACCGGGTACAATGGATACAGTATGCCACATTGGCAGATGTGCAGGTGAACCTCTGCTTAATATGGAAAGTCATCTTGGGGCCTAGGATGGTGGTGAGGGAGGAGGTGTGGGGGCAACTGTAGCACTTACTGTGGTTGCAGGGGAAGGTGCTGGGTGTGGTGGGGTTGGAGGGCAGTGTGGAGCGAACAAGGGAGTCACGGAGAGAGTGGTCTCCAGAAAGCAGACAAGGGTGGGGATGGAAAAATGTCTTGGGTGGTGGGGTCGGATTGTAGATGGCGGAAGTGTCGGAGGATGATGCGTTGTATCTGGAGGTTGGTGGGGTGGTGTGTGAGAACGAGGAGGATCCTCTTTGGGCGGTTGTGGCGGGGGCGGGGTGTGAGGGATGTGTTGCGGGAAATGCGGGAGATGCGGTCAAGGGCGTTCCCGACCACTCTGGGGGAAATGTTGCGGTCTGTGAAGAACTTGGACATCTGGGATGTGCGGGAGTGGATTGCCTCATCGTGGGAGCAGATGCGGCGGAGGCGGAGGAATTGGGAATAGGGGATGGAATTTTTGCAGGAGGGTGGGTGGGAGGAGGTGTATTCTAGGTAGCTGTGGGAGTTGGTGGGCTTGAAATGGACATCAGTTACAAGCTGGTTGCCTGAGATGGAGACTGAGAGGTCCAGGAAGGTGAGGGATGTGTTGGAGATGGCCCAGGTGTACTTGAGGTTGGGGTGGAAGGTGTTGGTGAAGTGAATGAACTGTTCGAGCTCCTCTGGGGAGCAAGAGGCGGTGCCGATACAGTCATCAATGTAACGTAGGACGAGGTGGAGTTTGGAGCCTGTGTAGGTGTGGAAGATGGACTGTTCCATGTAACCTACAGAGAGGCAGGCATAACTGGGGCCCATGCAGGTGACCATGGCCACCCCCTTAGTCTGTAGGAAGTGGGAGGAATCGAAAGAGAAGTTGTTGAGGGTGTGGACGAGTTCGGCTCGGCGGATAAGGGTGTCGGTGGAGGGGGACTGGTCGGGCCTGCGGGACAGGAAGAAGCGGAGGGCCTTGAGGCCATCTGCATGCGGAATACAGGTGTATAGGGACTGGACGTCCATGGTGAAAATGAGGTGTTGGGGGCCAGGGAATTGGAAGTTCTGAGGAGGTGGAGGGCGTGGGTGGTGTCACGGACGTAGTTAGGGAGTTCTACTGGATTTTTCAGACCCTTTGAAGTCCGTGTTGGATTGCAGGTCAATGACTCATCGGTGAGCTGCCCATCCAATCATTCAATTGAGTGCCTTTTCTTGCTTTCTTTGGAATTTAATCATTAGTGAGGGAAATTCGTCCACTATTAAGAGAGACCTCCAGCCTCTTAGGGTTGACTCTGTTAGGTAGGGAGACGAGGACCCGTGGGCACAGCCTTAGAATTAGAGGGGCTAAATTTTAAATGGAAATGAGACATTTCTTCCGTCAGAGAGTGGTGGGCCTATGGAATTCATTGCCATGGAGCGCAGTGGAAGCTGGGACATTAAATGTTTTCAAGGCAGAAATTGATAAATTCTTCATCTCGCAAGGAATCAAGGGCTACGGGGAGAGTGCAGGGAAGTGGAGTTGAAATGCCCATCAGCCATGATTAAATGGTGGAGTGGACTCAATGGGCTGAATGGCCTTATTTCCACTCCTATGACTTATGGTCCTGTGGACTTCTTTAGGACTCTTTGACCCATGATGAGCGCCCAAGTGACAATGGCTGCTCCTCTGCCACTCATCCTCAAGAATAGTCTCTTTCAGGGCCTACCTGACATTCCGTAGTTCAAACTTAGGTGGTTTTGGTAGTACATATCTAATGATATGACCTCACACTCCAGGTTGACCCCAAGGAATACCCACCAAGGATGGGTACAGCAGTGTGGAAATAATTTGGCAGTTTCGGGGCGATGTTGGCCAGTAACCCGATGGTGTGGTCTCTGGGACACTGGTTCAAACCCATGATGGCAACTTGGAGGAATTTAAACTTATTTGATCAATATAGAAAAAAAAATCTATAAACCTAGTCTAAGTAATGGTGACCACCAATCTATAATCCGTTGTCATGGAAATCCATCTGGCTCACGCAAGCCTTTCAGGAAGAAAATCTGCCTCCTTAACTAGCAAGCTACTCAATTCAAGGATAATTAGGGTTAGGCAACAAATGCTGGTAACCAATCACATTGTGCTTGTCATTTTGGGTTAACCTGCTCTTTGTGTTATTTAATTCACAGGCTGTAGGTTTCACTGGCAAGGCCAGCTTTTATTACCCAGTCTAATTATGCTTGAGAACGTGGTGATGAATTAGCTTCTTGAATACTGCTGAGTAGCTTACTTAAATGTTTAACATAGTTTAAGAGGTAACTACATTGCCGTCTGTCTGGAGTCACATGTAGGCCAAATTTGGCTATGGACATCAAATTTCCTTCCTGAAAGGACTCCAGTAAATTCATTTGAATATTAAGACAGTTCAGTTGTTTATCTTACATGACTGCTGTCTTGAATATCTTTTTCTGCTGATAATTGATACCAGAAGTAAAATTGAGCCTTTGAAAGTTATCCAATGCCTTTGTACATTTAATCAACGAGTGATGCATTTTTACATATCTAATTAAAAAGATTTTTGATATTTGTCCAAATTATGAATTTGTAGAGTCTTTAAATGTGAAATGTATCCAGATGAAAAGCAAGATCAAAGTCAAAATTGTACTGCTACTTTGAACTGTTACTAAGAGACATGAAGTCTTATTAGTGGGTTTATACTAATTAACTGAACCTCTTCAAGAAAATGGATTATTCTTTCAATATGGACCACATGCACTGTAGTGTAATTAATGCAAATCATGCTATTTTGATTTCTGTTTTTGGTGTAGTTCCTTAATTCTCATCAAAGCTTGGCTAACCACAGAATGTGTCTGTCTCTGTTGTTTCTGATCTACTTCATGTTGATATTGAGTGCCAAATAGTAAAAATCATTCCTTTTTTCCAACGCTGCATCGTTCATTGATGTGTGCAAAAATTCAACTCCACCAGTGTCCAAAGCTAATTAAATAATCTTTTCATATAGTCTGGTGAAATCTATCGTCTAGATGGCCTTGAGTTTAAACAATATTTATTAATATCCTAAAATATATAGTGAAAACCTTAATTAGTGTCAAAAAAGTAGATTTTTGAGTCTGTCTCATGGCTCCATCAGTGTGCTACTTGTATTATTTTTCAGCATTGAACTTATTTTTATTGTTCACAGAACATTTAGTTTTAATTAGCAAAATATTTCTAGCTTAGATTGAGGTGTTTACATTTTCCAAACAATAGAATAGCTGGTTATAATGGTAGATTCAGATGAGAAAGGATGGCAAGTGGCTCGACGGGAGCACAAACATCAGCATGGAGATTGAGCAAAGGCACCTGTTTCTGCTGCAGAATTATTTGTGATTTGTCTAAGATGTCCAGCAAAGAAGAAGGATGTTTATTGTGAGAATATGTAACGCTTTTATGAGGGAAAGATGTTACTATCCTGAACTGATAAGTGTGTTCTTAGCTTGTGATTTTCACAAAAGTTGATTCATGCAACAATCCATTATTTTAATATACAAGTGGAGGAAGAAAATAAAATTAATTAAAATGCTAGAAATGCTAGCCTCTATGAAGGGAAAGGACTGTCCATAATTTTACAGACACATTTAGCACATCATCTAAATTTCAACATCTATTTATCTATTCTGACTCATTGTTGTAAAGTTATGTCTTTAAGCTTCTACGGCATTGTATTAAAGATAATTAATGTAATTGTTGTCCTGGAGTAAAATATTCATTTAAAAAACAACTCAACATGCTACAACTTCTTGTACCTTTGTGAATTTGAAATCTACCTGTCAAAAGTTCTATTGTTCATATTATTTTTGGTGGATTTGATACTCAGGCTTACCTTAATGAATGGGATTTTTTTGGACAGTGGGGGCTTCCCACCCTATCGCCCAAAAGCTGACTGGGAAATGCATCCTCCAAGGGGTGTTAATTAACAGGAGGCAGGATTTTTACACCTCCCTCAGGAGGAAGAACCACTCTGGAGCTGCTGGCTAAAATCTGATAGGCTAGCTATTTTATAATCCAAGCAGTTTTACTGGGAGCACATCTGGCCGTCTCACCCATCCAAAAATTGAAATCTACAGTGGGTGCAGGGCCTTGCAGCAAGGACAAGAGAGGTGATAAGGTGGGGGCCATGCTGGCAAAGAAGGGGAGCAGGAGCAGTAGTGTGGCAGATCTGGAATGGTGGTTCAAAGAAATGGTGAATTTCCTCTTCCAGGGAGTCTTCTTGGGAAGTTGGAGACCCAGTTCTGAACTGAGGCAGGCAGCCAATTTAAATGTTTACGGCCATAATTAGGGGTGACTTTTCGAGGACATGGCAGTAATTTTCCAGTTGGAGCAGGTTCCCCTCAGCAACCCACGTGTAACCATCTGCTGGCTAGCTAGGCACCAATTGATACCAGAAACATCATACAGTAAAGAGGAGGCCCCAAGCATCAAAAGATATCCCCACAACCTCAACGATCCAGGTGGAAGGGTTTTCCCTTCAATCTAGAGGTTTGTTGCCTTATATCATTATTTTCTAAGAGCACGTCTATTTTGGGGTGGCCCTGACAGTCTTCTATTGGCCTCTCTCTGTTTGGGCTGCTGAGATCTCAGGGCATCTGGCCCTCTGATTAGTCTGTCAGAAAAGGGATCCAGCCCACTGTCCCAACTCAGCTGGTGAGCCTGGAGATAGCCAATTCTGAGGCTGCCTCCTAAATATCACAGTGTTGGTTTTGCTGACAAGCAGTGCAGGCTTGGAGCATAGATATCAGGGCCTTTCTTTTTTCTTTATTCTTTCATAGAATATGGTTGTTTTGTTGCCCAACCCTAACTGCCTTTGAGTGGAAAGGGCATTTAAGAGTAAGTCACATTCCTGTGGATCTGGCATTGTGTAGAGGCAAGACTCGATAAGGACACAGGGCATTAATGAACTATATGGGTTCTTACGATATTTTGATGATGGATGCATGGTCACCATTACTGAGAGTAGGTTTCAATTCCAGATTTTATTATTTTTGGTTAAACGTACACAAGCCATAATGAAATTTGGACCTGTGGCGTCAGAGCATTAGCCTGGGTTGCCCAGTGACATTATCACAACACCAATCTCTCCTCAATGGGACCTAAAGGCTTTGGAAAAATGCTATCCAAAAATTTCATGTGTTGTATGTTTGGTGACAGCAATATGTAGAAAGGCAGGCTTGAATGTTTGTCTTAATTCTTTGCAGCATTCCTGCATTTGAATTCATGATGGCATCACAAAATTGGATATCAGACTAATACTTCTTTTAGATATGAAGATGTATGATCCTTGTATTAACTACAGATTATATTTTAACTTCAGTTGTAAAGGATTAATGTGTCTTTCATTCATTCCTTTTTCTCCTCCAGAAACCCGCAAACATCCTAGTGATGGGGGAAGGACCAGAACGAGGTCGTGTAAAAATAGGTAAATATCATTGTTTCTGACATTTTCACGGGTACATTTTGTTCTGTACGTAAGTTTAAAGATGCGTGGGGCTGCCTTTTAGACCAAAAGGAAAAGCCTTCAAAGTTAATTTGAGAACACCAGGTCTCTTTAAGCATCGCTATTTGGAAGTTCCATATGAATTTATAAAGGCATGTTTAGTCAAATCAGCTTAAACCTAAACGTAAAGCAAATAAACACATTTTGATGTGAGAAATGGTAGGAAAAGCAGATGCTGGAGAATCTGAGATAACAAGGTGTAGAGCTGGATGAACACAGCAGGCGAAGCAGCATCAAAGGAGCAGGACGGCTGATATTTCTGGCCTAGGCCCTTCTTCAGGATCTAGGTCCATAATGTCAGCCAACCTGCTCCTCTGATGCTCCTTGGCCTGCTGTGTTCATCCAGTTCTACACCATCTTATCTCAGCTTTTGATTTGACATGGTTTTACTTTTAAATCACATATGTTTCTTACACCAGTGGATGAGAAACAAGCAGTAGAAGAAAAAGAATATTAATGATTGATAATATGTTAAAGATTTAGATGAGGGAACTAAATATAATATTTCAATTTGTGGATGACACAAAGTTGGTTGGAAAGGTGAGCTGTGAGGAGGATGCTACACTGATTTGGACAGGCTGAGTGAGTGGGCAAATATATGGCAGAAGCAGTATAATGTGGAAAAATGTGTGAGTTTATCTACTTTAGTAGCAAAAATAGGAAGGCACATTATTAGTTAGATGATGCTAAATTGAGAAAGAGAGGAATGTTTAACAAGATCTGGGCACCCTTATGCACACAGTTGTTGAAAGTAGGTGCAACAGGCAGTAAAGAAAGCAAACTCTGTGTTCAACTTCATAATAAGAGGGTTCATCAACAGGAACAAGGATGCCTTGTTGTAATTATAGAGGGCATTGGTGAGACCATGCCTGGAATCTTGTGTATAGTTTTGGTTTGCTTATTTGAGGAAGGATGCTGTTGATGTAGAGGGAGTACAGTGATGGTTAGCCAAACTGATTCCTGAATGGCAGACTGACATATGAGGGGAGATTGATTCGGTCAGGATGGTCTTCGTTAGAGTTCAGAAGAACGAGGGGGCATCTCGTAGAAACCTAAAGAATTCGAACCGAACTAGACAGGTTGGATGCAGCAAGGATCTTCCTGAAGGTGGGGGATTCCAGAGCCAGGGGCCATAGTTTAAGGGATAAACATTTTAGGACTGAGATGAGGGGAAATTTCTTCACTCAGAGTGGTGAGCTAGTAGAAGAGTACGTGGGGGTGGGTGTGCAGGATTATGATTATTAGCAAATTTGCTGATGACACAAAGTTGGGTGGCAGTGTGAAATGTGAGGAGGATGTTATAAGAATACAGGGTGACTTGGACAGGCTAGGTGAGTGGACGGATGCATGTCAGATGCAGTTTAATGTGGATAAATGTGTGGTTATCCACTTTGATGGCAAGAACAGGAAGGCAGATTACTATCTCAAGGAGTCAAGTTGGTTAAAGGGGAAGCAAAACGAGATCTAGGTGTTCTTGTACATCAGTCAATGAAAGCAAGCATGCAGGTGCAGCAGGCAGTGAAGAAAGCTAATGGCATGCTGGCTTTCATAACAAGAGGAATTGAGTATAGGAGCAAAGAGGTCCTTCTGCAGCTGTACAGGGCCCTGGTGAGACCGCACCTGGAGTATTGTGTGCAGTTTTGGTCTCCAAATTTGAGGAAGGACATTCTTGCTATTGAGGGAGTGCAGCATAGGTTCACGAGGTCAATTCCCGGAATGGCGGGACTATCATATGTTGAAAGATTGGAGCTTGTATAGGGCTTGTATACACTTGAGTTTAGAAGGATGAGAGGGGATCTGATTGAGGCGTATAAGATTATTAAGGGATTGGACACTCTGGAGGCAGGAAGCATGTTTCCGCTGATGGGTGAGTCCAGAACCAGAGGACACAGTTTAAAAATAAGTGGTAGGCCATTTAGAACAGAGTTGAGGAAAAACATCTTCACCCAGAGAGTGGTGGATATATGGAATGCTCTGCCCCAGAAGGCAGTGGAGGGTAACTCTCTGGATACTTCCAAGAAAGAGATAGATAGAGCTCTTAAAGATAGTGGAATCAAGGGTTATGGGGATAAGGCAAGATCAGGATACTGATTGTGGATGATCAGCCATGATCATAATGAATAGTGGTGCTGGCTCGAAGGGCCGATTGGCCTACTCCAGCACCTATCGTCTATTGATGTTGAGTTTGATGCTCAGCCATGATCATATTGATTGGTGGAGTAGGCTTGAGAAGTTGGATGGCCTACTCCTCCTGTGTTCTGTGTTAAGAAGGAACCTCACCCACTATGAAAGCTTAATCTCACTTTACTGACATGAGGCCCAAGTACAAGATTGACTTTTTGCTTTTGACCATTACAACATCCATGATAATTGCATTTGAATTCAGTTAAAATGGAAGAAATTGGAACAGGAGTAGACCATTTAGCTCCTCAAACCTGCGCCCGTTAAACAAGGTCATGGCTGACTACCCCAGTGTGCCAGCTCAGCATATCCATCAATACCCTGATGTTTCAAAAATCCACCTTATTCCTCTTTAAATAGTTGTAATGATGTAGCCTCACAATTTTTATTGCTGTAGAGATTTCCAGATATTCACTACTCCATGAGAGAAGAAATTCCTTTGTATTTTAGTTTTAAGTGAGTGTGTCCATAATTGCAACTGTGTACCCTGGTTTGAGATGCCCTGACTAGTGGAAATAGCTTCTCAACAGTTACCCTGTCAAGCCTTCTCAGAATCTTGTATATGTATATAAAAACAACCTTCATTCTTCTAAACTTAAAATGAATAAAGATCTAACTTGTTTAGCCATTCTGGATAAATCGACTCCACCATCCCAGGAATCAGCCCAGTGAATCTCTTCTGAACCGTCTCCAACAGCAGTATATTCTCTTTTAAATATGGGGACCGAAACTACGCACAGCACTCTAAGTTCGGTCTCGCCAAAACTCTGCACAGTTGGAACAAAACTTACCTCTTGTCAAATTCCAACCACTAGCAACAGAGGCCAACATTTAAATTTGCCTTGTTAATTACTTGCTGTGCCCACGTGCCAACTTTTATGTATCATGCACAAGAACTCCCAGATCTTTGTGCTGTACTTTTATGGAGTCTATCTCCATTTAAATAAGTCTGCCTTTGATTCTTCCTATTAAAGTGCATGACCCCTCTTTTTTTTTACATTATGTTCCTTCTACCAAGTTTTTGCCCAATTGCTTAACCCATTTATATCCCCTTGGGGATTCCTTATGTCCTAATGACAATGTGCTCTCTGCCTATTTTTGTATCATTGGTAAATTTGGAAACATTACACTCTGCCCCCTCGTCCAAGTCAGTATTACAGGTAATAAATAACTGAGGCCTTAGCACTGATCCTCCTTCTGTCACTGTACTAGTGACTGACTCTCTGTATCCTGTTTGTTAATCAGTTTTCAATCCATGCTAATACATTACCCCAATATTGTGAGCTTTTATCTTGTGCATTAACTTTTTGTGTGGCACCTTGTCAGATGCCTCCTGAAAATCCAAATACACTATATCTACTGGTTCCCTTTTATCAAGTCTGCTTTTTATTTCTTCATGAGATGTCGGCATTTCTGGCAGGACCATAAGTTGTTGACCGTTCCAGTTTGCATTTGAGAAGATGGTGATGAGCAACTATCATGAATCTCTGTGGACCCTGTGGCACAGAGACGCCCACGATGTTGTCAAGAAGGGCGTTTCAGGATTTTGATGCAGTGATATTTAAGAAATGACAGTAGCATTCCAAATTTAGAAAGGTTTTAGAAAAGAAATTTGCCACATAGGTACAGTGGTGAGATCAAGCTTCTTGAGTAATGTTGGCGTTGCAACTATCCAGGCAAGTTGGGAATATTCCATCACACTCCTGACTTGTATCTTGTACATGGTCGACAGGAATTATGGAGACTGATGAACTTGCTATAGAATTCCTAGCCTATGACCTGTTCTTATAGCCACTGTATTCACATTTCTGGCCTAATTTGGCAGTCAGATTGGCAGATGCCTGGGGCTCATCTGCTCCTGTCTGCTTTTTTTTCTATTCTTTTTGTCTTTACACTTCTGCTCTTTTTTTTCTTCATTTTCTTTTCTTTAAAGCCTGGAGAGTGATGGATGAAGGATGAGGTTTCCAGCAGCAGTGGCAGCAACACCAGACAAGCGAGATATGGCTCTACCCGGGGTCTCCTGGTGAGCAAGGAGTGGGTAGTGTTTGGGCTGAGCCCGTCTGCTTCAGGCTGGCCACATTCCTTTTCTCTCTCATCTTTTCGGTTTTTCTTTTTCTCTTTTCTCCACATTCCTCGTGTCACAGGGACAACGGAGCGATGACAGTGGGGAATTCTGGCTTTGTAGGCCGGATGCATGGACTCCTGGAGTAGTAGCAGGACGTTGGCCGCAGCGATGCCAGAGTAGGGACCCCTGACTGCAGTAGGCCTGGAATATGGACTCTTGCTGCCACGTCATCGACAGCAGTGGTGTTGCTGCCCGGAGGAGGGACTCCTGACTGCAGTAGGCCCAGAGTGGGAACCTTGCAGAAATCCTGGAGTTATGTTTGGGCCACAGGCCAATGATCTCTATTTAATATTTTCTTTTATTCTTCTTGTACCTCCCAAAATGGTGCTGGATTGTGACAACAGGACACAGTTCACTATATCCCCCTAGATATGTGACAATAAATTTTAAAAAAATAGATTTTGCTTCTGGTCAATACAACACTCGAGATGTTGAAAGAGGGGGATTTAGTAAGGTAATGCTATTGAATGGCAAGGGTAGTAGTTAGATTGTCTTTCGTTTGAGATGACATTGCCTGCCACTTGTGTGATGTGAATGTTATTTGTTATTGTCAGTCCAAAATAAATAAACAAATAGATTTCGTTTCTGGTCAGTGGTAACACTCAAGATGTTTGTCACTTGTCCATCCAAAGCTGGACATTGTTCAGGTCTTGCTGAATATGGATGTGGACAGCTTCAATATCTGAGGAGCCACCACTGGTACAATCATCTATGACCTTGCCCGCTTCTGACCTCATGATGGAAGCAAGCTAAAGATGGTTAGCCCAAAGGCACTAACCTGAGAATCTCCTGAGTTGCCCTTGTACCTGAGATGAATTTCAGAAACTATAACCATCCTCCTATGTGCTGGTATAATTCCAACCAGTGCAGATATTTGCCCCAATTCCCATTAATTCCATCTGTGCTAGGGCTCCTTAATGCAGTACTCTGTCAAGTGCTGCTTTGATGTCAGGCAGTTCAAAAGAGATTCACTGGAATGGAATTAGCTGATTCCTGGAATGGTGGGGTTGACTTATTGATAAACAGGTTAGACCCCTTTATTTTAACTTCTGAAGAAGGAGGGTGTTTATAAGGAAATTCTGATCATGATTTCTGCAGAAGTGTGGAACTGTACGTTCATCATGACAATTTTTTGTACTGCAGAACTGATGGAGGAAGGAAAACCACACCTTTTCATAGCAAAAACAAAAGTTGCTGGAAAAGCTGAGCAGGTCTGGCAGCATCTGTGAAGAGAAAACCAGAGCCTCAACTGAGGAGGAATCATCTGACCTGAAACATTAACCCTGATTTTCTCTTCAAAGATGCTGCCAGACCCGCTGAGCTTTTCCAGTAACTCCAGTTTTTGTTCCTGATTTACAGCATCCACAGTTTTTTTTTGTTATTTCTTCTCATAGCAGTAAGCTGCTATCTACTGAAATTTAAATTTCCAGATGATGTTTGACAGCTACTGTCAAAGTGGCTAAGTGCATAAAATAAAAGTGATTTTCAGGCATTGCAAGGGTAGGATGTCAGATGGGTAGGATGCCATGTAAGTAGGGTGTCAGCTAAGCAAGGAGTAGGATGCCAGATGATAGAGGTTAGGGTGCCAGGTGGGTAGGATGCCATGGGAAGGGGTAATGTACAAGGTGGCAAGGGGCTAGGTAAGTGATGCAGTGTGTAGGATAGGTTGGGGTGGTTGGGTAAAATTGACTCCAGAGGGGTTTAGGTGGGTGTCAGGTCTGGCAGCAGTGGGTGCTGTTTGGTGAAAAGTGTGGCAGGGCAAGTCGGGTCCAATGGATAGGCATGGTGCAGGGTGGCAATGTGTGGAGTGTGCCATGTGACAGAAGGAAGGGCAGGTTGATTCTGGTGCTAATGGAAGATGAATCAGGTGCAGAACGTAGGAAGGGGAACTGTGTCCAAGGGTGAGGCAAGGAGTTCGGATGTGGAGCAGGGAAGGATACAGGTCTCGGGAATGTCAAGTCGGGATCTGAACTGTGTAAATAGTCTGGGGAGGTATAGTTGAAAGTGTGAGAGGTAAGTCTGGCGTCAGCTGAATAGTTACTCAGATTTTAAACTGTGTATTTGATAGTCCTTGAGTAGCTATTGACATCAGAATCCTCCAAATTCTCTGAGTTAAATGGAGACATTCTGAGGATTCCAAGCCTAGAAGAATTGCTCAGCAGAATTGTCAATTTTCCAGGCAGTTCTTTGAGTCTGCTACAGTAGGGATTGTGCAGGGTCTCCATGCACAACTCTTAACTATGCTGGAATAATGACTGTCTGGCCACTGGAAAATCTGGCCCAATGTTTCTTTTTATGGGGTATTGGCAAAACTGGAAGCATCGATACAAAATAATCAGCAAGAAATTAAATAATGAATTCTGAAAATAGATAACGAAGTGTGAAGCTGGATGAACACAGCAGGCCAAGCAGCATCTCGGGAGCACAAAAGCTGACGTTTCGGGCCTAGACCCTTCATTCAGACAATTCTGAAAACATTTCTTTAGCCACCCTGTAGTAAGAATTTTGAACTCCCTACCACAGGAAGTGCTTGAATTGAATAGTATGGACGTGTTTAGAGGTACCTTGACAAATATTTAATGGAAGAAGGAGTAGCTGGTTATAATGGTAGGTTTAGATAAGGAAAGTTGGAAGGAAGCTCAAGTATAAACACTGGCATTATCTTGTTAGGCCGAAAGGACTGTTTATGTGCCTTCTTTTTCTGCCATGGAGGGGACTGTTTAGCTCAGTTGGCTAGATGGTAGCCTGTGATTCTGAATAATGTGAATAGCATATTTTCTAGCTGTGGTAGACCTGGGCTCTGTCTCTCTATCATGCCCTGGCGAATGGAAGGCAATGACAAATAGCCACTGACAAATACTGCTAAAGAATGCTGAGGATGAAGCATCAGCCGACAATGAAGCAAGTACTTGGCATTGGACAGACAGAATGGAATAGAATATCCAAACATTGATAGGCACTCCCATTACAGTTGTTTTGTAGATGATGTCCTGCCTTCACACTGACAATGATGTGGATTGCTGCTGGGCTGATTTCCAGCTACCAAAACAAATCATCTTTGCCTGGATGAAGGAAGCTGGATTGTGTTGTGTTACACTGTGACAATGGTGAAAGGGATAAATTGAGGCTGAATCAGATAGCCAAGGACGCAGTTGGAGGTTGCTGGTTTCTTTGGGCTGTTACGAAGATGTGTTCCTCCTGTTAACCTCTACCCTAAACTGAAATTGTATCGGAGATAATAGGAACTGCAGATGCTGGAGAATCCGAAATCACACGCTGTTGAGCTGAATGAACGCAACAGGTCAAGCAGCATCTTAGGAGCAAGAAACTCACGTTTCGGGCCTAGATCCTCCTGATTCAGTTGAATGTAAAAGAAAGCTAATTTGTTTATGGCCACATTCTGTGCTGACTTTCCTTGACTGAGATAAAGATGAGTATGTTGTTTTCAAGCCCGCAAGTTGTTGCCACCCATGGAACCAAACATCAGTAACGTCTAATATCCTCAAGAAATAGAGAATCTGGGAATAAAGATGCACATTTTCAGAAATAGCTCACTTTTATACAAGTAATTTGGTTGCTTGCCATTATAGGCCAACAATAATGCACTGTACTAGAAAATTTTCATTTTTAAATGTTTAAATTATACCAGCAGGTTATTTCCTTGGTGTGTTAAACAGGCAAGGAAAAAAATGTGAATGTAAAACCAAAATAGCAAATTTTTAAACAATGCTACATATATTCAGCAGGTGAGGCAGCATCTGTAGAGAGAGGATTGATGTTTCATCGTAAGGTGAAAACATTGTCTTGCATTCAAAGAAATAAACTTAACATTAATGATTTAACTTGCATTTAATTTCCATGTTGTTTAATATTGAAGCATATTTGAGTCAAATAATTGAAGTGCAAGGTATGGAAAACGGTGAATTTAATGGGTGATCTCTGCCGTAATCTCAGAATATTTAAAATGTTTTTCAGGGATTATGTTTAAGGAATTCAGAGATTTCTTTTACTCCCATTATAAGATATTGCAAGTAATGGATGATAATTTTGTGTAACAAAAGAGTGGCACCCCACCAAAATATCTTTGGAAATATAATTACGTATTATATAAATGGTACATATTTTCTTAAATGCATGTGCAGATAAGATTATTCATCTGTCAGTAATTAAAAAGATACTCATGTTTTAAATTGTAATTTACATATTTTTAATTTCCAGCTGACATGGGTTTTGCCAGACTGTTTAATTCTCCTCTAAAGCCTTTGGCTGATTTGGATCCAGTAGTAGTAACATTTTGGTATCGTGCGCCGGAGTTACTGCTTGGAGCCAGACATTATACAAAAGCAATTGGTAGGTTACTACTTTAGGTACCTGTTTGAGAATTCAAGTGGATAATTTCATGCTTCACCACACAATACTTCATTTTGCCATCTTTTTCTCAACCGTTTGAGCCAGTTTATATTCTTTCCAGTCTCTTCTTGATTCCTCAAATGATTCCTCACAGCTTGCCTCCCTACCACAACATAAATCTTCAATCATCTATAACATAATCACATAAACAATCCACTATATATAATATATATACACATTGAGTAGAATTTCACGTTGATGATGTGTGTCTCAACTGCAAGCTGTACAACCAGTAGAATCTGCATTTTGCCACCTTTGCTGAAGACCTGTGGCAATTAAATGTCCATCTGAGGCATAGAATGTAAGATTTTGAGGGTGGAAACCCTATCTCCTTTCTAACTCCCTGAGAAGCTTCCAGTCAGATAGAGTCAGTTGGGCACCAGGTGCTTTTAAATGAGAGGTCCACATCCCAGAAGCAAACTTGGGCTCCAGTGCAGTGACTTCCCCACCAGTGGTGCAGGACAGGGGTCTTTAAGTGGTGAAAAGTTCTCATTTTAAAGGCACTTGATAATCTTCCAAGTGGGAAGGCAACCCATGAACCTCCTGCTTTGAACTTAATCAGATACAGGTGGGAAAGTGACCTGGTTCCCCACCATCCCCCCAACCCCCCAACAACCTCCTGCCTGATTAAATGCCTTCCCAATTTTAAATGTGTATCATTGAAATGGGTGAGCTGTGAAGCTAAAAACTTACAAAGAACAAAAACTGCCCAATCTGTCAAGGTTCACGCTTTAAATGTTGCCTGGGTAATATGTAGGGAGACGGATGTGAACCTGGAAGCATATCACAGTAAGTATTTTGGGCAGCAGGAAAGGCAGAAAGAAAGACATTCCAAGGTAAAACAATGGACTAAGAATGTGATTAGCTTGTTAGCCCCAGTTGGGATAATGCAAACAGCAAAAAAAAACTTATGCTGCCAGTTAATTTCAAAGACTGTAACCATAGCCAAGTGTGAAACTAATTCTGACCAGCTGTAAGATCAACAAATCCAGGTGTGTGTATGGCTAGTATGATCTAATGTGGCAGTATATTTAGGCTGCAGCAGCTGGCAAAATTGTGAAAATAGGCTTTGAGGAAAACAATAATGGCAATAAAACAACAAGCTAAGAGGGATACTGGGTTTCCTGGACCACTGGAGGTATTTGTCTAGGAGGCCATAATGTAAAGTGAGGTCATTTCTAAGTAGGGACTGGGGATTTGACAATTGTCCTGCAAAGGGGAAGGGAAAAGTTGACGATAGAGACGAATTCCAGAATAGGACCCTGCGAGCCTGGTTGCTAAAAATATTCATTGATCTCATACAAGTGATCAAGGCCAATGCGTACATTTTTCAGCTATGTTGCCTTCTCAGCAGACCACCTCTACCATATGCTGGTCTTTACATCACACCCTAACACTCATGTAATAGTAATCTTGAGCAATCAGGACTTGTATCTAACATTCATATACTCATGCACCCCCTCACACATTTACCACTGCTGCAGATCTCATATTCTCATAGAGCCATAGAATCAGAATCATACAGCACAGAAACAGAGCCTTTGGTCCAACTAGTCCTTGTCGAACATAATCCCAAAGTAAACTAGTACCACCTGCCTGCCCCATATACTTATCCAAATGTATTTTATATGTTGTAGCTACATCCATATACACCCTATGTCTGGAAGTTCATTCCACACACAAACCACCGTCTATGTTTTAAAAAAAAGTTGCCTGTCATTTTTAAAGAAATCTTTCTCCTGCCACCTTGAAAGTAAGACCCCTTGTCTTGAAATCCCACTCTAGGGAAAAGATACCTGCCA
This sequence comes from Stegostoma tigrinum, assembly GCF_030684315.1. NCBI lineage: Eukaryota > Metazoa > Chordata > Chondrichthyes > Orectolobiformes > Stegostomatidae > Stegostoma > Stegostoma tigrinum. The sequence continues at coordinate 24,523,746 of NC_081357.1, forward strand.
TTCACATTATCTGTACCCTTCATGATTTTTTAAACCTAGTTAAGGTCACTCCTCAACCACTTATGCACCAGTGAAAAAATGTCCCAGCCTATCCAGCCTCTCCTCATAACACAAACCTTCCACTCCTGGCAAATATCTTCTGAACTCTTTCCAGCTTAATAATACTCTTCCTATAACAGGGTGACCAGAACTGGACACAGTATTCCAGAAGAGGCCTCACAATGTCCTGCACAACCTCAACATTATGTCCCAACTCCTATACACAAAGGCCTAAGTAATGAAGGCAATTGTGCTAAATGCCCTCTTAACCACCCTGTCTATATACGATGCAAACTTCAAAGTATTTTGTACTTGAACTCCTAGATCTCTCTGTTCTACAAGACTACCCAAGGCCCTAAATTTAACTGTTTAAGTCCTACCCTAGTTTGTTTTACCGAAATGCAAAACATTGCATTTATCTAAATTGAACTCTATCTGCCTATTTTCAGCCCATTGACTTAATGGATCATGATCTTTTTGTAATCTTGGACAACCTTCTTTACTGTCCACTATACCACTAATCTTGGTGTCATCTGCAAACTTACTAACTGTGCCTTCTATATTGTCATCTAAATAATTTATATAAATGCCAAACAAATGTGGACACAGCACTGATCCCTGTGGAACACCACCGGTCACAGGCCTCCACCACCACCACTGTCTGGAAGCCAATCAATCTGAATCCCATGTCATGTAACTTTACTAATTAAGAGGAACCTTTGGGGCTTTATTAAGGTCCAGGTGAACACTCTCTATCGCTTGCCCTTAATCTTCTTGGCTACTTACTCAAAATGTTCAAACAAATTTGTCAGAATTGAAGTCCCTCGCACAAAACCATGCCGACTATCCTTGAGAGAGATAATGGGAACTGCAGATGCTGGAGAATCCGAGATAACAAGGTGTGGAGATGGATGAACACAGCAGACCAAGCAGCATCTTAGGACCACAAAAACTGATGATATTTCGTGCCTACACCCCGTTCTTAATCATTTCTGGTTTCTCCAAATGCACACAAATCCTATCTTTCAGAATCACTTACAACAACTTGCCCACCACCGAAGTCAGACACACACGCCTTTAGTTCCCAGGCTTCTCCTTACATCCCTTTGAAAACAAAGGCGCAACATTAGCCACTCTCCGGTCATCCACCAGCTCACCCATAGTTATAGATTGTAAAAATATTTCTGCGAAGTGGATGTGGACTCAATTACTACATTTTTTAAAAAAGCCACTTGTATAAGCACATAAATAGGAAATGTTTGGAGGGATATGGGCCAGGAGCTAGCACATGTGACTAGTTTACCTTGGAATTATGTTCAGCACAGATTGTTTGAACCAAAGGGTCTGTTTCTATGCTGTATCATTCTGACAGCACTGGGTTCAGGCTGAGGTTGCTGATATGTTTTCAGCATGGGATTCATATGAAGATCTGTAGGTGGCATACAGGAAAACAGTGTAATGTGTGCTAATATTCATTGTAATCCAGAAATCTGACTATATTCAACTGTCAGCTCCTTTGGTGCTTATAATGAAGGTCATCGGCTTTGTTTTCACAGAAAACAAATGAAGTACTCAAGTTACTACAATCTCATATAGTTAAAAGGGAGATTTAGCTTGTTGAATTCAAAAGAAAATAATTTGCAACTGCTGACAACGTACAATGAAAAAAATTGCCGGAAATACACAGCTTATCTAGACAGAGGGGTAAATTTGAAGTCCTTTTTTTTCCAAACACTGGTTACCTCTGTAGCAATGGCATAACAAGTCTAATTAATAAAGAATTATGCATTAATAAAGAACACAGCAGAACATCCTAAGGCGGTTCAAAAGAGCATAATCAGACCAAGATTGTCAGATGCAAAAATGTATATAAAATATTAATCAATGATGTTATTTTTAAGACATATCTTAGGAGACAGATGTAATGGACTCAGAAGGGAATTCACACCTAATGAAGGATGATCGAGGTGTTGAAACCACGAAACTTATTTTCTAAATTAGTATAATTTTGTTTTTATTTTGATGCATTATTAAGACTTTTGAAATAGACTTGTTTGTAGATAGGTGCACATTTCATTCTATCCTCTGTTTCTGTAATGACTTAGCTTCCCAATTTTTTTTTTGGTTGGTCCATGGATCTGCTGACTCTTTTTTTTTTTTTCTTTATTCATTCACGGGATGAGGGTGTCGCTGGTAGACAGCATTTATTACCCAGAGGGCAGTTATGAGTCAACCACATTGCAGTAGGCCAGACCAGGTAAGAATGGCAGTTTCCTTCCCTAAAGGACATTAGTGAAGCAGATGGGTTTTTCTAACAACCAACAATGTTTTTTCATGGTCATCGTTAGATTGTTAATTCCAGATATTTCTATTGAAACCAGGTTCCACCATCTGCCATGGCAGGATTTGAACCCGGGTCCCCAGAACATTATTTAGGTCTCTGGGTTAAAAGTCCAGTGATAATACCACTAGACCATTGTCGTCCCGTCTCCCCCCCACCCCCCCCCCCCCCCACCCCCCCCCCCCCCCCCCCCGGGTATACTTGGAAGATACTCAGTCTCTTTTTTTACCCACATGACTTTTAATTTCTTGAAATTCAAGATTGCGTTGTATGGTTAGAATTTTAAAACAACTCCATTGTGTTCATAAATTATGCCTTGGGAATGAATTGTATTAATTTGTTTACTGAGGCTGGTATCTGGTCACCAAGTCACTGTTTATTTAAATGTGGAGAGTCCTTGATACTGATTCCAGTGACTTGAAAGTCCTCAGGGTTGTGGCCCACTCCTGGAATAAAATGTGTGCAGATAACATTCCCCCTCCTTGATGTGCCACTTCATCTACAGCTCAGCATCTAGTTCAGTCACAGAGCAGAAGGTCCTATAGCTGCAGATACTTACTGCAGGTGTGTTTGTATGTTCTGTTATCACACTGGCATTCAGAAGCTTCCGCATCCTACAGTTGCAGCATGTCACCTACCTTGCCATCTTTAGTGGTGTTGATGAACTAATAATTGTAATTAATATTTAACTTATAAATGCTACACTTCCCAGTCAGTTAAGGACTGCTGGTGTACTGAAACAATAGAATGGTGACAGTATTTTCTAAACGGTAAGAAGCTTTGAACTGAATGAGAAAAGAGACATAGTAGCTACATTTGCAAATAACACAAAGATTGGTAGAAAATATGTTGTGAAGAGGACATAAAAATCTTACAGATACACATATAAACAGATTGAATGAGTGGGCACAAATCTTAAAAATGGAGTATAAAGTGGAGAAATATGAAATTAACTGCTTTGGACAGGAAAAAAATTTTTAAAAATTACCTATATGAAGAGCCTGTATGGAATTTTGAATATACAAGAGGATCTAGGGATTCTAGTACGAATGGTTAGTATGCAGATCCAAGTAATGACGAATACTAATGGATCCTATTTTTAATAATGAGAGGAATCATACATAAAAGTAATGGGGTCATGCTTAAAACAGAGAAATGGTGTGGCTACATTTAAAGACTACATTTTTGGTCTCTTTATTTTAAGAAGGGAGGTAAATGTGTTGTAGAGTTCAGACGAGGGCTGATAGATTGAAACATAGAATCAACAGGATATCTTAAGAATGGTTGAACAGCTAGTTTTCTATGGAGTTTAGAAGACTTGATTGAAGTAAACAAGATTCTGCATGGTTTGACAAGGTCTGTAAAGAAATTGACTGATTTACAAGAGTCAATGTTTGGGTAGCTGGGAGGTTATTATTTTAAAGTTAGGGGTCACTGTTTTGAGGAAGGATCACCGGACCCAAAATGTTAACTCTAAATCATTTTCTTCACTGATGCTGCCGGACCTGCTGAGCTTTTCCAGCAACTTCAGGTTTTGTCACTTCTTTCGGACAGATATGACGAGAAATTGCTCTATACCTCCAAAATCAGAGGAGGTGGAGTCAATGAGTATTTTTAAGGTGCAGGTAGTTAGATTTTTATGAGGCAATTTACTCTAGGATCTTTGGGACTAGATGGGAATATGAAATTCAAAGTCTCTCAGGCATGATCTTATTGAATGGGTGAACAGACAAATTGCCTACTTCTGCTCCTAATTTGCACATTCATACATATATGCTCTCCTCACACCCAACTTGAATTGGGCAGAAAATTCCATTCCTCCATATCTCTGGGTCATAGTTCTGAACACCATATCCAAGAGCACTGTGGGAGTACCTTGGCACTTGACCTACTGTGGTTCAAGATCATGACTCACCAATAGTTTTTATATGGGGAAGTAGGCAATCTATGCTGGGTTGTAGCAATGTTTCCCTACCTTGAGAGTCAATTTTTAAAAATTGCTTTAGAAAGCAATAGGTTTAGAAGGACTATGATCTCTAAAAGGCCCATTGAGTTTAAGGCCCCATCCTTTCCTAAAATTGCTTCTCACGTATAGAGTCAAGCGTAGCCTCCACTAACAGTCCAGAGGTTCAGCATAGTCAGTCAGCCACTAAGAGTGGTCAGGGACGGACTCTTCCTCTCACAAGGACTGAGCAGTGAATGGCATGCAGCCCAAAACCCATCATGGCTTAATTTTTTCCTGGAAGAAGAGATTGAATGAGATGGACATGGTTGGTATAGCTGTTAGTGCTGTTGCTGATGAGGTGTCCTGAGTGAATAATTAGGCAACACAGAGCCCTTGCAAGGTTAGGAGGGCAGGGTTTGAGATGGGTGCGAAAGAGTGAGTGAAGATGGCACATGTAGGGGTCTGTTGGAAGGGCATGCTCTGCCAGTCTTGGAGTAAGATGAAGTCCCTCCTCTGCATCACAGTGACCACCAAGACTTCGAGGTGCATGTCTATAAGGTGAGGTACCAATTTTCCCCTTATCTGTGTTATGACAGGGAATGGCAGAATGCCTCTGATAATTAAACTAAAACACTAGTCTCAATCTGTTATGACAGGAGTAGGGGTTCCTCTCTAATAATTGCCCCCTAAACACCCAGAGAAGCTCATCTTTCCCCTCAATCCATTAAAAGAGTGGTTAAAAGAAAGAAAATCACTGATCTCCACTTTACAATGAACAATTAATATATTTAACCCAACAATGAATAAGTTAACAAAATTACTGACAAACCAATAATTCACTCCTCGGTTACCAACTACTTCCTAACTGATCTAAGTGCGACTAGAATGCTGCTTAAGTAAAGACAAGTCCCACTAGCATAAACCCAATTAATTAGAAGAAATAAACTATAACTTAATCTCTCCAAATCTGTACAGACTGTCATTTGGAATCTTCTGTAATCTCCAGTCTCATCACAAACATCTTTCTTCCATTAATTCTATTGTTAGGGATGTTTTATTTCTAATTTCTTCAGTGAGGACTTTGAAGTAAAATATTGTGGTACTTTTGATTAATTAGATGGGCATTCAATGAGAGCTGAATGGGGCTTAGTATGGCAGCTGGCAGTTGTCTCTGTCTCTCTCTTTCAGGTGGCAGTTGGCTCTCTCTGAATTTCCAAATGCCCTTGTCTTACTACCCGTAGTGACGTATCAAATTCTTATAATATCATTGATATCAGGCTGTCAACACCATCAGTTTTAGATTCAATTGGCTTTTTGTATCTAGTTGCTTCATTTAAATTAATTGGCCGCATTCAAACTCATTGTCACAACACCAAAACACGACTGTTGCTTTGCCTGCCACCAGGAAGGCTATTTTTTTTGATGCACTTGTTTCACTTTTTGAGGCTCTCTGTACTGGCAATTTCAGATGCTGCTCAAGACATCACTTTTTTAAAAAGTTTCTACATACAGACAGAGCACAAATCTCTTAATGGAACCACCTATCTTAGCTTCCTGCCTTCCACTTCACAGTTACTGTACCCAACTTCATAACACCTCTACTTCCAGGCCAAACGTCACAAAACGTGCAGGACAATCATGGACTGACTATGATTTTCCAAGTGCTCACAGCCTTGGACTGTGGGTGTGGGCACCAGGGATGATGATCCATTTTGGATTATTATGGCATTTGCAAGTTCTCCTGGGTGCGGTGAGGGCTAGACTTAAGCTAGCTATGGATGACGGATGCCGTGGAAAGACGTAGGTAGATAATGAGGTAAGTTTAGAATGATAGTGCAAGACAACTCACCAGGCCTCATGGAGAGCAACCCTTATGAATCTCGACAAAATTGACACCTGATAACAAAACGTAAGATTCAATGGAGTAATACAGAGAAGAGTTTTCCCATTTTCTGGTCTGCATTCCAACTCCAACCAATGCCAAAAGTAGAATAACCAATCATTTGATTCATAGTTGTTTGTAGGATGCTGTTTGTGCTGATTTGGCTCCTGTAGAAAATATTAAACACCAGCTCATGTGTCAGGTTCCAGGCTGTTTCATTGTGATCTCAATTTGTTGTCAAAGTTTTAAGACATGTTCCCAGTTGACTTAGCAAATACCAGTGTGTAACTGAGGCCATATAAATCTTTACAGAGATAGTAGGAACTGCCGATGCTGGAGAATCTGAGATAACACTGTGTGAAGCTGGATGAACACAGCAGGCTAAGCAGCATCAGAGGAGCAGGAAAGTTTGACGTTTCAGGTTGAGACCCTTCTTCAGAAAATTCTGAAGAAGGGTCTTGACCTGAAACTTCAAACTTTCCTGCTTCTCTGATGCTGCTTAGCCTGCTGTGTTCATCCAGCTTCACACCGTGTTATCTCCGATTCTCCAGCATTGGCAGTTCCTACTATCTCTAACATTCATATGGCCAGTTCAGTTCCTACAACATCACAAGATGCAGAAGCTGAAATAAGCAATTCTGCCCAACATTTCTGCTCTGCCACTCAATGAGATCATGGCTGATCTAATAATCCTCGATCCACTTTCCTGCTCCTCTGATGCTGCTTGGCCTGCTGTCTTCATCCAGCTTTACACTGTGTTATCCCATATAAATCTTGTTTATGTAAAATAATGTAAATTCTCTCAATTGAGCCCCAGCTGTTTGGAATACTGTTATCTAAGCCAGACTCTTGCTTGATATGAGTAGAGCTCAAAAGAATGCTGAGAATTCTCATTGCTGATTATAACTCAGAAAATTACACAGCGGGTAAAGGTATACAGACTAAGACTGGTCTCAGCTAGGATGTCTCTCTCAAAAAAAATTACAATCCAGAAAACCATTCAATTTGATTCCATTCTTTTGCCTTGAAAATTCAGTGCTTTCTCCACTTGAGGCAGGAATTGTGAATTTGGAAATTTCCTGTGGGAGATGGTGGTGATGGGATGGAGTTCGGACCCTCAACACATCAGGAACAGATGTAGCCAGATGCCATGGCAGGTAGATTTAAAAAGTCTGCCATTTCTTGGCATGTACGAAATTCTGGACATGAATGCTAAGCGCACTATTTCACACTCTTTCACTGCCCTTCAGGTTCCCCCCCCCCCACGCCCCCTTCCCATTCAGTTATTGTCACCTCCATAACACCACCTCCCCCACCAGTAATAATTTTGAGCAGAGTTTGAGTCCTGTGATAAGATAGATCGTAGAATCCCCACAGTGTGGGAACAGACCCTTCACACCAACCCATCCTCCTATAACCCACCTAAGTCCACATCCCTGAATACTATGGGCAATTTAACATGGCCAGCCCACCTACCCTGAACATCTTTGGACTGTAGGAGGAAACTGGAGCACCCGGAGGAAACCCACGCAGACACAGGAAGAATGTGCAACTTCGCACAGACAGTCGCCCAAGGGTGGAATCAAATCCAGGTTCCTGGCACTGTGAGGCAGCAGTACTAACTACTAACCACTGAACTACTGTGCTGCCCCAAATTGTTGGGAAGCCTTACAGATGCTCAACAAACTGTCAAAATAAGGGAACAGCCATTCACACTCCACTTGGGGGGAAAAACAAAGCCTTAGTCCTAATTAGGTTTTCATAAAATTGTCAAGATGAACAAAGAACTATTCAACAAGAGGTGACCTTAAGAGCTCATCGTTTCCTTGATGTCTGCATCAATAAACTCTTCAGCACTGCATCCATTAAGGGGTTTGGAGCTCAGCCAAGCAATTTATGATCAAATTGCATGACTGTGTCAACAATACCTTCGGAACACAATGCATTAAAACTTGTGAAGTGGTGCACCTGAAAAGATCAAGGGTGCGATTTGCATTGTGATTGCCGAACCTCAATACGGTTAATGCTGAAGAGCACAATATTTACTGGATAACTTAACCTTATTCCTCTGAAGACTTTTTCATCTTCACATCACTAGTCAATTTAATGGTGATTACTTTTTCTTAACAAAGTTCTATCATCAGTCGTTGCATTAAAATAACATACTTGTGATATATGAAGTTAACAGCAGCATTTAAATTTAACTATGTAAAGGTTCCCTACCTCTGAACAGAATAACACCTGGTTTACCGTTTTACTGAATAATCTGGTGGGCATTAGCCTTTTCTGAACAAAGCCTTGTCATCATTTATGACATTAAAGTTATTATGCTGAATTATATTTTGACATATGCAGTTGGCAACACTGTTTAAACCTATCTGTGAAAAGATCTTTGACTCCAGAAGAAGCTTACATGAAAATTGACAAGACCGCTGGGCTGGTGTGAACCTCTTCTCCTTTAGGAGCCTTTAGAAATCTGCCTTGCTCCAGGAAAATTGTGGCAGTTCTGAAATCATCATCAGTGCAGCCTGTAAAATCTGCAGTGGAGCTGCTGATGTCTTAATTGCTGCGTGTGGGTTTGCACCCTTATACTATGTGTAATGAGACTGGGGTGGGATTCCCAGAATCTGGTTCCTGCTGCTTAGTGTAAAATCTAGCCTCCAATAGAATATTCTTAAATGATTCCAATTTTCCCAACTTCACTACTCACCTGGAATTCCCTTGATTTCATGAATCAATGAAAAGTTGAGATTTGCAGAAGACATATCAGCCATTTTATATGATCGTCAACAGTTCGATTTACCAGAATTCCCAATGTGAGAAGATTTTCTTGGTGCCAGTCCTAAATTTACCTTACAACAGTTTAAATCTTGTCTTGTTCTTCCAATTTGGTTTACATTCATTATTGCAAACTAGCATACATCCACACATCCCTAATGTGTGTGAAATATCACAGGAAGAATGGGAGATGTCAGGTTGCACACTCGCCTTTATGGTGGTTAAGACACTTGAATGCCTGATTATCAGCTACTTCAGGGCCTAATTCTGCTGTCGCTGGTATTGTACCAAAGGGAAGGAGGTACAATCCAAGTAGGAGGCCTGGTTGCTTTAGCTGAGTCGGAATTGTTGGGCAAGGCTTGTGCGAACCTCATATGTAGGTACTCTTGGCCCATTGAAGGCACCATGTCGAAGATCATTGGCCCACTTTAACTCCCCTCAGTGAGCCACTTGAACTATACCTCTCAGTCCTCTCATTGAGAACTTTTCTAGATTTACCTGAGTTCCTTGGTCTGTTCAGACTGTCAGTAGTGTTAGAAGTGGCCAGTGCTCCCTATTAGATTGACTAAAGCTCTTCAAGGTGAGACAACATCCCAAGAAAGGAGTGAAAGTTTGGCCCTAAAGCAGTTAACATTACTCTCACTTTTAAACCACAGCAGGATAGCTGTCGGATCTTGGGTAGGCTGCAGTTGAAATTTTAGCATCGGGGCAAAGAGTGAGACACCATGTAAAATCTAGCGTTTAGGGCTGGTGAACAAATACTTGGTCAGAGAGACAGGTTTTATCTCGACTCTAAAGGGAGGAATGAAGACATCTGCAGATCTAGAGCTTTCAAAGGCTGAAAGTGCAGCTGCCAATATTGAAGCGAAAGAGTCAGAGGCCATAATTGGTAAAATATTTTAGTTTGGGGGTTATTGGGCTGGAGGAGCTTATAAAATTGGATGCCATTGCAATGGCACTGTGCCAATTGTCTACCAACCTCTGCTATTATTAAGACCTTTATTGCATGAGGACTGGCACATAAAAATAGAGAAATTTTGAAATAACTGTTTAATGCATCATGAGACTACTCTTGCAATACTGGTCCATAATGCTGTTAAGGAAGGATATCCTTCATAGGAGGAAGTTCAGGGAAGGACCATAATGCTGATTTTTGGGATAAAGGTGTTATCTTATAAGAAAAATTTGAGCAGGTAGTGTTTTTTATGCTGTTGACAGAGAGGGTGGGAGGAGCAATGTGGGAACAGATGGGACGGTACCAAGGACAAAGAGAGTGCTGATGATGGTAAAGGAGAGAGAGGTAGGTGTAAATGTTGGGTGAGCAAAGGAGACAGTGGGTCTTTGCTGCTCAGAGCAAAGCAAATAGACAACACACAGCTAGGATAGGTGTTGGGGATGGAGCAAGGATGGAGTTGTATCAAAATGTAGGAAAGAGGTCATGCTCTGAACTTGTTGCACTCAAGTGCTGAGCCCTAGGGGCTATAAGCTCCCTAAGTGGAAAATGTGGTGTTCTTCCAGCTTACACTGAACTTCATTGGAATGGAGTTGTAGGCCCAGGAGTGAAATGTTAGCATTGCAGCAAGGCAGTTTATTGAAATTACAAACAAGTGGAAGTTTGGGGTTATTCTTACAGATAGGGGAGGGGGCTACTGCTCTCTAAAGCAACCCACTTTGAGTTTGTTCCTACCAATATAAAGGAGACCACATTGTGAGCAGTGAATGCAGTAAACTAGGTTGGAAAAGGTACGAGTAAAATGTTGCTTTACAAGGAAGACAGGCTTAGGGCATTGGACAGTGAGGAGGGCAAAGGTGAAAGGGCAAGTTTTACACAATCTGTGATTGCTTGGGAAGATACCATGGGGTGTGGTATTTCTGAGTTAGGAAGAGGAATCAAGAGTAATGAAAGTTGTGCAAGAACCCAATCAAATCAGACCATATTGAATGAAGAAGCAGACTTAAGGAGCCAAATAGTCTGCAAGTGCTCCTGTTTCTTATGTTCTTATGCTAGGTGACTGCCTGTTGTGGGATCATTCAATGACCACTTCAAATCCTCTTTCCCACTTCACTGCTCACCAATGTCACAGGGAGTTCACCTGTATTGGGAGCTGCCATCACCACCAGCTTCCCTCACATTTCTGCTTCCACTCCTCCTTACTGGGGTTTTCCAGACTGGCCACAGTAGGAGATTCAAATGTACTTTCTAATCCAGTTCCATTGAATATTGTTGGGAACTATCTGTGCAGTTAAAGCAGTGCTCCTGATAACGATTCTAGGACTGGATAACTGTAAGTTATCTGATTGACTGATAGCTCCAAGATTGGTCTGGAATGCCCTCCTTGAGCTCATTTGCAGGTTGTGACTATAAAATCGGATCAGAATGACTTAGACATGTGGCAGCCATCTTGCTATAACTTCATTCCATGTAAAATTCTCGCCAATGACAGGAATTGTAAAATTTAGGTAGAGATGAACCATCAGCCTACGATCAGTGAACACAGGATCGATGAATGATGGAATCTCAACAATTCTCTATCTCGTCAGCCAACCAAATTCAAAGTCTCCTGACAGCTGGGGAGCAGATAGCAAATCAGTAGTTTCATAGGGTTAATGAACATTCGTAGGAACAGCAGACATTGCTAGTTGCACATTGGTGAACAGTTAATTTTGATTATTGTAGGATGGATAGAATATTGTAGGGCTGTGGAGCTTCGTTGCTAAATCAGGGAGGAGTGAGACTTTTTCAGGTTGGCAAGATGTGATGAGTGGGTGTGACAGGAATTAGCTTTCAGGCTTCAATTTACAGAAATAACTTGGATAAAGAAATAGAAGATATGGTTGCAAAATTTTTTCTGATGACATTAAGAGAGGTGGGGAAGTAAGGTTTGAAGAGGACACAAGGAGGCTAGAAAAGACTTAGATAGGTTATGTGAATAGGCTAAGATGTGGCAAATGGAGTTAAATGTGGAAAAATGTGAAGTTGTTCATTTTGGAGGAAGCATTTAAAAAAGCATACTTTTAAATAGTAAGAAATTGCAAAACTCTGAAATTTAAAATAAATCTGGGTATCCTTGTATAAGAATGCAAAAGGTTAATATTTAGGTACAATGAGTAGTTAGGAATGCTAATAGAATTTTTTAATAGAATTTAAATGAATACTAAAATGGGGAGGCTTTGTTTCACTTAGCTAGGGCGGTAGTGAGATGATGAGTAAGAGATAACTTGATTGAAACATGTACGATCCTGATAGATGTTGACAGGATTGATGTGGAGATATCTTTTATAAGAGAATGATACAGTTCAAAAAACAGGGGTCACTCGTTTAAAATAGAGATGAGGCAATTATCTTTTTCTCTCAGAAGATTGGAACTGACTTTCTGAAAAGGTGGTGGAATCAGAGTCTTTGAATATTTTTAAGACAGAGGTAGATTGATTCTTGTTAAGTAAGGTGTGAAAGATTATCAGGGGTAAGCAGAAATGTGGATTGAGGTTACAGTCAGATTAGCCATGATCTTGCTGAATGACAGAGCTGCCTTGAGGGACTGAATGGCCTAGGGCTACTCTAATTCATATGGTTCTGTGTACCTTGTGAGGCTTTACTGCTGAGAGGATGTCTGTTTGCTCGCCATGATGGGCTTGGGTGTAGTATGCACTCCTGTTCTTCCTGGCCCATGAGTGATGTATAAAGGTATTTCAGTCATGCATCTGGCCCCCATTGCCTCTGTTCATCGACCAAATAGCTTGACCTCTTTACATCGAGCCTGGGGAAGTAACAAGTAAGGAATGAATTAAAATGAGAGCACAGAGTTTCCTGAGAATGGATTGATTTGCCTGCAACACTTCCATCCTTCACCATCCTCCAACCTTTGTTAAACCTGGAAGTAGCCTTTCTCACTCTCATTGACCCCAGATGATCATATCGTTTGACATCCAAATACACCTCCGAAATCAGTTTTTCAAAGAAAAAATCCTTTTTAGTCTCCTAGAATTATGAACTATTGCCTAACAAAGAATAGTTCTTTTTTTTCAGACATCAAATGTCACTGTGTAATTCAGAGTGCAGTTATGTGCTACACTCTGCTTCGTTCCTTCAATATGCTTATACAGCTGAGGTAAGTTGCATTCAGATTGTGTGGAAGCTGAAAACTCTTGCTTGAATTTTACATTTGTTTTTGAATAGATTTTTCTTGAGTGAGGGAGCGATCAGTGTTATTGCAAGAACCTTGCAAGAACTGTGACAAACACTACATTGGACAAACTGGCAGGAAGCTAGCCACCAGGATACATGAACATTGACTAGCCACAAAACGACATGACCCACTATCACTCGTATCCTTACATACAGATAAGGAAGGACACCACTTTGATTGGGACAACACATCCATCCTAGGATAAGCCAAACAGAGACATGCACGAGAATTCCTAGAAGCATGGCATTCCATCCGGAACTCCATCAATAAACACATTGACTTGGAGCCAATCTACCGTCCCCTGAGAAAAAGAACAGGAAATGACATCACCAACCCAAGGAAACCTAACCAGATAAATAGAAAGCGGGACATAACACCAGCGCTTCGTCGGAGGCTCACTGATGATGTTACCTAGAATGGTGACGAAACGTCTGAAAACTAACCTACCAGCTCAGCGAGCAAACTCACATCCAGAATCAGTGTTATTATTTTGTATCAGCAGTAACCAGTAAAACACCTGGCCAGATGCAGATGAACTCTTATCCCCAAAAGGTCATATATGTAAACAGGCTTTCATTGTAAGGACAGAAACATACTTTACATCTCCAAATCTTAAACCTACATAATTATTTTGTCTTTTTGAAATGGTCACAATAGATAATTTCAGAATTCCTACATGTTTACTATTTTGCAAATACCAGCCCATCATGGTGCTGTTTTGTCCTGAAATAGCAAGAATGATGAGACAATTTTGACCTTTTCAGTCAACGTCTTCAATTGGCATATTTACCAAGGATCTGAGAGGATATAGTATATTATTTTCTTTCTAGATATTGTAAAGCCAAAGGGTATATTACATGTCTCCTGTAGAATTCCTTTTGAACAGATTTATTTGAAAACATTAGAGCTATCAGAACAATAACACAAACATATTTTGGATAAATGAATTTTTCATTGTACTTTTCTGTCTCATTTTATTTCTCATCTTTTTAATTTAGATATCTGGGCAATTGGATGCATTTTTGCAGAACTTTTAACATCAGAACCCATTTTTCATTGTCGCCAGGAAGATATCAAAACAAGCAATCCTTTTCACCATGATCAGTTGGATCGTATTTTTAGTGTAATGGGATTTCCGGCTGGTGAGTTTGTTTTCTTGATGCTTACTATAATTTCAAGAGGAAATAGGCTTGATGTAGTTTATAATAAAGCTTTGATGTTGTTACATTGAAATGAAACCTATACTGACCTAATTGGAGGTCCTAAAAGGAGGGATACTCAACGCTGTAATACGTTATGGAACAATGTAAACTTATTAGGTAATACAAGATATTTAGATATCAAAGATTTTAGGTCAACCTTTCTATGTGATATTTTATGTCGAGAAAATTGACCTAAATTTGAACACAAATCCAACCTCCTCTTCGTAAGGTCAGATAGAAATATGAATTAATTTTATGTAGAGATTGAATCAAAACAAAATTATGGCACAGTATGAGACCACATAACCCATTGAAGGATGGACATGTTATGGGAAAGTAGAATAGATCAGAAGGCATGTTGTGATAAGGATTTAAGGAATCTCCGAGAGGATGTAGATTGTGAACGGACACAAAACTTAGCAGATGGAGAAAAGTGTGAGGTTATGAACTTTGGTGTGAAGAAGAAAAACTAATACTTAAATAATGAGAGACTGTTAAAATCTGCAAATTGTGGCTTGGAAATATATCACTATTCCTTCATTGTTGCTGGGTCAAAATCCTGGGATGAATTCCCTCCTTAGGGCAGTGTGGGCCTACGCAGCACATGCACTGAAGTGTTTCAAGAAGGTAGCTCATCACCACCTTGAATGGGCAACTAGGGATGGACAATAAATGCTGACCAGCCAGCAATGCTGACAACCCAGAATGGAATAAAAAAAGGACCTGGATATTTTTGCACACAGAACATAATGTTTTAAAACATTACCATGCAGATACGGCAAGTAATTAAAAATGCAATGGAATTTGGGCCTTTATTGCAATTTGGCTGGTGTTTAAAAACAAGTTTTGTTACAAATATTTAGGATGATGGTGATGTACACCTGATATACAACTGTGTATAGTTTTAATCCCCTGTGTTTAAAAATTTATATACTAGCATTGGAAACACTTCAAAAGAGACTCACTAGGTTCCTGGGATGAAAATGGTTAAAAAGGTGGGGTGTATTCAATAGCATGTAGAAAAATGAAAGGTGACCTTATTGAACTTAAAGATGTTGACAATGTGTTTCCATTAGTGAGGGAATCTCAAACTAAGGGATGTAGTTACAGAACTAGGGGACACTCTGCTTCCCAGTTTTAAAAAAGAAATTTCTTCTCCCAGAGGGTAGTGAATATCTGAAATTTTCTATCCCAGAAGTTGTGGAGGTTAGATTGCTGAAAATATTTAAAAAGGATGTAGGCAGAGTTTTGACATGTCAGGAAATTGAGAGTTATGATAAGCTGGCACAAGAGAGAAGTTGAAGCCTGCAGCATATGATCATGATCTTGTTGAATGATGACACAGGTTTGAGTACCCAAAAGGCTTACTTCTGCTCCTTTTTCTTATGTTCTTAAGTATCTGCGCTGCCAGAAAATGAGCCACAGAGCCTAATCCCAGCATTTGGTTTGTAGCCATGCAGGTTATGGCACCTGAGATGGATTATAGACACCTTTTAAATCGTTTCTGACTCGCTACCCTTTCAGGCATGAGTGCCAAGTCCTTACCATCCTCTCAGTGAAAGCATTTTCCCCCGAATGCTCTCTAATCTTTCTGCCTATATCTTTAAATCTGCGCCCGTTGGTCATTTGTCCTTGTCCAAGATAAATAGATTATTTTCTCCACTCTGTCTGGGCCCCTCTCAATTTTGTACATCAAACCTTCGACCACCATCTAAGGAGAACAATCCCAGTTCATCCAGTTTTCCTTCCTAATTTATCTTTCCAGTTCTGGAATCAGGTAGTGGATTTAATTTTTACTTAAATATCCTTGCAAACTAGGATTAAAACTACATAAATACTAAGGTTGAGGGCATGGGGATTGTACAGTGTTCTGTCAATTACAACATTAATATTATTTCCAGTGTTTCAATAAGGCTGTACATTTCAGCCGAAAAAACAATATATGCCCTAAAATGCAAGCTCACACTGTTCTATTTGTATGCAGAACAATACTTGGATCTGCTTATAAACAATAAAACAATTTTATTACCAATAAGATTGTTTTGATAAAAAGTTGTTAAAATATTCCAATAAAGCATTTCAACAGTTTGACTTACAAAAATCGCATATAGAAAATAGCCATCTTTTACATATACAGTGGGATAAGTTTTCACTCCAGTTTCAGGTACAGTGTCCTCATTGTAAGATCTTTTATCAGCAAAAGTAAATAAGCATTAGTCACAAAGTATGAGAAATTAGAAGTCACACGACACCAGGTTATAGTTCAACAGGTTTATTTGGAATCATATAAGCTTTCAGAACGCAGCCCCCTTGTCAGGTGCAGTGAGAGAACATGGCACACAGTCAGAGAGATCAAGGGCAGGGAGATCAAAAGGTCATATAACTCGTGTGAGTGGAATGTCGGATGATAAGTCTCTGCAGGTGACCAGGAGTGTTAGATGGTGTGTGAAGTGTTTATAAAATCAATGTCAGTGCTGTGCTGGCATGGCAAACAGGCAGAGGCATAGGAATATACAAAAGGTAACATCTCAGGTCAGACACTGAATTGTAGGTGTGAGGCTTTGTCCAGCATTTTAACCTAGAATCAGGCTGTTTTATTCCAAAACATTTGTAAGATGCCACACTGACTGACTACAAATTGTGTTTTTTGAACAAAATATCTGCAAATAAACAAACATTTGGATGAAATGGGGGGTGTGTGTGTGCACATGTTTGAGAGAGATAAGTAAATCAAAACTGGACAAACTAACTAAGGTAAAGAGATCATAACAATATGTCAAGGTAATGCTGTCAAAACAGCAAAATAAGGAAGATTTTACAGATTGAGAATTTTACAGATCGCTCCACACTCCCCTCCAGCCCCACCACATCTGGCATTTTTCCTTTCAACCGCAGTAAGTGCTATACCTGCCCCCACACCACCTCCCTCACCCCCATCGCAGGCCCCAAGAAGACTTTCCACATCAAGCAGAGGTTCACCTGCACATCTGCTAATGTAGTATACTGCATCCGCTGTACCATTGTGGCCCCTGTACATGGGGGAAACCAAGCGGAGGCTTGGGGAGCGCTTTGCAGAACACCTGCGCTCGGTATGCAATACACAACTGCACCTCCCAGTTGTGAACCATTTCAGCTCCCCTTCCCACTCCTCAGATGACATGTCCATCCTGGGCCTCCTGCAGTGCCACAATGATGCCACCCAAAGATTGCAGGAACAGCAACTCATATTCCACTTGGGAACCCTGCAGCCCAATGGTATCAATGTGGATTTCACAAGTTTCAAAATCTCCTCTTCCCCCACTGCATCCCAAAACCAGCCCAGTTTGTCCCCTCCCCCCACTGCATCCCAAAACCAGCCCAACTTGTCCCCGCCTCCCTAACATTTTCTTCTTCTCACCTATCCCCTCCTCCCACCTCAAATCGCAGCCCCATTTCCTACCTACTAATCTCATCCCACCTCCTTGACCTGTCCGTCCTCCCTGGACTGACCTATCTCCTCCCTACCTCCCCACATACACTCACCTTTACTGGCTCCATCCCCCGTCTCTTTAACTTGTTTGTCTCCTCTCCACCTATCTTCTCCCCTGTCCATCTTCGATCCGCCTCCCCGTCTCTCCCTATTTATTTCAGAATCCTTTTCCGCCTCCCCCATTTCTGAAAAAGGGCCTTGGCGTGAAACGTCAGCTTTCCAGCTCCAAAATGCTGCTTGGCCTGCTGTGTTCGTCCAGCTCCACACCTTGTTATCATTGAGGCAGTATTATTGGCTGCGAAACTTGGCTGTTCAGCGATTCTGCTTTGTTGTATATCCCAGAGTCCACACTGGAGGACACTTACCCGAAGATCAGAGGCTGAATGCCCTTGACCGCTGAAGTGTCCAAAGTACAGGAGTGAGAATATGCTTTACACAACACATGGATCTTCTTTCTTTTATATGAAAGTCATTTTGAGATAACTTAAAATTGAAAGTGTCAAAACACTTATTTACATGGATTAACAGCTCATTAAAACCACTGCTCACTAAAATTAAATCAGCTTTCCTCATTAATTTAAACTCAATTAAGAAAGTCATAAATTTGACAATATTTACTTTGTCCTTGACTCTGGGCTAAGTATTTGTTGCTCTGTCCTATAACCTAAATAACCTTTGCATTAAGTTGTGTTGTAAACTCTCCAAATACGGTTAAGTTATTGAAGGGGAGGAAGGAAGGTTATAGCTAGGTGTCACGTTAAAGTCCAAGTGGTTAAAACGAGGAGGTAGACTGTTTCTACAAGGCCTGGTAGAGCCCCAGTTGACTAAGGGCAGAATGCCCATGATGCAAGTCCTTGATAATGCATACACAGAGGCTGTTTGTGACTCATGTTAAAGAGTAAACTGTAAAGGGGATTGGGGGTTAATGGAGCGAGACTGAGGCTCTGTCCATCTCAGGTTTGAGAAACTGAAAGTAGGAGCAACAGTAGACCGTTTGGCCCTTTGAGCTTGTTCTGCCATTCATTTTGGTTATGGCTGATTGTCTAACTCAATTACAAAAACAGATATTACTGTTAAAGATAACAAGGTGTGAAGCTGGATGAGCACAGCAGGCCAAGCAACATCTTAGGAGCACAAAAGCTGACGTTTGAGGCCTAGACCCTTCATCAGAATGGGTCTAGGCCCGAAACGTCAGCTTTTGTGCTCCTAAGATGCTGATTGGCCTGCTGTGTTCATCCAGCTCCACACTTTGTTATCTCGGATTCTCCAGCATCTGCAGTTCCCATTATCTCTCCTATTACTGTAAAAGTTGAGATAACAAGGTGTGGAGCTGGCTGAACACAGCAGGCCAAGCAGGATCTTAGGAGCAGATGCTGCTTGGCCTGCTGTGTTCATCAAGCTCCGCACCTTGTTATCTCGGATTCTCCAGCATCTGCAGTTCCCATTATCTCTTATTACTTTACAAGTTCAGCAGGTTTGGCAGCATTAGTGCAGAAAAAATCGGAGTTAACATTTTGGGCCTGGTTACCCTTCGTCAGAACGGTTTTTATCTAATTCAGTAGCCTGTTCCCACTTTTCTTCCATGTTCTTTGATCCCTTTAGCTCTAAGTTACTGCTGGGTCATCATGACGGAGTGTGGAGTTAAATGGAAAGATAAGCAACAGGATAGCATGTGTACAGGTGGGTTTAAGCTCAAGGCAGACTGGGAATACAGCAAAAAGGAAGGATATCTTAAGACATCTTAGGATTTCCAATATCTCTAATGATGATAAAGTTAGCATTAGGGCACTTTACCTAAATGCTCATAGTACTCGCAACAAAGTAGATGAATTAACAGCACAAATCCTCTTGAGTGATAATGATGTGATAGGCATCACAGAGACATGGTTGCAGGGAGTTCAGGACTGGCAGTTAAACATCCAAGGATTCACAACTTATCAAAAAGACAGCGAGGTGGGCAGAGGGGGTGGGGTTGCCTTGTTAGTTAAGAATGAAATTAAATCTATAGCACTGAATGACATAGGATCAGAGGATGTGGAGTCTGTGTGGGTGGAATTGAGGAACCACAAAGGCAAAAAAACCATAATGGGAGTTATGTACAGACCTCCAAACAGTGATCAGGACCAGGGGCGCAAGATGCACCGGGAAATAGATAGGGCTTGTCAGAAAGGCAAGATCACAGTGATCATGAGGGACTTCAATATGCAGGTGGACTGGGTAAATAATGTTGCTGGTGGATCCAAAGAAAAGGAATTCATAGAATGTTTACAGGATGGCTTTTTGGAACAGCTTGTGATGGAGCCCACAAGGGAGCAGGCTATTCTGGACTTAGTGCGATGTAATGAGCCAAACTTTATAAAAAACCTTAAAGTAAGGGAACTGTTAGGAGGCAGCGATCATAATATGGTAGAGTTCAGTCTGCAGTTTGAAAGAGAGAAGGCAAAATCGGATGTAATGGTGTTACAGTTAAATAAAGGTAATTACAGGGGCATGAGAAAGGAATTGACGAAACTCGAATGGAAACAGAGCCTAACGGAGAAGACAGTAGAGCAACACTGGCAGGAGTTTCTGGGTGTAATTGAGGACACAGTACAGAGTTCATCCCAAAGAAAAGGAAGATTACCTGGGGTGGGATTAGACAGCCATGGCTGACAAAGGAAGTCAGGAAATGTATCAAAGAGAAAGAGACAGCCTACAAGGTGGCCAAGAGCACTGGGAAATCAGAAGATTGGGAAGGCTACAAAAACTAACAGAGGATAACAAAGAGAGAAATAAGGAAGGAGAGGATCAAATATGAAGGTAGGCTAGCTAGTAATATTAGAAATGATAGTAAAAGTTTTTTTCAATACATAAGAAACAAACGGGAGGCTAAAGTAGACATTGGGCCGCTCCAAGTACTTACCTCGAAGCCAGTGGTCTATTTTTGCAGTAGAGAGCAGCAGGAGCTGGGCGGACGTGAGGTCGGAGCAGAGAAGCTGTTGGGAAGGTAAGTGAGTGCTATTTAAGTAAGTGTGTTCTCGGCCCAGGCCCTACATGGTAGGCCACCCTCCCACCCTCCTCCTCTAACCTAATTAAGAGTCCACAGACTCGCAGCAAAAAAAAAGAATTGAGGATAGTGCCTGGTGAGTAAAGTGCGAGTCTTTGGCGAAGAGGCTCAGTGATGAGATTACGCCACATTTGAAGAGGTGAAGACATGACTGCCAAGCTGATTCAGTGTGCTGCGTGCATGATGTGGAAGATCAGGGACACTGGTGCTTCTGGCTCCTATAGCTGTGGAAAGTGTGTACACATTCAGCTTCTGAAGGAGGTTGTTGCAGCACTGAAGAAAGAACTAGATGACCTCAGGCTTATCGAGAGAATGAGAATTTTCTGGACATGACCTTCAGCGAGGTCATTACACCGAGGATACCAGAAGATAGAAAGGGGATGTCGATGAGGAAGGAAGAGATGAATGAAGTATAAGAGACCCCAGGGGAAGTACCTCTCATAAACAGGTTGACTGTCTCGGAAACTGTCGAGACAGAGGACACTGCCAGTCTGAGAAGCGGACAGGTCTGCGAGTTGAAAATTGGCATAGAGACAGGGCCGAGGAGTCAGACAACATGCAGAGCCGTGCTAATAGGGGACTCCATAGTGAGAGGGACTGAAAGGGGTTTCTGTGGCAACAGGCCGGATTTGAGGATAGTGCGTTGCCTTCCTGGTGCCAGGATCCAGGACGTCACCGACAGAGTGCAGGGAATCCTCAAGGGTGAAGGTAAAGAGCCAGAGGTGGTGGTGCACATCAGCACTAATGACGTCAGAAGGAAGAGGAGGGGCATTCTACAGCAGGACTTCAAAGAAAGTCCCTCGGGCTGGAGAGGGCAGGAACAGGGAGATAATGGACTTGAACGTGTGGCTGAGGAACTGGTGCCAGAAGCAAGGATTTAAATTCTTGGAGCACTGGGGTATGTTTTGGGGTAAGGATAAATTGAACAACTGGGACGGGTTGTACCTTAAGAGGTGGGGGACCAGCATTCTGGCAGGCAGGTTTGCCATTGCAACACAGGTGTGTTTGAACTAAGTAGTGGGGGGGAGGGGCCAAACTGGAAATATAAGAAGGAAGTTCGAGGGAAAGTGAAAATAAGAGAAGTTAAGGAAGACAACAGAATCAACGGAGTAGAAAACTCAAGAAGGGATCGTACAGTATGGCCAAGTGAAATAGGGATTGGTAGGAAGGGGGACGGGAGAAACAAATTAAAATTATTATATATGAATGCACGAAGCATAAGAAATAAGGTGGATGAGCTGGAGGCTCAGTTGGAAACTGGCAAGTATGATGTTGTGGGGATAACTGAGACTTGGCTTCAAGTGTACAGGGCCTGGGAAATGAATATTCAAGGCTGTACGTGCTATTGAAAGGACAGACTGGTGGGCAGAGGGGGTGGGTTGGCCCTGTTGGTAAGGAACGATATTCAGTCCCTTGCGAGGGGGGAACAGAGAGTCAGGAGATGTTGAGTCAGAATGGACAGAGCTGAGAAATTCCAAGGGTAGAAAGACCCTAATGGGAGTTATCTACAGGCCCCCCAAACAGTAGTCAGGAGGTAGGGTGCAAGTTGAATCAAGAGTTGAAATTGGCCTGTCACAAAGGTATCACTACAGTTGTTATGGGAGATTAACATGTGGGTAGACTGGGAGAATCAGGATGGTACTGGACCCCAAGAAAGGGAGTTTGTGGAGTGTCTCCGAGATGGATTCTGAGAACAGATTGTACCGGAGCCTACCAGGGAGGAGGCAATTCTGGATCTGGTGCTGTGCAATGAACCAGATTTGATCAGGGACCTCGAAGTAAAGGAGCCATTAGGAGGTAGTGACCATAATATGATAAGTTTTAATCTGCAATTTGAGAGGGAGGAGGGAGAATCGGAAGTGTCAGTAGACCGCACTTGGAATACTGCGTCCAGTTCTGGGCGCCCTATTATAGGAAAGATGTGGATGCTTTGGAGAGGGTTCAGAGGAGGTTTACCAGGATGCTGCCTGGACTGGAGGGCTTATCTTATGAAGAGAGGTTGACTGAGCTCGGTCTCTTTTCATTGGAGAAAAGGAGGAGGAGAGGGGACCTAATTGAGGTATACAAGATAATGAGAGGCATAGATAGAGTTGATAGCCAGAGACTATTTCCCAGGGCAGAAATGGCTAGCACGAGGGGTCATAGTTTTAAGCTGGTTGGTGGAAAGTATCGAGGGGATGTCAGAGGCAGGTTCTTTACGCAGAGAGTTGTGAGAGCATGGAATGCGTTGCCAGCAGCAGTTGTGGAAGCAAGGTCATTGGGGTCATTTAAGAGACTGCTGGACATGTATATGGTCACAGAAATTTGAGGGTGCATACATGAGGATCAATGGTCGGCACAACATTGTGGGCTGAAGGGCCTGTTCTGTGCTGTACTGTTCTATGTTCTATGTTCTATTGCAGTTGAACAAAGGGAACTATGGAGCTATGAGGGAGGAGCTGGCCAAAGTTCAATGGTACAATACCCTATCAGGGATGGCAGTGGAACAACAATGGCAGGTATTTCTGGATATAACGCAGAAGGTGCAGGATCAGTTCATTCCAAAGAGGAAGAAAGATCCTAAGGGGAGGCGGGGCAGCCGTGGCTGACAAGAGAAGCTAAGGACTGTATAAAGATAAAAGAAAAGTATAACATAGCAAAGATGAGCGGGAAACCGGAGGACTGGGAAACTTTTAAAGAGCAACAGAAGATAACTAAAAAGGCAATATGCAGAGGAAAAAAAAGAGGTGCAAAGGAAAACTGGCCAAAAATGTAAAGGAGGATAGTAAAAACTTTCTTAGGTATGTGAAAAGAAAAAAATTGGGCCCTTGAAGACAGGAACAGGTGAATTTATTATAGGGAACAAGAAAATGGCAGAAGAGTTGAATAGGTACTTTGGATCTGTCTTCACTAGGGAAGACACAAGCAATCTCCCAGATGTAATAGTGGCTGAAGGACCGAGAGTAATGGATGATCTGAAGGGAATTTATATTAGGCAGGAAATGATGTTGGATAGTCTGTTAGGCCTGAAGGCTGATACGTCCCCAGGACCTGATGGTCTGCATCCCAGGGCACCTAAGGAGGTAGCTCTTGACATCATGGACGCATTGGTAATCATTTTCCAATGTTCTATAGATTCAGGATCAGTTCCTGTGGATTGGAGGGTGGCTAATGTTGTCCCACTTTTCAAGACAGTAGGGAAAGAGAAAACAGGGAATTATAGACCGGTTAGCCTGACGTCAGTGGTGGGAAAGATGCTGGAGTCAATTATAAAAGATGAAATTACAACTCATTTGAATAGCAGTAACAGGATAGGTCAGAGTCAGCATGGATTTACGAAGGGGAAATCATGCTTGACTAATCTTCTGGAATTTTTTGAGGTTGTATCTATGAAGATGGACACGGGATGACCAGTGGTTGTAGTATACCTGGACTTTCAGAAAGCCTTTGATAAAGTTCCATATAGGAGATTAGTGAGCAAAATTAGGGCACATGGTATTGGGGGCAAAATACTGACTGGATTGAAAATTGGCTGGCTGACAGGAAGCAAAGAGTAGTGATAAACAGGTCCCTTTCGGAATGGCAGGCGGTAACCAGTGGGGTACCACAAGGTTCGGTGCTGGGACTGCAGCTGTTTACAATATACATTAATGATACAGATGAAGACATTAAAAGTAATATTAGCAAATTTGCTGATGACACAAAGTTGGGTGGCAGTGTGAAATGTGAGGAGGATGTTATAAGAATACAGGGTGACTTGGACAGGCTAGGTGAGTGGACGGATGCATGTCAGATGCAGTTTAATGTGGATAAATGTGTGGTTATCCACTTTGATGGCAAGAACAGGAAGGCAGATTACTATCTCAAGGAGTCAAGTTAGGTAACGGGGAAGTACAGCAA
The DNA here is from genome assembly GCF_030684315.1 of Stegostoma tigrinum. Classification (NCBI taxonomy): domain Eukaryota; kingdom Metazoa; phylum Chordata; class Chondrichthyes; order Orectolobiformes; family Stegostomatidae; genus Stegostoma; species Stegostoma tigrinum. The sequence continues at coordinate 24,548,514 of NC_081357.1, forward strand.
GATCTAGGTGTTCTTGTACATCAGCCAATGAAAGCAAGCATGCAGCTGCAGCAGGCAGTGAAGAAAGCTAATGGCATGCTGGCCTTCATAACAAGAGGAATTGAGTATAGGAGCAAAGCAGTCCTTCTGCAGCTGTACAGGGCCCTGGTGAGACTGCACCTGGAGTATTGTATGCAGTTTTGGTCTCCAAATTTGAGGAAGGACATTCTTGCTATTGAGGGAGTGCAGCATAGGTTCACGAGGTCAATTCCCGGAATGGCGGGACTATCATATGTTGAAAGATTGGAGCTTGTATAGGGCTTGTATACACTTGAGTTTAGAAGGATGAGAGGGGATCTGATTGAGGCGTATAAGATTATTAAGGGATTGGACACTCTGGAGGCAGGAAGCATGTTTCCGCTGATGGGTGAGCCCAGAACCAGAGGACACAGTTTAAAAATAAGTGGTAGGCCATTTAGAACAGAGTTGAGGAAAAACTTCTTCACCCAGAGAGTGGTGGATATATGGAATGCCCTGCCCCAGAAGGCAGTGGAGGGTAACTCTCTGGATACTTCCAAGAAAGAGTTAGATAGAGCTCTTAAAGATAGTGGAATCAAGGGTTATAGGGATAAGGCAATAACAGGATACTGATTGTGGATGATCAGCCATGATCATAATGAATATTGGCGCTGGCAAAAAGGGCCGAATGGCCTACTCCTGCACCTATTGTCTATTATCTATTGTCAAAGAGATGCTTGAAAGCTAGTGATGGGAGATAAGGAAATAGCTGAAGAACTTAACGGGTACTTTGCGTCAGTCTTCACAGTGGAAGACATGAGCAGTATCCCAACAATTAAGGACAGTCAAGGGGCAGAGTTGCATATGGTAGGCATTACAAAAGAGAGTGCTAGAAAAGCTAAAAGGCCTACAAATTGACAAATCTCCTGGCCCCGATAGGCTACATCCTGGAGTTCTGAGGGAGGTGGCTGAGGAAATAGCGGAGGCTTTGGTTGTGATCTTTCAAAAGCCATTGGAGTCTGGGAAAGTCCCAGATGGTTGGAAAATTGCTGTTGTAACTCCCTTGTTTAAGAAAGGATCAAGACAAAAGATGGAAAATTCTAGGACGATTAGCCTAACCTCAGTTGTTGATAAAATTCTAGAATCCATTGTTAAGGATGAGATTTCTAAATTCTTGGAAGTGCAGGGTCGGATTAGAACAAGTCAACATGGATTTAGTAAGGGGAGGTCATGCCTGACAAACCTGTTAGAATTCTTTGAAGAGGTAACAATTAGGTTAGACCAGGGTAACCCAGTGGATATTATCTATCTAGACTTCCAAAAGGCCTTTGATAAGATGCCTCACAGGAGGCTGCTGAGTAAGGTGTTCGAGGTGAGCTACTGGCTTGGATTGAGGATTGGCTGTCTGACAGAAGGCAGAGAATTGGGATAACTGGCTCTTTTTTGGAATGGCAACCAGTGACGTGTGATGTCCCGCAGGGTTCACTGTTGGGGCCACAGCTGTTCACTTTATATATTAATGATCTGGATGAAGGGACTGGGGGCATTCTGGCGAAGTTTGCTGATGATACGAAGATAGGTGGACAGGCAGTTAGTACTAAGGAGGTGGGGAAGCTGCAGAAAGATTTAGACAGTTTAGGAGAGTGGTCCAGAAAATGGCTGATGAAATTCAATGTTAGCAAATGTGAGGCTTTGCACTTTGGTAAAAAGAATACAGGCATGGACTATTTTCTAAACAGTGAGAAAATTCGTAAAGCAGAAGTACAAAGGGATCTGAGATAACAAAGTGTGAAGCTGGATGAACACAGCAAGCCAAGCAGCATCTCAGGAGCACAAAAGCTGACGTTTCAGGCCTAGACCCTTCATCAGAGAGGATCTCTGATGAAGGGTCTAGGCCCGAAACGTCAGCTTTTGTGCTCCTGAGATGCTGCTTGGCCTGCTGTGTTCATCCAGCTTCTCACTTTGTTATCTTGTATTCTCCAGCATCTGCAGTTCCCATTATTTCTGATACAAAGGGATCTGGGAGTGTTGGTTCTTTAAAGATTAACTTGCAGATAGAGTCCGTGATTAAGAAAGCCAATGTAATGTTGTGGTTTATCTCAAGAGAGTTGGAATATAAAAGCAGTGATGTGCTTCTGAGACTTTATAAAGCTCTAGTTAGGCCCCATTTAGAATATTGTGTCCAGTTTTGGGCCCCACACCCCAGGAAGGACTTACTGGCACTGGAGCGTGTCCAGTGGAGATTCACACGGATGATCCCTGGAATAGTAGGTTTAACGTACAATGAACGGCTAAGGATCCTGGGATTGTATTCATTAGAGTTTAGAAAGTTGAGGGGAGATCTAATAGAAACTTACAAGATAATGTATAGCTTAGAAGGGGTGGACGCTAGGAAGTTGTTTCCATGGGGTGGGGAGACAACGACCTGTGGGCACAGCCTTAAAATTAGAGGGGGTAAATTTAAAACTGAAATGAGGAGACATTTCCTCAGCCAGAGCCTGGTGGGCCTGTGGAATTCATTGCCACGGAGCGCAGTGGAGGCCGGGAGGTTAAATGTCTTCAAGGCAGAGATTGATAAATTCTTGATCTCAGAAGGAATCAAGGGCTACGGAGAGAGTGCAGGGAAGTGGAGCTGAAATGCCCATCAGCCATGATTAAATGGTGGAGTGGATTTGATGGGCCGAATGACCTCGTTTCCACTCCTATTTTATGGTCTTATTTGTGTCTCATCCCTAGTTGCCTTTGAGGAGATGGTAGTGAGCTGCCTTTTTGAACTGTTGCAGACCATTTGGTGTAGGTACCCCAACAGTGGAGTTATAGACTTGCAGTGAGTGAAGGCCTGACCAGATTATCTTCAAGTAGAAACAAAGAAAAAAGGAAAATATGGTCCCTCATCCGCTAATGCCAGAAGGTCCCAGCATAGATTAGAATCTCCTGCCCACGTGCCCCATAAGTTTCACGGCTAAACTCACGAAACAACGCACATGGATGTGTAACGATCTGAAAAGCAGTTGATCAAGCAAGAAAACTCATCCGAGGCCTGGTGGAAGGGATGACCTGTAACACATCCAGCACTATACTTTGCTCTAAGATGAAATATCCCAGCTTCCACCTCTGTTCTCAGGATAAGATTGATGCATTTAATAGTTCAGAGGCAGCTGATTAACTTTGGTCTCCTTGAATCTGAACTAAAATGGCCAATAGAATAAAAATGCCATCCTACTGCTCGGCCAGAAGTATTTTTTAATTGTCAATTTTTTTCTTCCTTTACCGAGAATAAGAACCATTTCCAATCATAATTATTAATAAAGGAGAATATCTTCAATTTCCTGTCAACATATAGGTCCAGTCATGTTTGCTGCTGTTCTTGTGTTTTAAAAGTTTTATTTTGTCTAATTTCTCTTTCAGTGTTTGGCAGTGGTGGTTAGGCTAATTAACCAAGTTGAGCCCTATGGATTTAGAGGGCAGACTGTAGGATTGACAAAGCATAATTTAACGCTTAAATGCAGAGAGATCTAATTAATGGTAGTCGTTCTGCATGGAGTCAGCTGCTGGTTGATTCCTGTAGGCATCAGTATTTGGGTCATTGCTCTTCACTTTAATAATTATCTGGATGAGGGCATTCAAGGAACTGTCAGCAGGTTCACAGGTAATATAATGGATGAGGAATTGGGTTCTTTGACATCTACGTTTTGGATGCTACTAGTAGCTTTAGCGCTCCAAAGTGATGTTGGTAGTGCACATGCACACTTGTGAGGTGAATAGCACAGCATCTTGTATTTGAAAGCATTTGAATGCAAAACAGCATCCTCCAGAAGTGTGCAAAGCATGTATATCATGACATCAGTCAGCATGGAATGCATAGAATGTAAATAATAAATTTCAAAACTGAGAGGTTAAAACTAAAGAATAGTAAGATATTAATCTGTTAAAATTCTCAATTTGTGAATCATTTCTTCAAATTGGAAAATTGTACACTCTTCCCCTGCTAAAACCGCAAATTGTTGAGCCCTGTTGTAAATGATTGTCCAGTCATAATTTGCCAATCTGAAAATAGCTCAGTTAGCCAGTCCTTTATCCATGCTAATATACAACCCCAATACCATATATTTTTATCTTGAGTAGTAACCTTTCACATGGCACTTTATTGATGTTGGGGTGTTAAACGTATTACTGGAACAAAGTTGTTGCTGATTCTTTGGCCACTGGGAGTAGGAAATTGCATCATCCAGAAAATCCTGCCCTCAGAGATCTTCAGAAATTACAACCAATGCATCTACTATCTTTAGATAATAAAATGTGAGGCTGGATGAACACAGCAGGCCAAGCAGCATCTCAGGAGAACAAAAGCTGACGTTTCGGGCCTAGACCCTTCATCAGAGAGGGGGATGGGGAGAGGGAACTGGAATAAATAGGGAGAGAGGGGGAGGCGGACCGAAGATGGAGAGTAAAGAAGATAGGTGGGGAGAGTATAGGTGGGGAGGTAGGGAGGGGATAGGTCAGTCCAGGGAAGACGGACAGGTCAAGGAGGTGGGATGAGGTTAGTAGGTAGATGGGGGTGCGGCTTGGGGTGGGAGTGGGGGTGCGGCCCCAAGCCGCACCCCCATCTACCTACTAACCTCATCCCACCTCCTTCACCTGTCCGTCTTCCCTGGACTGACCTATCCCCTCCCTACCTCCCCACCTATACTCTCTCCACCTATCTTCTTTACTCTCCATCTTCGGTCCGCCTCCCCCTCTCTCCCTATTTATTCCAGTTCCCTCTCCCCATCCCCCTCTCTGATGAAGGGTCTAGGCCCGAAACGTCAGCTTTTGTTCTCCTGAGATGCTGCTTGGCCTGCTGTGTTCATCCAGCCTCACATTTTATTATCTTGGATTCTCCAGCATCTGCAGTTCCCATTATCTCTGCATCTACTATCTTTATACTTCTTTTAAGAATCTAGAATGCAGCTGATCAGATCCAGGGCATTTATCAGCAATAAGTCTTTTTTAGTATTCTCTTACTTTTTCTTTAGTATTCATGTTTGTTCGAAGTTTCTCAGCCTTTTAGAGTCTTGATTTTCAGCTAGTGTCAGAATGCTTTACTTGTTTGCTACTATAAAGTCATACAAAATACTTATTCAAACTCTATCATTCCCCGGTTTGGCACTACTAGTTCCCCGAATTCTACTTACAGCAATCCCCCCCCCCCCCCCCCCCCCCCCGCCAACACCACCACCACCACTCCCGTGATGGGGGCCCAATATTCCTTTTAAACTATTTATCTCCTTTTCATATTCTTGTAGAAGCTTTCACTGTTTATTTCTTTATTTCTTAGTCTTCTCTCATAGTCCAAATTCTTTTTTTTAAAAGAATGATTTTTAAGGTATCCTTTGCAGATTTTGAAACCTTTCCAGATCTTCTGCCCTACCTCTAATCTTCACAGTGTGTAAACCTGTTCTTTCAATTTAATAAACTCCAACCAGATTTCCTCAGCCAGTCACAGATTATACCACTTTCTGGTTGAGTCTTTCTTCCACAATGGAAAGTTTTTGAAAGTTGTGAAAATCCTCCTTGAATGGCTGCCACTATTTTTCTATGATTGTTACACTATCATTCCTGCAAGCCCCCATTATTTCTTGATGCCTACTCTATCTAACTGTCTATTAACTATTAGAAGGTCTGTAAACAGCTCCCGCAAGAGTGGCATATCAGAAAAGTGTCCATTTTGATATCCATTCATTTGATAATCTGATGGATGAACTAACTAATGATTGGAGTCCAAAATAAACTTGAACATAGTCAACAATTAAGTAATGTCCTTATTTATAAAAGTTCTCTTAAAGCTTGAAATCAGTGCATTCATAATATAAATTTCAAAATACTTGCGATCATCTCAAGCTTTTACCTAATCTTTGTCTTCTATGTCAGTGCTTCCCAAGCTGTTTGCTAATTTGATCTTATTTTAACGTACACAATAACAGCTTCATCCCATACACAAACCACACACAGTAATTAGCCCCTCCTTCCTAAACATATACACAGAGGTCACAGTAGTCACTGCCACACCCCACACCACGCAGTTTTACTGAGCCTATCTCTCCCACTTTGATTAAGTTGGCCATTCCTGTCAAACTACAATTAGCCTGGGACAAAGAGCCTGTCCAACAGGCATTTAGGAGCAGAAACATGACAGAGATAAGCCATCTGACTGTTTCTTTACTACACTGTAGACAATAATTCAGTCAGAAATTGAATTACTGCCAATTTATTGCAGTGTCCCAAATGATGCTTAAAAGTTGAGGCTAGCTGAAAAAAAATTCCAAATGCATATTTCCAGATTTGAGTTGAAGAGTTTACCGTGTAGTGGAATCAAAAGTAACTCCTACTTGATTCCAGCACGATTCAAACAACCCCAGTTTGTAGCATGTTTTTCAGACTGTTATGAAAGTTGAAGGGAATAATCTGTTTTGCAAATATTGCATGCATGTGTCCTTGGTACATATTTGTTCTCTTTTTGCAAGATAAAGACTGGGAAGACATCCGCAAGATGCCTGAATATCCAACTCTGCAGAAAGACTTCAGGAGAACAACGTAAGTTTTAAAATGCTTGCCACTGTCTGATTCTGGTGGCTGGGATGGATATTGTGCAACACTTACATGTCATAGAGCTTTTTGACAGACTCCTTGACGGCACGAATAAATGTCCTTGGGCCTGTTGTGTACACACTGGTCATCAATAATCTATTTATTCTAATCCCATTTGCCAGTACTTTTTTTTTAAATACAGAATCCCTACAGTGTGGGTACAGGCCCTTTGGCCCATCAAATCCACATCGACTGTCAGAGCATCCCACCCAGACTCATTCCTCATAACCCACATAATCTGCACATCCTTGAACACTACGGGCAATTTAGCACGCCTAATCCATCTAGCCTGCACATCTTTGCACTGTGGGAGGAATCCGGAGCACGGGGAGAACATGCAAACTCTACACAGCCTGTTTCCAAGGGCAGAATTGAACCTGGGTCCCTGGCCATGTGAGGCAGCAGTGCTAACCTCTAAGCCACCGTGCTGCCCCAAAAGTCTACTGCACCATGTGTTCCCAGGCACCCTCCCTTCCAAGCACTAACCAGGCCTGAGTCTGCTTAGCTTCCGAGATCAGGCATTTTCAGACTAGTATGGTTGTAGGCCTATCACCTTGGATGCTATAGTGTTTCAAGTATTCATCTAAATATTTCTTAAACGTCTTGAAGTTTCCTGTGTCTACTACCTTTTCTTTCAGACAGTGTCCCAGATTCAGGCTCTGTGTGAAAACATTTTTCCTCAAACCCTCTCTCGACTTCTGGATCCTTAGCTTGAAATGATGGTGCCACCTTGTTATTGAGCCGTTACTAAGTGGAAATGTTTCTTCCTACTTACAATAGGAAGGTGGTAATCTTCAGGTTGTTATGCCCTGGGCTACATAAACATATAATTATGAGACAGGCTGTTGTGAGACTGCATGGGTGAAACAGGAGGGAAAGACTTATGTTCTTGGGCATTTAGGTAATCTCAAGAGGAATGGAAGAATTTGCAATGGTGTGAATTCACCAATGACGAGGGCTACGTAAACATATAATTATGAGACAGGCTGTTGTGAGACTGCATGGGTGAAACAGGAGGGAAAGACTTATGTCCTTGGGCATTTAGGTAATTTCAAGAGGAATGGAAGAGTTTGCAATGGTGTGAATTCACCAATGACGAGGGCTACGTAAACATATAATTATGAGACAGGCTGTTGTGAGACTGCATGGGTGAAACAGGAGGGAAAGACTTATGTCCTTGGGCATTTAGGTAATTTCAAGAGGAATGGAAGAGTTTGCAATGGTGTGAATTCACCAATGATGATGATTTGGAGAATGAGTAAATTGAGCAGTGGGAAATACAATGGCTAATGTGAATAGTGTTTGAGAAATATCCTGAGACAAGAAGGTGAAATTCAATAAAGTGTTGGAACAGAAATATAAATTAAACGAGATCAGCATAAAGTAAGGAGAAATCTTTTGAAACAATGAGAAATAAATTAATTTGTAGTGATACCGCAGGGAAACATGTTCTCTGGTCCAACTTGTCCATGCCACCCAGGTTTCCCAAATTAAACTACTCCTATTTGCCTGTGTTTGACCCATATCTCTCTAAACCTTTCCTATTCATGTACCTGTCCAAATATTTGTTAAATGTTGTAATTGTACCTGCATCTTCCACTTCCTCTGGTAGTTCACCCCATATCCTTTCCATGTACAGTGAGCGAGTTCAGTGTTTGCAGATGATAATAATTTGGGAGTGTAAGAAACTGTGAGGAGGACAGTAGAGAATTTCAGAACAGTGAGTAGACAGGTGGCAGATGAAGTTCAATGAAGAGAAGTGTGAAGTGATACACTTTGGTAAAAGGTAAAGTCACCCTACTGGTCCTACTGGGTCATAGCATTACTCTCTTATTAGAGAGAGACGACTGGTGGTGGTTTAACCTGAGGGTCACCCACGCCTCAGGTGAGGGGAGAGATTGAGTAGGAGAGTCCTTTCACAGTATTCCAGCCAGTGCAAGAATTGAACCCAGGCTGTTGGGATTACTCTGCATCATAAACCAGCTGCGCAGCCAAATGAACTAATGTCCTGATTCAACCGCCCCAAGAGGATCCCCCTCGTTCTCACACACCACCCTACCAACCTCCGGATACAACGCATTATCCTCCGACACTTCCGCCATTTACAATCCGACCCCACCACCCAAGACATTTTTCCATCCCCACCCCTGTCTGCTTTCCGGAGAGACCACTCTCTCCGTGACTCCCTTGTTCGCTCCACACTGCCCTCCAACCCCACCACACCCGGCACCTTCCCCTGCAACCGCAGGAAATGCTACACTTGTCCCCACACCTCCTCCCTCACCCCCATCCCAGGCCCCAAGATGACATTCCACATTAAGCAGAGGTTCACCTGCACATCTGCCAATGTGGTATACTGCATCCACTGTACCCGGTGCGGCTTTCTCTACATTGGGGAAACCAAGCGGAGGCTTGGGGACCGCTTTGCAGAACACCTCCGCTCAGTTCGCAACAAACAACTGCACCTCCCAGTCGCAAACCATTTCCACTCCCCCTCCCATTCTCTTGATGACATGTCCATCATGGGCCTCCTGCACTGCCACAATGATGCCACCCGAAGGTTGCAGGAACAGCAACTCATATTCCGCCTGGGAACCCTGCAGCCATATGGTATCAATGTGGACTTCACCAGTTTCAAAATCTCCCCTTCCCCCACTGCATCCCTAAACCAGCCCAGTTCATCCCCTCCCCCCACTGCACCACACAACCAGCCCAGCTCTTCCCCCCCACCCACTGCATCCCAAAACCAGTCCAACCTGTCTCTGCCTCCCTAACCGGTTCTTCCTCTCACCCATCCCTTCCTCCCACCCCAAGCCGCACCCCCAGCTACCTACTAACCTCATCCCACCTCCTTGACCTGTCCGTCTTCCCTGGACTGACCTATCCCCTCCCTACCTCCCCACCTACACCCTCTCCACCTATCTTCTTTACTCTCCATCTTCGGTCCGCCTCCCCCTCTCTCCCTATTTATTCCAGTTCCCTCCCCCCATCCCCCTCTCTGATGAAGGGTCTAGGCCCGAAACGTCAGCTTTTGTGCTCCTGAGATGCTGCTTGGCCTGCTGTGTTCATCCAGCCTCACATTTTATTATCTAATGTCCTGATTCCCCCACTTTGTTTCTCTGTGATCTCTGTACCAATATAAGTTAGACTACTGTTCCAAAGGGTGTGCAGGAGGACAAAGATCTGTGTGTATATTAAAATTAATCATTAAAGGTGCAGGGCAGGCACAGAAAACAATTGACAAATCACACAGTATCTTAGGTTTAATAATAGGAACATAAGAGTACAAGAGCAAGCAAGTTATATCAATCTAATATAGCAGACTGGTTGCCCCGGCAAGAATATTGTGAATAGCTCTATGTGCCGCAGTTCAGAAAGGATATGAATACATTGGAGAGTGTGCAAAAGTTTACAGTAATGGTTTCAGGGCTGAAAACTTGCATGATGAAAATAGATTAGAAAAGTTGGGTAGAAGCAAAATACAACGAATGCTGGAGATGATGTGCAATGAGTTACAGTCACACCACTCTCAGATTGCAGTTTTCCCTATTATTCTTGTTTTTGAAGCTTTATTTGAGGCAATTTCAATTTGTTTTTCTGAACAGAACCTACACATCTGTACATCCAAAATATTAGAATGTTGGACTTTGTTTTTATGCAGGGATAACCAGAAAATTATCCAAAACTTAAATAGTGCAGGTTTGTTAGTAAACGGCTAACATTCTGAGGAAATTAAAATGTCTTTTCCTCATTGGCAACATGTATCTTAATATTCATGACGCCCATTTTGCAAGTAATTGTCATTTATGAGCAATTTCTTATCTTGGGGCACTAAGCAACAAAATTCTCAATTTTCATTATAATAATGTTTTGCTTTTCAGGTGCAGTCAATATATTTTTAAACGTCTGACAGTTGGTGATGTAGAAGACTAGGCACAATCTTTAATCAGTTTTAAATTTAATCAGATTTTTTAATAAAAGCGTAGATTAGAACATTACAAGTATATCATTCCTAACTCCTTTACCAGGACCAGAGCTGTCTTTTTGTACGGTTGGAAGTAAGCAGCCAATCAATGACCTCTACTTTGTATTTGCTTAACATCAACTTATACAATTAGCATTTACAATAATGTACTGGCTGTATATTGTAAGTTGTGAAACTGTATTCAGTAATCTTTGAATTTGTCAACTGGCACCAGAGAAAGTAACAATGCAATTCAATTTTCTTTTCATGCTTTTCAGGGAGGGGAACACTGTCTTTCCCAGTTCGATACAATCCAGTCCTACACTGAAATAAGCTAGCAAAAATAATGGCTGTTGAGGAAAAAAGGTGGATAGGGACTGATAATAAGCATAGTCTCCTAAATCACCCACATTGTGGGAACAGTATTTTAAAAAAATTGTTTCAGCCTCTGCCTTCCTATTCACAAAGAGGACTCTCAGGCTCAGGCTATTAGGCAGAACATTTTTATGACTTTTTAGAAAAACTTTATGACTGAAGCCATTGTAATTTGTTTTTATCAGAGCTACTGTAATGGGAGTTATAACAATTGGTAAACAAGAAAAAAAGGATCTTTGTGTATTATTTTAGTTTATCTTCCAGTCTGGTGTCTCAAGCCAAACTGTACCTTGAATGAGAGAGAAGACAGGCAAATATAGCTGGAGAAATGTTTGATTGTGCATTGGGTTTATCATCTGCTTGTTTTTGACATGCTGTTGTTGTCACTTGCAAGGTGAAGAATAGTAAACATAGCAGTGAATCCCTAACAGCAAATTGTCTACACTAAATATTGGAGTTGTCTTGTCCACTTGGAGCTAAATAGATATCAAAGTCTAACTTGTTGACCTTGTCTTTTATTCAGCTATGCTAACAGCAGCCTCATTAAATATATGGAGAAACACAAAGTCAAGCCTGACAGTAAAGTATTTCTTCTGGTAAGTTATTCCCTCAAACTTTTTCTGAAGAATTTCTCAAAGGGACATTTCTTTATGTGGGTGTGTGGGAGATCCTCACAGAGATTCATCTTCTAATAAATCTTTAATGGATTAGGAAAAGTCCATTTGGTTCAGGGAGTCAGAATTTTTGCACAACTGGCAGAATGGAAGTTTGAATCCCAAAATCAAACTTTGAGCTTGACTCTGGCACAGTACCTCACCAGGGTTGTAAAGAACTTGAATCAGAGAAATGTCCAGTTTGTGAGCACCTTGATTTCCTGGAAGATTTTGAAAGAGGAGGAGATCTTAGAGTACTAGAAATTTGCCAGTGGAGAAGCTAGTACAATTAGCTAAAAATGTTAATGGTGGAAATGAGAAGTGATATGAAATTGATGGAGCCATATCAGCAGAGACATATTGGAGGAAGAGTAGAACATAGAACATTACAGGACAGTACAGGCCCTTTGGCCCTCAATGTTGCGCTGATCTGTGAAACCAATCTGAAGCCCAATAAGCCTACACTATTCCGTTATTATCCATACGTTTATCCAACAACCCTTTAATTCCCCTAAAGTTGTCACGTCTACAACTGTTGCAGGCAGGGCTTTCCACGCCCTTACTATTCACTGAGTAAAGAATCTACCTTTGACATCTGTCCTATATCTATCACCCCTCAATTTAAAGCTATGTCCCCTTGTGCTAGCCATCACCATCTGAGGAAAAAGGCTCTCACTGTCCACCCTATCTAATCCTCTGATCATCTGGTGTGTCTCTATTAAGTCATCTCTTACCACCTTCTCTCTAATGAAAACAGCCTCAAGTCCCTCAGCCTTTCCTCATAAGACCTTCCCTCCATACCAGGCAACATCCTGGTAGATCTCCTCTGCACCCTTTCCAATGCTTCCACATGCTTCCTGTAATGCGGCGACCAGAACTGTGTGCAATACTCCAAGTGCAGCCGCACCAGAGTTTTGTACAGCTGCAACATAACCTCATAGCTCCGAAATTCAATCCCTTTACCAATAAAATCTAACACACCGTACACCTTCTTAACAACCCCATCAACCTGGGTGGAAACTTTCAGGGATCTATGCACATGGATACCGAGATCCCACTGCTTGTCCACACACTACCAAGCATCTTACCATTAGCCTAGTACTCTATATTCCTGTTACTCCTTCCAAAATGAATCACCTTATACTTTTCTGCATTAAACTCCATTTTCTCCCTCTTAGCACAGCTCTGCATCTTTTCTATGGCCCTCTGTAACCTGTAACATTCTTCTGCACTGCCTACAACTCCACCAACTTTAGTGTCATCTGCAAATTTACTAACCCATCCTTCTACAACTTCATCCAGATTATTTATAAAAATGACAAACAGCAGTGGCCCCAAACCAGATTCTTGCAGTACACCACTAGTAACTGAACTCCAGGATGAATATTTCCCATCAACCACCACCCTCTGGCTTCTTACAGCTAGCCAATTTCTGATCCAAACCACTAAACCACCCTCAATCCCATGCCTCCAAATTTTCTGCAATAGCCTACCGCGTGGAACCTTATCAAACGCTTTACTGAAATCCATGTACACCACAACAACCGCTTTACCCACATCCACCTGCTTAGTCACCTTCTCATAGAACTCAGGAAGGTTTATGAGGCACGACCTCCCCTTCACAAAAACAGTGTTGACTATCCGTAATCAAATTATTCCTTTCTAGGTGATTATAAATCCTATCTCTTATAATCCTTTCCAACAGTTTACCCACAACCAAAGTAAGGCTCACTGGTCAATAATTACCAGAGTTGTCTACTCCCCTTCTTGAACAAGGGGATGACATTTGCTATTGTCCAGTGTTCTGGCACTATTCCTGTAGACAATGACAACATAAAGATCAAAGCAAAAGGCTTTGCAGTCTCCTCCCTAGCTTCCTATAGAATCCTAGGATACATCCCATCTGACCCAGGGCACTTATCTATTTTCACATTTTCCAGAATTGCTAACACCTCCTTGTGAACCTCAATCCCGCCTAGTCTAATAGCCTGTATCTCAGTATTCTCCATGACAACGTTGTCTTTTTCCTTTTCATTTAGCACCTCCTATCTCTTTGGACTCTACACACAACTTCCCGCTACTGTCTTTGACTGGCCCTAATCTTACTCTAATCAATCTTTTATTCCTGACATACCTATGGAAAGCTTTAGGGTTTTCCTTGATCCTGCCTGCCAAAGACTTCTCATGTCCCCTCCTGGCTCGTCTTAGCTCTCCAGTTATAGGAATTATTTGGAACAATTTCTTAGACAATATATGCTGGGACCAACCAGGGAGCAGGTTATTTTAGACTCCATAAGGGATAATGAGATAAGATAATTAATTAATTAACTCATTATATTCCCAGAAAATGATCATGTAGGCAAGAGTGATCATAATAGATGAGAAATATACGTTTCAGTCTGTTGCTTGAAACTTAAGGTAATTGCATGAGTTTGGAAGCAGGGCTAGCTAAAATGTACAGGATAAATAGGGTGAAAGATAAAATGGTGAAGAAGTAATGGCAGGAATTTAAGCAGATAATTCATAACTCTCAACAATTTTTTAAAAAGATTTGTTCATAGATTGTGTGGGTATTGCCGGTTGGACCAACATTTATTGTCTATGAGATAGTAGGAACTGCAGATGCTGGAGAATCTGAGATAACAAGGTGTAGAACTGGATGAACACAGCAGGCCAAGCCGCATCAGAGGATCAGGAAGGCTGATATTTTGGGCCTAGACCCTTCTTCAGAAATGAATTTCAATCCATTTCTGAAGAAGTTCTAGGCCCGAAACGTCAGCCTTCCTGCTCTCCCGATGCTGCTTGGGCTGCTATGTTCATCCAGCTCTACACTTTGTTATCTCATATATTGTCCATCCCAGGGTGCTCCTGAGAAAATAGGTGGTGAGCTGCTTTTTTAGACCACTATAGTTCATTTGATGTAGTAGACCCTGCCTTTCGAAAGGGAGTTCAACTGAGAAAGAAAAACTGAGAAAAATACACTATCTGTGGCTAGTTATAAACACAGCTAGTACGTAGTAAACAGTGAGCCTGACTGACAATCCCAGCTTGGGTGTAGTAATTCTTCACACACTGCGGATTATGTACTGAATGTTGTTCAATTACAGAATCACATTTAATGTTGGGCATTGTGTTGTGTGCTTTATAAGTACAGACTGGCCTGGTAAAGTCAGTTTCTTGCTTGTTATGAACTCTAGCAGATATTTGCTGTTTGGTATGATACTCTAGTCTTTGGGATTGGGAACTATGTATATCAATATATAGGTCCTCCTCTTTGCAGACAGAAAGAACATTTACATACACTTTATTTTGAACTGAACAAAATAGATGGTAACCATTCTCAGGTTCAGTTTTCAGTATTGACCAATCAAAGTCAACCTGTTGTGTTTAAAATTTAAACAAACCTTGCAGTTAATTGTCACACACCATGAACTCATATGTTCTCTATGGTATCACCTCTAACAATCAGAATCTACTTGCCAATAATCAGCATTGTCTTCTCCACACAGTCTAAATGTTGTTTTCCTCTTGAATTGGAATTAGAACATAGAACATAGAACAGTACAGCACAGAACAGGCCCTTCAGCCCACAATGTTGTGCCGACCATTGATCCTCATGTATGCACCCTCAAATTTCTGTGACCATATACATGTCCAGCAGTCTCTTAAATGACCCCAATGACCTTGCTTCCACAACTGCTGCTGGCAACGCATTCCATGCTCTCACAACTCTCTGCGTAAAGAACCTGCCTCTGACATCCCCTCGATACTTTCCACCAACCAGCTTAAAACTATGACCCCTCGTGCTAGCCAATTCTTGCTTATTGTTCTGATGAGTGCTTGTTGAAAAGCTTTGACGAAATGGCTTTTGTTCAACAATACAAATATTTGTTAGAGTTCTTTGAGGATGTATCCAGTAGTATAAATAAAAGATGTAGTGCGTTTGGATTTCCACAAACAATCTAAAAGGGTGTCACAAAATAGGTTACTGCACAAGACAACATTTCATGATGTTGCTGATGATATATTAGCATACATAGATGATTGGCTAACTAACATCAAACAAAATTGATATAAATGGTTCACTTTCAACATGGTATTCAGGAACTAGTGGAGTGCCACAGCAATCCATATTGGGACCTCAAATATTCATGATTCATATTAATAAATTAGATGAAATGACCAAGTGATATAGCCAACTTTGCTGATAATGTAAACTAAAACAAGTTGGGAGGGGCAATTCTTGAGCCCATAAGCATATAGATAGGTTAAGTGAGTGGGGAAATATCTAGCAGGTGGAGTAAAAGGCTGAGCAGGTTGACTCTATTTTGATTGAAGCTTAGAAGAATGAGAGGTGATCTTGTTCAGTCATACAGGATTCCTTCATGGCCATATGCTTCTATTTCTGACATGTTGCATTGTGTCTGCCTACAATCTCTTGTAGTATTTGTGGCTTTGGAGATACCTCTGGGACACAGTGCTATCTTTTCATGTTCGGATGCCTTCATCCTTAGAGGATAAAACAACAGGAATCCATCAAGTAGCACCATCCTACTGGCTATGGTCAGTGTACACAGAACTGCTGCCAACATATTTGAAGCATGAACCTCTGAGTCTGACAGACATTAGTGCCCAGTGTCTGGAATTTGTGAAGAAAAAATGTAATTTTCTGTATTTTTTAATTATGGACTGAAATGGTCAAAGAACATTCTTAAAGAAAAAGAAGTATTTTAGAAAACATGACTACACTTTTTAAATACAAGTTACCTGACACTCATTATTTACGCTGCGGTTTGTTTGGCAGTGGGGAATTTATTATAGACGAGCTAGTGCCAAGAGATGTGTATGAAGGGAGATTTGGCTGGTAACAAGTAGCTGATTTGGTCTGTGCAGTGTTGACCAGTTGTAGACAGCAAAAGCCTTCTGCTTGTCACTAACTGTGATCTGACACTATGTAGCTGAACAACTCATGCGTGTGAATGTTTGTACCTGTGAGGAAGATGGAGCTGTCTTTTTCTCTTCAGTAAAAGACACTAAGTCCGACGAAAGCCAGTTTATTCCTTCTCATCAGTTTCAATATGTTGAAGCTTTTAACCAATAAGTTAGAGACTTTTAAAGTCTGAATTGACTGCTCTGTGCCTTCTGGAAGTGAAAACACCTGGAGATGGAAGATAAAGGAGCAACAAGTCCTGACAAGCCAAAAAGTAACTTCAGCGAACCTTGTGAACAGGCTCCGTTGTATCCCTTCCTATTTGTCACGTGTGTTATTTTGGTGTCTGTCTGCACGAACATGTAGATGGAGTTTTAAAAGGGAATTAGAATTTTAACCAGTTAGGCTACTTATATTGATGGTTCATAATTGTTTATCCATAACTGGAATCTATTTGTTTGTACTAAATACTAATCATTATTAATTATGATAATCAATGCGTTCTGGCAACCTGGGTGTACAGTAAATGGGGTAATTGTGTACTGGTTTAAAATTTTTAACTTCCATGACAGCTCTGGGATCAGCAGTGCTTGATTTTTAGTGTGCTACCCCAATACTTTTTTATGTATATTTGTTAATGAGATGTGGGTGTGACTGGCTTGGTCAGCATTTATTCTCCATTCTGACTGGTGCTGGAGAAGGTGGTACTGAGCTACCTTTTTGAACCGCCGCAGTCCTTAACATTGCCGTTGGAATGGCAGTGAAGGAATAGCAATATAGTTCCAAGTCAGGATGGTGTCTGGCTTGGAAGGGCACTTGAAGCATGGGGTGATACTCCTATGCAGATGCTGCTGTTGGTTTTTTAGGTGGTGGAGGTCACGCATTTGAAAGGTGCTGCCAAAGAAATCTTGGTGAGTGTTTGCAGTGCACTATTGTAAGTAGCATACACTGCTATGACCATGCTTGGGTGTTGAAGGCCAAAAATATTGATGGTGGTGGTGTCCATCAAGCAGGCTGTTTTTTTCTGGATAGTGTTGAGGTTCTTGAATGTTGTTGCAGCTGCTGTCTTGTCCATTGTAGATGGTAGACAGGAAGTGACCTACTGCAGAATTCCTTGCCTCTGAGTAATAATTACTGCCCAATATCCAGCTTCTGACGCATTCTAGTTAACACAGTATTTATATGGCTGGTCACTTTAAGTTCCTGATCAACGATGATATTGATAGTGCAGGATTCAGTGATAACAATGTCATTGAATGTCAAGACAAGACAATTAGATTCTCATTTGTTTGGTATGCTCATCACCTTATACTTGTGCAGAGAGAACGTTGACCAGGTATTGTTGTTTGAGTATCTGAGGAGTCGCAAGTTATACTAAACATAGAAATATTGATTTGTATTCCAGGATCCCGTGCAGCAATATTTCTTGTTGTTAAAGTGCAGCTGTAGAGTAGGTCAACAAGGAAGAAATATGACAGCTATGTGTTTGGAATTTGATATGCTTAGTGTACCTCAATGTTATTTATAATAATCCTTTAGACAGTAGTGAGTCCCCATTCTGAAACTTGTGACATTATTACGTTCACATGTTGCATTTTCCTCCTTTATTTCACAGAAGCTGATGGTATCCTTCTTGTATTTCGATAGTGCTGTCTAAATTCTCTTGGCTATGATGCAATGTACATTAATTAAATTGGGACAGTTCAAAAATAGCTTGTGTTCAAATGTTGCAAATGTTTAGCTCTCCACCTGCACCTTCCTGATTAATACAAAACCAGTTTAAACGTTTATGTTTAATTATTTTCTGTTCTGAAATGTGAAATCCTATTTCTGGTATTGCAAATACCATATTGTTAATGCTTACCTGACTTTTGTTTCAGCTGCAGAAACTCCTGACTATGGATCCAACAAAAAGGATTACTTCTGAGCAAGCTCTACAGGACCCATACTTCTTGGAAGAGCCTTTACCAACTACAGAGTAGGTTTATCTTTGACTTTATATATAAAGAAGGAAAATTTACTGGTATGTATTGTTTTCAAGACTTGGTGCAACTACTGGATGCTCCAAGCTATGATCATGAGGATCCATTAATTATTGGGGCAATTGTGAGGCGTATTAATATCTTAATTGATTAGATACAGCATTGTGGTGCAGTCTGTTGTGGTGTCAGCCACAAGTGAAGAGGGCATTCAGCCCATTATGCTTGTGCAGGACTACAAATATGATTCTACCCTGCTATGGACGAGAAGAGCCACATTGAGGGAAAATCAGTTACTTCTGAAGTGTTTTACCATGCTTTCTATTGGCTACTTGGCTTATGTGTGGCTAAATAATTTCAACCTTAATTAGAATTTAGAGGGATGAGGGATGATCTTATTTCAGTGTACAAGACGGGGCTTGACATGGTAGATGTTGATAAAATGATTCCACTAATGGGAAAGCCTCAAACTAGGGCCATAGTTACAAAATAAAGGGACACTCACTTAAAGCTCTGAGACGAAGGAATTTCTTCTCCAAGAAGTTCACGAATATCTGAAGTTCTGTTACCCAGAGCATTGTGGAGGCTAGATCACTGAAATTAGTTAAACAAGAGGTGATAGAGTTTGAAATATCACAGTTGAGGGCAGTGATGAGCTGGTATGAGAGAAGCGATGAAGCCTGGGCAGATGAGCCTTGTACGGATTGAATGGAGACCGTGCTTAAGGGGCCTACCCCTGCCCTTATTTCTTGTGTTCTTATGCTTTTTATGTATGGAGAATTGTAGCTATGAGGAGAGATTCGAGAGGTTGAAGTTGTTTTGCTTTGCTTGGAATAGAGAAGGCTGAGGGGATGACATGATTGAAATATTCAAAATTGAGGGGTAGGGAGAATGTAGACAGGAGGAATTGTTTCCCTTGGCAGAGAATTCAAAAACCATGGGTCATAAATTCAAGCTAAGTGGCAGAAGGATGAGAGGGGATGTGAGGAAAACCTTTTCTACTCAGAGAGTGGTAGATGTGTGTAATTCACTGCCTGAGTTGGTGGTGGAGGCAGAGAGTCTAAACTCTTTCAAAAAGTACTTGGATCTGCACCTTAAATGCTGCAAAGCTGCAGGGCTATAGGGAATGTACAGGAAGTTGGGATTAGAATAGGCATCTGGGTGTCTTTGAGTCAGTGTGGACAGGATGAGCTGAGTGTTTTGTGGCTCCAGACATGGCACGCAGAGGAAAGCTCATGCTGTACTTTGTCCAAAGGTACATAGAGGTTATACTGGGCAGGTGTACATAAGTGGCAGGCTGTCTTCCTCCAGGACCAGCAGTGGAGCTTACAATACCAGACCATGCCAGCATGACCTGAGGTTGCCACCTGAATCAAACATCACAAACATCACCTGCCATCACAAACTGGAGGAATGTCCACAGTATAGGAAGAAGGTCAATGGTCTTCTGCACTCTGTCAGCATAGGTGCCACCATCTTCTCTCTGACTGACTCTGTCCAAGCTCTTGAACTGGTAACAGAGGCTGCCTTTGACTTACTGTGCCAGGACCCCTCAGCAGAAGGCTACCTCCCTTGACTGCAAACAGTTATGATGAGCTTTCTGTTTTGTGTCTATGCCAAATGGTGGTGCAAGATAAAAGTAAACTGAGCTTGCTATCTCTCACTCAGGGCAAGACGCAAGTCAGTGCACTGCTAGCATCTGCACAGTATTCTCTCACTTTGAACCTCTGTTATACACAGAGCTTGGCAATGTAGCTGGTCCAGTCCATGAACTGGGTATGTGACACTGAGCACAAAGTGTGCTTTCAGTAATATTACAGTGAGAGTTGCTGGTGCAGTGTTGAAGTGCAGAATTGTCCTATAAGTGGATCCGAGATGTGCCATAAGGGTTCTTTCCAGGCCAGCACATGTCGGATGCCAATGTCCATGGATGTAGGATGTGGGCAGTGCTGCTCGAGATTACCCTCAAATATTGGCACTTGGGCTCCAATGTGGAGGTCCTTTGGAGCAATCGGCAAGTTGAAGTTGCCAAGTATCCGCGTGACTTTCTTGTCAAGAATTCTTGACATCAGGTTTGTTTGGTGCATTTGCCAAGGTGGAAAGCTGGGTATTAATGAGGTGTGTTGAACTGCAAATAGGACATTTAAGAAGCAATAAGCCCCTTCAATTGTCAATTCACTGCTGTTTATTGAAAAACTCAGCATGCCATTCATCAAATATATGACAGATGAGATGGGATGCTGCCATCATCGAGGTAGTCCTCACTGGAAATCTTGCCTGATTCTGCCACAAGTTTTGGCATAGTCCATGACATTCAGACCCCTATAAAATTTTGCCCTAAATATCAATACAGTATTCCTACATCTATCTGTTGTAATAATAACTGGTAACAAAATTATCGGTTCCAAATTGTGATGGTGGGAGGAAAACTAAAAATAGTTGTTTATGTTGGACTTTATGTTTTGAAATTTGAAGTTTCTATGAATAACTGATCCTGCCCTTAACATTATTTGTCACTTTATTTCATGATGTCCCTTTCCTTGTCACTTTTGAAAGTACCTGAAAGTCTTTCTCTGTGTTGTTCTGGAAAATAGTCCTCTTGCCTTTCCAAATGAAATGATTAGAGACAAAAAAAACCCTGCAGATGCTGGAATCCAAGGTAGACAAACAGGAGGCTGGAAGAACACAGCAAACCTGGCAGCATCTGGGACAGGAGCTGAGGAAGGTGACATGAATGCAGGAATGTGTTTGTTTCATGGTGTGGTCGAGATGCCAGATGTTGCCTGGCTTACTGTGTTCTTACAGCCTTCTGTTTGTAAACCGTGCCATATTCCATTTTTCATTTGCCACAACACACTGCTGTCAGAGTTTATTATATTGAAAAAAATACAATTTATACAATCATTGTACTTTGACTATTGGTTTTGATATGTAGAAGTAAATTGCTTACAGTCTGTATTTAATCTGTTTGCATTTAAAGTGTAAAAAAATCAATTGAAGAGAACACCAAAAAGGAAATAATTATGCATTTAAAATAAAATATTTTGATTACTTTGAATGTGCAGCCATTCAGCTCTGGGTTTCAGGCTCTTTATTTTTACACTAGATCTCATCACCGTAGCACCTTTGCGGCTTTGATAATTTCCAAATCCCTGTTGCTTCCACTCCTTCACAGTCTAGTATTTTCTAATGTTGACTGTAGACGTATTCTTCTGTCCCGGTAAGTTATGCAGTGTGCTGATAATTCCTGTAAATATGACTAAGTTTTCTCCAAGTCTTGGCTATGCTGTGACAGGACTCCTAAGTGAGTAAGAGATCTTCTGATTAATTAATTAGCTACTGTTTCTAAGCCTGCTTTGGCCACATTGTATAATCCGAGTCATTACAGATTTCTTGAGTGAAAGATACAGGCTCCAAATTACTTGCTGGCACCCTTAGAAAGGTGAAGAGTTAAACTATCCAGTTTTTAGAGGAAGCCGGAAAGAAAAGCCCCTATTCAGAGATGGGGTTGGTTGCCCTTTAAATATGGCATGTTGTGTGCAGCCATCGGGTAATACAGATCTTCCTGCTATCTGACTTGCTCTTGCAACGTGATCTCATAGGAATCCACATTATCTTTATTGAATGGGTGACTGGTATTTAAGGGTTGGATTCAGCTGGTCTCACTGACAGGATTCACAGGAGGAACACTTAGTCCAGCTCAAAGCTTTATTCTCTGTGCACTGATTTCATATTGAACTTAGGTTCATTAAATGACTTGTAAATTTAATCGGCTTTACTAATTCCAGACAAAGTTTTATTTTAAAATAACTGTTAACATGATGCAATATCTGACAAAATAATTCAAACAAAGGTAATTGAAACAACATATGATCTGATGTATTTATACCATCTAAGGAAAGAAGATTGCATAGTGATAATTTCATTAGAATAGTAATTCAGACCCAGGTAAATGCTGGTAGAACTTAAATTCTATTCATAAATCTTCACTTAAAGAATTGTGAACCTGTAGAATTCTCTACTACAGAAGTCTGTGGAGAGCAATTCACTGAATATATTCAAGAAAGAGATAGATAAAGTTTTAGATTTTAAAGGCATCAAGAGATATGTGAGAAAATGGGGAAAATGGCATTGAGATAGAAGATCAGCCATGATCATATTGAATAGTGGAGTAAGCTCAATGAGCCAAATGGTTTCTGTTTCTAGCTGAAACATTAAAGCTAGTCTCAGTTACGGTGACCATGAAACTATTATGGATTTTTAAAAATAAACTAAAGTGGTTGCTAATGTTTCTGGGAAGGAAATTTGTCATCTTTACCTGATCTGGCCTTTTTGTGACTTCAAACTCACGCAACATGGTTGACTCTGAACTAACTTCTGAAATGGTTCAGCAAGCCACTTCGAGGAAGGGCAATTCGATATGGGCCAAATGCTGGCTTAGCTATTAACAGCCACCTAATGTAAAAGATAAAAAGATAACAAAACTACTTAAAAGTTGCCTCACTGTTTGTTTGCATATCTTATTTGTGCTGGTTGTACAAACAGTGGCCACACTTTCATGTTAAAATGCGTTGATTGTTTAATTTTAGAAACAAGTGAAATAAATGGTTGGTCAGGATATGAAGAATGATAATATATTTCAGAAACAATTAATTATAGAGTATGATGAGACTAATCATTTATTTATTCCAAATGATAAGGCTCTTACATTTTTCAAATTTGAATTTCGTATTTGCAGCTACTCTATATTTCTAGTTTTATTTTGCTTTATAACCACCTATTTCTAGAATTTTTTTTCAATTTAATTGGCTGAATTTTATGGGGCATCACAATCCCTGCCCACTGGCTAAAATGTCTAGCTGAGAGCTCACTCACAATCCTGGCAGTAATTTATTGTTGGGACTTTGAGTCGTTCCCTGCCTGGATTGGACAGGGGGTCCACTAAGGAATTTCCCAATCCCTTTTTAGATACCAGCCTCTGTGGCTAAAGCTGCCAGAATGCTGCATGGTGTGTCCCCCTGCCATGGGTAAAATACTGATGGGGGTGGGTAAAGGCTGTTAATTGGCCACTTAAGGGCTTCACTTGTTTTCTGAGAAATGGCCCACTTCCATTTCCTGGTAGAATTTCAGATGGGGTGGGCAGGTAGGTGGTGGAAGGGTATGTGATGGGTGTTTTGCGCCTACTGCTTTCAATTCCAGTGATAGGCAGTGTAAAATTCAGCCAAATAGTTGAGTTTCTCTTTGTCCCAATGTTGGCTTTAAAAAGCACAACTTTGTGTATCATGGATGATAAATCAAAAAATTGAACTAACGCACCAACATGTAGATCATAGAATCTCTGCAGTTTGGAAGCAGGCCATTCAGCCTATCAAGACTACTCCAAGCCTCTGAAGAGCATCCCACCCAGACCCAGCCCTTTACCCTATCCCGGTAACCCTGCTTTTCCCATGGCTAAGTCCCATAACTTGCACATCCCTGGACACTATATGTGTAATCTAACATGGACAATCCACCTAGCCTGCACATCTTTGGACTGTAGGAGAAAACTGGAGGACCCAGAGGACACCCACATAGATATCGGAAGAATGTGCAAACTTCGCAAAGGCGGTCTCCCAAGGGTGGAATCAATCCCAGGTCCTTGGTGCTAAGAGGAAGCAGTGAGCTATCATCAGAGAAAACACTGTGGAATTGGAGGAACACAGCAGATCATGCAGCATCAGAGGAACAGGAAAGTTGACATTTCAGGTTGGGACCCTTCATCAAAACTGGGAGAGGGAATGGACCTGGGAAATGAATATAATCGGTTATAGAAATATGAGCTCTATTTGCTGCTCTTCAATAACAGGCATCGTTTGTAGTTAGTGTGTTACAATGTCTAGTGAAGATGTCACCAGGTTTCACATAATAACGCCCAAGTTGAATTAGGAACAGAAAATGCTACAAATGCCCAGTTGATCTGACAGAGAGAATTAACACCTCATGACCTGGAACATTGGCCTGGCCTTTTGCTGAGTCAGGATAATTTGGGTACCCTTTCACATCTAGTTACTGTGTCTTGATTGTGGAATTCCTGACCTATTCTTGGGGCTTCTGAACTTCAGTAGCGTTTTTCTAAAGATGTGGGATGGTTTAGCACTCTCAACCTGGTCAGATGCACCACAGAGGGAGGCATGGCTTATTCTTCGACAATTTTCTTAGAAACAGACCAGAGTGTTTGTCCCTTTATCCACCTCTCATAGCCTCACATGTTCCTTTGTCACCTTATACCACATGAATGCCTATTCACTCACCATACATTGTATAAAGCAATTAAACCTTATAGTTTTTTTTGTTTACTCATTAATAGGATGTGGATGTCACTGGCTGTACTAACTTTTACTGTCCATCTCTAAATGACCTGGAGAAGGTGATGGTTAGCTGCCTTTTGAATTGCTGCAGTCCTTGGTGTGTACAGACATCCACAATGCTGTTAGCAAAGGAATTCCAGAGTTTTAGTTCCAAGGAACAGCAATCCAAGACTGAATGATGTATCCTGGAGAGAAATTTGCAAGATGTGGTGTTCCTATGCATCATTGTCTTTCTAGATGGTAGTGATCATGTGTTTGGTAGGTGATGTCTAAGCAGCCTTGGTGACAACATTCCCTCTAATTTTTCTTGCTACTACATGGACCTCCGAGGTCCATGCAAGGCAGCACCTTCTGAAAGCGGAATTTGTGTGTCGGCATATGTTTAGAGCTTCCCAGTGCATGGCCATGCAGCCGAGGAGATGTTGCTTTGTGGGTTTCTACAGTGCAGCTTGTAGATGGTGCATTCTGCTACCACTATACATCAGTAATGGATGGAGTGAATATTAAGAGTGGTGAATGGGGTGCCAGACAAGCAGGCTGCTTTTCTTGGATGACATCAAGCTGTTTGAGCATTGTTGGAGCTGATCCACCTAGGTAAGTGGATATTACTTGATCACAATCATGATATGTATATTGTAGTTGGGGTACAGATACAGGGAGATAAGGGGTGAGTTACTTGCTACAGAATTTGTAGCCTTAGACCTGTGCTTGTAACCATCTATTTGTGGTTGGTACAGTTCTGTTCCTGATCAGTGGTCAGCCCCAAGATGTTGATAGATGGGGATTCAGCAATGTTAACACCATTGCATGTCGTGGGGTGATGGCTAAATTCTCCTTGTTGGAGATGGTCATTTTTTTTGGCACTTGTGTGGGCAAATGTTACGTGCTGCTTATCAGCCCCAGATATTTTCTCAGGTCTTTTTGCACATAGGCACAGACTGCTTCAGTATCATTGAACAGTGCTGAATATTATCCAATTGCCAGCGAATATCCCACTTCTGACTTGTGATGGAGGGTGCATCACTGAGGCAGCTAAAGATAGATAGATCAAGGACACACCCGGAGGATTCCTGTAATAATGCCCTGGGACTGAGATGATTGATCTCCAGAACCATCTTCCCTGGTGCCAACATGACTTTAGCCAGTAGAGAGATTTCCCCAATTTTCACTGACACCAGTTTTGCGAGGGCTCCTTGATGCCATACTCAGTCAAATACAGCTTTGATATCAAGTGCAGACGTTTTTACCTCACCTCCGGGAGTTCACCTGTTTTATCCACGTTTGTACCACGGATGTAATAAGGTTTGGAGCTGAGTGACTCTGGTGAAATCTAAACTTAGCATCATTTAAGCAGGTTGTTTATTTGTAAATAAAAACTGAAGGAACTGCAGTTGCTGTGAATCAGGAACAAAGACAGAGTTGCTGGAAAAGCTCAACAGGTCTGGCAGCATCTGTGAAGGGAAAAAACAGTTAATGTTTCGGGTCCGGTGGCCCTTCCTCTGGAAACATTAACTCTGTTTTTTTCCTTCACAGATGCTGCTAGGCCGGCTGAGCTTTTCCAGCAACTTTGCTTTTGTTTCTTTGTAAATGCTGCTTGATAGCACTGAAACCAACCTATTCCATCGTTCTGCTGATCGTGGAAGAGTGACAGTAAGATGCGTCGTTAAAACAAAATCATAAAACACAGTATTTCAATGCAAACCTTGCACAATCTTTAAAGAAGTTCCTTTTATAAGAGTCAATCATCCAGACACATGAAAGTTTTAATTGCTGACACTGCAGAAACTTGAAACGTCTTAATCTTGTGGAAAGGGACACGGTGAAATTGTGCAGTCTTGGCTGAGGACTGAGACATCCATTATTCTGAGATCCAGCTTGAATGTATAGCAGTTGTACTGTAATTTTACAGGATCTGGACAATTGACAATGTTATTGCCTTGTACTAAAAAGGAGTTTGTTTTAAAACATAATAGACATTTTACAAACACTTTGTTTGTTTGTTTATTTAGAGCTCTTTTCACACCCTATAGTTCTTATATGGTTCATTGCATCTATATAGTGTATTATGGATAAATGGAGAAGGAAGACCCATAGTCTGGCATGCAGGATCTTGGATTATGTTTGGAGACATACTTTGGCATGCAGTCATGTGGGGCCATGGGGATTGTTTGGGCCATGGGGAGGTAGTGGGGCTGAGAGAGTGTGATGAGTGAGCGATGAAGGGCCTTTCCGTTTTTGCTTTTGTTGATTTTTGAGGACTTTGTGATTTCTGCCCCCTAATATAGGCAGTTGACAACTTGTAACAATTTTCTGATTGTTTGTTGGGTTGCAGTTTAGATATAATCCAGTAGTTATTTATTTTCGAAGTATATGACTAATTCAGATGAGGATGCTTCACTAATTCCAAGTTGTTCTGTAGAATGGAGGAGGATATGTAGTGGTTTTAAAGTAGTGGAATATTTGTCCCTGGTGTTGTACAGTCTTTAGCGGTAACAGTCTTTGTTCTTCCCTTGGGCTGATGTAGGGAACTCTCAGTCTTCTCAGAAGAAGGTGGTGACTTGTTCTGCTGGATCTTCTCTACCTCTTTTGCTACCTACCCCTTTAATATACCTTACTTTGGTACTGGTAAGCTGTGTTGCACCAATCACCTGTTTAAACCTCAGCCAATGAGTATGGACATCTAGTCATGATGCCAACTTGGCCATATTCCTCTTGTCCACCTCCATTTGAAGGTTAGTTTTCATTCCTTCTAGGAACAAAGCCTTATTTTCCTAAGGACTGCATTCATAATAGGGTAATTTGGCATCTGATATAGTTTATTTTACACTTTTATAGAAGGCTATTTACTACTGTAATGTAATTGGTGAAATCTTAAATATGGAATATTAAGAGAACACCAATTTAAAAGGACATACCAATTTCCAACACTGTAATTGGGACAATAGTCCAGAACATTGAGGCAACCCTTTTAAGCAACCCACCTTCTCACCCAGCAAACCATATGGCTGCTCTCACACTTGCCCCCCAGGGAATGAAAATCCCATCTTTCGTGGTACTTTCTCTGAAGGCTAAGCCAGGACTTTTTGACTCCCACAACCAATATCAAGGATGGAAATCCAGGCCATTAACTTTTTTTTCCTCTAACCTCAGTTGAATGACACCCAATAATGATCATCAAGTTGCAGAGGAGAATTTACAGTTACAGAGCTGGGTATTGGATCACAGTAATATCTATGACACCCTGCAGTGACACAGAGTTAGCTTCAAAATGGGAGAAAATTGACAAGATGAAATCATTTGTAAAATATTCTGGAAGGATATTCTTAGGTTTCAGTATGTAAAGTAGTCTTGCTGGAAGCCATCTTGGTTTAACTAAGTTTCATCACAGAACTCCATCCACGAAATCGTTTGAACTACAAAGTGTTTGCAATAATAAAGGTTTATTATTAAAAACATGAAGCAAATGAACATGTATCAACAAATGAGATCAACCAATAAAAGCAATGTAGGTTGATCATTGGAAATGGCTCAGAAGTGACCTTGGAACATCTCCTTCAGAACCTCTGAATAAGCATACTAACCTAGATCATGACTAACAATAACGATGTTTGGGTATTTTGTCCCCTGTGTACTGTAAACACAGCTATTTTCCACAGATTGTTTGTTTTCCTTTATTTCCATTGTTTTGTCTCCAGGGAGAATTGTCCAGAATAGCAAAACTATGTAATGCAACCATATTCACATAACTATTAATACATTAGAAAAAATTTAAATGTTAAATGATGAAATCCTAAGATTGCTTTGGCATTAGATACGAACAGTTCATACAACTGAAGGAAAGTAAGTTGTGATAGTATTGTCGTTTTGTGGCATAATGGAAAAACTGGTTCAAGGAAAGAAAATTATAGTTATTACAGACAGAAGACACACATGCCAGCCATGATTGTTCAAACTGACGGTTCGTGTTTCATGCCCACCTGTTTTATGTGTAGGTGTATTTTTAAAGACTGATTGAATCTGCAATTTTAAAATGAGATGAATGTGCTCCAGTGTGAGCATTTACTTGTAAATTCTTTCCATAACGCTTGTGGAAAAATACAGTGCAAGAGAATTGAAAGGGTGTTACATCTTACTTGAAATGGATGGCACTCAAATTTTTACTTAGGATTGTAACTGGTTCTAAAAATGTTAATGTGCATCAAAATAGATATGAAATTGTGTCATCTGCAAATTTCTGTGTGGGTGTGGGTGTGGTGGGGGTCGGGGTGGAATTTGCACATTTTCGTCATGTCTCCGTGGGTTTCCTCCAGTTACTCTAGTTTCCTACGACCGTCCAAAGATGTGCTGGTTAGGTGGATTAGCCTTGCTAAATGCGTGGATATAGGGGTAGGGCTGGGGGCCAGGTCTGGGTGGGATGCTCTTCGGAGGGCTGGTACAAACTCACTGGGCCAAAAGTATGATTCTACGTTTAAATCTAAGCCATTAATATATATTACAAACAGCAAGGACCCCAACACTGAATCCTGAGAGACAATATTGGAAATCACTTCCTGTTCATTAAAGAAGTCTGTCAACCATTACTCTTTGTTTCCTGTCACTGAGCCAATTTTGAATCCAACTCGACATATTCATCTGTATCCCTGAGTTTTAATTTAAAAGTTTTATTTTTCCTGATGAGTTTGTCACGTGGGACCTTGTAAAATGCCTCACTAAAATCCATTAGTCATCATCCACTTCATCACTGTCAACAATCTTCCTTGTTGCTTTGTCAAAGATAGAATGAAGTATGAAAATTTGGACTTCACTACAAAACAATGCTGACTATCCCTGCTTAACCACTACCTTTTGAAGTAACAATTAATCCTATCTCTCTAATGATTGCTAGCACTTCGGACTTGGTGTACTCCTAAGACTGCAGCTTTAGAAGTGCTGCCTTTCACCCTCTTCCTTTGCTTTCCAAAATCTGCTCTTAGGATGCATTCCCAGTCCCAGCTAAGTCATTGGTACCAACGTAGACAATGATCTCTGGCTGATCACCCTCCCACAGAAGTCTGTCCAGTAGCTGGTCCGTCATATTGTTTATTCTGACGCCATGGGCAGCATAAAAACCTGGTGTCAGATTAACAACTGCTGTTTTGATTATAGAACACCTAACACTACTGGTCTTCCATTCTTCCTCACCCCCAAATTCCCCCCTCTTTCCTACATAGCTAAGCCGCCATAGTGCCACTGATTTGGCCGTGGCTGCAGTTTCCTAAGAGACCATTGCCATCACCAGTATCGAAAATGGAATACCAGTTAGTAAGCAAGGTAGGAATTTGCTGAACCCAGGCTGTCTGCCTGTTTCTTTTTGACAGCCTGACAGTCATCAATACCCATTCTGAATGTACATGTCTAGCCTGCGGTGTGACAGCTTCCCAAATCATTCTGTCTATATACTCCACTGCTTAGCAATGCACAAGAGTGACTCCTGCCACTGCTCCTAAAGTTTCAAATTCTGAAACCCAGTGCTCACTGAGAATTGCTGCAGGTGTGTTTGTCTGGGACATGTAAAGTCATGGACATAGTGCATACTACAGGATGTACACTCCACTTGGCTGTGCTGACCTATCATCTCATAGCTACATGTTATAGCTAAAATAGTAAAGTACTTGTCTGTAGTCTCCAATCAACTTTTCTCCTTCGTTGTGAAGTAAGAGATAATTAGAGTAGGCCGAAAATAGAGGAAGACACTCTCCTAGAATCACTCTCCTAGAATCCCCTAACAAATCCTCATCAAACCTCTACTAACTTACCAATCTTCCACTTTACACTCTGTACAATCAAAACTTCACCATTGCCGATAAAGTAGCATTATTAATACTTCCTGAAAACAATTGAAAGCTTCGAAAACTGGTTTAAACTAGCCACTAATTAATACATACTGCTTTTCTCAGAGATTGTGTACACCTCATTTAAGTCTACAGTAAAACTTAGATTCTCTTAAAGCGTAATCTTTGATTAATTGCTAAATTACAGGAAAGTCTAGACATTTGGATTAAAAAAACTCTGCCTCACTAAGCTAGTCCTCTCCTCTGTCTCATCTTTCTGTACATATCCATACCCCACAAGGATGGCCTACAGGCCCTCAGTTTTTTCCCCTTCAGCAGAGACATCCAGCCCTCCCCCAGTAATACCGTCCTCCACCTTGCTGAACTAGTCCTCCCCTCAATAACTTTTCATTGAATTCTTCCCACTTTCTCCAAATCTGGGGGGTTGCCATAGGCACTCACATGGGCCCCAGCTATGGCTATCTGTTTGTAGGTCGTGTCAAACAGTCCCTGTTCAATACATACAGAGATACTGTTCTCCAACACTTTTGCCTGTTACATTGACTGCATCGGTGCTGCATCTAGCACTGAGGCTAAACTAGAGTAATTCATCAACTTCACTAACAACTTCCACTCCGCTCTCAAATTCAGTTGATAAAAACCAAAAGAACTGAGGATGCTGTAAATCAGGGACAAAAACAGAAGTTGCTGGTAAAGCTCAGCAGGTCTGGCAGCATCTTTGTATCTTTAAAGACGCCTCTCTCCCCTTTCTTAATCTCTCTGTTGCCAGAATTGGAAACAGTTTATGGACCGACATTTACTATAAACCCACCGACTCCCATTGCTACCTAGACTACACTTCTTCCCACTCTGTATCCTGCAAAAACTCCATCCCATTTTGCCAACTCCTCCATTGCTGTCATATCTGCTCACACTCCCAAGGGTCTTGGATGTCCGCCTTTTTCAAACAACGTTCTTTTCCCCCCGCCCCCTCTGTCATCCAGACAGTCCACCGCTGTGCCTCCTCCATTCCCTGCACCACAACTCTTAGCCAACCCCCATCCCCACCAAAACATAATAAAGGTACTGTCCCCCTTGTCCTCATTTTCTGCACCACTAGCCTCAACATCCAACAAATCATCCTCAAACACTTCTGCCAATTCCAATTAGACCCCACCACCCGGAACATCTTCCACTCCCCCAAGCCCCTCTGCCTTCTACAAGGATCATTCCCTTCGTCACTCCTTAGTTCGCACCACACTTCCCATTAACCACTCCAAACTGCTGAGTACCTTCCCCTGTAACCATAAAAGATGCCCGCACACCACCTCCATTCAGATCCTAAACTGCCCTTCCAAGTGAGAGAGCTTCACCTGCATCTCCTCCAACCCTAGTCTCTTGCATCTAGTGCTTCCAATGTGGTCTTCTCTACGTCGGTGAAACCAAATGTAGACTATGTGATTGTTTTGCTGAGCATCTCCACCTGGCCCATAATGGCTAACCTAACCTCCCAGTAACTGTCCATTTCAACTCCCCGTCCTACTCCCCCTCTGGCATGCCCAGCCTTGGCCTCCTCCAGTGTTGCAGTGATTCACAATACAAATTTGAAGATCAACATCTTCTGCCTGGGCACTCTACAGCCCTGAGGACTCAACATTGAGTTCTCCAGTTTCTCCCACCCACCCTTGGCTCCCCATTCAGTCCCACCTCCTCCCTTCCATTCCACCTTTGACCCTCCCTTCCAGCCACCAATCAGATTTATTCTTCCCATCAACCAAACAGGTGGTACCTACTATCAGTGTCCACCTATCACCACCATTCCGACCCCCCCCTTTACCCCCCCCCGCCTTGTTAACTGCAGCTCCCCCTCTCCCCATTTCCAATCCTGAAGAAGGGAATACATGAAGTACTGACTGCGCCTTTCCTCCAGATGCTGCCTGACTTGCTATGTTCTTCCAGTCTCCTATTTGTTTCCTTAAGACTCATATTGTACACTCACCAGTTCCTAGTGCAGATGCACACTTTTGACAATATTTTTGACAGTAATGCATTTTAATATCGACAGTGTGATTTTTATGATTATAATAAAAGCAAATTACTGCAGATGTTGGAAACCTAAACCAGAAACAAAATGCTGGAGAAATGCAGCAGGTGTGGCAGCATCTGAGGAGAGAGACAAAATTAATGCTTCAATTCCAGTATGACTCTTCTTCCGAACATTTATCATTGTTATTTCTACCTTTCACTTTCTCAATACATATGATCATTGGGGTAAATTGTAATCCTGTTTTTTTTGTGTGTGGGTGATTTTGATCTGGATGTCTCTTAAGATCTCTGATGTTACATAATTGCCTGAATGAACCCAAAGAAATGTGTTCCTGCACATCTGACCTCTGTCATTGCCATTGCAAACGTTCCTGTAAAAAAAAAAATTGTTTGGTAGCAGCTTTGGATTTTGGTCAGGAGTATCTGTTCTGTATTCCACCATTTAGATGTTTCAGGCATGACCGTGATTTGAAAGAGATGAGGGAGCTGCATTTCTGATTAGGAAGAGTATCATAGCTGTACTGAGGAAAGACACCTTGGAGAGGACCTCCAGTTAGGCCAGATAGTTGACGTCAGGAATAGAAAGGACACAATCACTGTGATGGGATTTACTACAGGCCTCCCAACAGCCAATGGTTGATAAAGGAACAGGTATGACAACAGATTATGAAAAATGTAAAAACAACAGGCTTATTGAGATGGGTGATTTTAACATCCCCTGTTTGAGTGGGACTTCCTTAGTGCTTGGGGCTTGGATTGGGGATAATTTGTCTTGGAGGGCTCCTTGAAGTAATATGTATATAGTCAACATGGGAAGGAGCCAGACGAGATCTGATCTGAGCCTGGCCAGGTGATTGAAGTTTCAGTGGGAGCGCGTTTTTGGAACAGTCACCATAATTCTGTAAGTTTTAATTTACTTACGGATGAAGATAAGAGTAGTCATTGGGGGAAAGTATTAAATTGGAGGGGAAAGCTAACAATGGCATTATTAGCAAGAACTGGGCAATGTAGATTTGAGGCAGCTGTTTGAGGGTAAATCCACTTCTGTCAAGTAGGAACCGTTTAAAGGCTAGTCAGTTAGAATTGAGAACCAGCATGTTCCTGTAAAGATAAACGCTAAGGATTTCAAGATTTGGAAACCTTGATGACAAGAGAAATTGTGAGCTTAGTAGAAGAGAAAAAAGTAAGCATCTTAAGGTTTGGGAAACTGAAGACAGACAGGGCTCTAAAAGAATATGAAGAAAGCAGGAAGGTGCTTGAATAAAGAGTGAGGAGTCTGAAACAGGCCATGAAATGTCCTTGGTAAACAGGATTAGGAAAAATTCTAACATGTTTTATATGTATATAAGGAGTGAGCAGGTAATGGGAGGGAGATGGAGGAAGTGGGTGAGGTCCTTAACAAGGACTTTACATTAGTATTAACAAAGGAAAAGGAAATCGTGGATAGTTAGTTTAGAGCAGGGTATGTTGATATTCTAGGGCACATTGATACTAAAAAAGGTGTTGGGTGTTTTGAAAAGCATTAATGTAGACAAGATCCCAGGACCTGAAGGGATCTAGCCCAGAATACTGAGGAAATTGCTGGGACCTTGTACAAAATCTTTGTAGATCTTTGACTGGATAGCTAGTGTTGTGCCTTTGTTTAAGAAGGACAGCAGGCATAATGCAGAAGAGTACAGTGTTTTTATGTCAGTGGTAGAGAAATTATTGGAGAAGGTTCTTAAGCACAGGATTTACTCATATTTGGAAAAATATGGAGTTACTAGCAATGGGCAGTATGGCATTTTAGTGGGAAAGGCTGTGTCTGTCATATGTTATTGAGTTTTTTGAGGAAGTGACTAAGATGATTAAGGGTATGGCAGTGGATGTTGTCTAAGTGGACTTTGGTAAGTCCTTTGACAAGGTCCTTCATAGTAATTTGATACAGAAGGTAATACAGCAGGATTTAGATAAGCTGGAGGCACGGGCAGAGAAATGGCAGATGGAGTTTAATCTGGACAAATATGAGGTGATAAGTTTTGGAATGTCTAATACAGGAGGGAAGTATACAGTGTATGACAGATCCCAGAGAAGCATACAGAGGGATTTAGGCATACAGGTCCACAGTTCCCTGAAAATGGCAATAACAGTGGATAAGATGGTCAAGAGGTGTATGAGTTGCTTGCCTTCATCAGTTGGGGCAGAGAGTACAAAAATTGGAAAGTCAGTTACAGCTGTCAGGCTGCATTTGGAGTATTGTGTACAGTTCTGGTTGCCACACTATCAGAGGATGTGAAGACTTTGGAGAGCGGACAGAAATAGTTCAGTAGGATGTTGCCTGGTTTTGGGGGGTGTTCTCTATAAGAAGAGACTGGAAAAACCTGGTTTGTTTCACTTGAACACTTTGGAGGCTATGGGCAACCTGATAGTAGTTTACAAAATTGTGTAAGGTGTAGATTGAATCAATACTCAGAGTCTTTTTCCCAAGGTAGAAATGTGATTTACTGGGGAAGATAGGTTTAAGGTAAAATGGGGTCGCAGATTTGAGGAACACCTTATCTCCTGCTTGGACACCCTACAGCCCGGAGGGCTTAACATTGAGTTCTGTAATTTCAAATAACCTTCCCACCCATCCCCCAGCTTCATTTCCAGCCCCACCTTTCATTCAATCTACTGACGCTCCCTTCCAGCCACCAACCGGATTCATCCCTCCCATCGATGAACCAGGTCACACCTACTACTGGTGTCCACTTGCCGCCACCATTTCACTACCTTGTTACCTCCCCACCCTTATCTGCAGCTCCTCATCTGGATGCTGGCTCACTTGCTATGTTTTTCTAGCCTCCTGTTTGTGTACATTAAAAGGAAATGTGAGAGATATTTTTTACACAGAGGGTGGTAGGTGCCTGGTATACACAGCCAGAGGAGCTGGTAGAAGCAGATGCAACAGCACTTTTTAAAACAGAAGCATGAAGAGACTGGGAATAGCGGGATATAAACTGTGTAAGAACCTTTTGCGTCTAGTTTAGAAAGGCACATGTCAGTGCATTCTTGGTAGGCCAAAGGTCTGGTTCCTGTGCTGTACCATTGTTTATTCTTTATTCATAGTGACATTGCTGAGGCTGACAGTGAATTATTTGTTCTGTCTATGGAATGTCTAGTAGATCAGCATTTTCAAATCAAAATCCTGGGAAACTGACTTTAACACAGCACAGACTCATGCTTCCAAAAGGATGCAATATTTGATCCTTCAGTAAATGTTGCCTGCTCCTGTGAACGTTAGGATTGCATGCTGTAGGTCACAAGCACTCACTTTTCACAACTTTAGGAGAATATCAAATAGCAACATATCAGTAAATGTGCCAAATTGTTTATAATAGCCTTGTGTCAAGATTGTGTAAAATTAATATTTAATCCCTGTGGTTTAGTGATTCCAGTTGATGTGAAGTACATTTTCTCTCTCTCATTTTTCATTTTATTGCCCAGTAAGGAATCTTTGTTAAGAAAATGGAAAATAGTTAAAATTAATGCAAAACTTAAAAGTGAGTAGTTGTATTACACAAATGTGATATCCCAATACTTATTTGAGGCTATCCAATGAGTAATCTTACTGAAAATTGAGTTATCAGTTCTGGTTTCCTGGGCTTTGCTCATCTGAGTCATTGGTAGCAGTTTTAATTCTCCACTGGAGTCCTGAGTTTGGGTTGGGAATTTCATCAATTTTTTTAATGTTAACATGTTTGGATATTGAGTAAGATAAGGATTGCCTGTAACCCTATTGCTCACTTGCCCTTCTCATTAAGTAGCCTGCTAATACTGATTGTAACAGGACTGACAATCTTTTAGGTGAGGTACTGGAAGGACGACATCAGCAGGAGGCCACCATCTTCAGAAAAGGAATGGCAGAGAAAGCTGGTTATGGGTAATGTAGGGAATAAAAATGACAATTCCTATTTGTAATGTAGAAGCTTCAGACTAATCCTCAAAGGTGATCAAACAAATTCTAGGACTCTGCAATGAGATGAGACATCCCCAAATATTTCTTGTACATATGGTGGCCACTGTTAGGAGATTGTTTAAGATCATAAGACCTAGGAGTGGAAGTAAGGCCATTCGGCCCATCAAGTCCACTCCACCATTTAAATCATGGCTGATGGGCATTACAACTCCACTTCCCTGCACTCTCCCCGTAGCCGTTGATTCCTTCTGCGATCAAGAATTTGTCGATCTCTGCCTTGAAGGCATCCACCGTCCCGGCCTCCACTGCACTCCGAGGCAACAAATTCCACAAGCCCACCACTCTCTGGCTGAAGAAATGTCTCATTTCAGATTTAAATTTACCCCCTCTAATTTTAAGGCTGTGCCCACAGGTCGTTGTCTCCCCACCCCATGGAAACAACTTCCTAGCGTCCACCCCTTCTAAACCATACATTATCTTGTAAGTTTCTATTAGATCTCCCCTCAACCTTCTAAACTCTAATGAGTACAATCCCAGGATCCTTAGCTGTTCATCATACGTTAAACCTACCGTTCCAGGGATCATCCGTGTGAATCTCCGCTGGACACGCTCCAGGGCAATTATGTCCTTCCTGAGGTGTGGGGCCCAAAATTGGACACCCTAGGTACCCTTTGAATTTAAATAGGTAATTCATGGTCTCTTCTCGTGTTGGAAGATTTCTTCATCACTCTGTGAAAAGAAATGATGTCTGGTACCTAATCTGGTTGAATGATTATGTAACCTATCTCAGGGACTTTTATGATCTGTCAGACTGAAATAATGTACTTGTATTCATTATTTTAAATGATAATAAATGCACTCAAATTTGTTGTCTTTCAAGATTAAAAAGCCAATCATGGTAACTGACAGTGTGTAAACTGGATATAAACCTAGAGGCCCGTCACTTAACATTTGCTACATTTCTTATTGTAATATTCTAGAAGAATAATCAAGGTCTTATTTAAAGCCAGCAAAATATTTATGTTTTGTACTTGTTTATCCTCGCGAAACAATCTTCCACTATATTTTGCCATAGCCTTGTGGCATTAGAAAGAGATCAGCTACATAGCAGACAATAACCTCATTCTATTTACTTTGTACTCTCTTATCTCACTTTCACACAGGCTGGAATGTTATGACGTCCCAATGCCTCCCACTCAAGTGTTGATGGAATGGTAGGGGCACTTACCCACATCAGTATATTATTGGTGGCAGAGTAGATAAAGAGTGACTTACTACCTTTGTGTATAGTGAGGTTTTTGCATCACCAACTAGTGGCCACTTAGGGGCCTCCCTTGCCACTATTTGCTTGGGCCTTCCTGACCTCCTGCAGTGAGGCTTCTCCATTTACTTTGAAGTGTGACCTTGCACATCACTACTTGCAGGTGTTGACTACAATCCCACTGGTAGCCAATGGACTTCAGCAAGGCATTTGATAAGGTTCCCCTTGGATGAGGAGGTTGAGGGGTGGGTTAGTATGTTTGCTGATGACACAAAAGTTGGAGGTGCCATTGATAGTATCGACGGCTATTGCAGGCTTCAGCGAGACATTGACAGTATGCAGAGCTGGGCTGAGAATTGGCAGATGGAGTTCAACCTGAATAAATGCGAAGTGATGCATTTTGGAAGGTCGAACTTAAATGCTGAATATAGGATTAAAGGCAGGATTCTCGGCAGTGTGGAGGAACAGCGGGATCTTGGTGTTCAAGTGCATAGCTCCCTCAAAGTTGCCACCCAAATGGATAAGGGTGTTCAGAAAGCATATGGTGTTTTGGCTTTCATTAACAGGGTGATCAAGTTTAAGAGCCGCGAGGTTATGCTGCAGCTCTACAAAACCCTGGTGAGACCACACTTGGAATATTGTGTCCAGTTCTGGTCGCCCTATTAGAGGAAAGATGTGGAGGCTTTGGAGAGGGTGCAAAGGAGGTTTACCAGGATGCTGCCTGGACTGGAGGGCTTGTCTAACGAGGAGAGGTTGACTGAGCTCGGACTTTTCTCTCTGGAGAGAAGGAGAAAGAGGGGTGACCTGATCGAGGTGTACAAGGTAGTGAGAGGCATGGGTAGAGTCGATAGCCAGAGACTTTTCCCCAGGGCAGGATTGACTGCCACGACGGTTCATAGTTTTAAGGCGTTAGGAGGAAGGTATAGAGGAGACGTCAGAGGGAGGTTCTTCACCCAGAGAGTTGAGAGTGCATGGAATACTTTGCCAGTGGAAGTCGTGGAAGCGGAGTCATTAGTGACATTTAAGCGACTGCTGGACATGCACATGGACAGCAGTGAATTGAGGGCAGTGTAGGTTAGTTTATTTTATTTTTGGATTCGGATTATTCCACAGCACAACATCGTGGGCCGAAGGGCCTGTACTGTGCTGCACTTTTTTATGTTCTATGTTCTAATGCTCATTAGTGCTCCTGGGACTGGAGAGCTGATGGTTTTCTGATCAGCTTGCAGCTTGCTGAGGTGCGACATTTTCCCTCGTGGGAGCTGAAGTTTCAAGCTTAGGCACTAACTGCCTGGCAAACATAAAATCCGATCATGGCTTTCTGGAATGGTAGCAGCATGCCTTTTCCTAGTTTCCAGCTGTTGAGCTAGATCACTCGTTGCCTGCCACTTTAGTGTACCAACCTGACCAACATGTTTGTCTCGGGCTTGCTGCATTGTTGTAGCGAAGCTCAACACAAGCTAGAAGAACAACAGAGCGTGGTATTTCGGATTCTCCAGCATCTGCAGTTCCCATTATCTCTAGAAGAACAACACCTCATTTTCTGCAGCCCTCTGGACTCAGTATCAAGTTCAATAATTTTAGGGCCTAATCTCTCCCATGTCCCAGCCCCCCCACCCCATACACCAGGCCTTGTAACCACATAGCCTGCCATTACACACTACCTGATATTCGTCACTAATAGTCTCAATTAACGACTATTCACCCTCCCAGCCTGATTGTTATCAACTCTTTGTCTGTCCAACTGCTCTTCTCTTTCTTTTGACTCTATCCTATCATTTACCCCCATCCCATCCCCCTCCCATTTTTTTCTGCTACCATCAGTTCTGAGGAAGGGTCACCAGATCCGAAGTTAACTCTGTTTTTTCCTTCACAGATACTGCCAGACCTGCTGAGCTTTTCCAGCAACTTTGTTTTTGTTCCAGATTTACAGCAGTTCTTTCAGTTTTTATTTAATCCGTGATTTCTGATGTGCCTATGTTACTTCTCCAACCCAGGTATCCTTCTGTTTATCCTTGTAGAAAATACTTGACCTCTACGTGAGATCCACTTAGTGTCAAACATTCTATATTAATGGCAGGGCTAGAGATTTAGATAACTGAAAATGAAAAGATGATTTCGTTATCAATAATGCTGTTAATTTTCATTACAATAGCTTTTACAATGGCTGGTTAAATCATTCTAATCGAGCATTCATCCCATCAAAGTTTAAAGCTTTATTCTGATTATAGAGTAGTTGAAAATAGACTAAGACTAAATTTTTAATACTGGTAGTGATAAAGTTCAGAGTAACTTGCATTTATGTTACATTATTGTGCCTTTTTTCACTTTCATTTATTGTAACATCATTATAATTGTTATATTGATGCCTGATAGTGCATAGCAATACCTGTAACTGTGTAGTGCAATGGGAAGTTTTATTGACATGATTACAAATATTTGAATATGGTGTATAATATGTGTTTATTTTTATACGTTTTAAATGTAAAGCCAAAAACAGTGATTTATGTTTTTGGCTGCGCTATCCCCTGCAAATTTATAATTTTTTAAAAAAAATTTAGTGTCTTTGCAGGTTGCCAGATCCCATATCCTAAGCGGGAATTTCTTAATGAAGATGAAGCAGAAGAGAAAGGTGAAAAGGTAAGAGAGAAAGCAAGACACAGAATTTGTCAATTCATCCACATTTGAAGTCTGCCAATGCGTTTATCCTTTTCATACATGTTCGAAAAAACATCATTTTGTTTCAATTCATCTAGATTTTGGAAAACCTTTGATAAGGTTTCACATTACACAGAAATTTAAAAGGTCAGAGCATAGATAACTAGGGGATAAATAGTAGAATATATAGTAAGCTTACTGTAAGACTCAAAACAGCAAGTGGGGTAATGGGTAGCAATTCAGAGTGACAGAAATGGGCCAATGGGACCTTGAGACCATAACATTTAGTAGCAGAGGTATATCATTCAGCCCATCAAGCGTGTTGCATAATTCAATGAGATCACGGCTGATCTGATAATTCTCAAGGCTACTTTTGTTCCTTTTCACCATTGTCCTTGATTCTCTGACTGATTAAAAATCTGCCTGTCAGCCTTGAGAAACATAATGACTTAGCGTCAACAGTTCTCTGTGGTAAAGAATTCTGCAGATTGACTAGCCTTTAGTGAAAAAAATTCCAACAATCTCTGACTTAAATGGACCACTCTTTATTCTGAAATTACGACCTCTAATCCTAGATAGTGTGAAAGAGGAAACAACCTCTCCGTATCTCTCTGTTAGGCCCCCAAACAATCTTGTATGTTTCAAAGAGGTTTCCTTTCATAGGACCAGTAGTGGGACAATTGATTTTCACAATTGATGTTGACAAAACAAACTTCCAATTCAAAAGCACAATTTCTAAATTTTCAGACAGCCAACACTGGAGCAGTGCAACAAGTAACAACGGAATAAACTTGCCATAAAGATATATAATTGACAAAAGAAGAACCATGACGTATTATATTTTGATAAGGAAGTTACATTTAACTTGGAAATGCTAGAATCTAAAGAAGAGCATTGGAATCTGGAAGTACAAATACACAATAAAATCTGCAATATGGAAGATAGAGAATGTGGGGAAATAAATAGTGATGTCTTGAAAAAATGTCTGTATTACAGAGGAGAAGGTGCTGTACGTTTTAAAATACATAAAGGTGGATAAATCCCCAGGACCTGATTAGATTTACCCTAGAACTCTGTGGGAAGCTAGAGAAGTGTTTGCTGGGCCCCTTGCTGAGATATTTGTATCATCAGTAACCACAGGTGAGGTGCCAGAAGGCTGGAGGTTGGCTTATGTGGTGACACTATTTAAGAAAAGTTGTAAAGAAAAACCAGGGATCTATAGACTCGTAAGCCTGACATTGGAGGTAGGCAAGTTGTTGGTGGGAATCATGCTGGATAAGATTTACATGTGTTTGGAAAGGCAAGGACTGATCAGGGATAGTCAACGTTGCTTTATGCGTGGGAAGTCACATCTTACTAACTTGGTTTGAGTTTTTTGAAGAACCAGCAAAGGGGATTAATAAAGGCAGAGTGGTGGATGTGATCTTTATGGACTTCAGTAAGACATTTGACAAGTTTTCTCATGGTAGCCTGGTTAGTAAAGTTAGATCACATGGAATACAAGGAGAGCCAGCCATTTGGATCCAGAACTGGCTCACAGGAGACAATGTGGTGGTGGAGGGTTACTTT
Organism: Stegostoma tigrinum; assembly: GCF_030684315.1. Taxonomy (NCBI): domain Eukaryota; kingdom Metazoa; phylum Chordata; class Chondrichthyes; order Orectolobiformes; family Stegostomatidae; genus Stegostoma; species Stegostoma tigrinum. Next base: position 24,590,667 of record NC_081357.1, read on the forward strand.
TCAGACTGGAGGCCTGTGACCAGCGCTGTGCCACAAGAATTGCCTGGTCAGATGCGTTTTGTCATTTGTGTAAATGATTTGGATGTGAGTATAGTAGAAATGGTTAGTAAGTTTGCAGATGACACCTGAATTGGAGATGTAGTGGAGAGCAAAGAAGGTTACCTCGGAGTTCAATAGGACCTTGATCAGATGGGCCAATGGTCTGAAGAGTGGCAGATGGAGTTTAATTTAGTAAATGTGAGGTGCTGCATTTTGGAAAAGAAAATCAGGGCAGTACTTATAAACTATATGGTAAGGTCCTGGGGAGTGTTGCTGAACAAAGAGACCTTGGAGTGCAAGTTCATAGTTCATAGAAAGTGGAATCACAGGTATACAGGATAGTGAGGAAGGTGTTTGGTATTTTTATTTTTTATAGAATCCTTACAGTGTGGAAACACGCCGTTTTGCCAGCAAGTCCACACCCACCATGAGAGCATCCCATTCAGAAGCATTCCCCTATAATCCACCTGATCTACATATCCCTGAACACTTGGGGCAATTAAGCACGGCCCACCTAACGTACATCTTTGAACTGTGGGAGGAAACCAGAGAACCGGGAGGAAACCCATACAGGCTTGGGGGTGAAGGTGCAAACTCCACACAGATAGTCGCCCAGGGGTGGAATTGAACCTGGGTCCCTGGCACTGTGAGGCAGCAGTGCTAGCCACTGTGATGGCCCATCACTTTATTGGTCAGTGTATTGAGTGTAGGAGCTGGGCGGCCACATTGTGGGTGGACAGGACATTGGAGAGGCCATGATTGGAATGCTGCATGCAATTCTGGTCTCCCTGCTACAGAAAGGATGTTGTGAACTTGAAAGGGTTCAGAAAAGATTTGCAAGGATGTTGCCAGGGTTAGAGGGTTTGACCTATTGGGGGAGGCTGAATAGGCTGGGGTTATTTTCTCTGGAGAGTCATTAGCTGAGGGGTGACCTTTATAGAGGGTTATAAAATCATGAGGGGCATGGATAGGGTGAGAATAGCCAAGGCCTTTGCCTGGAGTGGGGGAGTCCAAAACTAGAGGGCATAGGTTTAAGTGAGAGGGGGAAGATTTTAAAGGAAACTAAGGGGCAACTTTTTCATGCAGAAGGTGGTGCATGTGTGGAATGAGCTGTCAGAGAAAGTGGTGGAGTCTGATTCAGTTGCAGCATTTAGAAGGCACCTGGATGGATATGTGATTAGGAAGGGTTTAGAGGGATATGGGCCAAATGCTGGCAAATGGAATTGGATGAATTTAGGATATCTGGTCAGCATGGATGTGTTGAAATGAAGGGTCTGTTTCTGTGCTGTACAGCTCTGTGACTCTGAGGCTTAATAAGGCCATTAAGAAAAAGCAAGCTCTTGTGAATATTTCTCAAGAGATCAAAATAAGAAGTGGAGACATTATCTAAAACTTCTATATTGACCCTTGGTTAGGCCTCACTTGGTGTACAGTTCTGGCCATCAGTTTTGGAAGGCCGTATAAAAATTGGCATACTTGCAAAGCATAAGTAAGAGAATGATGTTAGATTGTACCTACCTTGTTAGATTGAAAAACGTTATCAGTTTGGGTCTGTCTTGAAAAGAGATGACTGAGAAGTGACCTAATAGAATACAATAGAGGGTTTTAAAATTATGTTTGGTTTTTGATAGAGTAAATGTGAAGTAATTGGGTTGAATCTTAGAATCTAAGGAAAGTTCCCAACCCGAAACGTCAGTTTTCCCGCTCCTCTGATGCTGCCTGGCCTGCTGTGTTCTTCCAGGTCCACACTTTGTTTTCTTTGACTCTAGCATTAGCTATTTGAGTCATCGCTGAATGATTTATAACCTCACTGCGAAGCATCTTCCAAGGATGCTCACCTTGAAGAAGTTGTCCTCCTCCCTCCAGAAAGACCTCAGTGGATCTCTCTTCCACTGTAACCCTCTGGTAATCTCTTTGGCCCTGAAACTCCCCATTTTGAAGAAGGGTCCCAACATGAACTGTATCAGTGATAATGGGAACTGCCTACCTACCACCTCATCCTGCCTCCTTGACCTGTCCATCTTCCCTGGACTGACCTATCCCCTCCCTACCTCCTCCCTATACTCTCCTCTCTACCTAGCTTGTTTTCTCTCCATCTTCGGTCCGCCTCCCCCTCTCTCCCTATTTACTCCAGTTACCTCTCTCCATCCCCCTCTCTGATGAAGGGTCTAGGCCTGAAACATCAGCTTTTGTGCTCCTGAGATGCTGCTTGGCCTGCTGTGTTCATCCAGCTCCAAACTTTGCTATCCCTGATTCCAGAATCTGCAGTTCTTGCCGTCTCTGGGTTGAATCTTAAGTTTTCTTGGCCAACTCTGTGTTGTGATAAGGTTTTTTGGAGGACTTCTCACCATGTGACTTAGTACGTTTGCCTCATTAAATGCCCACCATGCCCTTAGGGTATCTCATGTCTGATTTCCAGCTCATATTACCATGCACCTTTCCTGGAACAGTTCCCTGCTCAGCAATATGCCCAAAATTCATTGGCACCTCTTATGCCCGCACCATCCTTGAAAATGTAGGACTTTTAATTCCAAAAGTGAACAATTGGATCTCTATTAGCCTTGATTACAAGACGATTTGACTAAAGGAACAGCGAAGTGTCCCTTCAATTCTGTAGAAGTTTGGTTACAGCATAGCTGGAGTACTGTGTGCAGTTTTGATTCCAAATCTTAAGAAGAAGAATGTTATTGCCATAGAGGGAATGTAACAAAGGCTCACCAGACTTGTTCATGGATTGGAATGACTGATCTATAAGGAAAGGCTGGAAACCTTTTCCTGTATTCTAGCATTTTGAAAAATGAGATGTGACACTCAAGAGTCTGCAGAGAAATGTAGATAGATTAAACAAGTAGGCAAAAACTTGGGAGATGGAATATAATGTGGGAAAATGTGAGGCTGCATCCTGTGACAGGAAGAAAAGAAGAGCTAAAATTATTTAAATGAAGCAAGACTGCAGAATGCTGCAGTACAGAGTGTTTTGGGAATCTTTGTGCATAAACCATGGAAAGTGAATATACAAATTCAGCAAGTAATAGGGAAGTAAATGGAATTAATCTTTATTTCAAAGGGAATGGAGTATAAAAATAGGAAGGTCTTTCTAAAACTATGCAAGGCACTAGCCAGATCACAACAGGAAAGCTGCAAGCCATTTTGGTCCCCTTATTTAAGGAAACGTATACTGGCAGTGGAAGCAGCCCAGCTAATAATGTTTCTGGGTATCAAGTGCCCTTCTTAGGTTTAAGTTGAGTGGGTTGGACCTGTATTCATTGGAGTTTAGAAGAGGGAGAGGCAATCTTGTTAAAACATAAAAGATTCTTAGATGAAACAGAGTGGATGGCCTGAACGGCCCATTTCTCTTGCATCTTACAGCCTAATAGACAACAAGTTGGGAAGAGACATAATTAGTCTGTAAAGGAGTATAGATGGCTTAACTGAATGGCCAAAACATTAGCAGATAGAGCCATAGAGATGTACAGCACAGACACAGCCCCTTCGGTCGAACTTGTTTATGTCGACCAGATATCCTAAATTAATCTAGCCTCATTTGCCAGCATTTGGCCCATGTCCCTCATAAACCTTTCCACTTCATACACCCATCCAGCTGTCCTTTACATGTTGTAATTGTAGTAGCCTCCGGTATTTTCTCTGGCAGCTCATTCTATACACACCCCGCCCTCTGTGTGAAAACGTTGCGTCTTAGGTCCCTTTTAAATCTTGTCCCCTCACCTTAAACTAATGCCCTCTTGTTTTGGATTTGGCTACACCAGAGAAAAGACCATGTCTATTCACCCTATTCATGCCCCTCCTGATTTTTATAAACCGCTATAAAGTTAGCCCTCATCCACCAACTCTCCAGGCAAAATAACCCCAGCCTGTTCAGCTTCTCCATATTGCTCAAACTCTTCAATTCTGGCCACATCCTAGTAAATCTTTTCTGAACCCTTTCAAGTTTCCCAACGTCCTTCCTGTAGCAGGGAGACCACAATTGCATGCAGTGTTCCAAACATGGCTGAACCAATGCTCTGTCTAGCCACAATGTGACTTCCCAACTCCTACACTCAATGCACTGAACAATAAAGGCAAGCGTAACAAATACCTTCACAATCCTGTCTACCTGGGACTCTACTTACAAGGAAATATTAACTTGCAATCCAAGGTTTCGTTGTTTAACAACACTCCCCAAGAACTTACCGTTAAGTCTATAAATTCTGCCCTGATTTGCCTTTCCAAAGTGTAGCACCTCACTTTTATCTAAATTGAACTCTGTCTGCCATTGTACTCTGAGGTAACCTTCTTTGCTATCCGCTACACCTCCAATTCTGGTGTCATCTGCAAACTTGCTAATTATACCTTCTATGTTTACACTCCAGTCATTTATCCTATGGCAAACCGCTGGTCGCAAGCCTTCAGCCTGAAAAGCAGCCCTTCAACACCGTCTGTCTCCTACCTTCGAGCTAGTTCTGTATCCAATGGTTCTCCCTGTATTCCGTGTGATCTAACCTTACCTATCAGTCTTCCTTGTCAAACACCTTACTGAAGTCCATAGCAATCATATCCACCACTCTGCCTTCATCAATCCCCTTCATTACTACTTCGAAAAACTCAGTCAAGTTAGTAAGGCATGATTTCCCACATGCAAATCCATGTTGACTATCCCTGATCTGTCCTTGTCTTTCCAAATTCATGTAAATCCTGTCCCACAGGATTCCCTCCAGCAACTTGCCCACCACCAATGCCAGGCTCACCAACCTATCGCTCCCTGGCTTTTCCTTACCACCTTTCCTAAATAGTGGCACCATGTTAGCCAACTTCCAGTCTTCCAGCACCTCACCTGTGACTATTCCCTAGCTACCCAGAGTTCTAGGGTACACTTGATCAGGTCATGGGGATTTATTCACCTTCATGCATTTTAAGACATCCAGACCTTCTCCTCTGTAATATGGACATTTTTCAAGATGTCGTTATTTATTTCCCCATGTTCTTTTATCTTCCATATCCTTCTCCACAATAAACCCAAATGTAAAATACTCTCTTAGCATCTCCTCCATTTCTTGCGGTTCCATGCATAGCTGGTTTGCTGATCTCCCTGTTCTCTCCGTTGTTGCCCTTTTGCCATTAATGTATTTATAGAATCCCTTTGGATTCTCCTTTACCGTATTTGCAAAACCTATCTTATAATCCCCTTTTTGCCCTCTTGATTTTGAAATATTGGAAAAGACAAACTTATCGAAGAATAGAAAAGTAATATGTTATTTAAATTGAGAGAAATTGCAGAATTCTGAAGTACAGAGAGATTTGTGTGACCTGGTATCTAAATCATGAAAAGTTAGTGTTCACATGCAGCAAGTGATTGGGAAGAAAAGTGGAATGTTGTTTATTGTAAGGGCAATGGAGCATAAAAGTGTCTTATTGCTGCAGTATAGAGTATTGGTGCGGCCACACCGGGAGTACTGTGTACGGTTTTAGTCTCATTATTCAAGAGAAGAAATAACTGCAGAGAGCTTTCTTTCAATTGATCCTGAGATAACGTTGGTCAGCCGATGTGGAAAGGTTGGACAGATTGGTTCTGCGTCCTTTGGCATTGAAAAGAATGGGAGGAGATCTTACTGAAGCCTGTAAAATCCTGAGGGTTTTTGACTGACAGGGAGATGCTGAAAAGAGGTTCTACCTCAAGGGAGAAGCTAGAACCTGGTTTACAGTTTTACAAATAAGCATTATCCCATTTAAGACAAAGACGATGAGAATGTTTTTTTTTGCTTGGGGGATTGAGAGTCTGTGGAATGATGTTCTTTAGACAGCGGAGGAGGCAGGGTCATCAAACGTTTTAAAGGCACAAGTAATTTTTTTTTCGTTGACTGGATGAGAGCATCGCTGGCCAGGCAGCATTTATTGCCCATCCCTAATTGCCCAGAGGACAGTTAGGAGTCAACCATATTGCTGTGGGTCTGGAGTCACAGACTAGGCCAGACCAGGTAAGGATGGCAGTTTCCTTCCCTAAAGGACATTAGTGAACCAGCTGGGTTTTTCCAGCAATTGACAATGGATTCATGGTTATCATTAGAATCTTAATTTGAGATACTCATGGAATTCAAATTGTACCATCTGTAGTGGTGGGATTCTAACCTGGATTCTGGATTAATAGTCTAGGGATAATGCCACTAGACTATTGCCTCCCCAGAATTAAGAAATGGATTCTTGACTTGATGTAAAACGATATTGCGCATAAGCAGAGTAGCAGAATTGCGCCCACAATCACATTAGCCAAGATCTTGTTAGTTGGCACAGCAGGTTCAAGGGGCTGAATAGCCTGCTCCCTGCTCCTAATTCATAGGTTCTTGTGTAGCTCATTATTTCACATAGAATTATGCAAAAAAAACGAGTAAATATACAACCTAACCTTAGTACGAAGTTGGTAGAACAGCTAAAAGTGAAAGGTAGTGGAACAGAAAATATTTTCTAAAAGAGTTAGCTATATTCCCATTTGGATGTGTAAGACAGAATTCCAGAAACGTCAAGAGTTGCAAAATGTGAATGGATAACTATTAATCAATCATTTTCTGCCAAAGTATTGATGCATTGCTACATGGGAAGTGGGTGAGCTTATACAAACTTTTACCAAGCAACATTTGCTTTGACTTTAAAATTCTAGGTCTTTTGTGTTTGAAATACATATTAGAGTTATGAGGCTATTGAAGTTCTAGGTGGAATAATTACATTTTACATTATCTTGATAACAGAATCAACAACAAACTCAGCAACACCAGCAGCAGACAACACAGAACCAACAGCAACAAGCCCCCCAACAACAAAACAGCACGCAGACAAATGGGACAGCTGCTGGAGGAGGAGGTGGTGGAGGAGCACCAGGAGCAGGCCTACAGCATAACCAGGACAGCAGTCTCAATCAGGGACCTCCAAACAAGAAACCTCGAATAGGCACATCAGCTACAACCTCTGGTGGATCTGCCATCCCAACTGATTACCAGGTAATTGAGTCTTTGGTGACTGTTGTTCATTAATGCAGCTGGCTTCCCTATTCTCGGAGCCTCTAAACAGCTAACTTTTTTGAATAACTTAGGGTATAGTCATTATTTATAAGCAAGAAAATCTCCAGCAGTAAACATACCAGTGGATTATAAGTACACCAGCTTAATACTTTTGAACAGTATTCATTGGTGACATGTGATGTAAGATGTGTTACGTATGTTATAACTTATTTTAGAAATTGGATTTTGAACAAGTGGCCTGTGGGTTTTGATCTGTGAGTATGAGGGTGAGTATGAGGTTTATAATTAACTTGTCAGTCTTTCTGGAGCCATGATTTTATTAAACAATCGAATCACTGGTGTTATGGCACAGAAGGAGGCCATTCAGCTCATCATGCCCTCACTGGCTCATAAAATGAGTTTAATTACCTCATGCCAATTTCCTGCTAATTGCCCCATACTCTTGCACACTATTTTTATCCAAGTAGTGTTCCAATGCCCTCTTAAATGCTTCAACTCTACCTTCCTCCACCATACTTAGAGGCAATGTATTCCACACCCTAACAACTCGATGTGTCAAATAGTTTTTCTTCACTTCACCCCTGTTGTTTTTGCAGATTACTTTAAATCTATGCCTCTTGTTCTTGTTTCCTTTCTGAGCGGGAATAGTTTCTCTCCGACTACTCTATCCAGCCCGCTCCTGATGTTGCAAAATTCTATTACATATCCCCTTTGGTTCCTTCCCTCTAAGGGGATCAGTCCCAACGTCCTCAATCTATCCTCATAGCTGAAGTTCCTCATTCCTGGAACCATTCTTGTAAACTTTTTCCACAATCTGTTCAGTGCATTCACATCCTTCCTATAATGTAACGCCCAGATCTGTACACAATCCTCCGGAATGTGAGAGAGAGTCAGCTGCTGTAAAGGTCATGGAAATTTGTTTCCATTGTGATTTTTATGATCAAATAGAGTAAACATTGAAATCATTAGCTTGCTTTTGAATTAGAAGTTTTTTTTTGCTTCGAGAAAGAACCCATAGAAACCATTTTGTTTCCAGTTGACAGAAGTCTTTGTTGAAGTTTGCTATAAAAACAGTTCCTCCTGGAGGAAGGAGTTAACTCAGAATAGTTAGAAAGTAGTGTAGGGGTCAGTACCTCAGTGCCATATTTTAAGGGTTGTAGGCTGAAAGTTTCAGACCAGAAGTATTTGGTTTGAACTCCGAAGGGGTTATTTGAAGCTGAGAGGGTCTAAGCTGAAATATCTGCATAATCAAGGACGAGGCTATCAAACTTTCAAAATCAGGAATTGAAAGAAACAGTCAAGTCACACCTATGGATTTGTTAGAAAAGAATGCTGTTTGCTATTTGAGCGTTGTGAAATGATGGTGTTGGGATACTAGGGATTGTAGTTTTACCATGTGTTTCAGAATCTTTCTAATTGTGTTAAATGTAAGTAGCTTGGTTTATTATATTTACTTCATTTGCTTTGTTTAATAAACTTCTGTTTATTGTTAAAACCCAAAACTGCAGCATTGTGCACTTGTGTTACAGTGAGAGACCACCCTGTTAAATAAAGCAAAATAAGATGTATCAAGCCAGATTTTAGTCTGGGATTTGACTTGTCCAGTAATGGCATCAAGTGGGATTGTTACAATACCAAGCAAATGTTAAAGAGCATAAAAATGAAATCAGAGTATACAAAGAACAGGGGATGATGTGAAAAAGGAAATTATAAAACCAAACAGATGGTATGGAAGAATATTGATGATTAAAATTGTCCAAAGATATTTCATTCGCATATTAAGAGAAGCAGGTTGGCATGTCGGAGATGTCTGTGGTAATTGCAGCATGCATGCTGAAAATATGGACAGCATTCTAAGTGAGTGTTTTGTCCCTGTCTTCACAAAGAAGAGAGACGATTATTGCGCCTCAGTGTGGTACCCAGATGAAAATTGTGTCCTTTTATTCCCAGAGTCAAAAGTTAAAGATTTTAGAAGTATGCAGAATTCTCCAATCTACATTTCTTTCAGAGCCAGGTTGACAGAAAGCATAGACCACGTTTCTGACCTTTACAAGAATAACTATTAATTAGAAATAAATAGATTCTAATTATAGATGAACAATTGTAAACTGTTAAGATAAAACTCTACTCGTTTAAACTGTTGCACTTCTGTGGAATACCATGGAAATACTGGAAATCATGGTGAATCATCACAAAAGTTAAAGATTTTTAAAAGTATGTAAAAATTCCCCATTCTAGCTATCTTTCAGATTAAAGTTGAAAGAAAACATGGACCATGTTTATAAATTAATAAAAATTGTTATTTATTACAAGTAATTTAACTCTAGCTGCAAGTGAGCTCTAATGAATATTTGCATATAACTCTACTAATTAAAACCCTAATTCCCTTTTAAACTCTTTCTTATGTACACATAGAGACAGGAAAAAATGGCCGTTGCGATGGAAGGAAAGACTGAGAAGGCAGTTCAGTGATTACTGTTCACAGGACTGTGATGTTCTTATGATTCTTGTGTTGATCACAACGCTGCTTCTTGGTCATGTGTCTCCAGATGCTTCCACTCATTGGGCAAGAGGCAAAAGGAGGCTGATTCACTTCTAAAACATCTCTGAACTACTAATTAAAAGTTTCTGTTTACGGCAATTGCTGAATGAAGGATAAACTAGTTTTATTCAGTCTTTAAGGGATGTTAACCACAGAGAACAGAAAGAGCTCCTGAGCTGGTGGTATCTTCACTGAATCTTGTTCCCAATCCCAAACTCTTCAGTTACCTGAGAGCCAATCAGATAATTGTTAGCATGCAGAAGGCTTTTGTTATCAGTGACTGGTTACTGATCCACAGACCACTCAGCTCCATTTGTGCACAACCTCTCGGCTCCAGTTCAAGTGCAACCACACTTTAAGCACTGTTCGATCAAGGAGCTATGTAAACAGTGCCTACCATGAGTACACAGTTACTCGCTTTCAAAACATACAGCAATTGTTAGGCTTAGAGCTTTTTTTTTATTCACTCCACAGTAGAACAGGTAGGAAAAATATAAAGACATAATCTTTACAAAACTCTAACCCACTTTTAAACTGCCAGTTGACTCTCACGTACAAACAGACACAGGAAAGAAAAATAATTGATGTTATGGGCAGTGGGAAAGATTGGAAAAGCACCTTAGTGGCTGCTGTCCACCAGGTTTGCTGTGAGCAGAGATAATGGGAACTGCAGATGCCGGAGAATTCAAGATAACAAAGTGTGGAGCTGGATGAACACAGCAGGCCAAGCAGCATCTTAGGAGCACAAAAGCTGACGTTTCGGGCCTAGACCCTTCATCAGAGAGGGGGATGGGGAGAGGGTTCTGAAATAAATAGGGAGAGAGGGGGAGGCGGACCGAAGATGGATAGAGGAGAAGTTAGGTGGAGAGGAGAGTATAGGTGGGGAGGTAGGGAGGGGATAGGTCAGTCCGTGGAGGATGGACAGGTCAAGGAGGTGGGATGAGGTTAGGTGGGAAATGGAGGTGTAGCTTGAGGTGGGAGGAGGGGATAGGTGAGAGAAAGAACAGGTTAGGGAGGTGGGGATGAGCTGGGCTGGTTTTGGGATGCAGTGGGGAGAGGGGAGATTTTGAAGCTTGTGAAGTCCACATTAATACCATTGGGCTGCAGGGTTCCCAAGCAGAATGTGAGTTGCTGTTCCTGCAACTTTCGGGTGGCATCATTGTGGCACTGCAGGAGGCCCATGATGGACATGTCATTAAGGAATGGGAGGGGGAGTTAAAATGGTTCGCGACTCTGAGGTGCAGTTGTTTATTGCAAACCGAGTGTAGGTGTTCTGCAAAGCGGTCCACAAGCCTCCGCTTGGTTTCCCCAATGTAGAGGAAGCCACAATGGGTACAGTGGATACAGTATACCACATGTGCAGGTGAACATCTGCTTGATATGGAAAGTCATCTTGGGGCCTAGGAAGGGGGTGAGGTAGGAGGTTTGCTGTGAATATTCTTTTACTGATCAGAATGCTGCTTCTCAGACTTCCTTCTCCAGGTACTTGCACCAATTTCTAGAAGGCATGTGGTAATTGGCTCATTTATAAAAGCCTTTGACTTATCAGTTAAGTCACAGTAAACAGCAACTAGATGAAGGAATGAAGCTACTTGAGATACTTTTTACTGTAGACACAAGAGACAAGTGCCTGCATTTGCTGAGACCCAATTACTGCGGCCAAAATATGCACACCCCTATGTTGTTGAGCTCGCTGGGAGCTAATCACATAGTTGTTGGCAGATGGAAAGCCTTTGTCATTGATAATTGGTAGCTAGTCCACAGATTGATCAGCTACTTGTTGCCAGCCAAAGTTCCATTCACACACACATCCTTCAGCTCCAGCTCATCTGCAAACTTGGCTGCCACTGCTGCTTGAAAAAGCAGCTATGTAGACAGTAGTTAATGAGTGTCAGGTTAGTTGCTTTTATCAAGTGCAGCAATCCTTGCTCTTAAAACATTAGATGAGGACAGGTTGTTTTCCCTTGTGGAAAAATCTAGAACCAACGGTCATAATCTCAGAATAAGGAGTCTCATATAAACCAGAGAAGAGGAGGAATTTCTTCTGTTGGAATGTGGTCGATCTATGGAAATCTTTTGTTGCAGAGAACTGTAGAGGCTGGATCGTCAATTATATTCAAGGCTAAGTCGCAAATTTTTACCATGTTACGAAATCAAAATCTACAGGGGAAAGGCAGGAAAGTGATTTGAGGATGATCACGTCAGCCGTGATCTCAGTGAATGGTGATGCAGACATAATGGGCTGAATAGAAACAGAAAATCAGAACAGGAGGAGGCCATTCAGCCCTTTGAGCCTGCTCCACCATTCAGTCTGATCATGGCTAATCATTGAACTCAATACCCTGTTCCTACTTTCTTCCAGTATTGTTTGATCCCTCTTAGCCTTAATATCTGTATCTAATTCCTTCTTGAGAACATTCAATGTTTTGGTCTCAACTGTTTTCCGTGACAGAGAATACCACTGGCTCACCATACTCTGAGTGAAGAAATTTCTTGTCAACCCTAAATGACGCCACCCATCCATACCCTTCGACTGTGACCCCTGATTCTGGATTCTCCAGTTGTTGGGAACATCATCTAGAAAGCATGACTTTGTTTAAGAATGTATGTTGCGAGAAGGGACCCAATCCAAAATGTCAACTTTCCTGTTTCTGTGATGCTGTGCTATTTTCCTTCAGCTCCATACTATGTTATCTCTACATTTATAACTGCACTGACTTTAATTGATCTGGTTTAGCTGTTCGTGCACTCAAGATTAAACAAGTGCTACTAGATTGTGAAATCATGTCTATTAGTAGACATTTTGTTTATGCTTTGCGAATACAGTCTAATTGATTATGATGTATATCTGTCCCATTGTGAACAGCCAAAGAAAGATGTTTGATAAATTAAGATGATCGTTGGGAAGTCCAGCCTACATGTGTCATGCAGTACCAGTCTGAAATTCATACATGACATTTCTTAATTGCATGGTTGACTAAATGTGTTCTTGAGCAAGGCTGGCAGCATCCTTTTCATGGAAATGCCACGTGTCATCACATATAGTAGCAATGTGAGTAAGTTAGGAAATTCTTCTCTATAAAAAGTTTAATATTAGCTTTTGTTCATTTTGTATCCGAAGTTTATGATTTTTTGAGCATCAAATATACAGTGGGTTAGAGACCAAAGTAAGGTTGCAATAATCAATGCTGTCGTTAATTGGTGAAACAGTTTAAAGAACAAATAGCCTATTTCTTTGTTCTAGCATGTCCTCATAAATTAAGGGAGGAGATAAAGGTTTAAATTACTTTCATGATAAAACAGCAAGGCAATCATTCACAATGTGCCATTGGTCACAGCCTGGAAACATACCCTGTTATCCAGGCTGTGTAGTGTACTATTCAGTAACTGTTTGAAAAGAGAGGTACAGAAAAGAAGTCCACAGCACAGCTACCAACAACATATACTCAACATAAGATTGAGATTGGTGATGTTAATTGTCTGGGTGTTACAGATGCAATTTGATGGTCAAACTGACAAACCTTCCCATGCACACACACACTTTCGGAGTGAATCACGTTGCATACCATATTGTCAGGTATGTGGGTACCATGCTGGTAAGTATGTGAGTAGAGAGCAACAATGACTGTGACCTGTGTCCCATGGATCGGGGATGTCTACCAAACTTGCCAGTGGCCCACCCCAGACAGTTGGAGCTGCCAAATATGTACTAACGCTGTGGAAAGGGGTGAGGGGGAAAGGGTGGATGCTGATCTCAGTCTATACTGGCAGCCAGTGAACTGGGTGGGGAGTGGAGTGCAGGTGAGGGCACGTAGTTGCTGACAATCTTGTCAGTGGTCCAGCAGCTCTTGCAGGCAGACTATCAGCTGATGCTCATAATAAGGTTTATAGTCTAGTTTCCCAGTATTGGGACTCCTGTTTTTTCCCACTTCTCGACCTAGACTTTGCTGTACAGGGTGCATTTTCAACATTTACAGATGGTCCGACTTTGATGCTAATCTGTAAGGGGAATAGTGTAGAATTTCAAAAGGAATGGGTGGACAAATAACAAATGAAGTTCAATGTGAAGAAATGTGAAGTGCTTCATTTTGATGTGAAGAACAGAAACAGACAATGTAAAAGAAGGGCCAACTTCTAAAGGAGTGCAGGAGCGGTATCTGTGTTTATATGTGCATAATTTAGTGAAGGTGCTATAACAGTTTGAGGCAGTGGTTAATAAACCATGTAGAATCCTTGGCTTTATTAATTAATAGCGTTGATCAAGGAGGTTATGCTGAATTCATATAGAAACTAAGTCCGCTCCACCTGGAAGATTGTACCCACGTCTACGTACCACACTTTAGGAAGAATGTAATTGCATTGGAGACAGTGTTGAAAAGATTCACGAGTGGTTCTTAAGAATTTCAGCTAAGAAGATAGTTTGAAGAAGTTATGATATTTTCCTTGGCAAAAAGTTGACTAAAAGATTTGATTAAGGTATTCATAATCAATAGGGATTTGGACACAGCAGATAGGAAGGAATTTCACACTCATGAAAACATTCAGAATGATACAGCATAGGTTTAAATTCATTAAAAGACACAAAAGCAACAAGGGTAAAATCATTTCATGCAATGAGTATTTAAGGTCTGGAATGGACTGCCTGAGAATATGTTGGAGGCAGGTTCAACTAAAGCATTCAAAATAGCAATCATACTGTTGTCTACAAAGAAAGAAAGAATATATAGGAACTGGACATCAAATATTGTGGTAAATGTATGATGTAGTAAAGTGTGAAATTATCCACTTAGCTAGGATGATGGTAAAGCAGAGTTTTTTTTTAAAGAGGTAGAAGACTAGTAATTTTGTTAACTAAAGTAATTTAGGGTCCTTGTACTTGGACATACAAATTTGACCTGCAAGAGTCACGCCCCAGTTGAAGGCCATAAGACCATAAGACGTAGGAGCAGAAATAATCCATTTGGCCCATTGACCCTGCTGTACCATTCACTGAGATCAGGGTTGATCTGATTATCCTGAATTCCATTTTTCTTCCTGTTCCCATAACCCTTAATTCCTTTACTGATTAAAAGTCTTTAACTCAGCCTTGAATATGCTTAACGTTAAAACCTCAACACCTCTCTGCAGTAAAGAATTTCAACAATGGACTGCCTTCTGAGAGAAGCAGTTTCTCCTCAGACCTTTTAAATATGCAACCTCTTATTGTGGCTTGTAGCCCTAGACCCTTCCACAAGAGGAAACAACCTTTCCACATTTACCTTGTCAAGGCCCTTAAGAATCTTGTATATTTTGATTAGATCTCCTTCCATTCTTTTGAACTCCAGTGAATACAGACCCACCCTTTGCAACTTCTGCTCTTGAGACAGACTTGCCATGAGTGGGGATCAGCCTGATGGCCCTTCTCTGGACTAGCTCCTGTGCCTCCAAATATATCTCTCCTCGGGGAAGCGGACCACAAGTGTTCGTAGTATGCTAGCTGTGGAGTGACTCATGCCTTGTAAGATTTTAGCAAGACCTTCATATATTAACACTTCATTCCCTTTGAATAAAGGCTACCTTTCCATTTGCCTTCCCTCTTACCCACTAAAGGTGGATGCTGGCTTTTTTTTGGTGATTTATGTATAAGTATTCCCAAATCCCCTCAATGTTGTATTTCTTTGCAGCCTTTCTCCATTGAAATAATGTTCAGCTTCTCTATTCTTCCTTCAAAATAGTATAACCTCACATTTTCCCACATTATATTCCATCTCCCTAGACTTTTGATCAATTCTTTAACCTACCCATATACCTCTGCAGACTGTCATCCACTTGTTTTCTCACATATTCTTGTCATTTATAAACATGTCTATAGCAAATGCATGTTCTTCATTCAAATCATTAATTTACAATATAAATAATTGTAGCCCCTGCTCTGATGCCTGTTACACTGAGATGATGGTTATTGTATTTATTTCCTTTCCTCCTTTTTCCCCCTGATTATTTAGTATTTTTGCAATGCTTTAAATGTCTTTTACTATGAAGGCTGAGGTAGAGTATATATTCAGCTCCACTGCTAATCCCTGGTTCTCCATTATTATTTCTGTAGCCTTGTTTTCTAAGGGATCTAAGTTAACTTTGGCCTTTCTGTTTTTATATATTTTAACTTGCTATCACTGTTCATCTTGTAAGTATACCCTCAGAATTTCTCCTCTCCCTCTCTTTATTTTGGCTGTCTTTTGACGTGGAGATGCCAGTGTTGGACTGAGATGGATAAGGTCAGAAGTCACACAACATCAAGTTATAGTCCAACAGGTTTATTTGGAATCACAAGCTTTTAGAGTGCTGCTCCTTCATCAGGTGAAATGAAGGGAAGCACGCAGGCACAGAATTTATAGACAGAGGGATCAAAAAATAGTACAAGTGGTGTGAGTGAAGTGTCGACAGGCTGAATAACAAGTAAAGGGATGACCTATAATCCAATTAACTGAGGCGGTGAGACAATTACAAAAAATTAAAAATAAAATGGTGCTGGAGACAAACCAGATGGCTGGTAGGTAGGTATAAGAATTGCATGCCAAGGGTCTAACCAAAGTTAACAATTTATCCAAAACTGTACAAGCTACTTAATGTAGAGAGATCATAACAAGTTATCAAAGTAGTGGTGTCAAACAGAACAGTAAGGGAGATTTTGCAAGTACAGAACACTGTGGTGGAGTTACATCTAGCTCATCATAAACGCGAGATTATAGTTGAGGCTGTATACATGGGTCTGGAACTTGGCTGTCAGTTCTGCTTGTCAGTTCTGCACTATTATGTGTCCCGAAGATCGGAGGCTGAATGCCCTTGACCACTGAAGTGTTCCCCAACTGGGAGGGAATATTCCTGTCTGGCAGTTGTTGCGCAATGTCTATTCATCCATTGTCATATCGTCTGCATGGTTTCGCCAATATACCATGCCTCGGGGCATCCTTGCCTGCAGCGTAAGAGATAGTGTGATGGTAGTGCCCATGTTGGTGGGTGGTGTTCACACATGTGTGACGGTAGTGCCCATATCAGTGGGTGGTGGTCCCCCATGTGTGACGGTAGTGCCCATGTCGATGATCCGATACGTCTTGCAGAGGTTGCCGTGGCAGGGTTGTGTGGTTTTGTGGTCAATGTTGTCCTGAAGGCTGGGTAGTTTGCTGTGAATGATGGTCTGTTTAAGGTTTAGTAGTTGTTTGAAGGCTAGAAATGGAGGCACAAGGATGACCTTTGCAAGATGTTTGTTGTTGTCCATGATGTTTGAAGGCTGCAAAGAACATGGCATAGTTTCTCTGCTCTGGGGAAGCACTGGACGACCAAGGGTACCCTATTGATCGTGTCCTGTGTGGTCTTCTGAGGAACTCGTTGCGGTTTTTCCTCACATGGCAGGTTGGAATTGACAATCAATGAGTTGAGCATTGTATCCCGTTCTTCTGAGGGCATCTTTCAGCATCTTTAGGAGCCTGGCCCATTCCTCCTTGTCTGAGCAGATCCTGTGTTTACTTGGGGCTTATCCCTTCACCACCTGATTAAGGAGCAGCACTCCACAGCTAGTGATTTCAAATAAACCTGTTGGATTATAACCTGGTTTTGTGTGACTTCTGACCTTGGCTATCTTTTAGTTGTTTTTAAAACTTTCTCAATCCTCTGACTTATCACATCTTTGCTGTACTGTTTGCCTTTTTTCTCTTTCAGTTTGATGATATCCTTAAAGTCCTTGGTTAACCATGGATTGCCTGTCTCCTTTACAGAATTCTTCTTTATCACTTGCATATACCTCTTCTTCTGCCATGAACTGTTCCCTCAAATAATTTCTGATCCAAGTTCATTATTTATTCTATCCAGTGCTGGCAATGTTATTTCACCAACTTTACCTTTCTGTCTGTTCTTTCAAAATACCCCTGAATGTTTAGTTCCCAGCTTTGATCTCCTTGTAACCATGTCTCCTAATGGCTATAAGTTCAAACCCATTAGCCTTTAATTATACTGTTAATTCATTTATTTTGTTCTGAATACTATGTGCATTCAAGGAGAGAGACATTAATGTTGCCTTTTTTACAATTTCACCCCTTCACCCCATTTCCTGCTGTCTTTCTGTGTTTGTATACTGTGTCCCTTCCTATTTCACTGTGGGTATTATCCAAAAAGCTGCCCTGTAATGCTGCCATATCCTCTGGCTTTGCAAGCCTAGACTGCCCCTCTCCTAACACCCTCTCACCCAGTAGTTAAGGCAAATGATGATTATTCTTTATTGCCGCATAAGAATAGGAAAGTCTTGGTGCGATTACATGGGAGTTTAGTGGGACAACTCCTTAAATATTGTGCAGGTTTTAGTTTCCTTATATAAGGAATGCTATGCACCTGTCTTGGAGGGTGTGCAAAACATATTCACCAGATGGCAAGATAGGTAATAGACCATTTCCTCTTCCTCTCCCCCATTTCTGAAGAAGGGTCCAGACCCAAAACATCAACTTTCCTGCTCCTCTGATGCTGCCTGGCCTGCTGTGATCATCCAGCTCTACACCTTGTTATCTCAGATTCTCCAGCATCGGTAGTTCCTACTATCTCTAGGTAATAGACCTGTTCAGTTATGTTGATACTATGGCTTTAAGAGGTGTATTTTGACTTTTTCTCTGAAGTAAGTTTGAGATGGAGGCAGCAAGCAGTCTGCTCAAAACCAAGAAAGTAAACAGCTTGTGAGGCCTTGGGATTTTTCTTTTAAGGTTGGAAAAATTGACGAAGCCTGAATGGGTGGGCTCAAGCTCGTAGAACCACAATTTTTAGTTTTAGCTTTTGCAGTTGCTGGGTCTTGAAGCTGGATGTGGAAGCTCTTATTCCTGTCTGTTACAGCTAAAAGTTAGGGTTCTCTTCCTGCTTGAATTGCATGTGAAGCAATCTATTTTACTGAATTTGCCTTTGCCAAGAGTGTGTTTATGGGATGATACTATATCGGAACAGTTAATTAGTAGAAGTAAACAAATTTTGTTAAGTATTTTGATGGTTACAGTTAAGCGAATAGGTGTATTTTGCTTAAAATTGAATAGTTTGATCAATCAAATTGCATCTGGAATGCAATACCCAACACTTGCACTGAAAATGAAACCAGACCAGATCCCCTCAAATATATTAAGTGGAATGGGCATCTATTTTTTGGAGTTTGGGAGGAAGTTGAACTCAGTAAAACGTATAAAATTCTCAGATGGCTTGAACATGCAAATGCAGAGAGACTGTTGAAGGTGAATAAAATAGCTGCAGCAGAGGCCATTCAACCCATTGAATCTGCTGTACTATTCAATAAAATCATGAGTCGGAAAGATCAGATTGTAATTTCCCCTACATGTAATTGCTTTCACCCTCTAACCCTTGAACTTCCTTGTGGATCAAAAATCTATTTTAAGCCAGGTTTCAAATATTTGATTGCTTCCTCTGTTCATGGGAAGGATAATTGCAAAGCTGAATGACACTTTGAAAGAGGAAATTCTTCTTCTTGTTGTTGTTAAATGGGAGGCCCCTTGCTTTAAACTGAGCCTCCCTAATTCTGGATTCCCCCACGAATGTGGTCCCAATGTGCTCCACCTTTCCCCATAAAGCAATCCTTTCATCTGGGGAAATAGCCTTTTCTGAACAGATTCCAATCCTATATGTAAAAAGACCAAACTGTATACTGTGTTCTAGGTGTGGTTCCATTATTGTCCTGTTGTAGCAAGATTTCCCTGTTGTTATTCCTCTATTCCCCTTACAATAAAGCTAAAATTCTGTTTTGGATTCTTAATTACCTGCATGCTAACCTTTGGTGATTCATTTTCAAGAACACACTGATCCCTCTCTAATATAAAACCATAAAATGTAGAAGTAGTTAGGCAATTTGGCCCATTGAGTCTGCTTCACCATTTATCATGGCTGATATGTTCCACAATCCTATCCTCCTGCATTCTCTCCATAATCTTTGATCCCCTTACTAATCAAGAATCTATCTGTATCTGTCTTAAATACACTGAATGACTTGGCCTCCACAGCTCTCTGTGGCAGTGTGATCACAGAATCACCACTCTCTGGCTCAAGAAATTTCTTCTCATCTCCATTGTAAAGGGTTGTCTCTTCACTCCGAGGCTGTGCCATCAGGTCCTTGTCTCTCTTACTAGAAGAAGCATATTGTCCGAGTCCGCTCTATCCAGGCCTGTCAGTACTTTGTAAGGTTCAAAGAGATCCCCCTTAAATTTCTAAACTCCATCGAGCTCAGACCCAGAATGATCCTTGGGGAAGAAGGGCTTATCATTATGAGGAATCTGGGTTTATACTTGATGGAGTTCAGAGGGTGCTGCCATCAACATAGGACCCCAGCACATCCTTCCTTAGATTTGGGGCCCAAAACTGCACACAATATTCCAAACGTGCGATATTTCAAGATATTACAATCTCTTTCAATTTAAATGATATTCTGATTTCTTATTCACCCTGTCAAAATGAGTACCTTACATTTTTCCACATTATAATCAGTGGTGAGTGGGGTTCCACAGGGCTCTGTCCTTGGGCCTCTACTGTTTGTAATTTTTATTAATGACTTGGACGAGGGAATTGAAGGATGGGTCAGCAAGTTTGCAGACGACACAAAGGTCGGAGGTGTCGTTGACAGTGTAGAGGGCTGTTGTAGGCTGCAGCGGGACATTGACAGGATGCAGAGATGGGCTGAGAGGTGGCAGATGGAGTTCAACCTGGATAAATGCGAGGTGATGCATTTTGGAAGGTCGAATTTGAAAGCTGAGTACAGGATTAAGGATAGGATTCTTGGCAGCGTGGAGGAACAGAGGGATCTTGGTGTGCAGATACATAGATCCCTTAAAACGGCCACCCAAGTGGACAGGGTTGTTAAGAAAGCATATGGTGTTTTGGCTTTCATTAACAGGGGGATTGAGTTTAAGAGTCGTGAGATCTTGTTGCAGCTCTATAAAACTTTGGTTAGACCGCACTTGGAATACTGCGTCCAGTTCTGGGCGCCCTATTATAGGAAAGATGTGGATGCTTTGGAGAGGGTTCAGAGGAGGTTTACCAGGATGCTGCCTGGACTGGAGGGCTTATCTTATGAAGAGAGGTTGACTGAGCTCGGTCTCTTTTCATTGGAGAAAAGGAGGAGGAGAGGGGACCTAATTGAGGTATACAAGATAATGAGAGGCATAGATAGAGTTGATAGCCAGAGACTATTTCCCAGGGCAGAAATGGCTAGCACGAGGGGTCATAGTTTTAAGCTGGTTGGTGGAAAGTATCGAGGGGATGTCAGAGGCAGGTTCTTTACGCAGAGAGTTGTGAGAGCATGGAATGCGTTGCCAGCAGCAGTTGTGGAAGCAAGGTCATTGGGGTCATTTAAGAGACTGCTGGACATGCATATGGTCACAGAAATTTGAGGGTGCATCCATGAGGATCAATGGTCGGCACAACATTGTGGGCTGAAGGGCCTGTTCTGTGCTGTACTGTTCTATGTTCTATGTTCTATGTTCTATAATCAATCTGCCAATGTTTGCCCTTTCGTTGTACATTCAAGTAAAGATCCAATAGCCTTTTATATACGGGGTGTCTAGGATTTTTGGAAGGGTTGGGAAGTGGAGTTGATGTAGAAACTCAACCATGATTTGGTTAAATAGCATGTAGATGGGGATCAAAGGGGTATATGGTCTGCACCTGCTCCAATGTTTTTAAGTCTCAAATCCAAGTTAGTAAAAATCTGGCATAAATAAAGTCCAAATAAGGCAAAGAAAATCAGCAGTTTTAAAATCAGTCACCATGGCTTTAGACATATTTACAAGTTATACATTAAACCCCTTCACATACACACACATCCCACATGCCATTAATTCAAAATCCAAAATGAATGATCTGAAGATATATAAAAGTCACACACCTTCCATCTCACAAGCCTATGTATGTCAGTAGCTGGCTTAATTTTACAGGCTATGGGGGCGTCGATCAGTTTGCTGCCTCCACCATTCGGTAAGGGATACAGAAGGATTTAATTAGAGGGGCCAAAGGGAGGGCTGGCTGACCAGTCCCCTGGCAAAGGTGAGCACTACCACTACCGTTGCCACTGCCAGTGCCAGCTGTTTAATGAGATATGTTCGCCGCTTCCTCTTTCTTGCTTTTTCCTATTTTTCATGCAATTACAATTAAAATTAAATGTGCTGGTGAAATGCATAGGAGAAACATGCAGTCATATGGTGGGGGACGCTTATTAATGGTGAAACCTGCTACCAGCTGACAATGCTGCAGCATGAATAGGCTAAAACAGAGCTTCTTGGGCACACAGGGAAGTTCTGCAGTATGGCCACAATTTTCTTAACTAACTTCACTGCCATTAACCTAAGACTTCAAATCACAAATGGAATAAACATTTCTAATGACTTACATGGTATGAAAAGGTATTTGTTGTAAGTATGACTCTGCCATAGTCTGTTGTAAAGGCTTGAGACACCATAAACAAGCTGCTGACTTTACCTCTGCAACGCAACACTCTGACAGGAAAGCAAGAACTCACATTTTCCCTAATTAGGTCATCCTGCATGACCCATTTCCCATTCTTGCTGTCTGTATAAAATTTCTCCAGAGTGTGATAGTGCTTTGCAAAATGTGGGTGTTGACCTAGAAGTCCAAATGGCATCCTATAAATAGCAGATCAGTGTTCACCCAGAGTGTGATTGGGGGGGGTGCTGATACCTTGAACTCTCTGCCTGTAAGTTCTAAAATGCCTGCCATTGTGCTACACACAACCTTCCTGCTCTGCAATACATTTGATGCTGCTGTGATGTCCTGCCATGATGTAGTCTCCAATGGCTCTCCAATGAAGACTTGAAACGGTAGTGGACCATGTACACTGTTGGGAAAATATCATAGCAATACCAGAACGTAGCCCACTTGTCCTTTTTAATATTTTAATTAGCTCCTGCTGTTGATGGGTAGGTAGCAGTGCTGCTTGGACCTGCCTCCAGGAAAAGTACAAAGAGTTGAGAGTAAGCCAGATAAACCAGGCTGACACACTTTGTTCAGAATTTAGGTACTTTGTGCCTTCAAGGCTGCCTTGGTTTGTCTGATAAAGTTGAGCTCTCAATGAAGAAGAACTTCACAACTTCATTCCCCGATGTGATAGCACAAAAATGGACATGGATTCTGTGATACCCAAATCTGATGTTCTTATCACTAGTTATTCCAGTAAATTCTGTTTAGTCCAAAATAATTTGCTACAGTGCTCCAATTTAAGAAATGCAATTACGGCTGTTTTATAAAGAAATAGCATTTGATAGTTCAACCAATTATTAGATTGTTGAAATTGCCTTAAAACTTCTCTGTTATGTTTTGGTTTCTGTTATGCTTATAATAAGAAAAAAAATCTGGTTCCTGAAGTCTTTGATTTACTTTTAGATTCAGATTGAAGTGGCAGTTTTGTATTTTGCTGATGTCGAGTGTAAGGTGTCACCTCTTGAAATTACACTGACCAAGTCAGCAGTGTCATTCGGAGCAGATGAGGGAACTTGGTCAATCCTATATTAATCACCAAATGCAGGGCAAAATGCTCCTCTTCCAAATCACCGGTCACTCTCGATATATAAAATACTGCCAAATTATTTACAAAACTTGTCAACTTCTGAACAAAGGATTAGTTTGTATATTTAAAGCAAGTGAGGAATGTACAAGCATCTCACCTACATCTTGATTGAATCCTGTTTCAGTCCATTTTTTTTGCAATACAATGAGTAATATTTCTCAGAAAACACCCAATCTGATTACACAAATTATTTTGATGAGTGGGGAATATTTTTGTGAAGAATCTAAAGTTCATCACTTAACTAATCTATCTCAATGGGTTGTTCATATTTCATAGTTCCAGGGGTGAAGTATATTTCTGCTTTTTTAGGAAATTGACTTGCTGAGATCTCATCACAGCACAGAAACAGGCCATTTGGCTGAACCAGTCCGTGTCAATTGAAGGGGTGCCATTCACAGAGCTTCCCTGCTACAGAAAATTGAGGAACTTTCCTGTTTGGTTTACCTTTCTTCTTGCGTAAAGAAGAAGCCACTGAGGCCTTTGGAACTATTGCATAACAGTAAATATGTTTGCAACATTGAAGGAAATGATTTTGTATGTTTGTAATGCTGTCAGTATCAATATCTGCAGCTTGTTTATTCAATTGATGCCTTAACCGACAGCACTGGTTTAAATACTGACAACTGCATGAATGGCAAAATCTGGAACATTTTTTCTCCTAGATTTATGTTTCCAAGGACTGGACTGGAATACAATCCTTTCACTTCTAGGTTCAAATGTAGCCAAACCAAACAGATTACAAGTAAATTAAAAGTACGAAAGACCTGTTTATTGCCTCAGTCATGAGAGATCCTAACATTCACTAGAGCATCGCTAACCCCTGTTCAATTATTTTTAAGTGATTCCAGTATATTTTTCTGAATTATTCTTTCTGGAAGATTATTTCTTATCTCTGTTTGTGTGAAAATATTTTCCTGATCATTGCTCTAAAATGATCTTTTACTACTTTTAAGAAAGAATAACCAAGTTGCATTCATATAGTATGAGATAACACACTGTAGAGCTGGATGAACACAGTAGGCCAAGCAGCATCAGAAGAGCAGGATGCTGCTTGGCCTGCTGTGTTCATCCAGCTCTACACCTTGTTATCTCAGATTCTCCAGCATCTGCAGTTCCTACTATCTCTGCATTCATACAGCGCCTTGCATGTTCTCAAACTATAAATATAATATAAGGAAACAAAACAGCAAAAAAAATGCACTACTTTCCTGTGAATTAACTGGTTGACTAACCTATTTTACTTATTCTTTGAAAAGTATTTTTAATCTTCACTTGACCTTGACATTTACCGTATCAAAATTTTGCATTTAAAAAGCACTGGGAACAGACCATAATGCTTCACATATAGCTAATAGAAAAAAAATCACTAAAACAAGTCAGTGAGCAGAGTTACAAAAAACAGAAGTTGCTGGAAAAGCTCAACAGGTCAGGCAGCATCTGTGAAGAAAAATCAGTTAATATTTCAGGTCCAGTGACCCTTCCTCAGAATCCTGAGCAGAGCAGAGTTAATTGAAGGTCTGGTCAAAGAGATGGATCAAAGATGTTTCATCTGCACTTTGCTGCATTTTGAATTTTAATTCCAATTCTGTGCAAACTGGGAAAATGCATGGAAGTGGATGTGGAAGTTCTGCACACTTCCCATTAAGCACCTGGTAAAGTTTTCACAAAGAAATGAGGCAGTGAAGAGGCATAAGCAGAAAATTTGAAATTTATTTTAAATAATGGAAGGCAGGTTTGCCAGTCATGGCCTGAAATAATTTTGGGAAGCAGAAGAGGTCACAGATGGTGTGCAAACTTCAGTTATTAGACTGGAGAAGCTGCAGAGCAAGCAGAATGAGGACATGGAGGAATTTGAACATGAGTAATAGAATTGTAACACTGAGGTAGAACAAATAACGGTAGACGCTGGAGATCTGAAACAAACAGAATCAGAAATTGCTGGAGAAACTCAGTTGTCCTAGCAGCAGTTGTGAAGAGAAAACAGCATTGACGTTTTGAGTCTAGTTCTGAAGAAGACCAAGTTGGACTTTAAAGATGGAGCTCGTGCCAGAAATTGCAGAGCACCTGGCAGTGGCAAGAGGGAGAAGAGGGTGAGCGGGGCATCATAGGCGCCTGGTGTATAGATTTAGAGGCAAGTTTGGGGAGATAGTGTAAGAAATCGTGCTAGGCCTCACGGAAAAACGTTTTCTATGAAACTCGACAAAATTGAAACTTAGCCAATTTCTGCTTAATTTTATTATAAGATGTACAAAGGCAGAACAATCCAGAAAGTTGAGTATTTTGTATATGGCGAGATTGAGCATTACTGGACACTCAGTTTAGGCAACTCATGTATTGCTTTGAAGTTAGTTACATTGAGTTCAGTTTGCAGTTTGTTTTAGTTTATTTAATGTGATTATTATTTGGTAAATAATTTATAGCTATCCTAATTGTCCACTCTTAAAGCTGCAAAAAAGCACTATTTTCTTGATTCAGTCCGTGGAATGGGCAAACCTGGGGAATCAATTATTTAATTTTTCACTGCAGTATCAAATAGTTGTGGTGAAGCTAGTTGTATTGACCTTGTATTTTTGTTTGCAGCACTCTGGCACACGTCTGGGTTATCAAAGCAATGTACAAGGCTCTTCCCAATCCCAGAACGCTACAGGATATTCATCTTCAACTCAGCAGAGCTCACAGTATTCACACCAGTCCCACAGGTACTGATCAGCATTGCTGACAGAAAGGACTTCAAAGGAAAGCCTTCAGCAATATTATGGTGAATGGTTCCAACGAGAGGAACCTAATGAATATGACTGACGTATGTAAAATTTATGGTATTCAGAAGTATAAATTGGCATTATTTAGCAAAAATTATTTGAGAAAACATTGTTATTATAATAATCTTCTGACTGTCTGGACATTTTCAACTACCAATGCCACTGGGAAGGTTCCAGTCAAGGCCATTTCTTTAAAGTTGTGTGTAAATATCTTTTAAATAATTTTAACTCAGCACTTGAGTTTCTCAACTAAGGAGCAGGTGAAATGTGTTCACTGTTTTTAGAGCACTTTTTGATGTAGTGACAGGGTTTCCTGTTGCTTGTCCTAAAATCTAAATATAGGAATTGTACATTCTAGACATGCAGCTTAAAAAATTAACAGTTAACTCTTCAATCACTATTCTCCAATTCTTCAATTGCTCTGTTTAATAGTTTCAGTTATAACAAATGCTAATTGTGAAAGGTTTTCAAAAATGATTTTGGCCGCAAATGTGAAAATCCATTCTCTGTTG
The DNA here is from genome assembly GCF_030684315.1 of Stegostoma tigrinum. Classification (NCBI taxonomy): domain Eukaryota; kingdom Metazoa; phylum Chordata; class Chondrichthyes; order Orectolobiformes; family Stegostomatidae; genus Stegostoma; species Stegostoma tigrinum. The sequence continues at coordinate 24,617,114 of NC_081357.1, forward strand.
TTTTCTTCCTGCAATGCGCAACACCAATCGCATATGAAACTACAGCTTTATTCGATGTAATCTGCCTGTTGATTGTACTGAGTATTCCCAGTACTGAAAACTAAATTCCAATTTTGGTGCTCCTAATGTCATGCTTCATGCATTGGGTTGTATGTGCAGAATTTGGGTGTGGAGGACAGAAGCTCTGGTTGGTAACTGGAATGAATTTCTATTAGTGAGCTATAGGAGAAAAACTGTGCAAGCTGTCAATCAGTTGCATCAAGCTACATGCCTGAATGGCTAATATGTGCTTTCATTGAGCAAAATTCTGGGCAAGACTGAAAATCCAGTTACTCACAGCATTAAAATCAGCCCCTCCATGCTGGGAGCGATAAATTGTAAATATAATTCCATATTTCTACCACTGTTTTTAAAAAAATCAACCATATGTTTCTCCCTTATCTTCACAGAAATGCGCCCCATCTCTTTGGGCCTCCAGTTGGCTAGTTTCTCAGGGAATCTCTAGTTTTCACTATTTTTCAGGTTTTGTTTTATATAAAGCCCGTATATTTCACAGAGTTTGTTTCATTTCTAGCAGCACTATAGGGACTTCCAATGCTCCAATTGTCTGTCTGCGTTAGAAATTAATTTCTATGTCTAGGTTTGGAAGTGAGACTATAAACTAATTGAAGTACTGAAAAGGCACAGTACATAGGTAAAGCTGTCTAAAGCCATCTTCTAAGCAGGAAATTAGGTTAAATTTCTGCTTTTACTTTGTTCTTGCGTATATAACTCACAATGTGCTTAGAGTAAACTGTTTACTTTTTGGAAGTCTCAAGGCTTCGTACGTTGGGGAATATTCATTCTTTACGCAGTTATGAATTAAATTCACAGAAATATAGTTACTGCATTGTATGCCCTTTACTACAAATTCATTGGAAAATGGATGAAGAAAAGGGTAAATATCTGTATTTATGTTGATTAAATCCCAATAAGATGTCAGTTTGGTGAATTAACAAACTGTCGTTTTATCTATTATTTTAGTGCATTGTAACATACAAAATTGCAAAAGTGGAGTCTTTAGATAGGACTGACTCCTACAGTTCTATTTATACAATTACAGCATCTTGAACTTAATACCTGCACAGATTGCATTAAATCTGCATGATATTTTTGTTTCACTCTTTTCATTCAAGATCCATTTGTGAAGCCACAGGTAATGGACGTAAATTAACTTGACTGTTCGCTTAATTTAAATACTGCCTAAAAATAGGTTAACAATCATGTAACTAAATCTTCTGAAAGGAAACTAGAATAAATGAGAGCCTGAATAGTTAGAGAATGGAATTCATGCATTGATCACCTTGAAATGGTGTCCTGTCAATGTTAGGGAACAATTGATCCAAGCATTCAGTGTCAATATTCCGTATTATTTATAACAACTATATATCCTTAAGAGCTTATTTTCACCTCTATAGGAGACAATATTGACTTCATGACTGCAGATGATATTTTATCTGTTCAGATTGCTGTAATTATGTTCACACGTATTTAAATATTTTGACCATTTTCAACATTTAGTTAGTTTTATTTAGTTATTCCAAATATCTCATAGCAGAACTTACTTCAGTGAAAATGATAAGCAGTTAGTCAACACTCTATTCTATCAGTCAGCTGTATTATTATTCTGACTCTTGCTGGTTTCTTAGTATAAAGAATGTAAAATGGAAAGAATACTTTTAAAATAACAAGTTCTCATTCAATAAATTCCTGTATGAAAATATACCAGTTCCATTCTAGATGAAAGTCCAGAAGATTGATTATAAAATGAGGTGACTGATTACCCAATGTTTCATGTAGTCTTTAGCTTCTGCACACCATTACCTGTCTTTGGGATTGTCAATCAGGCCTCTGTCAATCAATCTGACAGTGCTACACCTTGATATTTCTACTGCTTAGGACAAACATGAATCTTGACTGACAATTTGTGCTCAGGAAGCAATGTGATCAATAACTTTTATTAACTATTTCATGACACTTTTAAAGTATAACATCGTGAAAAGACTTGTTGATCTTTTCAAAATTTAATTAGAAAAAATGAGGCTCACAATTTAAGAAACTCTAGCAAAATAAAAATGCTTATTTTTAACAGAGCAACAAATCTAACTTGAGGATTTTTATTAGCCACATTTCAAATCATTTAAAAGTTCATTTCAGACTGGTCAGGGAACAATTTCAAGAAGTGCTGAACAGACAAAATGATTATCTATGTACCGTCTGCCAAGCCAAACATCCACATTGAGGTTAAACATTTGTTAGCGTGCAAGTTAGTAATGCATGAACTGTTTTTCCAGTGCACCGTAATCTGTAGGGCAATGTCATGTCTAAATTCTTCAAGGTAATTTTGCTAGTGTTGTCAAATATTTACATTATTCTGCACTATATCTTCAATGCTTGTAAAATACTCATTAAAACCCATCACCACTCTCTCAACTGTGCCTGTGAATTGCTAAACGCCCGTTTATGAATGCAGTACATCCTGAATGGTCATTACGACTGAAAATGGTATCTATGTTTCCTTCTCCAGAGACTGAGCTCATGAGCATTTCCAGTATTCTGTTTTGTTTCTGTTTCAGATTTTCAGCATCTGCAGTAGTGTCAATATGTCTGTTCCTTGCTGAATTTTAAAAGAACAAATTGAAGCAAAAAGCACATTAGTTACTTCAAATGATCTGAATTTTAGCGAATAATTTTCAGCTTCACCAGGTTATTTCCTTCTTTTCTCCTTTAGTCTTTGGGATATGGGTGATCCTGATGAGGTCAGCATCTATTGTCCATCTCCTGTAAACTGAGTTTCTTGCAATTTCGGAGTTCAGTAAAGAATCAACCACATTTCTGTATGTTCTGAGCCAAGCACAGGCCTGATCAGGTAGGGAGAGCAGAATTCCTTCTCGGATGCATTTTGTGAGACTCAGCACTGGTTTTACGGTCAGTATTACATTTCAAGGATAGGTGGTACCACCCCCTGTAAATTGGGAGACAGGTCAGACCAGACAATCAGGCAGTGCACAGGACATGTGCTTTAGAAGATGCACCAAATTCAAACTCACCAGAGTGTAACCATAAAATTACATCCTGTGTATAGCTGTAAATATTGCCATTTCTAATGAAACAAGTCACTTTATCGCAGGTTCTCCAATCAATTTTATTTATACTTCAGCAGCATTGATTTTTAAAAAGGCTGTGTATAATTTTGTGCTGGCTATCCATGTTAATATCAGGTTATTTTAAAACATTCAACTTTCTTAAAATGTATAGTATCCTTTGGGAAGTTATGCAGTCACATGCATTAAACTTGTTACTTGGTGATGCTTAAAGAGTTAACTGATTGTAAACGCAATAGTCTAAATATTTAGTTTCTTGCACTAATAGTACTAACGTTTCAACCCAATCCTCCAACCCTGCAAAAACACCCTTATTGATTGTCTTACAGTTATGTAATGTGTAGCATTGAACATTCTTGCAGTTAGTGTAAAACTACAGTATAGCTTGAACATAAGTTTTTTTTTTAAATTTAATGTCCTGAGAGTATTAGACTTTAAGCACACACAAACCATTTCAGTGGATCACAAAAACTGGTGAAACTACAAGCAGGGAAAACAACCTGACCCTGAATTTTCACAAGTCCCTTCATAGCTTGTGCAGTAGCTTCAGCAGATCAACAGAATGACTTGAGAAACAACATAAACAGCCATTTATGTAATTTGTCCGGATGTTCTGGTAGTTGACCACTTGAGATACCTTTTCACTGGCTCTGGCATCCTGTTATTAGCCTGTCTTTAGCAGACCATTGGGGTAGCATGATGGTATCATTTTTGAAAAATATTATCTCAGTTAGTGAAAGAAATTCTATTAATTTTCATCCCTTGATAGAATATAAAACTATGTTTGATTTCTTTAAAATGTTTCATTAGACAATAACTTTTTTTTGAATAAAAACTGAAAGAACTGCAGATGCTGTAAATCAGAAACAAAAACAGATGTTGCTGGAAAGCTCAGCAGGGTCTGGCGGTGTCTGTGAAGGGAAAAACAGAGTTAATGTTTTGGGTCTGGTGACCCTTCCTCAGACCCTGCTGAGCTTTTCCAGCGACTTTGTTTTTGTTACTATTTTTTTGAAATTTAGTTTTAACATTTAAAAAGGTGAGATGAATGAAGATGCCTCATCTATAGTATACAATTTTTTTAAAAACCAGACCATTGCAATGAGTAATGATTAGCCATGTCACTTCTTTTTTGTTTGGAATGAAAAGGAATACATTTATAAGCACATAAAATTGATTACATCCCTTGGATGTTAGTAGTTGGCTGCACCCAATACTGCGAGAAGGCTAACTTATTAGGATGAAACATCTTTTTTTCCATTAGGAGGTAATTATATTGTGTTAGGATATATCTGGCTCTGAGCTCCACAGTTGGAATCAGCACTGAGGCTGGATAGGAGCAGGGTTGGATGTTGATTCAATTAGGGAAGGAGACAAGCATTCTTTGGTGTTGTGACTGTGAAAGCAATTTGGAGCCCAGAAAATAGATTTACTCGAAGGCTGTCCCATCACACAGAGGGAGTGTCGAAAATACCGTAAGATCAAAATGGAGCTGAGGAAGTTTGTTTTGAGAGAATTATAATAATATTGGCAGTGCTGAAACATTTAACTTTGTCCTTGCTCTTTGCAGGGGTTGTGGTAACCAGAACGCTGACATTTTGCAATATGCAACAAATATGAAGCAGGCTGAAGTCACACTAGCTGTTCACAAGTCCCAAGTTAAACAACAAAAAAGCAGGAAGGAATCAGCAGGGTAGGTGCAGAGTGTTTTAAAGAAACCATGAACGAGGAGAGATAATCTTAAAATCGGAGCTAGATGAGCCAATCATGAAATCAGAAAGCAGATTCTTCATAAAGAATGGTAGAAACCTCGAATTCCAATCCCCCAACAGGACATGAATCACTTAGCATTTTCAAGACTGATCAATTGATTCTTGTTAGCTCAGGGTCTTGAACGATATGGAACTAAAGCAGGTAAATAGAATTTAAGTACAGATTAACCATGATCTCAGAATGGTAAAGATTTAAGGGATTGAATGACATCAAATTGATCTCCGACCCTTCCCTTCAACTCAACACCAGAGAACTGAGTTGAAGATATTCCCTTCATATATAAGTGCAGGTTATTTGAGCTTCTTTACATTAACCAGCTCAGAACTAAATTAAACTAGATAAACCAAATCTAATAAGTCCTGGAACATTGCATGTTACTGGGTAAATGAGAAGTCCTCATCTTCCCTGAGTCATCAAAAACCAGGACATTTCAGATATACGTGAGCAAATATTATATTACAACCTTTTTGACAACATAGTACCACCATGAGATTAGCTGAAAGCAATACGTAAAATAATTAAGTATCATTAACTGATACAAAGTTATTAATACAGGCTTTCACATAGTTTATTAATATTATCATGACAGCTTAATGTTAGCTGTGATCCATTTAGTTGCTATTTGGAACAATCTGTTTGTTTCAAGAATGCCTCTTAGAATAATTAAAATTTATAGCATAGAAAGAGACCTTTCAATCCACCATGCTGATGATGAAGGAGCTTTCTAGTTTAGCTCCATACAATCCTACACTTTCCCTAAAACACTGCAAATTAGCCCTTTTTCAAGTACAAATCCAAATGTCTTTTGAAAGTTCCTGTGGAATCTGACTCCACCATATTTTCAGATATTGTGAACTGGATGTTAACAATCCTCTCTGTGAGAAGGTTGATCTTCATTTCCCTTATAATTCTTTCAGCAATTATTTTATATCCATTGACTCTGGTTACTAGTCCACAGTCACTCTCTACGTGCTCTGTTAAAAAAAACACTCACAATCTTCAATATCTACATTAGGTTTTCTTTTAACTTTTTCTGCTTGGAGGAGAGAAATTGTAATTTCACCAATCAGTTTATACAACTGGGACCCTTCAGCTGTGGGAACATTCAAGTAGAAAATCTCTGTAATGTTCTTAGACTGTGATGCCCTGCACTATTGGGTGTTCTGTAAACCTTCCTTATATGCTTAACCTGCTAAGATCATTTTTCAACAAAGCCTGTGGAAATCGTGTTTGAGGTCTCATCTATTGTAAATGTCAGAGATGTTGGTGGGAGCCATAACTTGAATTTGAGAAGCCATATGTAGCAGTGCAGTCATTGAATGGCCAGAACTAATTGGCATTCTACGATAACAATGTAAAGGGTGATTCGACTATAGTTAAATAAGGTTTAACTGCAATATCTTTCCAAAGTGCTTTGTGTACGTTCCCACAAAGAAATCTATCATCAGAATGAGCATCTAGCATTAACATCTATGACGTGTGTCCCCACACTATTCTCTGAGGAGATAACACTGTCTTAAAAAATTATAAAAGATCCTGTTGGCAATAAAGGAAACCCCTCTATAACAGGTTTTACATTGTCTCCAATCGAGATGTCTCATGGTTGATATGAAAATCAAGACTTTGAAAGAACATAGAACATAGAACATTACAGCACAGTACAGGCCCTTCGGCCCTCGATGTTGTACTGACCTGTCATACCAATCTCAAGTCCGTCTAACCTACACTATTCCATGTATGTCCATATGCTTGTCCAATGACAACTTAAATGTACCCGAAAGATTTGTAGATTGCAGTGGATTTTACCATTAATGAGCGAATTCTTGTCTGTTTATTTTTCTTTCACTCATGAGACATGGGTGTCGCTGGCTGAGCCAGCATTTCTTGCCCATCCCTAGTTGTTCTTGAGAAGGTGGTAGTGAGCTGCCTTCTTGAACTGCTGCATCCACATGCTGCGGGTTGACCCACAATGCCCTCAGGGAGGGAATTCCAGGATTTTAGCCAGGAACTACAATATAGATTGATGAGTGGGTTGGAGGGAATTTGCAAGTTGTGATGTTCCCATGTATCTGCTGTCCTTACCTATCTAGGTGGAAGTGGTTGTGGGTTTGGAAGGTACTTTCTAAGGATCTTTGGTGAACTTATGCATTGAGTCATAGACTCATACAGCATGGAAATGGAACCTTCAGTCCAACCAATCCATGCCAAACATAACCCAAACTAAACCAGACACACTACTTGCTCCTGGCCCATATCCCTCCAAACCTATTCATGTATCTATCCAAATGTCTTTTAAACATTGTAATTGTACTTGCATCCGCCATTTGATTGGGAGGTTCATTCCACACACGAGCCAGCCTCTGTGTAAAAAATTTGCTTCTTATATCTTTTTTAAATCTCCCTTCTCTCACCTTTAAAGTGCGCCCTCTAGTCTTGAAATTCCACACCTGGAGGAAGACAACTACTATCGACACTATCTGTATGTCTCCTCATTTTATAAACTTATATCAGGTCATTTGTCAACCTCCTACCCTCCAGTGAAAAAAGTCCCAGCCTATCCAGCCTCTCCTCTTAACCTCAGACCTTCCATACCTGGCAACATTCTGGTAAATCTCTTCTGAACCCTCTTCAGCTTGATAATATTCTTCCTATAACTGAGCGACCAGAATGGGGCACAGTATTCCAGAATAGTCCTCACCAATGTCCTGTACAACCTCAACATAACATCCCAACTCCTATACTCAAAGGACTGAGCAATGAAGGCAGGCGTGCCAAATGCCTTTTTAACCACCCTGGCCAAATATGACACAAACTTTATAGAATTATTTATCTGCAGCTCTAGGGCCCTCTGTTCCACAACACTACCATTAATTGTATAGGCCCTACCCTTGTTTGTTGTACCAAAATGCAATACCTCTCATTTATCCAGATTGAACTCTACCTGTCTTTTTTCAGCCCATTGACCCATTTGATCTGGATCCCTTTGTAATCTTAGAAAACCTTCTTCAATGTGACTGACCAATTTTGGTGTCATCTGTAAACTTCTAACTGTGACTCAATGTTCACATCCAAATCATTTATACAATGACAAACAAAAGAGGACCAAGATCTGATCCCAGTGGAACACGGCTGGTGACAGGCACCCACTCCAAATAGCAACCCTCCACCACCATTACTCTCTCTCTCTCCTGCTGTTAAGCCAATTATGTATCCAATTGGCAGACTCACTGTGAATTCCATGTGACCTAACTTTACTAATTAGTCTACCATGTGGAACCTTGTCAAAGGTTTCACTAAAGCCCAAGTAAACAGCATCTATCACAGTGCCATCATCAATCTTTTTGGTAACTTCCATTAAAAAAAACTCAATCAAGTTTGTGAGACATGATTTTCCTCGCACAAAACCATGCTGACTAACCCTAATCAATTTTTGCCTCTCTAAATGCCTGCAAATCCTATCTGTTATAATCACCTCTAACAATTTACCCACAATTGAAGTCAGATTCACAGGTCTGTAGTTCCTTGGTTTCTCCTTTCAATCTTTCTTAAACAAATGTACAACATTAGCCACCGTCCAGTCATCAGACATGTCACCCGTAGTTATGGGTGATGCAAATATTTCTGCAAGGGCTCCCATAATTTCCTTCCTTAATTCCCACAACGTTCTGGGATACATGAGATCAGGTCCCAGGAACCTATCCAGCTTTATGTTGTGACCTCCTGAACTTCCTGTTTTGTAATGTGAACTGTTTTTAAATCGTCAAAGATTATTTCTTTGCATTCTCTAGACTACACTTCTTTCCCCACAGTAAAAATAGGTGTGAAATTTTCATTTAGTATCTCTCCCATTTCCTGGGATTCAACACAAAGACAACCTCCTTGATTTTTAAAAGGCCTGATCATCTCTAGTTACCTTCTTGCTCTTAATGTATTTATAGCATCTGTTCAGATTATTCTTAGCCTTATCTGCCAATGCTATCTCATATTCCCTCTTTGCCTTACTGATTTTTCTCTTAAGAATGCTCTTTATATTGACTGAGAGATTCAATTGAACTAAGTTCCTTACATCTAAAAAAAGTTTTTATTCTTGACTAGCACCTCAATATCTTTATTCATATATTGTTCCTTAATCTTAGCAGCCTTACCCTTCACGCTGCCAGGAAAACAAATGCCTCTGAACTCTCATCACCACACTCTTGAACACCTCCCACTTGTCAGACATCCACTTACCTGCGAATAGTCTACTCAATCAACTTTGGAAAGTTCTTGTCTCATACCATTAACATTTGCCTACTGCAATTAAATTTTTAACTTTTATGGGAGGCTTATCTTTTTCCATGACCATTTTGAAACCAATAGAATTATGATCTGTAGACAGAATGCATTTTGTAGATTTTACACACTGGTGAGAGTGAATGTTTATTGGTGTGTGATGCCAGTCAAGCGGGCTGCTTTTTCCTGGATGGTAGCATGTTTTTTTGAGCATTGTTAGAGCTATTGTTAACTAGAAAGGCAGCAGAATGTAGGAAGTCAAGACCCATCAATAATTTGAGAAGTCTTCAAATGTAGGAATCCTACTGATTTCAGTATGAGAACAAACTGTCCATATTCCAGATATCCTTCGCAGAGCTATATTTGCCTTGTAAAATTTGAATTCTTTCAGACAGGCAGAATTCTCCTTCACTTTCTCCTTTGTTAGCAGGATGTTGCCAAGCCCACATTTATTGTCTGTCTTAATGTTATGGGACCTTCTTCTTGAACCTTTGTAATCCCTGTGGGGATAGTACTCCTACCATTAACCACAACTTTTTTAAAGCATCTTTAATGTAGTAAAATATACGAAAGCAATTAGGAGAATGCTGAGAGATGGGTATTGGCTCCCTTAGTTTTATTCTTATTTTGTGAATTTTGAAATTCAGCAAATTGTTAGGTAGATTCAAGTGTCCAGTTTTACAGAGAATGTTGGTTAGAAGAAAAATTAAGTCTGGCAGCAAATGTTTTCAGTATTATAGCCAGGATGTGTTTCGGACTTGTACCTTTAACTGTGTTTAGTGAATTCAATTTACAAACTTGTAAACAACTTGTAAACACACTAGATTCGTCTATGCCACTCGTGCTGGACTTCTTCAGGATTGACAATGGGAATGTTCATAGAAATATGTCCTTCTGCTAGTTATCTTGTTCTCCATTACTGTTCTCAACTGGATCCGGTGGAGTTCTACAATGTAGTAGGCTGTTTGCTCTATATAAAGCCTGGTGTTTTTGGTCTTTACTATTTAGGTAGCCCTGTGAAATTAGTTCCCTAGGTTAATGCCATTATATAACTTGATAGGTTGAATTGCTGAGGTGATGAGGTCAGTTTGCATTGTTCTGAATGTGACGTTGATCATTTGATGAGATATTTCAATAAAAGTTGAAAGATCATCAGGGAAATGCAGGAATGTAGAGTTGTGGTTAAAATCAGATCAGCTACGATCTTATTGAATGGTGGAGTTGACTTGAAGGGCTGAGTGGTTCCTCTTGTTCCTTGGCCATGTGTTCATATGAGTTTGGTGAAGAAAACAACGAGTTACCTTATTGTATATTAAAACTGCAGTTTTATTTAACTTAATAGCATACAATTGTCTGAATATTGTTGGTTCTTCTTCCTGTTAATCTTCTGTGTATCAGAGAAAAACAATCAATGTGTGAGAAAAGAATGTGTGTTACCAATTATTCATCTGTGTTTGTCAAATTATGTTGGTAATAATGTTTCATAGTTTGAAGAATTTGTAGCCAATTTCACCGACCAACACAATTTGAGATAATCTTCCAGCCCAATTGCTGTAAATCTGAGCAGTCCCATTAAGACCATAAGACCATAAGACATAGGAGTGGAAGTAAGGCCATTCGGCCCATCAAGTCCACTCCACCATTTAAATCATGGCTGATGGGCATTTCAACTCCACTTCCCTGTACTCTTCCCGTAGCCCTTGATTCCTTGTGAGATCAAGAATTTGTCGATCTCTGCCTTGAAGACATCCAACGTCCCAGCCTCCACTGCACTCCGTGGCAATGAATTCCACAAGCCCACCAATCTCTAGATGAAGAAATGTCGTCTCATTTCAGTTTTAAATTTACCCCCTCTAATTTTAAGGCTGTGCCCACGGGTCCTAGTCTCCCCGCCTAACTGAAACAACTTCCTAGCGTCCACCCCTTCTAAGCTATACATTATCTTGTAAGTTTCTATTAGATCTCCCCTCAACCTTCTAAACTCTAATGAATACAATCCCAGGATCCTTAGCCATTCATCATACGTTAAACCTACCGTTCCAGGGATCATCCATGTGAATCTCCGCTGGACACACTCCAGGGCTAGTATGTCCTTCCTGAGGTGTGGGGCCCAAAATTGGACACAGTATTCTAAATGGGGCCTAACTAGAGCTTTATAAAGCCTCAGAAGCACATCGCTGCTTTCATATTCCAACCCTTTTGAGATAAATGACAACATTACATTCGCTTTCTTAATCACGGACTCTATCTGTAAGTTAATCTTTAAAGAATCCTGGACCAACACTCCCAGATCCCTTTGTACTTCTGTTTTATGAATTTTCTCACCATTTAGAAAATAGTCCATGCCTGTATTCTTTTTTCCAAGGTGCAAAATCTCACATTTACTCACATTGAATTTCATCAGCCATTTCCTGGACCACTCTTCTAAACTGTCTAAATCTTTCTGCAGCTTCCCCACCTCCTCAGTACTACCTGCCTGTCCACCTATCTTCGTATCATCGGCAAACTTCACCAGAATGCCCCCGGTCCCAATATCAAGAAATACATTATGGCATTACTGAAATTCACTCTATTATTGTTCCATACAGTCAGTTCTGGGATGTTATGTTGGTTGTAGCTGTTTGATTGGAGTTGTGAATGCTGGGAAAGTCAGTGACAGTGTTCAAGACTGATAGCAATAGATGTTTGCATGGTTAGGCTATCAATGGATGTGGATAAAGGACAGTTAAATGGTATTGAGATACAGATCAATCTTCAGTTAACAAAATGGTTGAACTAGCTTAAAGTAGTCAAAATGACAGCATGGAGATCACTGCCTTGGATAAGTCTTGTTCCTGCCTCCACAGTTAAGATCAATACCGCCTGGAAAGTTTCTGATGTTGTATATTCAGCAAGAACACCTTTGACACACTAATAAACATTCATGCTAAAAAAAGGGAATAGATAATTGTATGCAGGCATGAAGTCACTGGATTGCTCCTGTACTCAAATTATTCCTTTGAACATGAAGGTCTTTTGACACAGAGGTCTACAGAAAAAGGCCCTTCAGTCCATTGAGTCCTATTGTACAGCACTTGGCCCATAGCCTTGTAGGCCTTGCAGGTGTACATTGAAATACTTCCCAAATGTTACTTCTGCCTCTTCCAACCATTTAGGAAGTGAGTTCCAGATTTCCAGTACCTTCTGCATGAAAATGTTCTTCTTCACATCTCCTGTAAACCTTCTGTCCCTTACCTTAATTTTATGCCCCATGTCATTGTCCTCTGCATCAAAGGGAAAAGTTTTTTCCTAACCACCCTATCCACACCCCTCATAATTTCATACAAATTGATTATGCCCCCTCTCAATCTTCTCTGCTGTGAGGAAAACAACCCCAGTCTGTCCATCTCTCTCAATAAGTGAAACACTCCAGACCAGTCATCATCCTGGTAAAATCTCCCGTGCACCATCTTCAGTGCTATCACATCCCTCCCATAACATGGATTCTAGAATTGCACACATTATGATGGCTTTGGCCTAACAAACATTTTATACAGTACCAGTAAAACTTCCCTGCTCTTAAATGCGATGCCTTGACTAACAACAGGAATTCTACTACACGCAATAGTAGGAACTGCAGATGCTGGAGTCAGACATAACGCTGTTTGGAGCTGGAGGAATACAGCAGGCCAGGCAGCATCGGAGGAGCAGGAAAGCTGATGTTTTGGGTTGGGACTCTTCTTCAGAAATTAAGTATTAAGTATTAAGAATTAAGTATACTATATGCCTTCTTAACTACATTAACTACCTGTCTTGATACCAGTGTATATCCCTGTGATCCTCAGTGCTTCCCAGGATCCTCCCTGTTCATGCATTGCCTTGTTTGTCCTGTCCTAGTGCGTCACCTCAAACATTTATGTAGACTGAACTCCATTTGCCACTGATCAGCCCATCTGATCCAAACCCTCTGTATCCTCCTGTAATCTTAGGCTATCCTCCTTTCTGTTTACTACTCTATCAAACTCCTTTTCCTTCATCTCTGAGGCCAGAAACTTTATTTTGCTTAATTTTGTCTCATAGAATCACACAACAGAATCATCGCAAAAACAGAAATTGCTGGAGAAACTTAGCAGCTCTGACAGCATCTGTGAAGAGAAAATAGAGTTAGTGTTTTGAGTTCAGTGACCCTTCTTCAGAAATGATAGCACTCAGAAAAAAAGCCGTATTTATTTTGATGGGGTTGGTGGGGGTGAAGGCAAAGGCAGAGAGATACAGAAAGTAGGCAAATGAAGGGATTGTTGAAAGTCAACTTGGGAAAATTAGAAACCAGATAGGTGATAATGGGAACAGGAATTGGGTGATAATGGGGACAGGAATTGGGTGATATTCGGTAGCTGTGCTGAAAGCTATCCATATCATAACCTGGGTTCTGAGGTACAAAACATTGAAGGAGCTGGTAGGAACTGCAGATCCTGGAGAATCTGAGATAACAAAGTGTAGAGCTGAATGAGCACAGCAGGCCAAGCAGCATCAGTGGAGCAGGAAGGCTTTCTGAAGAAGGGTCTAGGCCCGAAATGTCAGCCTTCCTGCTCCACTGATGCTGCTTTGCCTGCTGTGTTCATTCAGCTCTACACCTTGTTATCTCTTATAATTGAAGGAGGAGTTCAGGTTGTAAAATTATTGAATATAATATGAAGTATTGAAGGCTATAAAGCTATAAAGTTCTAAAGCTTACTAATTCTGATTAAAAGTGCTGCTCAGTATTAGACATGGTTCTCAGCTGAGACCAACCAGTGACTGACGAAGGGTTAACAGTAACTTCCACTTTTGTATGTGAAACCCAGGTGCCATATGGCTTTTTAACCACTTTTTCAACTAGCCTTGCTACCTTCTTCAGTTTGTGGATATACCAGCGAGATACCAGATTTCTGCTCTTACTCTTCCTTAAGAATTGTGTCTTTTAGTTTACGGTGCATCTCATTCTTCCTATCAAAGCGTATCACTTTACGTTTTTACCGTGAAATGTAAACTGCTGCTTGTTCTCCCAATCCAGCAGCTTGTATGTGATCTCTTCAGATGCATCACTAACCTTCCCACAGCTCACATTGCTTCCAGGTTTTGTGTCATCTGCAGATTTTGAAATGGTGTCACACACATCCAAGTTTGAGTCATTCATTTTGATCAAGACTATATTAAAATTAGCTATTTAAATTTGTATAATAAACCTTTGCGGAAAGTATGATTTTTCTGAGAAAATTACTACCAGGTAATAAATTGTCATTACTTTCAGTGAGGATCAGAAGAAAATATCTAAAGCGCTAGCACTTTGCTATGACCTAACTTGAAAAAAGATTATTTTAGTACTTCCCTACTGTTTGCACACAGAAAAATGATATTCCCTCTGTGACTCTTGCTAAGATCCCACCACATGAACTTCTCAATTCCCTCTATTCACTGAGGAATTTATAGCACTACCCAATAAGGCAGTTATCCCACTTTGAATGGTGAGTTTAAATTTGTTGAGACTATGCAGATGAGACATTTTATTGTAAACATGTTCAAATCCCAGAAGAAATAATCTTTTGTGTGCCCTTGACAGCCATTTCTCCAGTCATCTCATTATATCTGTCGGTGCTGTGCGCAAGGAAAGCATTTTGAGTTTGCACAGTGACTATTAGTGCCCTGTAACAAATCCATATTTGCACTTGTGCATTACAAAGTAGAAGTACGTCCCATTATGCTCCTACATTATATAAACACACTACTGCTGTTGATCATTGATTGGGTAACAATGCAATAGCAGGTACGGGACAGTGCTGTTTATTCACTCACACAAAAAGGATTTGTAGCTCAGTGGCTTGGTTTTAACCTTTTCAATGTACAATTATGGTGCACGGTCTGCAATCCGATATCCTGTTCCCTGATGTTTACATCCTGTGTTTTTTAAAACTGTGGCACACAATCAAAGTGTAATGGTTATAGCAAGTAATCATAGCACAGGACAATGTCTTGTGATTTTAGCTGAATATGCATAGATTTCTTATAAGTTTTCCACTACAGTTAGTAAATATAACCATTGAGCAGATTAGGCAGCCTGTGTGAACTCTACAACCATCTCTTAAAGACTATAAGTGCAGACTAAAAAGATGTCCATAAACCTCCTTTCTATCTTTTACCTCAGCAGTAGTGCATCAGTACACAACAGGAGCAGCTAAAGCTTTCAGAAAGAAAGCTGGGTTTAAATTTCAGCCATATTTGTTTTTTAAAAAAAGAGTTTAAAATCAAAATTGGTTACTTAGTCTGCAATCAACATTTTTTAAAACTAGTATTCTCTTAGGGATTGACAATAGAACTACTATATGTAGAAAGGTTTTCTTCTATATTTTATAGATCAGACTAGCACTACTTACAAAGACAAAACAAAAAATGGATTGTATTGACTGAGATTTTTTTAAAAAAGATTCATTTGTTTGTAGATTGATTAAAATATGCAGTGTATATCCTACAATATTCATACTAATGTACAAAATAGAGGAATTCTCTGCTTGGCTTAGTGTTTCCTTACAATTATTACTATAATCTGGATGATTATGCCAGTATATTTAATATTTTTTAAGTATTTGTCTTCTTAGACGCTAAAAACATAAGAGTTAATGTAGTGGAATAAGGGCATGATGAACTTTGATCATAGTCAAAAATTACATTTTAAATAAAAAATTATTGAGGTTTTGAAATGACACTTTTTTCCCATTTTCCCTTGTAAAGATTATGTGAATATTATATTTCTCCTTCTTACGTATTAGCAAATGAATATGAACATCCACCTTAGTTTTACGACTGTGTAATATATCAAATGTGTCAGTTTCTGAAGCTTTGTTACTGTGATTTCATAGCTTTCAATGGTAATACAAAGATGTCATAGAGAGAATCAAAAAAAATCACTGGAATTATGAAACATATTATTAATTGCTTTTCGCATTAAAATGTAAAAATAACTGATTTAAAAAAGACTGTTAAAACTAACTTGGAAACAAGTTCTGTGAATTTATTTTATATCCTCAGTTGTAATAAAAAGGCTTGCTTATTACTGTTTCTGAATCTGAAAGTCATTGCAGGTTGGATTATCAAAAACATACTGGACCCTGTGTGTCACTAAGCCTTGATGCTACTGTATTTGTGTCTGGAATAGTCTTATCACATGTGATAACATGTTGAACAACATTTTGAGGAAGCACTAAGGGTGGCAAGGGTGCAGAGTGCACTCTGGCTGAGAGATTTCAATGTCCACTACCAAGAGTGGCTCGGTAGCAGCACTACTGACTGAACAGGTCAAGTTTCTGCGTCTGCGGCAGGTGGTGTGAGAACTGACGAGAAGGAAAAACAGATTTGACTTCATCCGCACCAAGCTACCTGATCACAGAATCATCTGACCATGACAATATAGCTAAGTGTGATCACTGTTACTTTTAAAATTGAAATTAAAGCATTAATTTTCTCCCTGTGGCTTGGTCTATATTGGCTATGTATTTTGGTTATGTCTTCACAAAAAAAAATAAATAATTTCCCAGAAATGTTAGAGAACTAAAGGTCTAGTGCAGGGCAAGTATTAAAGAAAATCAATATTACTATGTAAATTAACAGCATTAATAGCTGACAAATCCCCAGGTGCTGCTAATCTACATCGCAGAGTACTAAAGTAAGTGATACAAGAAATAGTGGATGCATTGGTGGTCATCTTTCAAAATTCTTTTGATTCAGGAGTAATTCCTACAAATTGGAGGGTGGTAAATATAACATCACTATTTAAAAAAGGAGGTAGAGAAAAGAAACAAGAACTACAGGCCAGTTGGTCTAATGTCAATAGTAACAAAATGTTAGAGTCTATTATAAAAGATGTGACAACTCAACATTTGGAAAGCATTAATGGAATTAGATGAAGTCAGCATGGCTTTATGAAAGGGAAATCATGCTTAACAAATGTAGTGGAGTTTGTTTTGTGGATGTTACTGGCAGAATAGATAAAGAGAACTGGTGGATGTGATATATTGGAATTTCAATAAGGCTTTTGATAAGGTCTCATGTAAGAAGCTAGCGGGCAAAGTTAAAACACACAGCATGATACATAACATACTGGCATGGACTGAGAATTGGTTAACAGACTTGAAACAGA
This sequence comes from Stegostoma tigrinum, assembly GCF_030684315.1. NCBI lineage: Eukaryota > Metazoa > Chordata > Chondrichthyes > Orectolobiformes > Stegostomatidae > Stegostoma > Stegostoma tigrinum. The sequence continues at coordinate 24,634,448 of NC_081357.1, forward strand.
TAGCAGGAATAAATGGATCTTTTTCTGGGAGACTGGAAGTAGCTATTGATGTACAATAGGGATCAGTGTTTAGGCCCCAGCTAGTCCCAACATATGTAAGTAACTTGGATAAGAGAACCCAAATTCAATCTTACTAAGCTTACTGATAGCACAAAACTAGGTGAGGTTGTGAATAGTGAGGAGGATGCAAGTATGCTTGAGGGTGATCTAGTCAAATAGAGTGAGCATGCAAACTCATGGTAGATGCAGTACAAGGTGGATAATTAGAATTACATTTTATTGTCACATGTACTCAAGTATTTGCCATCTTAGGTACAATGGTACCTTGATACAAAGTAGATAGATAAAGAAACAAAGTTAAAAGTTGCACATTACAGTCCCACTTAATATTGTGATGATACTGTGGCTTTAAGATACGTCTTTTGTCCTTTTTTAATGAAGAAAGGTTGAGAAAGAAGCAGCAAGTGGTCTGCTCAAAGCTAAGAAAGAAAAGAGCTTGTGAGACCTTGGAGTTTTTTTTTGACATTGGAACAATAGACACATGAATGGGTGGGTTCAAGCTCCTGCAGAACCATGATTTTTAGTTTTGGCTCTCTGCAGTTGCTGGGATCTTGAAGTTGGATGTGGAAGCTCTTTCTGTTACAGCTAAAAGCTGAGGTTCTATTCCTGTTGCAAGAATTGCATGTGAGACAACCTATTTTAGAGGAATTTGCCTTTGCCAGGGGTGTGTTTATGGGACGTTACTGAATTGGAACAGTTAATTAGTAGTAGTTAATATACATATTATTTTTCAATAGAATTATAGTTAAGCCAATACTTTTCTTTTTATTTTGTCTGAATTTTAACTGTAGTGTAAAAATAAAGCTTTTTTTGCTTAAGGTTGAGTAGTTTGACCAATCAAATTGCATCAGGAATGCAATGCCTTACACTTACTTTTAAAAGAAGAACAAGTTAGGGTCTATACTATCTTCTTAATATTTGGAGGCGCTTTGGTTTGATCCCAAACAGTAAAAAGTAGAAAAATAAAGAAATGAAGTCAAAGGTTCAGCAGTTTTTCTGAAGTGCTTAGCCAAGCTGAGTTTGCATGGCCCTCAAGGGCTCGATCTCCTCTGCTTTGGCCTGCTCTCTAGGAAACCTCAGATGCTGGGGATGTCCATCACCACAATATTAGGCTCACCTTCCCTGCAATGACTCGATCTCCCACACTCTGGGCTCACTCTCCTCTGCACTGATCTCCTTCACACTGCACAAACCTGTTCTTCACAGAAGGTAAGTAGATTAATGTATGAAAACAGAGGAAGAAAGCAGCCCTCACACTGCCATCGTGGATCTCTCAAATAGTTCAGTTGCTGCAAATGAACAGTTTCTACTCTCTATCTCAAACCCAGGATGAGAACAGACATGGAAGGGGGACACATGACTTTGCGCCAAGATGTTGCACATAAAAATATGAAGTTATAGACTGACATGTGAAAAATAGAAAGGAGGAGAGTATTTCACTGGGGAAATATTGGGAAGTATGAATGTAGAAAGGGTCCAGGGTGTCCTTGTACACCAATAAATGAAAGTAAATATGCAGGTGCACCAAGCAATTCGGAAGGTGAATGATATACTGGTCTTCACTGCAAGAGGACTTGAGTTCAGAAGTGGGAATGTCTTACTACAGATAAGCAGGGTCTTGGTGAGATAACACCTGGAATATGGTGTGTGGTTTTGGTCTCCCTGCCAATGAAAGGATGTCGCAGAACAATTAAACCAGATACTTGTTAGGCTGATACTGGGGATAGAAGGACCATTATATAAGGACAGATTGGTTTCACTGGGCCTGCATTGTCTACTGTACTGAAGACCGAGAGGGGGATCTGATTGAAACATAAGATTGTAGTGGTGCAAAACAGACTAGATACAGTGTGGATGTTTCCCCTAGTTGGGCAGTCCAGAACTAGGGGTGTCAATCTCAGGGTATAGGGTAGACAATTCAGGACTGACATGAGGAAACATTTCTTCACCTTGAGAGTGATCAACCTGTATAATTCTCTATCAGAGAAAGCTGTGGATGCCAGATCACAGAGTATATTCAAGAGAGCAACTGATAATTTTTTGGAATTCAAGAATATGGGGAGAAAGAAGAGACATACTTTCCACAGACGGAGTGCAGGCTGATTGCTAAGATGGATGATTTGTCATATGAGGAGAGATTGATTCAACTCAACTTGTATTTACTGGAGGTTAGAAAGATTATCGAAACTTAAAAAATTCTGACTGGACTGGATGCAGGAATAATGTTTCACCTGGTTGTTGAATCCAGGTCACAATCACAAGATATTTTGGACGAAGGTGAACAGAGATATCTTAACTCAGAGGGTCTGAGCCTGTGAAATTCTCCACCAAGGAAAGCAGTGGAGGCAAAGTCACTGAATATATTTAAGAATGAAATAGATTTCTAGAGACAAAAAGCATCAAAGGATATGGAACTCAATGGGAATAAGGTATTAGGATAGAATATTAGTCATGATCATATTTAATGGTGGTGCAGGCTTGATGGGCTGAAGTTTCTTTTATTCACTCATGGAATGTGGGTAACACTGGCTGGGCCAGTATATATTGCCCATCCCTATTTGCCCTTAAGAAGGTGGTGATGAGCTGCCTTCTTGACCTGCTGCAAGTCCCTATACTACCTACATAGACCCACAGTGCGAGTAGGAAGGGAGTCCCAGGATTTTGACTTAATGATACTGAAGGAATACTGCAAAAGCTATGAGCCCTGATAACATCCTATTTTCCTGAGTCCTGATGGAGGTTCCTGACCAAAAACATTGACTTTCCTGTTCCTCTGACGCTACCTCACCTGCTGTGTTCCTCCAGCTCCACACTGTATCCACTCTATTTTCAGCTCAGGAAGGTGAGTGAGTTGGAGGGGAACTTGCAGGTGGTGGTGTTCCAATGCATCTGCTGCTCTTGTACTTCTGGATTGTAGCAATCATAGGTTTAGAAAGTGGTATCCTAGAGGCTTGCTATGTTTCTGCTGCACACCCTATCAATGTGCATATTACTGCTACTGAGTGTCAGTGATGAATGGAGTGAATACTTGCGGGTGTGGTGCCAGTCAAGTGAGCTATTTTTTCCTGGATGGTGTCAATCTTCTTGAGTGTTGTTGGAGCTGCACCCATCCAGGCAAAGAGTGAGTACTCAATCATGCTCCTGAATTATGCCTTGTAAATGGAGGACAGTGTCTGGGGGTTGGCATTGGGGTGATTGTTAGATTGTATCTCAAATGATCCTTATCTGGCTTTTGTGTGGTACAAGTATTACTTGCCACCTTTCAGCCAAATCCCAAATATTGTCCAGGCCTTGCTGTATTTCTTAGTATCTAAGGAGTCATGAATGGTGCTGAACTTTTGCAATCATCAGCAAATATCCCCACTTCTGACCTTATGATGGAGGGAAGGTTATTGATGAAGCAGCAGAGGATGGTTGGGCTGAGGGCACTACTTTGACAAACTCCTGCAGAAATATCCCGGAATTGAGCTGACTGAATTCCAACATCCACTATCATCTTCCTATGTGCCATGTGTGATTCCAACCAGTGGAGAGACTGATTTATCAGTGATTCCCAGTGACTCCAGTTTTGTTAGGGCTGAATGCCGCCACACTCCGTTAAATGTGGTCAAGAGCTGTCACTGTCACCTCGCCTTTGGAATTCAGCTTTTTTGTCCATGTTTGAAACAATTCAGTAATGAGGCCATGAGCTGAGTGGCCCTGGTGGAACTGATCAAGTTATTACTGAGATGGTGCTGCCTGATTGCATTGTTGATGACACTTTCCATCACTTTACTAATGATCCAGTAGACTGACTGGGTGGAAACTGGCTGGGTTGGATTTATCATGCTTTGCATGTACAGGACATACCTAGGAACTTTTCACTTTGTCGGGTAGATGCTAGTGTTATATATGTACTGGAACAGCTTGGCTTGGGGAGGGGAAAATTCTGCAGCACAAGTCTTTGGTAATGTTGCTGGAATGTTATCAGGGCCCATAGCTTTTGCAATATCCAGTGTTTCCATCTCATTCTTTATATCATGGGGAAGGAATCAAATTGATTAAAGACGCTGGAGGAGACCGCAGGCTGTCATTGAGTGATATATTGAATAGATGCTGCAGCATCAAGTGCTATGGACTCAGTCACCTTCAGGACCATAATCCCTTGTGGCATAGTGCTTGTACAAACTGTGCCTGCCAAACCAAGTATTTTGAGGTCTGTGGTGACTGACAGTAGAAGGCAATGATGCTGTAAAGTGCGCACACCTGCACTGCTGTCAGCACTGCTGAATCCTCCTGTTGGCAACAGGGAGCAGAGAGAAGCAGAATGGGACCCAGAGATTACACGGTGTGAAGCTGGACGAACACAGCAGGCCAAGCAGCATCAGAGGAGCAGGAAAGTTTGACGTTTCGGGTCAGGACCCTTCTTCAGAAATGCAGGACGGGACCCATTTGGCTTGATGCTGTAATCATTCTGATGAAGTGGATTCATCAAATTCACATATTGCCCACTCTGACATAAATGGGTACAGATTATGAATCATAAATTCCATGCCTGAAGATCCTACGTCCAGCCCAATGTGCTCCAAATCTTACATTATCCAGCTAACTCATACTTAATAATTCAGAAGTGCTCGTATATACAGTGCAATTTTTAGTCCTGAAACGGATCCTCCAATTGTATCAGACCCATAATAGGGAAAAGACAATATTTGTAGAGCCACAGTTTAAATGATTCTAAATCTAAATTTCTGTTCTGTTTTTGTTCTGATAGCAGAATAATGTAAAAAGATACCTATTGCATCATCTTTCAAGTGCAATGTTAAGCCAGTGTTCCATCTGAGTGTTTATGTGAATGTAAAACACCTCATACCACTAGTGTTCTACTAATGTGCTGCTCAATGTTCAACTCAAAACCACCAACACCAAAAACAGATAATTCATTTATTTGTTGATTGTAGAATGCTGCTGAGCACACTGTCTCTGCATTTGCCTACAAAACAACAGTGGATCCATTTAAAAAGTAATTTATTTGATGTGAAATGTACAAGATGTGCTGAGGATCTAATACAATGCTGCATGATTACAAGTTCTTGCTTTCCTACTTAAAGATTCTCTTTGTTTCCTTTGTGCATTAAATCAGCAATTCTCAGTTGTTCCAAAAATGCTGTCAAACTGCTTTAATGAGCTGTTGCTTCCACCATTTTTAGTTCAGTTTTGTCATCAGTGTCATGCTTAAGGGATAAAAGACCAGCATCACTAAGTTGCAAAAAATGCACAGTTGACATCCTCCTTAGCAGTTTGCCTCACCAAACTCTCCAGAGTACAGTACCACAGTACATTTGCTTCCATTCTCCATGTCATTAATATATGTTGTATACAGTGTGGTCCCACACAGACCCCTGTGGAACTCCACTGGTCGGGGTCACCAACCTGAGAAAGAACCCATTATATCCATGGGCCAATTCTCTATCCATGCCAGTACATAACCTCCAACACCATGGGCTGTTATCTTATGACTTAACCTTTTGTGAGGTATCATGTTAAACACCTTCTGGAAAGCCAAATACAATGAATCTACTGGTTCCCCTCTACCCACTCTGGGTAAGACTTCCATGAAAAAAAAAATAAATAATAAACTAATAATTTATTCAGACATGGTTTCTTGAAGCCATGCTGACTCTGCTTTGTTAAATTATGATGTTCTACATGTGCTGCTATTGCTTCTTAATAATTGATTCCAACATTTTTCCAACAGCAGATGTTAGGCAAATCAGTCTGTAATTACACAGATTTTGTCTTGCTCCCTTTTTGAATAGGGGTGGCACATCAGCAGTTTTTCAATCCTCTGACACTTCTTCAAAATCCAAAGATGTTTGGAAAATTACAACCAATGTACCCACTATCTCCGTATCTACCTCTTTTAGGAGCCTAGGATTCAAGCCATTAGGGCTAGAAGACTTATCTGTCTTTGCCCCCCCACCCCATTAGTTTATCTTATGCTATTTCTCTAGTGATTTAGATGGTACTTAATTCCTTTCCTGTATTCTTTAGTATCAATGGGATGTTTTAAGTATCTTTTATTATAATAACTAATGAAAAATATCTGTTAAACTCCTCTGCCATTTCCTTGTTCCCCAAACCAGATTCACTTTCTAAGGGGCTTATGTTCACTTTGATCTCTCTCTTCCTTTTTATATATTTATTTTCAAAAGCTGTTATTATTAGTTTTTTTTTAATATTCCTTGCTGGTTTGCCCTCATTTCATTTTCTCCATTCTTCTTATCTTTTTAGTGCTGTTTCACTGGATTCTGAATTTATCCCAGTCAGAACGTTTGGATCCTTAGATGGTTTTGCTTTCAATTTTATATTATCCTTAACATCCCTGGGTAGTTGTGATCGGACTATCCCTCTCTTAGAATCTTTCCTCCTTACTGGGATGTATTTTTGCTGAGAGTCATCAATTACCTCCTTAAATGTCTGCCACAGCTTGCGAACTGTCAATCTTAGTAATCGATCCACCCAGTTCACTTCAGCCATTCTATCCTCATTTCATTGTGATTCCCTTTATTGAAATTAAACACAGTTGATTCTGACCCAAACTTATCGCTCTCGAACTAATTATTAAATTTTATCATGTAATGATCACTTTAACTCTGAGGTCACTTATTAAACCTGCCTCATTACCCAATACCACATGCAAGATAGCCTATTCCCTGGTTGACTCTACGATATATTCCTCTCAGAAACTATCCCTAATGCACTTTATGAATTAATTGTCATAGCTACCCTACAATTGATTAACCCAATCGACATCAAGATTAATGTCATCCATAACTCTACTCCGGAGTCTACCCATTGCTCTATTCTTTTTACCTGTTCATATTATTTGTTGATTCACAGCCTATCCTATAGAGTGGCTACTATTTTAGGTCTGTATGCCACTCCTACCAATACCTTCTTTCCTTTGTTGTTTAACTTCCACTGAAACCAATCTACATCAACCGAGCCTACATCATCTCCCACAACTGTCCTCATTTAATTTCTTATTAACAGTGCTACTCACCACCTTTTCTGTCCCTCCTCTCTTTGTGAATAGTCAAATCTCCCTGAATGTTAAGTTCCCCATTTATATTTTCTTGTCACCATGTTTCCGTAATGTCTATCAGATCATATTCATTTCCCTCGATTTGCACTGTCAGTTTGTCTACCTTATTCTCAATGCTTCATGCATTAAGATACAAAGTTGTTACTTTATTATTGAATGTCTCTACATTTTTATGATTCCTTGGTGCAAATATGACTATCATACATTTAGTTTGTCTCCAGCACCACCTTACTTTTAATTGTTTGTAATTATCTCTCTGCCCTACTTAATTGGATTAAAGGTCATCGCTTGACTGATTATTCAGTTGTTGATGCTTTACTCATCATCTAACACTCCTGGTGACCTGCAGAAACATAAAATCTGACACTCTACAAACACTAGTTGTATGATCTTTTGATCTCTCTGTTCTTGATCTCTCTGCATATAAACTCTGTGTTCTTCTCTCTCACTGTACCTAACGAAGGGGAGTGCTCTGAAAGCTTGTGCGATTTGAAATAAACCTGTTGGAATACAACCTGACGTACCGCCTATTTTCACATCTAAATCATTTATATAAATGACAAAAAGCAGTGGTCCAGCACCAGATGTGGCATACCACCGGTCACAGGCCTCCAGTCAGAAAAGCAACCCTCCACCACCATCCTCTGTCTTCTACCTTTGACCTGGTTCTGCATCCAAATGACCAGTTCTCCCAGCATTTCATGCAATCTAACTTTGCTAACTAGTCAAGCATGAGGAAAGTTGTCGAACACCTTACTGAAGTCCTTATACATTATGTCGATCGTTCTGCCCTTAACAATCCTCTTTGTTAGTTCTTCAAAAAAAACTCAATCAAGTTAGTAAGGCAGAATCTCTCACTCGCAAAGCCATATTGACTGTCCTTAATCAGTCCTTGCCTTTCCAAATACATGTAAATCCTGTCCCTCGGGATGGCCTCCATCAAGTTACCCACCACCGGTGACAGATTCAGTGGTCTACAGTTCCCAGGCTTTTCCTTACCACTTTCGTTAAATAGTGGCATCGTGTTAGCCAACCAACAGTCTTTTAGCACCTTGTCTGTGGCTATTGATGACAGAAATATCTCAGCAAGGTGCCCAGCAATCACTTACTTCGCTTCCCACAGAGTTCTAGGATACTCCTGATGAGATCCCGGGGATTTATCCTTCGCTTCCCACAGAGTTCCAGGGTACTCCCGATCAGGTCCCGGGGATTTATCCACCTTTATAAATTTTAAGACGTTCAGACCTCCTCCTCTGTAATACAGACATTTTTCAAGACATCACTATTTATTTCCCCACATTCTCTATCTTCCATATCCTTCACCATAGGAAGCACCGATGCAAAATATTTGTTTAGTATCTCCCCGATCTCCTGGGTTCCAAACATAGGCGGCCTTGTTGATTTTTAAGGGGCCCTATTTTGTCCCTAATTACCCTTTTGTCCTTAACGTATTTATAGAATCCCTTTGGATTCTCCTTAACCTTATTTGTCAAAGCTATCTCACGCCCCCTTTTTGCCCTCCTAATACCCCTCTTAAATATACTCCTGCGGCATTTATACTCTTCTAAGGATTTGCTTGATCTCTGCTGTCTGTCCCTGACATATGCTTCCTTTTTTTGATTAAAACCTCAATTTGTCTAGTCCTCCCTACACCTACCAGCCTTGCCTTTCACCTTAACAGAAACATGTGTCCCTGGATTCTCATTATCTCATTTTTGAAGGCTTCCCATTTTCCAGTCATCCCTTTACCTGCAAACATTCCACCTCCAATCAACTTTTGAGAGTTCTTGCCTAATACCATCAAAATTGGTCTTCCTTCAACTTAGAACTTTAACTTTTAGATCCGGTCTATCCTTTTCCATCACAATTTTAAAACTAATAGAATTACGGTTGCTGGCCCCAAAGTGCTCCTCCAGTGATACCTCAGTCACCTGCCTTGTCTTATTTCCGAAGAGTAGGTCGGGTTTTGCGCCTTCTCTAGCAGGTCCATACATATACTGAATCAGAAAATTTTCTTGCACACACTTAACAAATTCCTCACCATCCAAGCCTTTAACACAATGGCAGTCTTTGTCTGTATAGAACATAGAACATAGAACATAGAACATTACAGCACAGTACAGGCCCTTTGGCCCTCGATGTTGTGCCGACCTGTCATACCGATCTCAAGCCCATCTAACCTACACTATTCCATGTACGTCCATATGCTTGTCCAATGACGACTTAAATGTACTTGAAGTTGGCAAATCTACTACCGTTGCAGGCAAAGCGTTCCATTCCCTTACTACTCTCTGAGTAAAGAAACTACCTCTGACATCTGTCCTATATATCTTTCACCCCTCAATTTAAAGCTATGCCCCCTCGTGCTCGCCGTCACCATCCTAGGAAAAAGGCTCTCCCTATCCACCCTATCTAACCCTCTGATTATTTTATATGTTTCAATTAAGTCACCTCTCGACCTTCTTCTCTCTAATGAAAACAGCCTCAAGTCCCTCAGCCTTTCCTCGAAAGACCTTCCCTCCATACCAGGCAACATCCTAGTAAATCTCCTCTGCACCCTTTCCAAAGCTTCCACATCCTTCTTATAATGCGGTGACCAGAACTGTACACAATACTCCAAGTGCGGCCGCACCAGAGTTTTGTACAGCTTCACCATAACCTCTTGGTTCCGGAACTCGATCCCTCTATTAATAAAAGCTAAAACACTGTATGCCTTCTTAACAGCCCTGTCAACCTGGGTGGCAACTTTCAAGGATCTATGTACATGGACACCGAGATCTCTCTGCTCATCTACACTACTAAGAATCTTACCATTAGCCCTGTACTTTGCCTTCCGGTTACTCCTACCAAAGTGCATCTCCTCACACTTGTCTGCATTAAACTCCATTTGCCACCTCTCAGCCCAGCTCTGCAGCTTATCTATGTCTCTCTGCAACCTACAGCATCCTTCGTCACTATCCACAACTCCACCGACCTTAGTGTCGTCTGCAAATTTACTAACCCATCCTTCTACGCCCTCATCCAGGTCATTTATAAAAATGACAAACAGCAGTGGACCCAACACCGACCCTTGCGGTACACTACTAGTAACTGGTCTCCAGGATGAACATTTCCCATCAACTACCACTCTCTGTCTTCTTTCAGCAAGCCAATTTCCGATCCAAACTGCTGTAGCTCCCACAATTCCATTCCTCCGCATTTTGTACAATAGCCTACTATTGGGGAACCTTTCGAACGCCTTGCTGAAATCCATATACACCACATCAACCGGTTTACTCTCATCTACCTGTTTGGTCACCTTCTCAAAGAACTCAATAAGGTTTGTGAGGCACGACCTTCCCTTCACAAAACCGTGCTGACTATACCTAAACAATTTATTCTTTTCTAGATGATTATAAATCCTATCCCTTATAACCTTTTCCAACACTTTACCAACAACTGAGGTAAGGCTCACTGGTATATAATTACTAGGGTTGTCTCTACTCCCCTTCTTGAACAGGGGAACCACATTTGCTATCCTCCAGTCATCTGGCACTATTCCTGTAGACAATGATGAGTTAAAGATCAATGCCAAAGGCTCGGCAATCTCCTCCCTGGCTTCCCAGAGGATCCGAGGATAAATCACATCCGGCCCAGGGGACTTATCTATCTTCACCTTCTGAAGGATTTCTAATACCTCTTCCTTGTGAACCTCAATCCCACCTAGTCTAGTAGCCTGTATCTCAGTATTCTCTCGACAACAATGTCGTTTCCTAGCGTGAATACTGTTGAAAAATATTCATTTAGCGCTTCCCCTATCTCATCTGACTCAACACACAACTTCCCACTGCTATCCTTGATTGGGCCTAATCTTACTTTTGTCATTCTTTTATTCCTTAAATACCTATAGAAAGCCTTAGGGTTTACCCTGATCCTATCTGCCAACAACTTCTCATGTCTCCTCCTGGCTCTTCTGAGCTCTCTCTTTAGGTCTTTCCTGGCTACCTCGTAGCCCTCAAGTGCCCTAAATGAGCCTTCACATCTCATCCTAATATAAGCCTTCTTCTTCCTCTTGACCAGAGATTCCACCTCCTTCGTAAACCACGGCTCCCGCACTCTACAGCTTCCTCCCTGCCTGACAGGTACATACTTATCTAGGACACACAGGAGCTTTTCCTTGAATAAGCTCCACATTTCTAATGTGCCCATCCCCTGCAGTTTCCTTCCCCATTTAATCAAACAGTCAGAGCAGGCAGGGACAAAGCAGAGAAAGAGGTAGGACTAATAAATTAAACTGCATTTATTTTAATGCAAGAGGCCTAAAAGGTAAGGCAGATGAACTCAGAGCATGGTTGTGAACATGGGACTGAGATATCATTGCAACTACAGAGACGTGGTTCAGGGATGAACAGAACTGGCAGCTTTATTTTCCAAGGTATAGATGTTATAGGAAAGGTAGAAAGGAGGGAGCAAGAAAGGAGGGGGAGTGGTATTTTTGACTAGTGGATAACATTACGATTGAACTTTGGGAGAATATGCCTGGAAATATTTCCAGGGAAATTATTTGGGTGGAACTGAGAAATAAGAAAGGCATCATCACCTAATTGGGATTGTACTATAGACCCCTCGTCCAACAGTCAGCGGGAAGTTGAGAAAAGATCTGTTATCTATAAGAATAACAGGGTCGTTATGGTAGGCGATTTTAACTTTCCAAATAGTTGAATGTTTCTCCTGCAGAATGTGGCAGTTGAATGTTCCTCCTGCAGAATGTGGGAGGTAAGGGTCACCACTAGTGTCCCTGCTGACTACATCTGCGGGAAGTGCACCCAACTCCAGCTCCTTGAAAACCGCGTTAGGGAACTGGAGCTGGAGTTGGATGCACTTCGGATCATTCAGGAGGCAGAGGGGGTTATTGAGAGGAGTTACAGCGAGGTCGTCACTCCTCAAGTACAGGAAAAAGGCAGATGGGTTATGGTCAGGGGACGGAAAGAGAACTGGCAGGCAGGGCAGGGATCCCCTGTGGCCGTTCCCTTCAACAATAAGTATACCGTTTTGAATACTGTTGGGGGGACGACTTACCAGGGGAAAGCAGTGGGGCACAGGTCTCTGGCACAGAGTCTGTCCCTGCTGCTCAGAAGGGAAGGGGGAAGAGGAGCAGAGCAGTAGTCATTGGGAACTCCATAGTTAGGGGGACAGATAGGAGGTTCTGTGGGGACGAGAGAGACTCACGGTTGGTGTGTTGATTCCCAGGTGCCAGGGTGCGTGATGTCTCTGATCGTGTTTTTGGGATCCTTAAGGGGGAGGGGGAGCAGCCCCAAGTCGTGTCCACATTGGCACCAATGACATAGGTAGGAAGAGAGATGGGGATTTAAGGCAGAAATTCAGGGAGCTAGGATGGAAGCTGAGAGCTAGGACGAACAGAGTTGTTGTCTCTGGTTTGTTGCCCGTGCCACGTGCTAGTGAGGTGAGAAATAGGGAGAGACAGGAGTTGAACACGTGGCTACAGGGATGGTGCAGGAGGGTGGGTTTTGGATTCTTGGATAATTGGGGCTCTTTCTGGGTTAGGTGGGACCTCTACAAGCAAGATGGTCTTAACCTGAACCAGAGGGGTACCGATATCCTGGGGGGGAAATTTGCTAAGGCTATTCGGGTGGGTTTAAACTATTTCAGCAGGGGGATGGGCACCAAAATTGTAGTTCGAGTATAGAAAAGGTTGAGAGTAGGGTGGTCCTAAATAAAGTTTCAGGGAAGCAAGATGGCACCGGCAAGCAAGAAGTTGGTTTGAAGCATGTCTACTTCAATGCCAGGAGCGTCCGGAATAAGGTGGGTGAACTTGCAGCATGGGTTAGTACCTGGGACTTCGATGTTGTGGCCATTTCGGAGACATGGATAGAGCAGGGACAGGAATGGTTGTTGCAGGTTCCAGGATTTAAATGTTTCAGTAAGAACAGAGAAGATGGTAAAAGGGGCGGAGGTCTGGCATTGTTGGTCAAGGACAGTAGTACAGTTGCAGAAAGGATGTTTGGGGACTCGTCAACTGAGGTAGTATGGGCTGAGGTTAGAAACAGGAAAGGAGAGGTCACCCTGTTGGGAGTTTTCTACAGGCCTCCGAATAGCTCCAGAGATGTAGAGGAAAGGAGAGCAAAGATGATTCTCGATAGGAGTGAGAGAGACAGGGTAGTTGTCATGGGGGACTTCAACTTTCCAAATATTGACTGGGAACACTATAGTTCGAGTACTATGGATGGGTCAGTTTTTGTCCAGTGTGTGCAGGAGGGCTTCCTGACGCAGTATGTAGACAGGCCAACAAGGGGCGAAGCCACATTAGATTTGGTATTGGGTAATGAGCCCGGCCAGGTGTTAGATTTGGAAGTAGGTGAGCACTTTGGTGATAGCGATCACAATTCTATTATGTTTACTTCAGTGATGGAAAGGGATAGGTGTATACCACTGGGCAAGAGGTATAGCTGGGGGAAAGGCAATTAAGATGAGATTAGGCAAGATTTAGGGAGCATAGGATGGGGAAGGAAACTGCGGGGGATGGGCACATTAGAAATGTGGAGCTTATTCAAGGAAAAGCTCCTGTGTGTCCTAGATAAGTATGTACCTGTCAGGCAGGGAGGAAGCTGTAGAGTGCGGGAGCCGTGGTTTACGAAGGAGGTGGAATCTCTGGTCAAGAGGAAGAAGAAGGCTTATATTAGGATGAGATGTGAAGGCTCATTTAGGGCACTTGAGGGCTACGAGGTAGCCAGGAAAGACCTAAAGAGAGAGCTCAGAAGAGCCAGGAGGAGACATGAGAAGTTGTTGGCAGATAGGATCAGGGTAAACCCTAAGGCTTTCTATAGGTATTTAAGGAATAAAAGAATGATGAAAGTAAGATTAGGCCCAATCAAGGATAGTAGTGGTAAGTTGTGTGTGGAGTCAGAAGAGATAGGGGAAGCGCTAAATGAATATTTTTCAACAGTATTCACTCTAGAAAATGACAACGTTGTCGAGGAGAATACTGAGATACAGGCTACTAGACTAGGTGGGATTGAGGTTCACAAGGAAGAGGTATTAGAAAATCTTCAGAGGGTGAAGATAGATAAGTCTCCTGGGCCAGATGGGATTTATCCTCGGATCCTCTGGGAAGCCAGGGAGGAGATTGCCGAGCCTTTGGCATTGATCTTTAACTCATCGTTGTCTGCAGGAATAGTGCCAGATGACTGGAGGATAGCAAATGTGGTTCCCCTGTTCAAGAAGGGGAGTAGAGACAACGCTGGTAATTATTGACCAATGAGCCTTACCTCAGTTGTTGGTAAAGTGTTGGAAAAGGTTATTAGGGATAGGATTTATAATCATCTGGAAAAGAATAAATTGATTAGGGATAGTCAGCACGGTGTTGTGAAGGGAAGTGCCTCACAAACCTTATTGAGTTCTTTGAAAAGGTGACCAAACAGGTAGATGAGAGTAAACCGGTTGATGTGGTGTATATGGATTTTAGCAAGGCGTTCGATAAGGTTCCCCAATAGTAGGCTATTGTACAAAATGCGGAGGAATGGAATTGTGGGAGATATAGCAGTTTGGATCGGAAATTGGCTTGCTGAAAGAAGACAGAGGGTGGTGGTTGATGGGAAATGTTCATCCTGGAGACCAGTAGTGTACCGCAAGGGTCGGTGTTGGGTCCACTGCTGTTTGTAATTTTTATAAATGACCTGGATGAGGGCATAGAAGGATGGGTTGGTAAATTTGCAGATGACACTAAGGTCGGTGGAGTTGTGGATAGTGACGAAGGATGCTGTAGGTTGCAGAGAGACATAGATAAGCTGCAGAGCTGGGCTGAGAGGTGGCAAATAGAGTTTAATGCAGACAAGTGTGAGGTGATGCACTTTGGTAGGAGTAACTGGAAGGCGAAGTACAGGGCTAATGGTAAGATTTTTAGCAGTGTAGATGAGCAGAGAGATCTTGGTGTCAATGTACACAGATCCTTGAAAGTTGCCACCCAGGTTGACAGGGCTGTTAAGAAGGCATACAGTGTTTTAGCTTTTATTAATAGAGGGATCGAATTCCAGAACCAAGAGGTTATGGTGAAACTGTACAAAACTCTAGCGCGGCCGCACTTGGAGTATTGCGTACAGTTCTGGTCACCGCATTATAAGAAGGATGTGGAAGCTTTGGAAAGGGTGCAGAGGAGATTTACTCGGATGTTGCCTGGTATGGAGGGAAGGTCTTACAAGGAAAGGCTGAGGGACTTGAGGCTGTTTTCATTAGAGAGAAGAAGGTTGGGAGGTGACTTAATTGAAACATATAAAATAATCAGAGGGTTAGATAGGGTGGATAGGGAGAGCCTTTTTCCTAGGATGGGGACGGCGAGCACGAGGGGGCGTAGCTTCAAATTGAGGGGTGAAAGATATAGGATAGATGTCAGAGGTAAGTTTCTTTACTCAGAGAGTAGTAAGGGAATGGAACGCTTTGCCTGCAACGGTAGTAGATTTGCCAACTTTAGGTACATTTAAGTCATCATTGGACAAGCATATGGCCATACATGGAATAGTGTAAGTTAGATGGGCTTGAGATCGGTATGACAGGTCGGCACAACATCGAGGGCCAAAGAGCCTGTACTGTGCTGTAATGTTCTATGTTCGATGACTCCACAGATACTGCCAGACCAGCTGAATTTCTCCAGTAGTTTGTTTCTATTTTGGATTTCCAGTGTCTGCAGAATTCTGCTTTTACTCGAGTGTTGAATTCACTGATACTTCTCTTTCATGTGTGTCCACCTTGAAGAAATTTTTTACCTCACTCCTAGTGTTTGCCAAAACTCAACTTCACAGCCATATCTTACTCAGTGACAGTCTCTGGCTCTACGTCACCCTACAAGAATTTTAACTGAAGTTCGATTCTTCAAGTTTGTCTCATTCAACATTTTAACAAGAAATGTTTTCTCTTCCATTTTGATGCTAAGGAATGCAAGTTCCCCAAACCCATTAGCTGAAGAGCTGTTTTGCTTGAAATGTCCACTCTTCCTCTTTTCATAGATGAAGATAGAACAGCACTTTACTGTTAGATCATTAATAGCATGTGTATAGGCTGCCATCTACTGGCTAATCAAGTATATTTGATTCCAAGATAATAAAATGTGAGGCTGGATGATATTATCTTGGAATCTCCAGCATCTGCAGTTCCCATTATCTCTGATATATTTGATTCCATTCCTTTTTTAAAATTTTTACATTTAGTGATTTATTTTTCAAGCTATTTCAGCTAGGAATACAGATAGTACAGTATTTTAACCTGTATACATTTTTCCAGTAAAAAAAAGTCCATAGGAACCTAACTCTGGCTTTAACATTGATTTATATGGGTAGCCTGGCCTCATAGAAAGTTGTTGTGGTGTTCCTGATAAAAATGATTTTAAGTGAGGACTAACTAGTTTCTGTAAATCTATATTAATAGTGAGTGGTATTTTCTTTAGTCAATGCCATGAGCACAAATATTACTGACATCTCTCAAGAGCCTCTCCTGACCTTTGTATTTAAGTGCAACAATTTTGCTTCATTAATAGTGTCTTTAATGGATTCTGTAGAGGTTAAAAGGATGTAATCTACCTCTAAAGAGGCACAATGGGCAAAATTCCTAACCCAAACATTGACCATTGGAAAATTTATCCAGGCTTTTTCCAATCCTATTCATTGATATTCCCATTTAAGGAAGTTGCATTGCAAGGTTTACAGTTTCAAGTTCTAAGTGATAATAACGTTTCTAAATTCTACAAGGTCTTTCCTAATAATGCGGAAATGAAGGCAGTGGTGTTAATGTTAAGGACAGTGTGCCACCAAAAATCTGGAAAATACAATATCTTGCCTGAATGGTGCACTCCATGTTTCTGTCCACCTCTGATAAATATGTGTATGTATCAAACATCAAGGAGAGTCTGGTCCTACTGCCCAAACCAATCTTGTGGATTTACTAGTGCTGGATGTTATGAGTTGCAATGAACCCATCATACCCATCTCTGGTTTAGCATAGTTCTGAGGAAGGGTCACCTGACCTGAAATGTTAACTCTGTTTTCTCCTCCATAGATGCTGCCAGACCTGCTGAGCTTTTCCAGCAACTTTGTTTTTGTGCCAGAGGATACAGTGGGATGTAGATCGGTTAGAGGCATAGGCAGAAAAATGGTAGATGGAGCTTAATCTGGACAAATGTGAGGTGATGCATTTTCAAAGGTCAAGTACAGGTGGAAATTATACAGCTGAATGGCAGAACCCTTAGAAGTATTGATACACAAAGAGATCTGGGTGTGCAGGTCCACACATCACTGAAGTTGGCAGCGCAGGCAGATAAGGCATGTAGAAAAAGGCCGAGAGCATGTTTGCCTTCATTGGAAGGTTCAATGAGTATAAGGATAGGCAAGTTATGCTACAGCTTTATAGAACTTCAGTTAGACCACACTTGGAATATTATGTACAGTTCTGGACACATTTGTGGACACATCCAGAAAGATGCAGATACTTTGGAGAGGGTACAAAAAAGGTTTACCAAGATGTTGCCTGGTATGGGGGACTTTAGCCATGAAGAAAGGTTGGATAGACTGGATTTGTTTTCACTAGAATACAGGAGGTCGAGGCGCAACCAGATAGGTTTATAAGATTGCGAATGGCATGGACAGAGTGTAAAATGTGAACCTTTATCCCAGGGTGGAGGGGTCAATTACTAGGGGACACAGATTCAATGCGTCAGGGAGGAAAGTTTAGAAGGCATATTTTTCACACAAAGGTGGCGAGTGCCTGGAATACACTGCCAGAGGTGGTGGTGGAAGTCGACACAACTGCAGCAATCAGCAACCACCTGGATGAATACATGAATAGGCAGGGAATAGAGGGGTATAGATCCTGTAAGTTAAACCAGTTTTAATATGGAAGGGCAGAATGAATTGTTGCACACTTGGAGGGCTGAACGGTCTGTTCCTGTGCTATATTGTTTTTTGGTCTTTGTATCACAGAGGGGAGGCAGGGCTGGGTCATTAAGAATATTCAAGGCTGAGTCAGATGGATTTTTAATCAGTAAGGGAATCAAGGGCCTTGAGGAAAAGGCAAGAAAATGAAGTTGAGTATAATCAGATCAGCCATTGCTGAGTCGACTTGTGGTTGAATGGACTATTTCTGCTTGTACGCCACTGGTCTTAAAAATACCCAGAGATTTCCTAATTTGCTGGACTATCAGGCTGAGAGAAAACATTGACCAAGTTTCTGTACTTAACAAACTGTACACATATCATTGTACTATTTAAAACTCTAAACCCCTTATAAGCTATAAATGATAGTGAGTGGGGAATGAGCCCTCATGTCCAAAAAGGAGCTCGATAAGTTCAGGAGCAGACAGGCCTCCTGACCAACACCTCCATAACCCAATATATTTCTCACAGCTTGGTGGTGGGTGCCAGGTGTGTAAATTGCAGGAAGGCTACCTGGTGGAGTTTACATGCCACCCAACTTTCAGTTCCCTGTAAGCATCCAACTAAACATCTAATTTCACTGAACATCTTCACCCATATAAATCACATTGTACAGTTCACCAGAGGATACAAATCACATCTTATTAGGAAGCAAAGCTCGTCAAAGACAAATCAGCTAAGATCTGCACTTAAGGAGACAATGGGAGGCAGAATGGGAGGATATTTAATTGGGGAAGAGGAAACTATGATGCGATTAGACATGAGTTAGGAAGCATGGACTGGGAGCAGTTGTTCCATGGTAAGGGAACTATAGACATGTGGAGACGGTTTAAGGAACAGTTGTTGGGAGTGATGAGTAAATATGTCCCTCTGAGACAGGCAAGAAGGGGTAAGATTAGGGAGCCTTGGATGACGAGAGCGGTGGAGCTTCTAGTGAAAAGGAAGAAGGTAGCTTACATAAGGTGGAGGAAGCTAGGGTCAAGTTCAGCTAGAGAGGATTACATGCAGGCAAGGAAGGAGCTCAAAAATGGTCTGAGGAGAGCCAGGAGGGGGCACGAGAAAGGCTTGGCAGAAGGAATCCGGGAAAACACAAAGGCATTTTACACTTACGTGAGGAATAAGAGAATGGTCAAAGAAAGAGTAGGGCCGATCAGGGATAGCATAGGGAACTTGTGTGTGGAGCCTGAGGAGGTAGGGGAAGCCCTAAATGAGTTTTTTGCTTCTGTCTTTACGAAAGAAACCAACTTTGTAGTGAATGAAACCTTTGAAGAGCAGGTGTGCATGCTGGAATGGATAGAGATAGACGAAGCTGATGTGCTGAAAATTTTGTCAAACATTAAGATTGACAAGTCGCCAGGCCCGGATCAGATTTGTCCTCGGCTGCTTTGGGAAGCGAGAAATGCAATTGCTTCGCCACTTGCGAAGATCTTTGCATCCTCGCTCTCCACTGGAGTCGTACCTGAGGACTGGAGAGAGGCAAATGTAATTCCTCTCTTCAAGAAAGGAACTAGGGAAATCCCTGGCAATTATAGGCCGGTAAGTCTCACGTCTGTCGTCTGCAAGGTGTTAGAAAGGATTCTGAGGGATAAGATTTATGACCATCTGGAAGAGCATGGCTTGATCAAATACAGTCAACACGGCTTTGTGAGGGGTAGGTCATGCCTTACAAACCTTATCGAGTTTTTTGAGGATGTGACTAGAAAAGTTGATGAGGGTCGAGCTGTGGATGTGGTGTATATGGACTTCAGTAAGGCATTTGATAAGGTTCCCCATGGTAGGCTCATTCAGAAGGTCAGGAGGAATGGGATACAGGGGAACTTAGCTGCTTGGATACAGAATTGGCTGGCCAACAGAAGACAGCGAGTGGTTGTAGAAGGAAAATATTCTGCCTGGAAGTCAGTGGTGAGTGGAGTTCCACAGGGCTCTGTCCTTGGGCCTCTACTGTTTGTAATTTTTATTAATGACTTGGATGAGGGGATTGAAGGATGGGTCAGCAAGTTTGCAGACGACACAAAAGTCGGAGGTGTCGTTGACAGTGTAGAGGGCTGTTGTAGGCTGCAGCGGGACATTGACAGGATGCAGAGATGGGCTGAGAGGTGGCAGATGGAGTTCAACCTGGATAAATGCGAGGTGATGCATTTTGGAAGGTCGAATTTGAAAGCTGAGTACAGGATTAAGGATAGGATTCTTGGCAGCGTGGAGGAACAGAGGGATCTTGGTGTGCAGATACATAGATCCCTTAAAATGGCCACCCAAGTGGACAGGGTTGTTAAGAAAGCATATGGTGTTATGGCTTTCATTAACAGGGGGATTGAGTTTAAGAGTCGTGAGATCTTGTTGCAGCTCTATAAAACTTTGGTTAGACCGCACTTGGAATACTGCGTCCAGTTCTGGGCGCCCTATTATAGGAAAGATGTGGATGCTTTGGAGAGGGTTCAGAGGAGGTTTACCAGGATGCTGCCTGGACTGGAGGGCTTATCTTATGAAGAGAGGTTGACTGAGCTCGGTCTCTTTTCATTGGAGAAAAGGAGGAGGAGAGGGGACCTAATTGAGGTATACAAGATAATGAGAGGCATAGATAGAGTTGATAGCCAGAGACTATTTCCCAGGGCAGAAATGGCTAGCACGAGGGGTCATAGTTTTAAGCTGGTTGGTGGAAAGTATCGAGGGGATGTCAGAGGCAGGTTCTTTACGCAGAGAGTTGTGAGAGCATGGAATGCGTTGCCAGCAGCAGTTGTGGAAGCAAGGTCAGTGGGGTCATTTAAGAGACTGCTGGACATGTATATGGTCACAGAAATTTGAGGGTGCATACATGAGGATCAATGGTCGGCACAACATTGTGGGCTGAAGGGCCTGTTCTGTGCTGTACTGTTCTATGTTCTATGTTCTAAAACCAATAAGACTGAAATGATCTAAGATAGCAATAGTTATTGTTAAGGAAAACCTGCTGTCACTCAGTCTGTATCACTAATGAGTTTCTCATTATTATTTTGTTTTTGAAAATATGCAGTGCACTTTTTCTTAAAGATGTACATCATAATTTTTGAAATACATTAAACTTTAACATGGCATTTAGGTTCTATGCTGTAAAAGAGACTCAAGGAGAATATTAGCTGTCAATTTAACAGAAGGATGACAACATATGACTACTGTATGCAAGTTTCTAACCTTTGTTACCCAGGTCCATGCAGTTTTCTTAACCACATTTTATTTTCAAGATACATTCACTTTAAATGTTTAGACTTAACAGATATTATTTTTAATTTTATACTTTTTTCATTCAGCTTTTAAAAATAATCTGCTCTTCACCGAAGCTGTTTCTCCTCTGGGCCAGCATGCTTTGCTTTTTTTGGCACTTCTGCTCAGTCCTGCATTGCCCTCCCCTTTAGTTGTTCAGCCAGGTATTTTGTGGTTTATGCCCTCTCCAGTTGATTGCCCTCTCCAGTTTCTTTCAGATCAAGACTGCTGTTACTGAACATGTTGCCCAGCCTACATTCAAAGTCTCCACCACCTATCAAGGCCCCACACACTGCTGCACTTTGCAAATTTTCAATCATCAGCAACAAACTACCTTGTCACATCCTGTGGGTCAAATACAGCCATTCCTCATTTTACAGTGCCACCACTGCTTCAATCTGCCATCAAAGTTCCTTCCTCAGCTTTCATGATGGACTACATTCTGCAACTTTCATGTCAAAATGATAAACATACATGCAAATAGTATACATATAACATATATAAAACATGCATGTATTTAGAATCAGAATAATTGATAAATAAGTTGACAATGTCAATTTGGGGTTTTAATTCAGGCCTTTTGACTTATTTTCAGTATGGAAATCTAGCCAGAAATTTCTCTGCATAATTTATAATTAAACAGAATCTAAATTAAGCTAAGGCACACTCCCGACAGATTAATTAATTAATACCGTGTGGAGCTGGATGAACACAGCAGGCTAAGCAGCATCTTAGGAGCACAAAAGCTGACGTTTTGGGCCTAGACCCTTCATCAGCCATCAGCTTTTGTGCTCCTAACATGCTGCTTGGCCTGCTGTGTTCATCCAGCTCCACACTTCGTTATCTCGGATTCTCCAGCATCTGCAGTTCCCATTATCTCTAATTAATTAATACCCATTGCTTTTAATTAATTCATAAATTTTGCAATAGCTATGTTTTATTTATTCCTGCAGCATATGAATGAAATGCCTATTGGTTCTATTTAGTTTAAAAAATTACAGGGCTGCTGGGGAATGGGAGGCCATAGACCATGCTTTGACAGTTACCTAAAGGTTTCATTCATCATAATGTGAGTATTGAGCCCCCAGGGCACATGTTTGCAGATAGGGATGTGGGGGACCTGTGAATTGATACATCAGATATAAGTCAGCCATGGCATCACAACTGATGTGTCTTCATTTTTTGATGCTGGAATATGCAGCAACTGTTTGCAAAATTCATCTGAAATGCTGGCTGGTAATAGTTTTAATTCAGCCTTTTATAAACATCTTGATATAAATCACAAAGCATACTCTTCTCAATACTGAGCCAAACCACTAAGTAAAATCATTAGACAAATTATTAGTGCACTTCAATTGCACTTCAAATACAGTGTACAGGTCTGCACCATAGGGCAATCAGAAGGATTGAAGGGGTGGATGGTTGAATTATATATAATGATCAACATGTACTCTGGAAGTCAGTAGTTTACTGAATTGGTAGGAATATGATTTACAAATGGTAAAGGGGAAAATGCAAATGCAACATTTCTCTTGTCTCAATGGTTACCACTGTGTGCAGCTGCATCAAGCTGTGCATAGACCTACAGTATGCAAACACTAAGTGTCATCTGACCCTGGTGTTACAAAGGATAGATCTGGTCCGTTATGATGGAATGTTCCAAGTTGTTGGACAGTGCCGTACCATCTGTTCCTTGTGCAGAAATTTATATAGAAAAACTCGTTTTACTACAAATCCAGCAGTCAGCACCTAATATCTTTTATCCCTATTGGAGAAATGAGATGGTAAATCCTGTTGAACGGCTCCCTGATAGACTGACAAAGAATGCTTCATCATCAGAACTTACTGAAAAGCACCGAGATGCAGCTTAGCTGGTGTTGAAAATGCCTTTTCCCACTAAAGCAGTGATGAACCAGGCACCAAATTGAAAAGTAGAATCTCAAAGGTAATATAATCTGGGTTATTCTGAGTCATATACCAATTAGCAGACCGCATGTATGATTAATGAAATGAAAATATAGTTCGAAGACTAATGTGGGAGAAGTGGGAAACTTGCATCAGCAGTGGGAGACTGTGCTGACATAAGTTGAACCACATAGCATTCTAGTAAAGGACACAAGTAGGGAAGTTGGGAATGCTTTAAACTAAACAATGGGAGTGAGGGTTCAAGATTGGGTAGATGTAACATGTCAAGATTACAGTCCTTGGTGAGAAAGCAAACGTGTAACATCAGAAAAGAAGGTCAGAGAATGGCAGGAAGAGACAAGGAGAAAACACCCCTAAAAATACACCAACAGTCAGGGCTAAATGGTGCAAGGATAACAAAAAGGAAAAAAGCGAAAGACTACATCTGAACATGAATAGCAATCATAAAATAGTTGAATTAATAGTGCACATTCAATATAAGGCTGAAATCTTGCAGCAATCCTCAGCATTACAGATACCAGTCTTCAGCCAATTTGATTCACTTCAAGTGATATCAAGAAAGGGTTGCAGGCATTGGATATTGCAAAGGCTATGGGCCCTGACAACAGTCCAGCAACAGTACTGAAGACTTCTGCTCCAGAACTTGTAGATCACCTGGCCAAGTTGTACGAATATATATATATATATATACACACACACAACACTGGCATCTACCCGACAATGTGGAAAATTGCCCAGGTATGTCCTGAGGGTAAAAAGCAGAGCAAATCTGACCTGGTCAATTACTGCCCCCTCAGTTTACTCTCAATCATTAGTTAAGTGATGGAAAGGTGTCATAAACAATGCTATCAAGCAACATCTGCTCACCACTAACCTGCTCGGTGATGCCCAGTTTGAGTTGTGCCAGGGCCATTCACCTCCTGATCTCATTACAGCCTTGGTTCAAACATAAACAGAAGAGCTGAATTCCAGAGGTCAAGTGAGAGTGACAGCCCTTGGCATAAAGGCTGCATTCGACGGAATGTGGCATCAAGGGGCCTTTGCAAAACTGGTATCAATGGGTATCAGGGGCGAACTCTCTGGTGATTGGAGTCACACTTGACACAAAGGAAGTAGTTGGAGGCCAGTCATCTCAGCTCTAGGACATCCCTGCAGGAATTTCTCAGAGTAGTGTATTCGGCCCAACCATCTGTAGCTATTTCATCAATGACCTTCCCTTCATCAAAAGGTCAGAAGTGGGAATGTTTGCCAATGATTGCACAATGTTCAGCACCATTCATGATTCCTCAAATACTGAAGCAGTCTGTGTTCAAATGCAACAAGATTTGGACAATATCCAAGCTTGTGCTGACAAGTGACAAGTAACATTCATGCCAGACAAATGCTAGGTTATGACAATCACCAATAAGAGACAATCTAACCACTGCCCCTTGTCACTCAATGGTTTTACCATCACTGAAGCCCCCTCCTCTCCCTTCACAATCCTGGGGTCTATCAATGACCAGAAACTCAACTGGACTCACCACATAAACACAATAGCTACAAGAGCAGGTCAGAGGCTGTGGTGAGTAACTCACCTCCTGACTCCCCAAAGCCTGTCCATCATCGTCAAGGCACAAGTCAAGAGTGTGATGGAACACTCCCCACTTGTCTGGATGAGTGCAGCTCCAACAACACTCAAGAAGCTTGACACCATCCAGGACAAAGCAACCTGCTTGATTGGCACTATATCCACAAGCATCCACTCCTGCGACCTCCAATGCTCAGTAGCAGCAGTGTATACTATCTACAAGATGCACTGCAGAAATTCACCAAAGATCTTTAGACAGTACCTTCCAAACCCATGACCACTTCTACTTAGAAGGATACGGGTAGCAGATACATGGGTACACCATCATCTCCAAGATCCCCCCCGCACGCCACTCACCATCTTGACTTAAAGAACACAGAACAGTACAGCACAGTACAGGCCCTTTGGCCCACAATGTTGTGCCAACCTATTATCCTACTAAGATCAATCTACCCTGCATATCCTACATTTTACTATCCTCCATGTGCCTATCCAAGAGTTGCTTAAAAGTCACTAAAGAATCTGACTCTACTACCACCATTGGCAGCGCATTCCACACGCCCACGACTTTCTGTGTGAAGAACCTACCTCTGGCATCTCCCTGATACCTTCCTCCAATCATCTTAAAATTATGTCCCCTCGTGATAGTCATTTCCGCCCTGGGAAAAGGTCTCTGGTTATCCACTCCATTTATTCCTCGCATCATTTTGTACACCTCTATCAAGTCACCTCTCATCCTTCTTCACTCCAATGAAAAAAACCCTAGCTCCCTCAACCTTTCCTCATAAGACCTGCCCTCCAGTCCAGGCAGTATCCTGGTAAATCTCCTCTGCACCCTCTTGAAAGCTTCCACATCTTTCCTGTAATGAGGTGACCAGAACTGCACACAATATTCTAAGTGCCATCTAACCAGAGTTTCCCTGCCAATGAAAGCCAACACACCATATACCTTCTTTACAACCCTATCAACTTGGGTAGCAACTATGAGGGATCCATGGACGTGGATCCCAAGATCCCTCTGTTCCTCCACACTGCCAAGAATCCTGCCATTAATGCATTCAAATTTAACGTTCCAAAATGGATCACTTCATACTTTTATTTGGACTTGGAAATACATCGCTGTTCCTTCACTGTCGCTGGGTCAAAATCCTGGAATTCCCTCCCTAAGGGCATTGTGGGTCAACCCACAGCAGGTGGACTGCAGGGGTTTAAGAAGACAGCTCACCTCCATCTTCTCAAGGGCAATTAGGGATGGGCAATAAAGACTGGCCAGCAAGTAATGCCCACATTCCACAAATGAATACATTTTTAAAAAAACTGAAGTAAATAAAGATGCTCTGCATAGCCATTATGGAGATGTGATAGGATGATGACAAGGATTAAATATTGAATACTGAGGGTAATAAGACATTCAAGAAAAATAGGAAGCTAGGATTGACCTCAAATTTATTCACATTTTACTTCACCTGCTATCCATTTGCCCACACACTCAATTTGTACAAATCATATTAAAACATCTCTGCATCTTCCTTATTATATCCTCCCATTCTGCTTTGTGTCATCTGCAAACTTGGATATATTCTGTTTAGTTTTCTTACCTAAATCATTAATATATAATGCGAATAGCTGGAGTCCAAACACTAATTCCTGCAGTACCCCACAAGTCACTGGCTGCCACTCAAAAAAATTACCTGTTATTCCTTCTCATTGCTTCCTGTCTGCAAGCCAGTTCTCTAATCATGTCAGTGCATACTCCAAATCCCAAGGGCTTTAGTTATAGATTGTCCGCTGGAGGGTGGGAATGGGAAGTTAACAGAAGATAAGAAAATAACAGATGGAATCAACAAATATTTTGCATCAATCTTCTCAAGATACAAAAACATTAAAGTGATTACTATAAATCAGGAGGCTGATGAGAGAAAGGAACTGGAAAGTTTCTGTCAGATTGAAAAGTAGCAAATAGAATTCCTCTGTTCAATAAGAGAGGAAAGCAGAAAACAGAAACCTATAGGTCAGTTAGTTTGAGGTCTGTGTAGGGAAGTGCTTGAATTGATCAATAAGGAAGTTACAGCAGGCACATAGAGAAATTCAAATTAATTGGGAAGCATCAGCCTGATTCAGTGAAAAGGAAACCATGTTTAAGTAACCTGGAATTCTTTGAAGTGGTAAACATACACTGTCCATAAAGAGAAGCCTGTAGACGTAGTGTATTTGGATTTCCAAAAAGTATTTGATAAAGCACCACATCAAAAATTATAATGCAAAATAAAAACTCATTGTATGAGGATAAAATAGTAACATGGATAGAAGATTGGCTGGCTGGCAGAAAGCAGAGAGTATGCATAAATGGATCTTTTTCTGATTGGCAGACTGTGACAAGTACAGTCCCTTTGTTACAGGAGGGATTAGTAAATGAGGGATTAGAAAATAAATTTGCAGGTAACACAAGGATAGGTGGGAAAGTATGCTGTGAAGAAAGCACATGGAAGAGTGCAAATGTATATAGATGATTTGAGTGGGTGCAGAAGAAACTGGCAGATGGAGTACAACATGGAAAACTGTGAACTTGTTCGCTTGGGTAAGAAGAAGCAAAAAAAAAATTAATAATAGAAAATGACTGCAGAATTCTGAGATACAAAGGGACCTACGTGCTCTGTGGCATGAATCACAAAAAGCGCAGCAATTAACTAAGCTTGTTAATAGAATGCTAGCCTTTATTCTGAAGGGAATTGAAAATAAAACTAAAGATGTTATGCTTTGCTTAGATACGACTTAGGTGAAATCACATCTCAAATAATTTGTGAAGTTTATTTATTTAAGAAAGGATGTAAATGTGAATATCTGGCAGATGGTTCAGAGGAACTTTACTGGATTAACACCTGGAATGAGTGGATTGTTTTATGAGCTTGGATTAAACAGGCTGGGCTTGTTTCTACTGGAGTTTAGAAAAAGGAAGGTTGGCTTGATTGAAGTAGTCTCAACAAGTTGGAAGTGGAAAGGATATTTCCTCTTGTGGATGAGTTCTGAACCAGAAGGCACTCTTTAAAAATTATGGGCCAACCTTTTAGGACGGAGGAGAATTTTCATCCAAGGACAGGCTGTACAACTTTGGAGATCTCTGCCTCATAAGGTGGTGGAGGTAAAGTCATTGAATATTCTTAAGGCAGAAATAGATAGATTCTTGTAAGGCAAATGAATCAAAATTCATTGGGGTAGATGAGAATATGGAATTCAAAACACAAACAGATCAGCAACAACCATACTGAATGGCACAGCAGAACTGAGGAACTGAATAGCTTATTGCTGCGTCTAATTTGTATGTTCACAAAGAGGTTCACTGAACATGGAGCACAGATCACCATGAAGAAAAGTGATCATAAGAAATGGGAGATAGAATAGACCGTTCGACCCATCCAGCCTGCTCTGCCAAATAGATCATGGCTTATCTGATTGCAGCCTGAGCTCTTTCCTGTCCACCCTCCACAATATCTCTTGGCTCCCCCATAAATCAACAACAAAAAATATATTTATTCCAGTTCCCTCTCCCCATCCCCCTCTCTGATGAAGGGTCTAGTCCCAAAACGTCAGTTTTTGTGCTGCTGAGATGCTGCTTGCCCTGCTGTGCTCATCCAGCTTCACACTTTATTATCTTGGATTCTCCAGCATCTGCAGCTCCCATTTTCACTAGCACTTCTTTCCATCTCATTTTAAAGAACAAGTTTGGCTATTGCTGCTCCTGCCCTCCCTCCGCACACAGCTTTGACCAAAGTAACTGGTGCCACCAGGAAATCTAGAGCTATGCAGGCACATTGACTGGGCAATTTTGTAGGTTCCATTCAGTTGCTTTCATAACTGTGACAACCACATCCACAAACACCTTTCCTCCCCTTCCCCTCCCCTACCCCACAACCTGTCCACAGTTGACACAGATAAGCTGCAGAGCTGGGCTGAGAGGTAGCAAATGGATTTTAATGCAGACAAGTGTGAGGTGATGCACTTTGGTAGGAGTAACCAGAAGGCAAAGTACTGGGCTAATGGTAAGATTCTTGGTAGTGTAGATGAGCAGAGAGATCTCGGTGTCCATGTACACAGATCGTTGAAAGTTGCCACCCAGGTTGACAGGGCTGTTAAGAAGGTATACAGTGTTTTAGCTTTTATTAATAGAGGGATCGAGTTCCGGAACCAAGAGATAATGGTGAAGCTGTACAAAACTCTGGTGCGGCCGCACTTGGAGTATTGCACACAGTTCTGGTCACCGCATTATAAGAAGGATGTGGAAGCTTTGGAAAGGGTGCAGAGGAGATTTACTCGGATGTTGCCTGGTATGGAGGGAGGGTCTTACGAGGAAAGGCTGAGGGACTTGAGGCTGTTTTCATTAGAGAGAAGAAGGCTGAGAGGTGACTTAATTGAAACATATAAAATAATCAGAGGGTTAGATAGGGTGGATAGGGAGAGCCTTTTTCCTAGGATGGTGACAGCGAGCACGAGGGGGCATAGCTTTAAATTGAGGGGTGAAAGATATAGGACAGATGTCAGAGGTAGTTTCTTTACTCAGAGAGTAGTAAGGGAATGGAACGCTTTGCCTGCAATGGTAGTAGATTTGCCAACTTTAGGTACATTTAAGTCGTCATTGCATAAGCATATGGACGTACATGGAATAGTGTAGGTTAGATGGGCTTGAGATCGGTATGACAGGTCGGCACAACATCAAGGGCTGAAGGGCCTGTACTGTGCTGTAATGTTCTATGTTCTATCTATACCCACTTACATGAGGGCTGCTGTGGAGCTAGCAGTGGGCTGATTTTCTTTCACTTCAAGTGCTTCCTTTGCTCACAGGTTAAAATACCACCCCAACCCTGTGACAAGGAAGCCTGAAGCTAAATATCAGTGATGCCTAGCTCTCAGAATTCTAGGCGGGGCTTGTACCCTGCACTATGTCTCCAATGCATGGAAGTCTTTGAATTTCTAGGTCAGTGACTCTAAAAAATGTTCAACTTTCCACATAAACCACAAGGATTGATGTCAATCAAACTCAACGGCTAGGATTGATTCTTCTCTTGAACACTGTTTATTAATATAAGACATTTTTGGAAGAAAAATACAAATACTTCAGTCCAATTCACATCACCACTTTTGCTGGTCTTTAAAGCTAAACTACCACAGGCAGCAGTGAAAATTCCAGAAGCTGCGGAAAGCACATTGGATTTGTGTTTTTATCATGCAGTTGTTTTCGCAATTCTAATCTACACCTTTAATCTGTACCATGGCATGAGCATTACTCCATTGGGCGCTGTTCTAATACTGGACCCCTGCTAACCATACAAACAAAACTATCTTTTGTCAATATTTTCAATGGTCAATTTACATATATAGTACTTCTCCAAGGGGAAATAGTATAATCAGATATGTAGTAGTAAGAAGGCAGTTAATCAGAATACTGAAGGGTAAGTTCCCAGCCTACTCTAGTGTCATCTCTTCAACTGCATTTGCAAGTTTCTGGTACTGCTCCAGTTCATTGTAGATATGTGTGGAGATCCGAACATAGAGCTTTCCTCCCAAGGCTTTGACTGGTACCTGATTAGAAAGAAGAAGATCAAAGTGTGGTAAGCAAATGCTGTCAGTCAGAAAATCAAATGGGTTTCAGGATAGTGTAGGCAGCAAAGATGACTAAAATGTTTTTTGTAAACATCAGCTAAGGACAAAATTAATGGGTAATATTCTCTACTAAAAACTGCCTGGATAAATAGAAAATAAACATCGAACAACAGCACAACCATTTTCCAAAAGAACCTTGTATATTTTTCATTGCTTAAGCTGGTAAAAGAGATCGAAAGCGGCAGCCTATTTAAATGTTAATGCACTGTTGGAAGTATCTGTACAGCCTGGCCTGTAACTGTTCTTCAATTTTGCTTCCTCATTTTAAGGACTTAAATGAATGATGGCCTTGCCGTTGGGTAAGATGAGAACATATCATTGTCAGAAGAACTTCTGGGACAAGCCAGTGTTTCTTCACATTGGAGGCATTAGAGGAATAACAGTAACCTTGATTGTCCCTGAAGGGAGAATTTATGCTTAGATAATCACTGGCAAGACTTAAATGCGGAGGAATGCAATTGTGGGAGATATAGCAGTTTGGATCGGAAATTGGCTTGCTGAAAGAAGACAGAGGGTGGTAATTGATGGGAAATATTCATCCTGGAGACCAGTTACTAGTAGTGTACCGCAAGGGTCGGTGTTGGGTCCACTGCTGTTTGTCATTTTTATAAATGACCTGGATGAGGGCGTAGAAGGATGGGTTAGTAAATTTGCAGACGACACTAAGGTCGGTGGAGTTGTGGATAGTGATGAAGGATGCTGTAGGTTGCAGAGAGACATAGATAAGCTGCAGAGCTGGGTTGAGAGGTGGCAAATGGAGTTTAATGAAGACAAGTGTGAGGTGATTCACTTTGGTAGAAGTAACTGGAAGGCAAAGTACTGCCAAGGGCTGATGTCACTGCAGGGCTGCTATCTTTTCCCTAGTTCTGTAATATTCAAATTTAAATGTATCTGGAATATTTTTGCTTTTGAATTTACAACTAAAGTCAACTTTTGAAATTAAAAAAGAATGGCATCAATAACCCTTTGTTACAAAAAGTACAATAGTAACAATACTGTATTCTGGTAATGTGAAAACAACAGGATATTCTGATAGAATACACAGTGTAGAGCTGGAGGAACACAGCAGACCAGGCAGCATCAGTGGAGCAGGAAGGCTGATAGTTTGGATCAGGACCCTCCTTCAGAATATCTGAAGAAGGGTCCCGATCTGAAACATTAGCTTTCCTGTTCCTCTGATGCTGCCTGACCTGCTGTGTTCCTCCAGTTCCACACTTAGTTATCTCTGACTCCAGCATCTGCAATTCTTGCTCCCTCAGGATATTGTGATAAATATGATATAACATACCTCAATGTTATATTGGTGGTAAAGGATATTTTGGATGATCTCTGCTTGCTCATAATTCGCATATCCATCTTTAAGCAGATATTCTGGGAGTTGAACACATGCCATGGAGCCAAACATTTCTTTCGGGGCCAGCAAACCAGTTTTCCAATGGTTCACTAGTAAATCCACTAAACATATAAAATGAGATTAAATGGATATTTTAATAGTAAGTGGAAATCCAAAATATTTCTATGCACACAAAAAGTGACAGAAATATGAACAAGTAGTTGTCTACAATAAGCAGAAAAGGAAAAGCATACTGTCGCAATACACACAGGCTAGATGAAAATTTATTACAGATTTCTCACCACGAGCTCCATGTTGAACCTTCCATGATAAACATGATATGAAGTTGATTTTACACAACCTGGACAACTGATCTGCGGGCATAATTAGACCTCACCAGACATTTAGGCATCAAGATTGTGCTCCTGGTGCAGGGCTGTTTTGTCATGTCCAAACTGCTTTTGGGTATTGCTACAAGAGGGAATAACAGTCCTTACACAAAAGAAAAGTGGGGTGCGAGTAACATAGTGGTCAAATAATCTGGAGCTCAGACTTCCTACTTTTGTTCTGATAGTCTAATTAAATTGAGATTCACTTGCTCTCACACGATTAGGAACTTATATTCCCAAACTGACATCTAGTAGATGTGAGTCATAAATGTTTTTCAAAAGTTGGCAAGACTGAAAAAAGCTAAATATTACTTAAATAGAGAATGACTGCAGAATTCCAAAGTGCAGACGGATTTACGTGATCTCGTACATGTCACAAAAATGTTGGCACGTAGGTCTGCCACAGAATCAAGCAGGCTAACAGAATACGGTCCTTTGTTATTAGAGGAAGTGAACATAAATGTAAGATGTTATGCTTTAATTAGTCAGGCATTGATCAGACCACATTTCACTTGTCAAGGCGCAAGTGTAAAGCTATTTCCCCTCCATATAACAAAGTGTGAAGCTGGATGAACACAGCAGGCCAAGCAGCATCTCAAGAGCACAAAAGCTGACGTTTCGGGCCTAGACCCTTCATCACAGAGGGGGATGGGGAAAGGGTTCTGAAATAAATAGGGAGAGAGGGGGAGGCGGACCAAAAGTGGATAGAGGAGAAGATAGATGGAGAGGACAGTATAGGTGGGGAGGGGATGGGTCATTCCAGGGAGGACGGACAGGTCAAAGAGGCGGGATGAGTTTAGTAGGTGGGAAATGGAAGTGCGGGCTTGAGGTGGGAGGAGGGGATAGGTGAGAGGAAGAACAAGTTAGGGAGGGGGGGATGAGCTGGGCTGGTTTTGTGATGCAGGCGGGAGGAGACGTGCTGGGCTGGTTTTGGGATGCAGTGGGGGAAGGGGAGATTTTGAAGCTTGTGAAGTCCACATTGATACCACTGGGCTGCAGGGTTCCCAAGCGGAATATGAGTTGCTGTTCTTGCAACCTACGTCTGGCGTCATTGTGGCACTGCAGGAGGCCCAGGATCGACACGTCGTCCAAGGAATGGGAGGGGGAGTTAAAATAGTTCGCGACTGGGAGGTGCAGTTGTTTATTGTGAACCGAGCGGAGGTGTTCTGCAAAGCGGTCCCCAAGCCTCCACTTGGTTTCCCCAATGTAGAGGTAGCCACACAGGGTACAATGGATGCAGTATACCATATTGGCAGATGTGCAGGTGAACATCTGCTTGATATGGAAAGTCATCTTGGGGCCTGGGATGGGGGTGAGGGAGGAGGCATGGGGGCAAGTGTAGCACTTCCTGCGGTTGCAGGGGAAGGTGCTGGGTGTGGTGGGGTTGGAGGGGAGTGTGGAGCGGACATGGGAGTCACGGAGAGAGTCATCTCTCCGGAATGTAAACAAGGGTGGGGATGGAAAAATGTCTTGGGTGGAGGGGTCGGATTGTAGATGGCGGAAGTGTCGGAGGATGATGCGTTGTATCCGGAGGCTGGTGGGGTGGTATGTGAAGACGAGGGGAATTCTCTTAGGGCGGTTATTGCGGGGGCGGGGTGTGAGGTCTGTGTTGCGGGAAACACGGTCAAGGGCGTTCTCGACTACTGCGGGGGGGAAGTTGAGGTCCTTGAAGAACGCAGACATCTGGGATGTGCAGGAGTGGAATGCCTCATCCTGGGAGCAGATGCGGCGGAGGTGAAGGAATTGGGAATAGGGGATGGAATTATTGCAGGAGGGTGGGTGGGAGGAGGTGTATTCTGGGTAGCTGTGGGAGTTGGTGGGCTTGAAATTGACATCAGTTTCTAGCTGGTTGCCTGAGATGGTGACAGAGAGGTCCAGGAAGGTGAGGGATGTGTTGGAGATGGCCCAGGTGAACTTGAGGTTGGGGTGGAAGGTGTTGGTGAAGCGAATGAACTGTTGCCCAAACCCCACCCCTTCCTGTTACATTGATGACTATATCGGCGCTGCATCTTGCTCCCAAGAGGAGCTTGAACAGTTCATCCCCTCCCATTCCTTAGACGACATGTCCATCCTGGGCCTCCTGCAGTGCCACAATGATGCCACCCGTAGGTTGCAGGAACAGCAACTGATATTCCGCTTGGGAACCCTGCAGCCCAATGGTATCAATGTGGACTTCACAAGTTTCAAAATCTCCCCTTCCCCCTCTGCATCCCAAAACCAGTCCAGCACGTCCCTGCCTCCCTAACCTGTTCTTCCTCTCACCTATCCCCTCCTCCCACCTCAAGCCGCACTTCCATTTCCCACATACTAACCTCATCCCACCTTCTTGACCTGTCTGTCCTCACCGGATTGGCCTATCCCCTCCCCACCTATACTCTCGTCTCCACCTATCTTCTCCTCTATCTATCCTTGGTCCGCCTCCCCCTCTCTCCCTATTTATTCCAGTTCCCTCTCCCCATCCCCCTCTCTGACGAAGGGTCGAGGCCCGAAACGTCAGCTTTCGTGCTCCTGAGATGCTACTTGGCCTGCTGTGTTCATCCAGCTTCACACTTTGTTATCTTGGATTCTCCAGCATCTGCAGTTCTCATTATCTCTGACAGCTATTTCCCCTCTCGTGGGTCAGTCCACAACTCGAGGGCACTATTTTAAAATTAGGGTTTGCTCTTTTAGAACAGGGATGATGATAAATATTTTCTCTCAGATGTAAGACATGGTAAGACATTGTCACTCCTTGCCTCAGAAAATGATGGTGGTGGGGTCATTAAATATTTTGTACAGTTAAGATATTTTATGGTGGGACGGAAGAAAATGCAAGGCAAACTTTGTGCTGAAAATGACAATTCATCAAACCTCAATGTTATAACAGTTGAATTTATTCTTATCTTTTGGAGGTAGTTCAGTGCAGCAACAAATCAGTAATTTTCAAAATCTTGAGCAATACAATGAGCAATGGGCTGATTTAACAAGGTAATTCACTAATCGACATAGCTATTTATGCTGAAGTAAATAATTGTCCTGTTGTACAACTTTGAGCGAAGACTTTAAATTCTAACTCCTCGTTTTTCAAGGACCGCAACATCCCCCACCCTGCAGTAGCCGAGCACACCCTCGACCGTGTCTCCTGCATTTCCCACAACTCATCCCTCACACTCCGTCCCCGCAATAGCAACCAAAAAAGAATTGCCCTCGTCCTCACATACCACCCGACCAACCTACGGATCCAACGCATCATTCTCCGACACTTCTGCCATCTGCAATCCAACCCCACCATCAAAGACATTTTTCCCTCCCCATCTTTGTCTGCTTTCTGGAGGGACCACTCTCTCTGTGACTCCCTTGTCCACTCCACACTCCCCTCCAAACCCACCACTCCTGGCACTTTTTCCTGCAACCGCAGGAAGTGCTACACCTGCCAACACACCTCATCCCTCACCCCCTTCCCAGGCCCCAAGAAGACTTTCCACATCAAGCAGATGTTCACCTGCACATCTGCCTATGTGGTATACTGTATCCACTGTACCCATTGTGTCCTCCTCTACATCGGGTAGAGCGGAGGCTTGGGGACCACTTTGCAGAACACCTATGCTCGGTTTGCAATAAACAACTGCATCTCCCAGTTGCGAACCATTTCAATTCCCCCTCCCATTCCTTAGACGACATGTCCATCCTGGACCTCCTATAGTGCCACAACGATGCCACCCAAAGGTTGCAGGAATAGCAACTCATATTCCCCTTGGGAACCCTGCAGGATTTCACAAGCTTCAAAATCTCCCCTCTTCCATGGCATACCAAAACCAGCCCAGCTCGTCCCTCCCTCCCTAACCGGTTCTTCCTCACAGCTATCCCCTCCTCCCACCTCAAGCCACATCCCCATTTCCCACCTACTAACCTCATCCTGCCCCTTGACCTATCCATCCTCCCTGGACTGACCTATCTCCTCCCTCGCTCCCTACCTACACTCACCTCTACATTTCCAGCCTCTTTAACTGGTCTGTCTCCTGTCCACCTATCTTCTCCTCTATCCATCTTCGATCCACCTCCCCCTCTCTCCCTATTTATTTCACAACTCTTTTCCGCTCCCTCATTTCTGATGAAGAGTCGAGGCCCAAAATGTCAGCTTTCCTGCTCCAAAAGATGCTGCTTGGCCTGCTGTGTTCATCCAGCTCAACACCTTGTTAACTCGGATTCTCCAGCATCTGCAGTTCCTATCACCCCTGTACTCATTTTCCTATTTCTTACAGTCTTGTTATGGTCTGACTCAAACACTTAGTTTCCTAATATCTTTTTAAAATTCTCCCTGAGTTCTAATAGCCCAGAGCCTTGCTCTTGACTTCATACTGAATTTCCAAATAAACAGTATTAATGTAATTCATGCTTTTTCATAGCAATCCAGTTAAATGGTTATGTTCTGCGAGGAACTTGCTTCTGTCCCTATCAATCTCTAACTTTACCTAGCTGATGAAGTAGGCGGTCTTTAATAGTCAGTGATAGACACCCCTGTCTATCCAGAAGATCATCAGACACCATTTCCACCACCGCACCGTGCCAACCTCGTCCCCAACACAGGCCAGCAACACTGCCCGTAATCATTTTCAGAGCACCCATAAAAGTTCAACATCAACAGGTGATTTACTGTCTGATACTGGAGCTTCCAGCCAGCTGTGATCTTGAAATGCCTCTGTCACACTGTCTGGTGTGACCGATTGAAAATCTTGCCACAAATCCTGCCCCAGTTCTGGGAGGCATTAATCGTAACAAATATTTGGAATCATGAAATGTGGCAAGCTTTAGAAACTGTCTTCTGAACATCAAAATAATAAACAAGCGTTTGCTCCTACTGCACAAACTGGTACAACCTAAAAGGAATTCATGACATGACACAACAGAGTTTTCTGGGGAGGGCTCAGCAGAGGTTATTAGAAGTTTCCAGAACAAGTAATAGGATACAGAATATGGAAACATCAGGAGCTAAACTTTAGGGACACCAGAGAAGGGGATAATTATGAGTAGGGGAGCAATCAAACCAGAACTAAAGGTTTCACCAGGTCCATCTTTGACTCCTCCCTTCCCTTGCTTCA
Source organism: Stegostoma tigrinum (assembly GCF_030684315.1). Classification (NCBI taxonomy): domain Eukaryota; kingdom Metazoa; phylum Chordata; class Chondrichthyes; order Orectolobiformes; family Stegostomatidae; genus Stegostoma; species Stegostoma tigrinum. The sequence goes on from NC_081357.1 coordinate 24,671,696, forward strand.
CATCTGTTTCCATTTCTGGGGTTAGACTGGTCATTAATACCCATTATAAACGCACTGACTCCCTGTACTGTACATCCTTGCACCCTGCTTCCTGTAAAAACTCCATCCCATTCTCTCAGAGATAATAGGAACTGCAAATGCTGCAGAATCTGAGATAACAAGGTATGGAGCTAGATGAACACAGCAGGCCAAGCAGCATCTTAGGAGGAGGAAGGCTGACGTTTCGGGCTTTGGAAGGTCTAGGCCTGAAACGTCAGCCTCCCTGCTCCTAAGATGCTGCTTGGCCTGCTGTGTTCATCCAGCTCCACACCTTGTTAGCCCATTCTCTCAGTTCCTCTGTCTTCACCGCATATGCTCAGATGAGGCCAACTTTGACATGGGAGCCTCCAAAATGTCCACCTTCTTCCTCAACCGATGGTTCGTCTGCACTGTTGACAACAGGGCCCTCAACTGGGTGTGACCCATCTCCTGCACTTTTGTCCTCACCCCCTCTTTTCCCTCCCACAACAGCAATAAGGTTCCCCTTGTCTTTACCTACCATCCTACCAGCATTCACATCCAGAAGATCATCAGACACCATTTCCACCACCTGCAGTTCTGAGGAAGAGTCTGACCCTACAAACAAAGGACCTAAGACTGATGCTTGTGGAACACCACTAGTTACTGGTCTCCATTCTGAAAAACATCCTTCCACCACTACCCTCTGTCTTCTATGACCAAGCCAGTTTTCTATCTGCTCACACTATTCCAAATGCAGTCTGACCAGCAGTACATTTCTACTGTTGTATTCTAACCCTCTTGAAATTGATACTAACATTGCATTTACCTTCTTAACTGTCAACTGAACCTGCCATCCTAAAAACTGATAAGGGACAATTGCTGAGGGAAGGGCTGTGGATGTAGTTTATATGGGCTTTAGTAAGGCATTTGATACAAAGTCCCACATGGCAGGTTGGTACAAAAATTAAAATCACAGGGGATTCAGGATGGCCTGGCTGGATGGATAGAAAACTGGCTTGGTCATTGATAAGGCATCAAGGATTATAGAGAAAAGGCAGGAGAATGGCATTAAGAAACATATTAGCCATGATTGAATGTCAGAGCAGATTCGATGGGCCAAATTGCCTAATTCTGCTCCTATATCATATGATCTTATGGCCTGATTTGAATTGTTTCACAATTTAAGAAGTGGTTGAAATCAATGACAATCGTGATTTACCCCACCACAGCCTATAAAAATAGGGAAAAATTCCTCCAATCATTTTTGGAACAGCTGTTAAAGTTCAATGTCAACACACAATTAACTGTCTGTAATCGGAGCTCCCACAATACATAGGGTTTTGGGGTTGAGCTGTTGGTTAATCTGAGAGCTTTAGCCATTGCAGTACTGCCAGTAGCAGCAACGAAAGAAGAGACCTCAGATAGCTGAATGTGGCTATGGTCTTCTGTAGGTTACAGGATGCTTGATAAGGAAATTGCAAGGAGTCTGGCAGCTCTTTCTGGCTGGTCCCTCCACATGGCATACAAATCACCCCTTAACCCAGTAGAATAGCAACAGCACTGTGATGAGGTCCTCAGAGTGCTCAATAATTGGCTTCTGAGGAAGAAGGCTTGACCTTCATTACTTTGACTTAATCTGCAGGGCTGAAATAGGTTTTTGGAGGTTTTATTGAAGAAGCCTTGATGAGTTGCTACAGGTCATTTTGTAGATGATGCAGCCATGATGAACTGGAGTGGTGGAGGTGGATATTTAACCAATGAACAGGCTACCGATCAATCATAGGAGCAAATTATTGCAGATGCTGGAATCTGTACTGAATACAACAAATGCTGAAGAACATAGTGGGTCAGACATAGTGCTACTTTGGCCTGCCTATCTCTCTGCTTCTCCTTCCTCGTTTGATTCGTCAGTTTAAAGTTACCTCTCCTACATCTTTGAATAAGCTTTTGGTCATCTAATCTATGCTTCCTTATGTGATTTAGTGTCAAATGCTGTTTAATTACACTCTATGAAGAGTCTTGGGATGCCTTAATGTCCTAAATGAGCTTACAGTAATGCAAATAATTGTTACTACAATGAAAATAAAATGCTCAGACCATTCGCAGAAATGACTTGGTGCCATTATTTCGTCTACAGCCAAAAGAGGAATAAAATTTCAAAATGATGATATGCTGAATCTGACAGCACTGGGAAATATTTTACAAACACAGAACAAATAATTTTGTTAGACTTGCACTCACCCTAACTCAGCCAGAACTCCATTCCTTGTGATCAATTATTGATAGTAAGTTTACAATAATTTTTCTGTTGGGTTCCCACGAAATTTTCCCACGAATTAGGAGTAGGTGATGCCCTAGCAGTATTATTGCTAGACTATTAACCAGAGAGCCAGATAATATTCTGAGGAGGAGATAGCAGCCGGAACGGCAGCTTTCCTGCTCCTCTGATGCTGCTTGGCCTGCTGTGTTCATCCAGCTCTACACCTTGTTATCCCAATATTCTGAGGACCTAGGTCCAAATCCAGCCACAGCAGATGGTGGGATTTGAATCCAACAATAATCTGGAATTAAGAGTCTAATGATGACCATGAAACCATTGCCAATTGTCAGGAAAAATCTATCTGGTTCATCAATCCCCTTTAGGGAAGGAAACTGTCATCCTTACCTGTTCTGGTCTACATATGACTCCAGGCCCACAGCAATGTGGGTGGCTCTTAACAGCCCTCTGGATAATTAGGGATGGACAATAAATGCCAGCAATGCCCACATCCCATGAATGAATTTAAAAAAAGGTAAGTGGCAAAACATAACTGCACGTACTGTACAACAATACGGTTGTTTGTTTCTTCAGTTTTTTTTTGTAATTTTAGTCTTACCTCTAGGCTGGTTTCTCTTTCACTGCTATCTTTTTCTTCATTCTTGGTAATGCTTTCTCTTTCACTTTGCTGTCCAACATTCTTTTCCCTTCTTATTTTTGTATATTCTTTTTGTATCTTTGTCTCTCTCACGCTGTCTCTCTTTGATATTGCTCCTTTTGCTCTTCTTCCCTACCTTGTGCCTTGCTAACTGTTAATCAGGAAGCATGCTACTTCCAAGAATCATAAGATAGAAAAATAAACCTCAAAAATATCTGTACAAAACTGAAAATCAAAACAACTGAACAATTATTTAAAAAAGGTGATATGCGAACTTAGCAACTGAAAAGCATTATAATTTTTTTCATTGAAATATCATCATATTTTTGAGCTCTGGAGGTTTATAATTTTGAAGCTTCATGTGCAGTATATTTCATAGCTATAACAATAATGCCTGGTTGGCTGACCTCCTCAAGGGCAAGAAATGCTGAGATAAAACCAGCCCCGTTGTTGCAATGTTATCAGTAGCACAACAGGCAATCACAATTGAACTTCTGTTTTCCTTAATCCCGTATCTAACAAAATAACTCCCACTGTGAGTTTATTTAAACATGCTTTGTTGCTAATTACACAGTTTTGAGGGATAGCCAGTGTTATTTCCGAAGAGGGCAGCAGCACAACCAGCAGAGGTCAATGTCATAGATGAGCAACAACACAAATTAGTGATAAAACAAGTAACCAGGTAATGTGTTAAAGAAATAAATATTGACCAGGAGACAAAGAGAGCACTCTTGCTCTTTTTCAAATACTGCCATGGGATGTTTCCACACTCACCCGAAAAGCCCTGATTTTATAATTCATCTGAAAGATTGTACCTCCCTCAATATGGCACTGAAGGTCAGGCTCTGTTATGTGCTCAAGACCCAGCAATAATAAAGGAACAGTAATATAGTTTCAAGTCAGAATAGTATATGCCTTGGAGGGGAACTTGCAATTGGTGGTGCTTCCATGCATCCACCTCCTGTGTCTTTTTAGCTGGTATAGAGGTCTTGGATTTGGAAGGCGCTGGTGAAGGAACCTTGGTACGCGTTGCAAACACTATGATTGACGGTTAAGGGATCGAATGTTGAAAGTGGTGGATAGGCAACAAGCTAGTGGCCATTCTGTCTTGTATGGTGTTGAGTGAGCTTTGGAGCTTCAGTCAGGCAGGCAAATAGTGGGCATTCCATCACACTAAAATCCTAAATGGCTTATCTGTGTCCTGACACTGTTCCACTGGTTCTAAACTTCTCAACCAGGGAAAATACACTCCCTGCATCAGGTATTTCTAGCCCGTGAATACAGGTAATGTTGACTCAATATCTTCTCATAGCACAGTGCTGCCATCTTCAGTAAAGGCCTAATGAAACCTGGAACACACTACCTCTATGACATGTATGTTTGTTTTTAATGTAGGGAGACCAAAAAGCATACAATACCCCCGGTGTGGTCTCACCAAGGTCCTGAATAACTGCAGTATGCCGTCCTTAATTCTGAACTTAAATCTTAATGTAATGAAGACCAATCAACCATCTGCCTTCTTAACTGCTTGCTGCACCTACTTGTCTACTTTAGTTGACTGATGTACAGACACCCAGATCCTTTGTACATTTACACTTCCCATTATATCACCATTTAAATAATACTTTACCATTCTGTTTTACTCACTGATGTGTAGAACATCACGTTCAGCCATATTATATTGCATTTGCCATGTATTTGATCAATTAAATCACTTCAAAGCCTTCTAGCATCCTCTTCACAACTCCAATCCTGCTCAGTTTTATGTCATCACGAAACTTGGAAATGTTGCATTTGGTTACCTCACACAGGCCACTTACATATATCATGAATGGCGGGGGCCCAAACACTGATCCTTGCAGTACCCACTAGTCATTGCCTGCCATTCAGAAAAAGACCCATTAATTCTCACTGTATTTCCTGCCAGTCAACCAATTCTCAATCCATGCCAATACATTAACACCCTATCTCATGTGCTTCACCTTTGTGTACTAACTTCTTATGAGGGACCTTATCAAAAGCCTTCTGAAAATCCAAATGCACCAAATCCACTCATCCTCCCTTATCCTCTAGTTATATCCTCAAAATTCCAGTTGGTTGGTGAAGCACGATTTGCCTTTCATGAACCCATGCTGATTTTGTCCAACCCCGTTACTGCTTTCTGAATTTTTTGTTATCATTTTTTATAATGCACTATTTTAACATTTTCCCCACTACTGCTGTTAGGTTAACTGTCTGCAATTGGATTTTTATTCTCGTTCCCTTTTTAAATAGTTGGGCTACATTTGCCACCCTTCAACCTGTAGGAACTGCTCCTGAGTCTGAAGAACTTTGACCGCCAATGTATCTAATATTTGCAGCCACTCTGGTTAGAATTCAGGGATGTAGATTATCAGGCCTTTGTGACTCCTCAGCCTTTAATCCCATTAATTCCTCTACCACCATTTTCTTACTAAAAGTGATTCCCTTCAATTCCATCCCTCACTAGACCCCTTGGCTCATTAACATCTCTGAGAGGTTATTTATGCCATCTTTTATGAATTAAGGGCTCAAGTATGGATTCAATTCTTTAGCCACTTCTTTGCTCTCCAATATAAGTTCCCTAGTTTCCCTGGAGTACAGAAGTAGAGAGTTTATGCTTCAGCTATGCAAGGCATAGCTGGGACTGCATCTATTGTACTGTGCACAGTGATGGCTTCCTTCCTTAAGGTAGAATGTAAGTTCATTGGAGGCAGTTCAGAGAGGGTTATGAGACTAATACTTGGAAGTAATGGGTTCATTTATGTGAAAAGGTTGGATAGGCTAGACTTGAGAGTTCAGAAGTATAAGAGTCAACATGACGTAAACATATAAGATCCTGACAGCATGAATGTGGAAGGGATGCAGGAGAAGCAGCTGTCATTGTTTGAAATAAGTGGTTGCTTACTTAAGATTGAGATTAGGAGAACTTTTCTTACTCACAAAGAGTTGAAAAGCATTAAAATTGTCTTTGTCATTTTTAAGGTATTGGTAGGTAAATATGTCTTAAACAAGAAGATGAAAGTTATTGGAGTCTGTGGAATATGGAGTAATCAGATCATCATTGATTCAGTTGAGAATGGCACAGCAAACCCAACACCAAGTGATCTACTTCTGTTCCAAATTCATATGTTCATGGCCACAAAGTTAGTCTTTCTGATGAGTACTGAGGCAAACAAATGATTCAATATTTGTCCCATTTTGTCATCATTACTGGTATGTATTGCACATCCTGTAGAAGGCATACTCTTATCCTAGTATGAGGTTTTTGATACTTGTTTGTAGAATCTCGTAATATTACTTTTTAAATTTATTTCTGACTTAATTTCACAGATCCTTTTCATCATCTAATTTTTTTTAAAAATCTTACAGATAACCTCTTTAAATATCCTATTGCTAGCTCTCTGTACGGCTTGTGCAGCTATCTCTTTATTCATGCATGAAGTTTCATTATTAGCGTGTTGTTTTTGCTTCTTTTAGGCATACATTTCTCCCAAACACTGCTGACTACATTTAGTTTGCACTTCTGTTCTATCTTTATTTTACATAGGCTACCTTCTGTAGTTCTATACTGATGCTGCTGAATTTTGCCATTCTTTTCCTAATGTCCACTTCAACATCCGCTATAATAAATTTTAATATTTTTCTTACTACTGATCTCAAACTAACAGGTCTATAGCTCTCCATTCTCCCAATTTCTCCCTTCCTAAACAATGGAATTATATTCGCTACTTTCCAGTCACATTTCCAGAATTGATAAAATTTTGAAAGATAACTAACTATGCATCCATTATCTATCCAGTTACCATCTTCAACAGCCTGGGATGAAGGCCATCTAATCCATAGGATTTATCAACATTCAATTAGGTTAAATTTTCAAGCACTTCGTTTTTACCAACACTAATTTTTTTTAGTTCCTCAGAATATCAAAGCCCGGTCATCTGGTATTTCTGGGAGAATTTCTCCTGTGAAATTGAATACTAAGTAATTTTAGTTTCTCATTCATATCCCTGCTCTCCATTGTACATTCTCCTGTTCCCACCTGTAATGATCCCACAGTTGTCCAAGTTAATCTTTTACTTTTCACATGTGCAACAAAGCTTTTGCAATTTGCTTTTATGTCCCCCATTAGTTTGCATTCATATTCTCTTCTCCCTTTCTTAATCTAGTTATTTGTCCTCTTTTTCTGTGTCCTCAACTGCGCCCAGACCTTCAGTGCTTCTGGCATTCCTATCTTTGATTCTTTGATTTCCTTTGATTTTATGTAGTCTGATTTCATTAAGTATGGTTGATTTGTCATTCCCTTATGGCGTTTGTGCCTTCGAGGAATGTATATCTGTTGCAGATTGTGTCTAATCATTGCCTATTTACTGTCAAATCTTTCAGTGTATTTTCACAATTCACCATTGCCAACTTGGCCTTCAATCTAAGATCATCTTTTACTAATGAATGAATCACCCTTATTAAAATTCCCAACATACCTTCTTTTACATTTCATCCATCGCTCTTAAATGCAAAGCATTCTCAGATATTCAGTTCGTAATAATGGTCAACCCAGCTGTTCCAAAGAAGAGTAATGGAACTTGAAGCATTAATCCTGTTTCTCTCTCCATAGATGCTCCCAAAATTGCTAACTCCTAAATCACTTTCTGTTTTCATGAAGACCCTAAACATCAAAGCTCATACCTGGAAATCACTAGTTGGCAAAAGCACAACATGGCAAGATATCTGAAGGGGCCAGCTTGCACCCACCAGGACAACCAGTAGAAAAAGCAGTTACACAATCGTTATCAACACCAGAAACAACATCTCAATGTGTCACTTGAAAGCTTCATGCACAGCATTACTGACAGAGCAGACATCAGCAAAAAGTGCGCCAAATGAAAATATCGAATCTAAATGAAGGCATTCAGAATTTGTATCCCAGCATTCTAAGCTCCCTTTTGATTATTCTCACTTCTCATGAAGAAATTTCTTCTCCTTTCTCTTGCTTGCTCACTTCACCTGCTCCAGCTTGCACCTGAAGCTTTGAATAAATATGCAAATGAGATAACCAAGAAAATTTGAGTACCTAGGCTTGGAATGATTTAACAGCATCTTTAAATATTTACGTACACCTTATTACAGAAATCAAAAACCAGACCCTACAAACTTAAGTTTACATGTCAAGGTAGTCTGATATTAATAAATAAGCTTCATATTTCTCTCTTGCACAACTTTTGAAACTATACTGAACTATGTTGATAGCTGTGGCAGCTATAAATCAACAGCTCTTCTCCTGATTTTTCAACTTGGTATGAGTTAATTAGCTGTAAGTTTAATTTAAAACTAATTTTGAAGTTACACATTTTTAATGAAGTGATTAGAAAGCAGTAAATTTAATCTTGGGCCCTACAGTATGGTGCAGTGCTCCCTTGTTGATGGGCAGAAAATTGAACAAAGCTCCCAACCTTTAGCTTGCCATCCAGAAAACAAATGCTAAAAATATGATATTTAAAAAAGTCAACATAATGCACAGTGGGCCTGAAAAAAGTAGACCATTTCTGGTATGTATTCATGTCTATCCGACATAACCTCTCTATTATTTAAAGATATTGGCCTGCAATGTATTTCCAGTAAGTCTAATTTTCATTCCAGAAATCTATATTGGACATACACGTGTATAAACAATGCATATGGTCAAAACAGACTAGTAATGCTTAGTTTGCACATGAATAATGGTTACTTGGACAAGACTGAACACAAGGAGTGCAGCAGAGGGAACTGATAAGAACATCTTTTAAGAAGTAGGTAGCAGTGATCTAGCAAAACCCACTACAGAAAAGCAAATTAATGGCGCAGTATAGAAACAGAAATCTGTTTAATAAACAACAACCGAGACATAACCATAGAATCAGATGTTAATGTTAACAAGTAAACTTAATTATATCAATAACTCTCACCAGCTTGGGACATGAGATGTTTGATATATCCTCGAACTCTCTGCAAACCCACAGATTCCCAGAAATCCAATACAGTGTGAAGAGCCAGGAAGGCACTGTAGTCTTTTAAACCTGAAATAAGCCAATTCTTTTAAGTCTTAAAGACTACGAAATACTGTATAAGACAACCAGATTATTATTTTTGAAACCCCCTCTACAAATTACTATTTGAAATGAAACGCTGTTTGCCACAACTATTGCTAATTCATGAATTAAGTTGTTGTCAACTAAATCATATTAGGTAAAATGTGAAGGGAGCTATACTAAACTGCACACACCAGTTTTTTAGGAAATGTAGACTCTTCCATGATCTTGTAAGCTTGGCTTCAATCAGGAGGTAGCCGTTTCAGCCAATACTGATGGGAGGGCAGATGCTGCCTCAACACCCAAAAAAGGGAAACCTAGTGCCAGGTGAGGCCTGACAATGGGTGATAGTGTGGATTTTGTCACCGATCCCTTTCTTTGCCGATTATCCTCTTGTTGGCTAACAGAAAACTACTTGCTACTTTAGTCACCCTATTGGTCTTCACAATGATCTACTTGGTCTCTCATTAGCAACTCCAGCTTCATAGGGCCAAGGTTGAGCTTGGGTTGTTACCGGGTTTGGGCTAAATGGATAGCTAGCCAGCAAGTTCCAGTTCTTGTTGGAATGTTTCCAGGATTGGCACGGGTTTACCTTACACCTCTGGGAGCAAGCATCTTTTGCCCAACAGCAGGATCAGGTCCTGGCTCTAGCTCTGTGTATAAGATATGGCCTGGCTGTAGACATTGCCTTAAATGGCTCTTCAAGTACAGTGGGTTCTGTAGTTCCTTCTCTAAGCAAGGGGACTGCAAGTTAACATGTGCCTCATTTTCAAAAGGTTTCCTCCAAACTACTGCATGTTTAATTCATTGTTTCCTAGAAGTTCAGCTCACTTTGCCTTCACTAAGGCCGCACTAAGTACAACTAAGGTCCGTCAGGTGAGTTCTAGCCTTTCAGAGTTTCAGCATTGCAATGTGGATCTATTGTGCACTAGTAGAAGGCCTAAATAGCTCTGTCCATAATCTCCAAGAGACAAAGTAGATCATTGTGAAGACCAATAGGGTGACTAAAGTAGCAAGTAGTTTTCTGTTAGCCAACAAGAGGATAATCAGCAAAGGAAGGGATCGGTGACATAAAATCCCACACTATCACCCATTGTCAATGACCCATATCAATTCAATCATAATCCAGTTGTCCCACTCTCTCCTCACAGTCTAGTTTCAATCACAACCAAGAGGTAAAAATGCGAACAAAAACAAAGTTTCTGGAAAGGCTCAGCAGGTCTGGCAGCATCTGTGAAGGAGAAAACAGAGTTAATGTTTTGGGTCCAGTGACCCTTCCTCCGAACTGATGGTGCCTGGGAAAACGTCAGTTTATATGCAGAAAATAGGGAGGTGGGTGGGGTAGAGAGTAAACGATAAGATAGAGCCCAAAGAGAGAGAAAGACAAGCTCTATCTTATTGTTTACTCCCTACCCCTCCCACCTCCCTATTTTTTGCATATAAGCTGACGTTTTCCCAGCCACCATCAGTTCTGAGGAAGGGTCACCGGACCCGAAACGTCAACTTTGTTTTCTCCTTCACAGATGCTGCCAGACCTGTTGAGCTTCTCCAGCAACTTTGTTTTTGTTCCTGATTTTCAGCATCTGCAGTTCCTTTGGTTTTTTTTAGATAAAAATGTGAGCTGAGCAAGTGGCTGAAATGAGTAATGCGAGACTTGGAATGGAGCAACTGTACAGGGCAACTTGAAGATGAAATTGGAGCAGCTGACGAGAGAGAGAGGCTGGAAGGTGGCCAAAGAGTAGGATTAAGCAGGTCTTGTTCTGAGTGGCAGACAGTGGCTAGTGGAATACTGCAGAGATCAGTGTTTGAGCTCCAGCTAGTCACAAAATATAATAATGATTTAGATGAGGAAATACATGTAATATCCCCACTTTTGCAGATGACACAAAGCTATTTAGGACAGTATGCTGTGAGGAGAATGCAGAGAAGCTTCACTGTGATTTGGACAAATCAAATGAGTGGACAAATACATAGTAGATGCAGAATGATGTGGATAAATAAATCCATTTTGGTAGCAAAACAGGCAGGCCGATTATTATCTGAATGGCAGTAGATTCTGAAAGGGGATCTATTTCAAGGCCTGGGTGTCCTCATACACTAATCACTTGAAGTAAACATGCAGGTGTATCAGATGCTGAAGAGGGCAAATGGTACGTTGGCCTCCATAGCAAAAGGTTTTGAGTACAGGAGCAGGGATGTCTTACTGGAATTGTATGGGGTACTTGTAAGATCACACAGAGAATAGTCTGCGCAGTTTTGGTCTCCTTATCCGAGAAAGGATGTTCTAGCTATTGAGGGAGGTTTATTAGACTAATTTGTCCATTGAAGGGATGGATGCGCCTGGAAAAACTGGATTGATTAAGACCATATTACTGTAGTTTAGAAGATTGTGGGGGGATCTCAGAAACTTGTAAAATTTCAACAGGATTAAAGCGGATTGATGCAGGAAGGACATTCTTGTTGATCAGGGAATCCAGAACCAGGGGTTATTGTCTCAGGATATAGGGCGGACCATGTATGGCTGAGATGAGGAGAAATATCTTCACCGAGACAGCAGTAAGCCTATGGAATTCTCTGCCACAGCGAAGTGTTGAAGTCTTTGAAGAAAAATTTAAGTACAGTTCTTGGGACTAAAGCGATCAAAGGATCTGGAGAGAAAGCAGAAGCAGGGTACCAAGTTGGATCATCAGCTACAATCATACTGAATGGTGCAGCAGACTCGAAGGGCCAAATGATCTACTCTTGCTCCTATATTCTGTGTTCCTATAAAATGAAACAACTAAGCAGGGGAGGGCAGAGATGTGAACAGAGCAGCTGAATAGGGCAAGGTGAGGCAGAAGGCGAGATAAGACAGAGAATAGTGGAGCTAATGAAGGTGAGGCAAGGCTGGGAACTGAGTAACTGAAGAGAGTGAGGAGCCATCTGGGAATAGTATGACTGAACAAGCCAAGGTAAACTGAAGCAGAAAGCTGACTGGCTGAATCCTGTAAGATGAGGCTGGTGGTGGAATGGCCAAAGAGGCAAAGTACAGTAGAACAGCTAATGAGGGTGAGTTCATGAACAGTTTAAGCGAGTAAGGTGTGGGCAGGGCAAGAGTGGTCAAACAGGAAACAGAGTGGTTGAAATGGTTAAAATGAGGTGGGTTCATGAGCAGAATGGTTGAAGTGGTCAAGGTGAGATGCCTCTGGGAGCAGAGCAGTTGAAGAAGGGAAGGTGAAGTGAGGCTGGTGGTAAAGCAATTGAGTGGAGAGAGTGCGATAATAAAGTGTAGAGCTGGATGAACACAGCAGGCCAAGCAGCATCTTAGGAGCAGAAAAGCTGACATTTCGGGCCTAGGCCCTTCTAGGCCTGAAATGTCAGCTTTTCTGCTCCTAAGATGCTGCTTGGCCTGCTGTGTTCATCCAGCTCTACACTTTGTTATCTCCGATTCTGAAGCATCTGCAGTTCCTTTTATCTCTGAGTGGAGACAGTGAGACAAGTCTGAGAGAAGAGGTCAAAGTTGGAAGGGTGAGAAGAGCCTTAGAGGGGATTAGAGTAGCTGAAGAGCTTGAGGAGATATATGATTTGGAACAGTGCAGTTAAAAGAGAGAAAGGTAAAGCAAGAGTCTAATTAATATTTCCTTATTCTGCTTGTTTTTAATCACACTGGAATAGAGACCTTCAAGCAAGCAGTAATGCTGCTCATGCAAATGCAAAACTGAGTGGAGCAGATCATAACAATGAGAAGCTGACTTTCAGATGACCATTGTGACAGCTTTCCACATTATAGTCCCCAAACCCTAACAGCCCCTTCTACCATTTTTCCCACCCTATTTTATCTCCCATTTCAACCTGTTTTTGCCCCACTGATTTTAGTTTTTTTCTACCCTGGCTTTATCTTTTCTCCCCTCATCCAGTTTCTTTTGACCTACATCCCTGATTCATTTCACACCCTCTCTCAATTCAACATTTTCTAGTTTTTTGGCCCTGATTGGTTTGCACCTATACCTCAACACCACCCTCGGGATAGTCTGAGGGCTCTCTGCTTCTTTCTTGAACGGCAGCTCTGAATAGTCCCATCTACCAACCACCCTCCTCTGCCTAGTTAAGATAGCAACCCTACTCTGCTTAGTTAAGATTATTCTCACTTTGGACAATTTCTGCCTAAAATTGTCAAATAAAATATGTGGCAATGGATAGTTGATTATCCTAATTGTGCCTGACTTTTTGTAGCACATGTGGTATGTTCCTTGTTCCAGTCTTAATGATTGACTCCCATTTCATTTCTGACTCTGTAGGTGCTGGCTTCTAAATTTGTCCTAAACTGGAAACTGAACTTAGAGTCTATCGGCTCTAGAGTTGAAATATAGATTACTGCTACTGAAATTTCTATCTGTAATAAGAGTTGATGATGGAAAGCAAATAATTGGCAATATTTGAAACCAGTAACAAGTAAATTCTGAACTACATGATTTCCAGATGCGGTGACTAAACGGTGCACGTGATGGAAAAGTGCTGGATCCTACCAAAAGTGGGAAATGACCCAAATGGTATGAAACGCTTTGTAAAGTGTTATCCTTCGAATTGCCCCTTATATTCAGGCTATGAAAGAACACGTTTTCTCTTTAATGTTGAGAAACAAAACAAATTTCTGATCCTGAAGGTGCAGCCAAGTTTTTATCCACTAAACATGTGACAAAAATAAATAAAAACACCCATGATGATCTGAAACCTTGCCAAAAGCTACTGGAAATCACTAAACATGCAACAGACCTTTGGATTTTATCAGAATCAGTCAACATAACCTTAAACTGCATTACTTGGCAACATGGTGATAACAGATGAGACTTTTAAGAAGTTTTTTTCCAAAGCATTTCTGATGTTTTCATACAATTTTGTGATCTACTTTGAGATTAAATCAGTCACTAATGAGGTTTAGTAAACAAGTGCCAACTGTTAGATGGTTGTAACATAAACTTACAATTTTTATATGAAACCTCTTGATTTACAGTTTGTTGGGTTGGCACGTTGGTATACTGACATAATACTTCTACATATCCATGAGTTCACAAAATGCTCAACAAAGCAAATTCAGTTTGCACAAAACCAAGATGTGCTGTCTGCCAAATTGAAAAGGTCAAATGCTAAATGGATTCATTTTCTTTTTGTTTAAGTCAAAGTAGAACGAACACAATGTTCCAAACAGTAGAAGTTGAAAGTGTTTTCAGAATGTGGGATATGGAATTTATCCTACTTAAGGCTGACAGAAAATTCTCATGAACATTCAAATTGTTCACCAGAACAGATCCCTTTTAATAAGCCCAAATCATGAATATACCAACATTTTGGGCTAAAATTTCTGTTCAGTGTCAGGACCTTATGCTAGTGCCAATTCTGGAGGTCACATTGGAACCAGTGACCATAATTCTATTAGTTTTAAAATGGTAAAGAATAAGGATAGACCTTGTATAAAAGTTACAGTTCTAAATTGGAGCATGGGCCAATTTTGACAGTATTAGACAGGGATTTTCAAAGGTTGATTAGGATAGGCTGTTCGCAGCTAAAGGGATAACTGGAAAATGGGAGGCTTTCAAAAGAGACATAACGAGAGTTCAAAAACAGTATGCTCTATTAGAGTGAAGGGCAAGGCTGGTAGGTGTAGAGAACACTGGATGACTAGAGATTTTGAGGCTCTGGTGAGGAAACACAAGGAGGCAAATGGAGCTGGGATTAAGGGTTGTAACCAGTAGAATGGTGAAACTAGACGGCGAAAGTGTGCTCCTTCAATCTCACTTTAAACACTATGATTTTTTTTCTATTGTTCAGGGGAAAATAATTGCTATTTGTACTGGACATCATAAGATTAATGGAAAGTACTACTGATTTTTTAACTCCAGAAGAAGCCAGTGAAATGCTGCTTTTTCTTCTCCTTTTTTAAATACATTGAAGTGTGATTACCAGCCTTTTCTGAAATGATTAGTTTACTGGGGCATAGTTATGCAGACATCATCAGGCTTTTGGCAACTCATCCTATAAGACTAGGACAATGGATGGGATAGAGAAAGCATTATATGCAAGATCAATGCCTTCCAGAATTTAACATACGCTGAACAATATTTTTCTCTGTACTCAGCTTATGGATGCCGAGGTCAACTATACCAACTTCTCAGTGATGTGATATTGGCTAACTTAACACTTACCAATGCTCAAATATGGCATCATCATGGCTCAATGATTTAGAATGTCATATGGTGTGCATTTACAAATATAATGACTTCCTGAGCTAGTTTTTGCGGGACTAACAAAGAACAAAGAAAATTACCAGTAGTGTTCCGTAGGGACCACTGTTGTTTGTGATACACATAATTGTGTACAAGAACAGGCCCTTCGACCCTCCAAGCCTGCACCAATCCAGATCCTCTAGCAAAATCTGTTGCCTATTTTCCAAGGATCTGTATCCCTCTATTCCCTGCCCATCTATCTGTCTAGATACATCTTAAATGACGCTATCGTGCCTGACTCTACCACCTCTGCCGGAAATGTGTTCCAGGCACCCACCACCCTCTGCATAGAGAACTTTTCACGCATAACTCCCTTAAAAGTTTTCCCCTCTCACCTTGAAACTGTGATCGCTAGTAACTGAGTCCTCCAGTCTGGGGGAAAGCTTCTTGCTATCCACCCTGTCTATACCTCTCATGATTTTGTAGACCTGTAGATCAGGTGCCCCCTCAACCTCCAACTTTCTAATGTAAATAATCCTAATCTACTCAACCTCTCTTCATAGCTAGCGCCCTCCATACCAGGCAACATCCTGGTGAATCTCCCCTGCACCCTCTTCAAAGCATCTACATCTTTTTGGTAATGTGGCGACCAGAACTGTACATAGTATTCCAAACGAGGTTGAACCAAAGTCCTATACAACTGTAACATGACCTGCCAACTCTTGTACTCAATATCCCATCCAATGAATGAAAGCATGCCATATGTCTTCTTGACCACTCTATCGAACTGCATTGCCACCTTTAGGGTACAATGGACCTGAATACCCAGATCTCTCTGTGCATCAATCTTCCCCAGTGTTTTTCCATTTACCATATGGTTCGCTCTCGAATTAGATCTTCCAAGATGCATCACCTCACATTTGCCTGGATTGAACTCCATCTGCCATTTCTCGACCCAACTCTCCAATCTATCTATATTCTGCTGCATTCTCTGACAGTCCCCTTCACTATCTGCTACTCCACCAATCTTAGTGTCATCTGCAAACTTGCTAATCAGACCATCTATACCTTCCTCCAGATCATTTATGTGTATCACAAAAAACAGTGGTCCCACACGGATCCCTACGGAACACCACTGGTCACAGTTCTCCATTTTGAGAAACTCCCTTCCAATACAACACTCTGTCTCCTGTTGCCCAGCCACTTCTCTATCCATCTGGCTAGTACACCCTGGATGCCATGTGACTTCACTTCCCCCCCCTACCATGGGGAACCATATCAAATGCCTTATCATAGTCCATGTATATGATATCCACAGCCCTTCCCTCATCTATCAACTTTGTCACTTCCTCAAAGAATTCTATCAAGTTGGTTAGGCATGACCTTCCCTGCACAAAACCATGCTGCCTGTCACTAATAAGCCCACTTCCTTCCAAATGTAAATAGATCCCATCCCTCAGTATCTTCTCTGGCACCTTCCTCATCACTGACATTAGGCTCGCAGTCTATAATTACCTGGATTATCCTTGCTACTCTTCTTAAACAAGGGGGCAACATTAGCAATTCTCCGGTCCTCCGGGACCTCACCTGTGCTCCAGGATGCTGCAAAGATATCTGTTAAGGAGCCAGCTATTTCCCCTCTCACTTCCCTCAGTAACCTGGGACAGATCCCTTCCAGACCTGGGAACTTGTCCACCCTAATGCCTTTTAGAATACCCAATGCTTCCCCCCTCCTTATGCCAACTTGACCTAGAGTAATCAAACATCTATAACTAACCTCAACATCCATCATGTCCCTCTCCTCAGTGAATACCGATGCAAAGTACTCATTAAGAATCTCACTCATTTTCTCTGACTCCTCGCATAACTTCCCTCTTTTGTCCTTGAGTGGGCCAACACTTTCTCTAGTTACCCTGTTGCTCCTTAGGCATGAATAAAAGGCTTCGGGATTTTACTTAACCCTGTTTGCCAAAAATATTTTGTGACCCCTTTTAGCCCTCTTAATGCCTTGCTTCAGATTGGTCCTACTTTCCCGATATTCTTACAAAGCTTCGTCTGTTTTCAGTCACCTAGACCTTATGTATGCTTCCTTTTTGCTCTTTGCTAGTCTCTCAATTTCACCTGTCATCCATGGTTCCCTAATCTTACCCTTTCTATCCCTCATTTTCACAGGGACATGTCTGTCCTGCAGTCTAATCAACCTCTCTTTAAAAGCCTCCCAACATATCAAATGTGGATTTACCCTCAAACAGCTGCTCCCAATCCACATGCCCCAGCTCCAGCCGAATTTTGCTATAGTTGGCCTTCTCCCAGTTCAGCACTCTTCCTTTAGGAAAACGCTCGTCTTTGTCCATCAGTATTTTAAAACTTACAAAATTGTGATCACTATTCCCAAAGTAATCCCCTACTTAAACTTCAACTACCTGTCCAGGTTCATTCGCCAACACCCGGCCCGGTATGGCCCCTTCCTGAGTTGGACTATTTATATATTGCTATATAAAACCCTCCCGGATGCTCTTTACAAATGCTGCTCCATCTAAACTCCTTACAATAAGTGATTCCCAGTCAATGTCGGGAAAATTAAAATCTCCCATCACCACCACCCTCTTGCTCCCACATCTTTCCATAATCTGTCTACATATTTGTATCTCTATCTCACGCTCGCTGTTGGGAGGCCTGTAGTACAGCCCCATCATTGTTACCGCACCCTTCCTATTTCTGAGCTCTGCCCATATTGCCTCACTGCTCGAGTCCTCCATAGTGCCCTCCTTCAGCACAGCTGTGATATCCCCTTTGACCAGTAATGCAACTCCTCCACCTGTTTTAGCTCCCTCTCTATCCCGCCTGAAGCATCTATATCCTGGGATATTGAATGTTCAAGTTTTATTGCTCATATCATTTGCAGAAGTATTTTATAGAAATATTTGTTCACAGTAAACATGTTGTTGAAAATTTGCTTTACCTGTCCAGATGTATTCAGAACTGAAGCCAAAGCCAAATCCATGCGAAATCACAAGTGGCTGTAAGTAGTTCTGGAGCTCAGGCTTTACGTACAAGAATGCGCAACCTTTAGGACTACACAGCCATTTATGGCAATTGGATGTATAGTAATCAGCACCTAGACAGCTGAAATACAGAATTATTATAGTTATTCAAATATTTAATCATTTGATGGCAATACAATTTTAGGAAGGTCATAATGATAAGCAGTTACAGTTCTTAGAATTAAGGGGATCAAAGGGTTTAGGGAGAAGGTAGGAACAGGGTACTGAGTTTGATGATCAGCCATGATCATATTAAATGGAAGAGCAGGCTCAGAAGCCTTAGTGGCCTTGAAATAACTCCACAGAGGCTAGTATTCCGTCATGAAGTCGCCCTTTATTTACACGTTGAAAGTCCTTGACACAGGTCTGGCTCTCTCAAAGCAAGCTTTCACAGTGTCAGAATATTTGACACTCCTCTTTATATGTCAGCCAGGGTGCCCTGATTGGATTAGATTAACAGCCTCAATCAGGGAACTCATGTTCTATAAGGTCCACCTGACCAACGTTGTTACAATCACAGCTGACCTTTGGCCCTTTTCTACATTACCATGTTTCTATATCATGTAGCTATTTTGGACCAACAGCCCAGAAGTTTTAAGTTCTAACAGCCGCCTGATTGAGACTGTTTCAAGAGGTCAAAGCGATTAAATCATCCAGAAATGCAATAATATTGTCATCACCAAATGATTTGGATGAGAATATAAGGAGCATCATTAGAAGCATGTGGATGACACCAAAATCGGTGGTTATAATAGTCAGTGAAGAAGGTTATCTAAGAGTACAATGGGGTCTTGATCACCTTGGCCAAGAAGTGACAAATGTAGTTTATTTTAGATAAGGGGAAATGTTGTATTTTGGTGAGACAAACCAGTGTATGACTTTACACAGTTAATGGTAGGACCTTGAGGAGGGTTGTCGAATAGACAATCCTAAGGGGAGCAGGGATATAGTTCCTTGAAAGTGGTGTCACAGGCAGACAGGGTGGTGAAGTAGGCATTTGGCACGCTTGTCTTGATCAGTCAGCGCATTGTGTACGGGAGTTGAGATGTCATGTTACAGGTGTACAAGACATTGGTAAGGCCACACTTGGAGTACTGCTTGTAATTCTGGGGTCTTCCTGCCATAGCAAGGGTTTTATTAAACTTGAAAGGGTGCAAAAGGATTTACAAGAATGTTGCCGAGACTAGGAGATTTGAGTTAGGGGAGGCTGGACAGTCTGGAACAGTTTTTCCCTGGAGTGTAGTAGGTGAGGGGCAAACTTATAGAGCTTTATAAAATTATGAAGGGTATAGATAAGGTGAATAGTCAGGATCTTTTTCCCAAAGTAAGAGAGTCCAAAGCTAGAGATTTAAGGTAAGGGGGCAAGAGTTAATTAAAAGGAACCTCAGGGGGTGGAATGAACTGCCAGAGGAAGTGGTAGATGCAGGTAAAATTACAACATTTATTTGAGGTTTGGACTGGTACATGAATACGAAAGGTTTAGAGGAATATGGGCCAAACACAGGCGAATGGGACTAGTTTAATTTACGAAACCTGGTCGATAGGTCTGTTTCCATGCTCTATAACTCTATGACTATGAGGTAAATTGCTGTAGGTTTACTTGCCTGAGTTTCAGATCCATTACACCTAGTGAATGTGCTCCATCTATAAGTACCCGTGTACCCCTACCAGATATATAAGAGATTTCAAAAATTAAAAATGCTACTCAAATTACAGGTATATTCACAATAAATTTGCTTAGCAATATTATGTAATAAATATAGAAGAATGGTGCACTTGTTATACACATACAAATCAGAATCATGGTTCTTGGACTGAAATGGTTCCCTGACTATGGCAGGATGAGTTAAGTCAGGCCTATACTTTCTGGAGCTGAAAAGAATGCGAGATAAAGGCATTGAAAGAACCAAGATTTTGAACAAGTTTGACAAGACAAACATTGAGATGCTTTTTTGCTCCAAATGTCTAATCTAGAATGCAGGGGCACAGCCTCAGGATAAGAAAGGGATTTAGGCTGAGACGAAAAGCAATTTCTTCATTCAGAGGTTTATGAAACATTGGAATTTTCTAACCCAAAAGACTTGGAGGCTGCTTCATTGAATATTGTTATGGAGATGTTTTATCCAAAATATTAATTTATAATAAAACAATATTTATTACGTTGATTGAACACACACACACACACACACACACACACATATAACTTGTTTCAGAGATAGTAGGAATCCCTATATTTAACTTGAACTGTTTGGAAAGAATGCTCTGTAAAACTAAAGATACAGCAGCAATAATGTTACAATTGCAAGGGACAGGCTTGTCTTGGATGAAGATGCCACATGTACATGATTTTCAGAAACAGGTCATATGACTCACCTTGTAGATGAAAAGAGATATTAGATTTCAACACAGTCAGTCAGAGAAGAAGCTTGTATGGAGCAAATGACTTTGCACTCTCTTGTCTCAGAACCCATGCTCTTCAAAATATCAGAGTTGAAAACCCACTGGAAGGCTTCATCACTGCAAGTGAAAGGTTCTTAAAGGGGAATTCAAAATCTACAACATTGTCTCCAGAAACACAAATTCAGGTAGCCATTTCTGATGCAGCAAGAGACCACAACACCAACATGTTGTGGGGAAGGTTATTTCAGCTACAGAGACAATCTATGAATGTTTTTATTCTAAATTTATGTTACTTGACCAAAGTACATTTAAGATATAACTTTACAGAGTTTTGTTTTTCTCAGTCTTAGAGCTATTGTGTATATTCATGTGTGTTTTTCAGGAAGGCAGGTTCATACATTTGTACAGTTAAAATCTTTTGTTCATTTTTACATTTTCATTTGAATACATTTTGTTTGCAGTTAACTAGCTCGTTATTTGGTTCTGAAGGAACCTGGTTGCATGTTTCTGACATTTACCTATACTTGGCAATATCACCTTACTTTTTAAACTCAAATTTTGATGTGACCAACGGAGGAATAGTGCAAGGAGAGGAATCTGTTCGTCACTCTGAGCTAGATCATAACAACACTATCAAGGCTGGGATGGAGATTCCACGATTCTTTGTGAGGCAAAACAACTTAGTATCTTTATTCATATTAAAGTCTGTCAATCACAATGTTAAGCTTTATTAAATGTCTTTCTTGAGGTAAGTGAAACAAATGGTGGTTATTAATCATCTGAGCACACATAAATCAGGAGCAGGTATAATAACAGGTGTTGGATGAGAGGGGTAAGACTGAGAACATCAATAAATTCTGTCCACAAAAATAAAAGCTTGTGTGTCTTGCTCTCTGTCTCAACTAATGGCTCGGACTATATTAACACTGCACTGGCTATTGGTTTATGCTACATCTTTTGTCAGCCTAACTGTGACTTGTTTTCCACTTTTTACCCAGATGCCAATGTGAATTAGTAAGCAGTAATATGAAAAAAAATCTATTCCTATGATGTCAGTTATACCATATAGCAGTTAAAGTATTTTGAAGCAAAGAACCTAACATTTTTATTATTTTCAGTGCTTTTGAGCAAAAGAATTTAGCATACATTTTTCTATGAACTAAATTTATATAGATTGGTTTTAGCTAAGGGTATCTTTACTCAATGTTAGCTATACATCACTAAATTTCTCTCTGGTTGTATAGACCACGTTTCCAGAGAGAAGGGAGTCAGTTCATCCAGTTTCACCCATGCTCACTTTTATTTACTATTTACCAGAGCACATGTAACACGGGCTGGTGCCAATAAGCTAGATTCAACTGTGCCTCCCTACAGTAAAATTACTAAAAAAAAATAAAATGTATCTCCTACTTCAAGATACTAAGTTTCAATGATCTGGTATTCAGCTTCTACAGTCTGGCTAGCCATTCTGAGCTTGGAACAAGCATTTCTTGTCTTATCACAGTAGAAACTCAAGAGTGGAAATTGTGCAAGATCAGACAAGGTACTTAAGGGGTGAACACTCGACTATCACGCAGCTTGCAGTGAACTCTACCTATCGTCTACTGCTTAAACTGAGTTGTTTTATAGTGGTGAGGAAGTTCCAGGCATCTAAATGGAGTCATATGAAACATGCTCCATGTTAAAAGAGGATGGGGAGGATGTTGATAATGGCCAACAAACTTAAGCCTGAATTTTTACAATAATGGAGAGCCTCTCCATCATTGACAGACATGGCTAAAAACTCAGAAGTCCCCCTCCTAATAACTACCATTTTTGCAGGAGCAGAAATGGGGATGGATCAGGTTTCCCACATTTTGTTTTGCTGAAACACTAGCTCACAATAATCTGCAGCTATCTTTTATGTGATTTTGGTGGCCTGAGTGTCTGAAATATGAAATGCACAGATTAGACCTGGAAGGAGAAGATCTGACCTCTGTGGATTTTAGGTTAAGATACTGTTCTGGAGAGTTAGGTACCTCTTTGGAGAAGGTCATGTACCCTTTGATGGAGGAATCCCTTTGCGATTGTTGTAAAAAACAGTCGCTGGAAATGTGAAGATGTACTGTCAAAAGTATCAAGGCATTTAAAAATCCTGTATTTTAATCCGTTGAAAAAATTGTCTGTAGACTTAAAAAATACTTGCTGTTTCACTCTCTTCATTCAGATAAGCCTGAATGCTAACCATTAGCTGATTAATATTCAATAACTGATTTGACTCCCTTATATTATTAGATCACAGTGCTTTCAGTTTCAGTTTGATTGACACTTTGAAGATGGACTGTGAACTCCAACGTTTGTTGTGATAAGGGATTATGCACTGGAAAAAAATCTCTTAGATTATAAAGGTGCAGAGAGTTACAGGGAATGAATGAGAAGTATGCAATAAACACAGCACATGAAACATTGTCAGAAGGTAAAATAACAGGTATAAGGCATAAGGCAAATAGAGATTTATAAACAAGTTAAAATGAACAACAACTTGATATCCAAATTTCAATTTTGATACAGTACTGAGCAGAAGAAATTAACAACTTGTATTTATGTAGTATCTTTACTGTAACAAACCATGTCAAGACAATTTATAAAAAAAGAAAAAGCCAAAACAAACGCAATGGTATAATTTAGGTTGTTTACAAGTATGTGGCATAACTTGATACCATTATTCTAAGTGGAAAGGAAAAATTCTTCCTTTAATATCAGTTAAATTCGACAAGATGTTAGACAATGTAACACAAAGTATATTAATAGTGCATTGTTCACGATGGGTTTGATTTAATTCAAACTCTGAATGTTACAAACCGCTGTTTTATTTATCTTGAGATAAACTGTCTCTGTGAAGGAGGAAGAATATGATAAAAATGTTTTTGAACATAACTAATTTTATACCATAACTTTTCCTCCGCAGGGCTGCCAACCCTTAGGAATGTCTTGGAGTCTTCTGAAAATAAAGATTAATATACAGCACACTGTAACAAGCAGTGGTGTTAAAAACATTTGCCTTTAAATTTCTTTGAATAATTTATTATTTGCGGTGGACAAAAAAAAGAGAAGTTTGGCCTGACAGCCAAGGTTAACCCAATTGGAAACACTAGAGTCTGCTGGTTTTCTAACTGGGATGGAAAGATGGCATGCTTGGAAGATTGACCAATGGAAGGATTGTCAGATTTGGTTCGAGTCTGAAATGTCATATGCTGCAGCCTGCTGGAACAGACCAAACCAAACCTGGCAACCCTAATCCTCTTCCTTAAGGAATTATAAAACTTACTGCATGAGTGAAATGAATTTTCTCCTACATTACCTTTGGTGACAAATGTCAATGATTTCTGGTAATGGATTTGTAAATGACGCATCGCTGGGAATGTGATCAAACACAGCCAGTTTTGTCCCAGGCTGCAAAGACTCCTTCACTTTTGTGATAATCTAAGCAACAGAAATAAAATCTGGTTAAATCTGTTGTATGTTGCAATGTTTCTCAAATTTTAGGATAAAACATTTCTAACGTTCAATCTATAAATTTCCCAGCCTGTCAAATTCAATGATAAGAAACTTCAATCATCATTAACGATGGATACAGGTCTAGAAATTGGACTGCAGGCTACCTGTTTCTCAAGGACTAATTGGACTATAAGACCCCACTATGCTAGTTAAGGAAGTATGCAGACATTTCTGGTCATAAGCACTTAGTTCATCATAGTGGGTAAGGGAAAAGACATAAGTTATTCTGTACCTGTGGCTGAAACAAGTCAGGACATATGCAAGTAAGAGCCTTGTCAGCTTTGTTTCAGGTCCCTCTTCCACAGTGGCCTGGACTCGGTGAACGAAGCTCTTGTCATTGCCTGCAACTATGTTTTGCAACTCACCCTGAATGAGGACAGTCATCATGCATTTTTTGATGACATTAAAGGGGACGATTCTGCTGCTCCTTGCCCACCATATTGCTGATCACTAACCCTTAATCTCCAACCCTTACCTCCTTCCCTCCATACAACTGCTGACTCCAGTCTCAACTCCTTTGTCTGTCCCAGGTCCTGATCACCAGCTTTGTGTTCTCGGAAGCTCGAAGATTTCCGAGCCCTGGTTCCAATTTCTGGGAAGCCAGCCTCAGATCTCATCATTCTGAAGCAGTGAAAATATCTTGCACAGCTAAAAGTTGTTTGAGTTCCTGACTGGTTGTGAATCTGGACCAATTTTAACACATACAGTGTTCATTTGGGTTAGACAACGATACCGTTCTGATAATTACAATGGTATTTCATACAGCTGAAAATCAATTTTTTTAATAAATATTGTTCACAGTGTTCATATTTCCAATAAAAAAATGTTTCAATAGGTCAACAACCTGGAAAATATTTCCTTTGTGTATTTTATGTCAATTCATAGTAACAGCCCTGGAGAGGGGAAGAGTGGAAGTTTGAAACAAAAACAGAAAATACTATAGAAATTAAGCAGATCCGGCAGTATATGTGAATTTTTCCAGCACTTCCAGTTTTTATTTTAAATTAGACCGAGCGACAGCTCTATGCATATGAGGGCGCTAAGAGAAGATGGTGCCACTAGTGGCACCTTACAGGAGACCACTGAATATCTTCCTGCACTGTTTGCAGTTGTGTTCTTATCTTTAAGTCTTTCCAAAAGTGTCGAAAGGTTGTAATCAGTGTGCACAACTGTCTTCGATACACTGTTTCCAATATAAACATTAAAATCTCGTAAGGCCAGTACCAAGCTCAATAACTCTTTCTCAATGGTTGGGTATTTTCTCTGAGGAATATTGAACTTCTTTGAAAAATATCCGATTGGCCTTTCAGTTCTACAATTACCCCCTGTAACAACACAGCTCCAACCCCTACATCACTTGCATCGATAGTGACATAGAACATAGAACAGTACAGCACAGTACAGGTCCTTTGGCCCAAGACGTTGTGCCGAGGTGCCGACATATTATCCTGCAAAGAGCAATTTACCCTAAATACTCTACATTTTACTATCCTCCGTGTGCCTATCCAAGAGTCACTTAAAAGTCTCCAAAGTATCTGACTCTGCTACCACTGCTGGCAGTGCATTCCACATGCCCATGCTTTGTATGAAGAGGCTTCAAGAAGTTTGGCATGGCTAAAACTGGTGCAGTGATAAATTCTCAAATGCCTCCTGGCATTGGTTTGTCCACCAAAATTTTGCATTTTTCTTTAACAAATCTGTCAGAATTACCTCCACACTACTCAAGTTTGATACAAATGTCCTGTACAATCCACTCAGTCTCAAAAATCAGAGCACTTCCTTCTTCAAGGATCATCTTGGAAATACCTCAATGGCCTTCATCTACACATTCCTTGATGCCACATCCGTCTGTGCCCGATGTTGTGTCCTAATAACATCACTTCCACCTTCGCAAATTCTGTCTTTGCCAAATTTATGACCAATTTTGTCTTCTTTAGGTTCTCAAAGAGTTCTGCCAAATGCACCATGTAATCTTTTCACAAAAGTCTATAGATCTCTAAGTCACCTACATAGATGGCACAATTAGTCAATCCTGCCACAACTCTAATGATAAGTCTTTGAAATGTGGCTGGAGTGCTCTTCATTCCAAATGGCATTACTTTAAATTGCTGTAGCCCATGTGGAGTTACAAAAGCAGAAACTTCCTTTGTTCTCTCCGACAAAGGAACTTGCCAGTAAACACAAAGTAAGTCCAACTCTGTGAATGTAAGAGGCTTGTCCAACTTCTTCCACACAATCTTCCAGCCGTGGAATTGGGTATGAGTCTGATTTAGTCATCGAGTTCACTTTCTGATAATCCTGGCAGAGTTATTGAGTACCATCAGATTTGGGAACAACACGATCGGCGAACTCCAATTGCCGTGACTCGGCTCAATAATGTCTTCTTGGGGCATTGCTTCCACTAAGTTCTGTGCCTGTGTTGCTTTGAGAGGATTAAGCCTGTAAGGGGTTGTTCATCGGAATTGCATTCCCTACATCAACCCCATGTACTATGGCATTAATCCTCCCCATTCTACCGTTGCATATGTCTTCATTGTGCTGCAATAAGCCTTTCAATTCAGTTCGCTGTTCTGGGACAAATAGCTTACCAGCTTATCCAATTCTTTCAGGGCTTCCTCATTATTCAATTTATTCTGAGGCACATCAGAATCATTTGGATTTGATGCCTCGCTCTGAGGGGCAGTAATTAATACCTGTTTCTCTGGTTTCCTTTCTCTGTCATAGTAAGGTTTCAGCACTATCACAGGACAAACCCGATAATTTTTTTTTCCTATCTGGCATCTTTATCAAATAATTCACCTGACTTAAGTTCTTTTCAATCTGATAGGGACTACTAAACATTGCTTTGAAGGGATCTCCTACACCACTGATAACAGCACCAATACTTTATCCCACAAAGGCAGACGTATGAATTTATGTACTGTGCCATCTTCAAATGTTGTCCAGTTAATTCACTGACTCTAAGTAATCTCTCACCTCAGATACATAATCGATTTGTGAAATCTCTGACTTTGGGCCTATCAACTTTTCCTTAATTAATTTTAAAGGCCCTGTTACTTCATGTCTGAAGATCAATTCAAATGGAATAAACGAAGTTGATTTATTTGGGGGCATCCCTAAGAGCAAATAAGATAAATGGGATACCTTTATCCCAATCATTTGGGTAATCCTTGGAATAAGCCTTCAGTATGGTCTTTAGGGTTTGATGCCACCTTTCCAATGCTCCCTAGGATTCAGGTGGTATGCACTAGATGTAAAGTGTGGATGCTTCAACTATCCATGACCTCCTTAAACAGTTTGGCAGTAAATTTGGACCTTTGGTCTGATTGAATCTCCCTGGGTAGTCCATAACAGGCAAAGAAAGCAAGCAACTCCTACTCAACCTTCTTTGCCTTGACATCCCATAATGGAATTGCCTCCACAAGTCTGGTAGACACATCCATTAGGATTAACAAATACTGGTTCCCATTTTTGGTTTTAGGAATGGGACCTACACAATCATAGCCCACATGAAAGGTTCTTCAAATGCAGGAATTGGCATCAAAGGCGTTGGTTTTATTACTGCCTGTGGCTTTTCTACCATTTGACACGTATAACAGGTACGGCAAAATTCAACCACACCTTTATATAATCCAGGCCAACTGAAATGCTTAAGTATCTTAGCATGAGTCTTCATCACTCATAGATGACCTCCTACAGGCAATTCGCATGCTGCCGGCAATACTTCCTGTCTGTTTGCTACCAGCAATCTAGTGAACTTCCCCCCATTTCTCCTCTGCACTAACCTGCCAAAACCTCTGTTTCCGTCTTAAGATTTTATCCTTAAGGTAATTCTGGATTACATTCTCTGAGTAGGACTGATGATATAAATCTTTTATTGTCTCATCTTTTTGTTGTAACTCCATTAGTCTTTCAGAACTAAATACTCTGCCTGCTTAGATTCTTCCTTTACTATTTCATCAAACAGAGTGTCAGCTAACTGGACCTCAACTCCTTCATCTTTCTCTTTGGTTTTCCCTTCTTGCTTTAACTTATGACTGGGATCTTGACATCAGAGAGTTTGGAAAAATTCCAGGGTATTTTTCTTTTAACTCTCCAGTTCCCTGGTTTTCTTTCAGCTTCTCCATTACAATGGACATTGCTTTTACCTTTGATCTGGGTAGGTCATTTCCAAGAACAAACTGTATTCCTAGAATAGACACTCTTTCAATCACTCCCACTGTCACTTCCCCAGTCTTGATTGGACTTTCTAGCCTTATCTTACACAGGGGAACTCAAAATCAATCTCCAATTATTCTACAGATTATCACTCTCTCAGGTACATTTTTTTTACAGCAGAGAGCGGCAGGAGTTGGGCAGAGTGAGGTCGGAGCAGAGAGACTGTTGGGAAGGCAAGTTATTACTATTTAAGCACTTACCTCGAAGCCAGCGGTCTTTTTACAGCAGAGAGCGGCGTGAGTTGGGCAGAAGTGAGGTCGGAGCAGAGAAGCTGTTGGGAAGGCAAGTGAGTGCTATTTAAGTAGAGAGTGTCGATCAGGGGCCTACAGGGAAAGTGAGTCACTACTTTAAGGTTTAAAAAACTTACCTCAACTGGCGGAGCCCTCTATTTCTGTTCCAGCAGCAGGAAGAGTGGGAGCTCCAACCAAGAAGGACTCTTTTGTGTCATTAAGGTAAGGGTTTTCAATTTATATTTCTTGTGTATCATGTGATTAATTAAAAGTTAAATTGGTTAATTGAATGAGACCGTAGCAGAGAAGTATGAGAAATTATTTAATACATAAATTGTAAAAGTTAACTAAATAAATAGTAATGGCTGGACAGGTGATGTGCTGTAGCTGTATGATGTGGGAGCTGGCTGATCCCATTGTGAACGGCAGCGACCACATCTGCAGCAAGTGTTGGTTGCTGGAAGAACTCCGATCAGAGTAAATGATCTGGAATCTGAGCTTCAAACTCTGCGGCACATCCAGGAGGGGGAGAGTTACCTGGACACTTTGTTTCAGGAGGCAGTCACACCCGGTAGATTAAGTATTTCAAATTCAATAAGTGTTCAGGGACAACAGGATGTGACTGTAAGTGAGGCAGGTAGGGGGATTCTGAGTTCAGGAGTGCAGGAGCCTCAGCCCTTGACTTTGACCAACAGATATGAGATTCTTGCTCCCTGTACGAATGAGGAAAAGGACTGTGGGCAGGATGAGCCAGCTGACCACGGCACCATGGTGCAGAAGGCTATTCAAGAGGGGGGAGCAAAAAGATAGGTAGTTGTTATAGAGGATTCTATTATTAGGGGAACAGATAGTATCCTATGCAAGCCGGATCGGGAGTCCCGCATGGTGTGTTGCCTGCCCGGTGCCAGGGTGCAGGACATCTCCAACCGGGTTGAAAGGTTATTGGAGTGGGAGGGGGAGGATCTAGTTATGGTCCACGTTGGGACTAGCAACATAGGCAAAGCTACGGTAGAGGACCTGTTCAGGGAGTATCAAGCACTAGGAAGAAAATTGAAGTACAGGTCCTCAAGGGTCATAATCTCTGGATTACTGCCTGAGCCACATGCCAATTGGCACAGGGAAAAGAAAGTTAGAGAAGTAAACACGTGGCTAAGGGATTGGTGAGGGAAAGAGGGATTCCATTTCATGGGGCATTGGCATCAGTTTTGGAATCGGGGGGATCTGTACCATTGGGACGGTCTCCACCTGAACCGATCTGGAACCAGTGTTCTAGCGAAAAGGATAAACAGGGTGGTCAGCAGGACTTTAAATTTCTGAGTCAGGGTAAGGGAAAACAACAGTGACAGGTAGTATGGAGTTAAATGGAAAGATAAGCAACAGGATAGCATGTGTACAGGTGAGTTTAAGCTCAAGGCAGACTAGGAAAGCAGCAAAAAGGAAGGATAACTTAGGACATCTTATGATTTCCAATATCTCTAATAATTATAAAGATAGTTAGCATTAAGGCACTTTACCTAAATGTTCGTAGTATTCGTAACAAAGTAGATGAATTAACGGCACAAATCATCTTGAATGATTATGATGTGATAGGCTTCATAGAGACATGGTTGCAGGGAGCTCAGGACGGGCAGTTAAACACCCAAGGATTTACAACATATCGAAAAGACAGGGAGGTGGGCAGAGGGGGCGGGGTTGCCTTGTTAGTTAAGAATGAAATTAAATCTATGGCACTGAATGACATCGGGTCAAATGATGTGGAATCTGTGTGGGTGGAGTTGAGGAACCACAAAGGCAAAAAAACCATAATGGGAGTTATGTACAGACCTCCTAACAGTGGTCAGGACCAGGGGCGCAAAATGCACCGGGAAATAGGTAGGGCTTGTCAGAAAGGCAAGATCATAGTGATCATGGGGGACTTCAATATGCAGGTGGGCTGGGTAAATAATGTTGCCGGAGGATCCAAAGAAAGGGAATTCATGGAATGCTTATAGGACGGCTTTTTGGAACAATGGAGCCCACAAGGGAGCATGCAATTCTGGACTTTTTAATGAGCCAGACTTTATAAAAGACCTTAAAGTAAGGGAACTGTTAGGAGGCAGCGATCATAATATGGTAGAGTTCAGTCTGCAGTTTGAAAGAGAGAAGGCAAAATCGGATGTAATGGTGTTATAGTTAAATAAAGGTAATTACAGGGGCATGAGAGAGGAACTGACGAAAATCGACTGGAAGCTGAGCCTAGTGGGGGAGACAGTGGAGCAACAATGGCAGGAGTTTCTGGGTGTAATTGAGGACACAGTACAGAGGTTCATCCCAAAGAAAAGGAAGATTACCCGGGGTGGGATTAGACAGCCAGCGCTGACAAAGGAAGTCAGGAAATGTATCAAAGAAAAAGAGACAGCCTACAAGGTGGCCAAGAGCACTGGGAAATCAGAAGATTGGGAAGGCTACAAAAACAAACAGAGGATAACAAAGAGAGAAATAAGGAAGGAGAGGATCAAATATGAAGGGAGGCTAGCTAGTAATATTAGAAATGATAGTAAAAGTTGCTTTCAATACATAAGAAACAAATGAGAGGCAAAAGTAGGCATTGGGCCGCTCCAAAATGATGCTGGAAGGCTAGTGATGGGAGATAAGGAAATCGCTGAAGAACTTAATAAGTACTTTGCATCAGTCTTCACAGTGGAAGACGTGAGTAATCTCCCAACAATTAAGGAGAGTCAGGGGGCAGAGTTGAGTATGGTAGGCATTACAAAAAAGAAAGTGCAAAAAGCTAAAAGGTCTAAAAATTGACAAATCTCCTGGCCCCGATGGGCTACATCCTAGAGTTCTGAGGGAGGTGGCTGAGGAAATAGCGGAGGCTTTGGTTGTGATCTTTCAAAAGTCACTGAAGTCAGGGAAAGTCCCAGATGATTGGAAAAATCACTGTTGTAACCCTCTTGTTCAAGAAAGGATCAAGGCAAAAGATGGAAAATTATAGGCCGATTAGCCTAACCTCGGTTGTTGATAAAATTCTAGAATCCATCTTTAAGGATGAGATTTCTAAATTCTTGGAAGTGCAGGGTCAGATTAGAACAAATCAGCATGGATCTAGTAAGGGGAGGTTGTGCCTGACAAACCTGTTAGAATTCTCTAAAGAAGTAACAAGTAGGTTGGACCAGGGAAACCCAGTGGATGTTATCTTTCTAGACTTCCAAAAGGCCTTTGATAAGGTGCCTCACGGGAGGCTGCTGAGTAAGGTGAGGGCCCATGCTGTTCGAGGTGAGCTACTAGCATGGATTGAGGATTGGCTGTCTGACAGAAGGCAGAAAGTTGGGATAAAAGGCTCTTTTTTGGAATGGCAACCGGTGACAAGTGGTGTCCCGCAGGGTTCAGTTTTGGGGTCGCAGCTGTTTGCTTTATATATTAATGATCTGAATGAAGGGGCTGGGGGCATTCTGGCGAAGTTTGCCGATGATACGAAGATAGGTGGACAGGCAGTTAGTACTGAGGAGGTGGGGAGGCTGCAGAAAGATTTAGACAGTTTAGGTCCAGGAAATGGCTGATGAAAGTCAACGTTAGCAAATGCAAGGTCTTGCACTTTGGAAAAAAGAATACAGGCATGGACTATTTTCTAAATGGTGAGAAAATTTGTAAAGCAGAAGAACAAAGGGATCAGGGAGTGTTGGTCCAGGATTCTTTAAAGATTAACTTGCAGATAGAGTCCGTGATTAAGCAAGCGAATGTAATGTTGTCATTTATCTCAAAAGGGTTGGAATATAAAAGCAGCGATGTGTTTCTGAGACTTTATAAAGCTCTAGTTATGCCCCATTTAGAATACTGTGTCCAATTTTGGGCCCCACACCTCAGGAAAGACATACTGGCACTGGAGTGTGTCCAGCAGAGATTCACACAGATGGTCCCTGGAATGGTAGGCCTAACATACAATGAATGGCTGAGGATCCTGGGATTGTATTCATTCAAGTTTAGAAGGTTGAGGGGAGATCTAATAGAAACTTACAAGATAATGTATGGCTCAGAAAGGGTGGCCGCTGGGAAGTTGCTTCTATTAGGCGGGGAGACTAGGACCCGTAGGCACAGCCTTAGAACTAGAGTGGGTCAATTTAGAACGGGATTGAGGAGGGATTTCTTCAGCCAGAGAGTGGTGGGCCTGTGGAAAGTGGAAGCCGGGACATTAAATATCTTCGGGTCAGAGACTGATAAATTCTTGATCTCGCAACGAATTAAGGGCTACGGGGAGAGTGCGGGTAAGTGGAGTTGAAATGCCCATCAGCCAGGATTAAATGGCAGAGTGGACTCGATGGACCAAATGGCCTTACTTCCACTCCTATGTCCTATGGTCTTATTTCAGAAGGAGTGCAAATACTTTCATCTCTTACTGTTACAGACTGACTAGCTCCCATATCTCTCGATATTTTAACTTCTTTACCTTCTCCCACTGTTCTTCCTGAGTAAGCCTTATCCACAGAAGTCAAGTTTTTGAAAAGATCAGACGCTGTCTTACTATCCAGCTGATGCCGGGGCAGTGCAACCTCCTCCAGCTCCTCACCATCTCTTGGGATTTCCTTTGCTACTTCAATGAATTGCACTGGTTTAGCCTCTTTTACCACATCCTTCTTCCCAGTGCCTCTCAATCCACCAGCACTGTGACTCTATGTGTCCCCTCTATTACAGTGGAAACACATGAGGCCTTATGCCTCTTTTTCACCCTCTTGGGTTTCGTATTCCTCATGTGGTAAACTGTTCCCAGTGTGATCTCTTTTTTGTTTTTCATTGATGGATCTCCCTTTTTGCCAATTTCTATCCCTCACAGAATAAACTGATGTTGGAAGATAGATTTCAATTAATACAGTAATGCGTATTCATCCGCTATCTCTGCAACTCTTCTCGCTGTTTTAACTTTCTGTTTCTCAACATGAGTTCTTATCACTTCTGGAAGTGAGTTTTTGAACTCCTCTAGCAGAATAATCTCTCTAAGATCCTCATGTGTCTTTTCTATCTTTAATGGTCTCACCCATCTATCGAAATTGCTATGTTTAATTCTTTCAAATTCTTTCCTGGATTGGTGCTGCGATCTCAGCTATTCATAACATATATTAATGATTTGAATGAGGGAACAAAATGTAACATCTCCAAGTTTGCAGTTGATACCAAGTTGGGTGGGAGGGTTAACTGCAATGGGGATGAGAAGATCCTTCAGCATGATCTGAACAGGTTGGGTGAGTGGGCCATTCAATGACAGACACAGTACAATTTGGATAAATGAGAGGTTATTCACGTTGGAAGCAAAAACAAGAAGGCAGATTACTCCTGGATGGCTGTAAATTGGGAGAGGGAAGTGTGCAGCAGGACCTGAAAGTCCTTGTGCACGAGTCGCTGAAGGTAGGCATGCAGTAAAGAAGGCAAATGGTATGTTGGCCTTCATTGCAAAGCAGGGATGTGTTGTTGCAGTTGTACAGGGCCTTGGTAAGACCACACCTAGAATGCTGTGTGCAGTTTTGGTATCCTTTTCTGAGGAAGGATGCTCTTGCTCTCAAGGAAGTACAGCAAAGGTTTATCAGGCTGATTTCAGGGATGGTGGGATCGACTAGATTGGGATTGTTTTTACTGGAGTTCACACGAATGAGGGGGGAATCTCATAGAGACTTATAAAATTTTAACAGGGCTGGACAGGGTAGATGCAGGGAGTATGTTTCTGATGGTAGGTGTGTCCAGAACCGGGGGCACAGTATGAAGATTCGGGATGGACGATTTAGGAAGGAGATAAGGAGACATTTCTTCACCTAAAGAGTGGTGAGCCTGTGGAATTCATTACCACAGAAAGCAGTTGATGTCAAAACATTGAACGTATTCAAGAGACGACTAGATATAGCACTTGGGGTGAACGGGATCAAAGTTTATGGACAGAAAGAGGGATTAGGCTATTGAGTTGGATTGTCAGCCATAATCGTGAAGAATGGCGGAGCAGGCTCAAAGGGCTAAATGGCCTCCTCCTGCTCCTATCTACTATTTTTCCATGTTTTCTTATATTTCTGAACCATTGTTTATATGCTTCTGGTACCAATTCACAGGCACTCAAAATAGCCTGTTGTACTTCTTCATATTCTCATGACACCTTATCTGACAGCACTGCATAAACCTCACTAGTCCTAACTACCAACTTGGTTTGAATGAACATCACCCACATTGTCTCTGGCCAGTTTATCTGGTTAGCCAACTTCTCAAGGAAAATGAAAAAGGCTTCTACATCTTTTTCTCAACAAATTTTAGTAATGTTTTGACATATTTGTATATATCCCTGTCAGGTTTTTGGCCATGATACGTCTGCTCATCATCATTAAGCCTGTCTTCTACCTTCATTTCCATCACTTTAAGTCAGCTATCCTGTTTAATTTGCAAATTCCAAAGTTCAAACTCTCTTTTTCTCTTTCTCTTTCCTCTGCATATAACTGTAATTCAAACAATTCAATTTCCTTTTCAAGCTGCTTCAACTGAATTCTAGCCATTCCCAAAGATTTTAATGGCCTTTCCAGCAAATTTAAATGTCAAACTATTGCTATAATTACCTCTTCTTTTCTCACACACAAAAGCAACTCTTCTTTTATACCCTCAATGACCCATTAATGTCTTACAATAGGATTGGTCCTAGGTTGTCAACATCATCAGATCTAAATTGAATTGACTTTTGGTATCTAGGGTCTCATTTAAATTAATTGGCTAAACTCAAAAACCTGTTGCCTTGGTAAAAATGCTGCTTTGCCTGCTAACACTACAGCCTTCTGATAATATTTCAATTTCAAGAACTCTCTGTGCATCTGATGTTGCTGCCTGCAGACATTTTTTCTTAATCACCAGGCATTTTAAAAAACACATCATCGTTTAAAGGGACCACGCACTCTTTCCCTTCTATCATTTTACAAACATGAAATACTCTACTCAACTTTGCAACACGATTCAACATGTATATTTTTCTTTATTCTATTCAAATGATTCCGGAAAGGCAATGCAACCACGAATTAAGAATTAGTGTATATTGGTAAATAACCCAGTAAAACAACAAAACTGTACCAAGGATAATGGGAACTGCAGATGCTGGAGAATCCAAGATCATAAAATGTGAGAGGGGGATGGGGTGAGGGTTCTGGAATAAATAGGGAGAGAGGGGGAGGCGGACCGAAGATGGAGAGAAAAGAAGATAGGTGGAGAGAGTATAGGTGGGGAGGTAGGGAGGGGATGGGTCAGTCCAGGGAAGACGGACAGGTCAAGGAGGTGGGATGAGGTTAGTAGGTAGATGGGGGTGCGGCTTGGGGTGGGAGGAAGGGATGGGTGAGAGGAAGAACCGGTTAGGGAGGCAGAGACAGGTTGGACTGGTTTTGGGATGCAGTGGGTGGAGGGGAAGAGCTGGGCTGGTTGTGTGATGCAGTGGGGGGAGGGGACGAACTGGGCTGGTTTAGGGATGCAGTTGGGGAAGGGGAGATTTTGAAACTGGTGAAGTCCACATTGATACCATTAGGCTGCAGGGTTCCCAGGCGGAATATGAGTTGCTGTTCCTGCAACCTACGGGTGGCATCATTGTGGCACTGCAGGAGGCACATGATGGACATGTCATCTAAAGAATGGGAGGGGGAGTGGAAATGGTTCGCGACTGGGAGGTGCAGTTGTTTGTTGCGAACTGAGCGGAGGTGTTCTGCAAAGCGGTCTCCAAGCCTCCGCTTGGTTTCCCCAATGTAGAGGAAGCCACACTGGGTACACTGTCCGCCTCCCCCTCTCTCCCTATTTATTCCAGAACCCTCACCCCATCCCCCTCTCTGATGAAGGGTCTAGGCCCGAAACGTCAGCTTTTGTGCTCCTGAGATGCTGCTTGGCCTGCTGTGTTCATCCAGCCTCACATTTTATTAAAACTGTACCAAGCCTGTGAATCAGAAAAATTAACCCAACATGATGAGATCTTAAGCGAAGGTCCTTGTCTGCCCTCTCAAGTGAACATAAAAGATCCTATTACACTACTTCAAAGAAAAACCAGGAAGTGCCTGGTCAGTATTAATCCTTCAAACAACCACAGATGGTGGGTCCTGCCCTTGGAATTTGTCTTTCTTTATGAAATATTTCTATACTGTGTATGCTAAATATCCCATTAATTATGTGCTTCCATATTGCTATTGACCTATTTCTTAACATAATATGCCAGTTCACTTTGGCTAGCTCTGCTTTCATACCCTTACATTTGCCCTTACCTAAGTTTAAGCACTAGACTTAGACTTAGTCTTCTCTCCCTCAAATTCAATCATATTATGATTGCTGCTACTAAGGGGCATTTCCATGGAGATAATTAATTAATCCTTTCTCTTGAGCAATACCAGCTCTAGCACAGCTTCATCAAAGATGTGCAGTCCTAAGAAACTATCCCAAAGACATTCTATGAACTCCTCACCTTAGCTACCTATGCCCACCAGATTTTTTCAGTTTAAAATTCCCTATGATTAACATTGTACCCTTCTGA
Source organism: Stegostoma tigrinum (assembly GCF_030684315.1). Taxonomy (NCBI): domain Eukaryota; kingdom Metazoa; phylum Chordata; class Chondrichthyes; order Orectolobiformes; family Stegostomatidae; genus Stegostoma; species Stegostoma tigrinum. The sequence continues at coordinate 24,708,820 of NC_081357.1, forward strand.
CAGGCTGCTGATTTTCATTTCCTTTATACTCCAGAGTACTGTGTGGTCACTGTTAGGAGACTTGCACACCATTCCCACAAGTGACTCCTTGCCTTTATTATTTCTCATCTTCATCCAAACCTTCTACATCCTGGTTTCCTGAACTTCGGTGACCCTGTCTGTTAAGCTAATACCATTACTGCTGAACACAGTCCTCTCTCTACCTTTTCCTACCTTCTTGTTCTCCGAAATACTTTTCAATATTTAGTTTCCACTCCATGTTATCCCGCAACCATTTTGCAACAATAGCAATCACATCATATTATTTGTGTTGTCAGTTTATCTGTTTTGTTACATGCTACATGTGTTAAAATACAGATACTTTCTACTCAGACAACAAAATGTGAGGCTGGATGAACACAGCAGGCCAAGCAGCATCTCAGGAGCACAAAAGCTGACGTTTCGGGCCTAGACCCTTCAGCAGAGAGGGGGATGGGGTGAGGGTTCTGGAATAAATAGGGAGAGAGGGGGAGGCGGACCGAAGATGGAGAGAAAAGAAGATAGGTGGAAAGAGTATAGGTGGGGAGGTAGGGAGGGGATAGGTCAGTCCAGGGAAGACGGACAGGTCAAGGAGGTGAGATGAGGTTAGTAGGTAGGAGATGGGGGTGCGGCTTGGGGTAGGAGGAAGGGATGGGTGAGAGGAAGAACAGGTTAGGGAGGCGGAGACAGGTTGGACTGGTTTTGGGATGCAGTGGGTGGAGTGGAGGAGCTGGTCCTGGTTGTGTGGTGCAGTGGGGGGAGGGGACGAACTGGGTTGGTTTAGGGATGCAGTAGGGGAAGGGGAGATTTTGAAACTGGTGAAGTCCATATTGATACCATTAGGCTGCAGGGTTCCCAGGCGGAATATGAGTTGCTGTTCCTGCAACCTTCAGGTGGCATCATTGTGGCACTGCAGGAGGCCCATGATGGACATGTCATCTAAAGAATGGGAGGGGGAGTGGAAATGGTTCACGGCTGGGAGGTGCAGTTGTTTGTTGCGAACTGAGCGGAGGTGTTCTGCAAAGCGGTCTCCAAGCCTCCGCTTGGTTTCCCCAATGTAGAGGAAGCCACACCGGGTACAGTGGATGCAGTATACCACATTGGCAGATGTGCAGGTGAACCTCTGCTTAATGTGGAATGTCATCTTGGGGCCTGGGATAGGGGTGAGGGAGGAGGTGTGGGGGCAAGTGTAGCATTTCCTGCGGTTGCAGGGGAAGGCGCCGGGTGTGGTGGGGTTGGAGGGCAGTGTGGAGCGAACAAGGGAGTCACGGAGAGAGTGGTCTCTCCGGAAAGCAGACAGGGGTGGGGATGGAAAAATGTCTTGGGTGGTGGGGTCAGATTGTAGATGGCGGAAGTGTCGGAGGATGATGCGTTGTATCCGGAGGTTGGTGGGGTGGTGTGTGAGAATGAGGGGGATCCTCTTTGGGCGGTTGTGGCGGGGGCGGGGTGTGAGAGATGTGTTGCGGGAAATACGGGAGACGCGGTCGAGGGCGTTCTTGATCACTGTGGGGAGAAAGTTGCCGTCCTTGAAGAATTTGGACATCTGGGATGTGCGGGAGTAGAATGTCTTGTCGTGGGAGCAGATGCGGCGGAGGCGGAGGAATTGGGAATAGGGGATGGAATTTTTGCAGGAGGGTGGGTGGGAGGAGGTGTATTCTAGGTAGCTGTGGGAGTCGGTGGGCTTGAAATGGACATCAGTTACAAGCTGGTTGCCTGAGATCGAGACTGAGAGGTCCAGGGAGGTGAGGGATGTGCTGGTGATGGCCCAGGTGAACTGAAGGTTGGGGTGGAAGGTGTTGGTGAAGTGGATGAACTGTTCAAGCTCCTCTGGGGAGCAAGAGGCGGCGCCGATACAGTCATCAATGTACTGGAGGAAGAGGTGGGGTTTGGGGCCTGTGTAGGTGCGGAAGAGGGACTGTTCCATGTAACCTACAAAGAGGCAGGCATAGCTGGGGCCCATGCGGGTGCCCATGGCCACCCCCTTAGTCTGTAGGAAGTGGGATACTTTCTACTCCCCTAGTTATGCAGCTCATTAGAACACTCCCAGCACAGATCAGGTCTAGACCATTTCAGGGCACAGCCCTAACTTTCCCTTGTATTGGTGCCAAGGCCACTCAAACCAGAATCCACTTCTACCAAATCAGTCTTTGAGCCACATATTTAATCCTTAGATCTTAAAAGTCCTATGCACTTTGCATCTGGCTTGTTAAAAGTCCAGATATTATTACGTTTGAGGTTTTGCTCTTTAATTTTCTACCTCGCTCCTTATACTGATTTTGAAAAATCTCTTTCCTTGTCCTGCCTATGCTGTTGAACCTTCATGGACCACCACATGGATCATCCCCTTACCACTTGAAGTTCCTGTCCTGCCTTATACAAATGGCCCTGGCATTGGGCAGGCAACAAAGTCTTCTTGATTTTTGCTCTTTCCTGCGAAGAATTGTGTCAATTCCCCTTCACTCCACGCCCTACGATCATTACATTTCCTTTTTGCTCCTGCCACTAGAATGGCTTCCTGTACCATGATTATATGGTCAGTTAGCTCATTGGGTCTGCAGACCCATTCTCATCTGAACAAGATAAAAGAACTTCAAAGCCATTGGACAATTGCAAAGACCCTATACGCCTGATGTTTGGGGCTCTTTACAGCCCCAGCTTCAGCCATACTTCCCTGTCCCTGACCATGGATCAAATCAGAAGACCCTGTGCTAAGGGATGTGGCCACTACCTGTTACAAAATATTTGGGTTCTTATCCTCTCTGATCTGTCACAGTGTGTGTAGCTCAACCTCTTGCTCAGAAATTCTCAGCTGAAGCTCATCAGGGCCCAGGCACTTAAAACAGACTTGGGCCTTCTTGTGGCGCAGTGATAATGTCCCTACTGAGACTGAGAGGACTATGTAATAACAACTCTAAACGGGTTGATTAGAAAAAAAAGGTTACTGCCGATCAGTTTGCTCTGGGTTGCACTGGTATCCAGGAAATATTGCTTGTGCGATTTTAGTCTGACGACAGCACCTGACTAGGTCCAAACAACGGAAATTCCAGACTTTCCTCTTGCAATGTCACTCCTCGTTCATCACAAACTTGTTTAAGAAGCTTTTTCACAGCACCTACAGAGGCCAAAAGAGATTTGCTAAGTAGTCAAAAGAATGGAAATGAGGCATACGTTACTGGAAGCAGGACAACAAATACCATCATACATTGTTGGATTTGTGCTTGTCAATTTAACCACAATGATATTTTGCAATAGAAGTTGAAATAAGAGCGAATAACATTTTGCAATGGGGAGAAACAGTCATCTGGGACCTGAATAAAGAGGACAAATAACTACACTGTATTTTAAAAATGAAATTTAAGAACTCTGAAAGCAGCAGCACAAAGTATGAGAAAGAGATACCATTTGAAGTGAGTGAATTTAATATCAAACTAGGTATGGAAAGAAATGTAAAGAGGATGCATTTGATTAAGTGTGAGAGGAGAAGATGGAAAGGACAGGTAAAGAATAATCATTTTCTTTAAGAGATAATGGGAACTGCAGATGTTGAAGAATTCGAGATAACAAAGTGTGGAACTGGATGAACACAGCAGGCCAAGCAGCATCTTAGGAGCACCAAAGCTGACATTTCGGGCCTAGATTCTTCATCAGAAAAGGGGGAGGGGGACAGGGTTCTAAAATAAATAGGGAGAGAGGGAGAGGTGGATCGAAGATGGATAGAGGAGAAGATAGGTGGAGAGGAGACAGACAATTAAAATGGGCAGGGATGGAGCCAGTTGAGGTGAGTGTAGGTGGGGAGACAGGGAGAGGATAGATCAGTCCATGGAGGACGGACAGGTCAAGGGGACAGGATGCGATTAGTAGGTAGGAAATGGAGGTTAAGCTTGAGGTGGGAGGAGGGGATAGAGGCGAGGATGAACAGGTTAGGGAGGCGGGGACGAGCTGGGCTGGTTTTGGGATGCAGTGGCGGGAGGGGAGATTTTGAAGCTTATGAAATCCACATTGATACTATTGGGCTGGTGTTCCCAAGCGGAAAATGAGTTGCTGTTCCTGCAACCTTCGGGTGGCATCGTCGTGGCACTGCAGGAGGCCCAGGATGGAAATGTCGTCTAAGGAATGGGAGGGGAACCCTCCCCTTTTTCTGATGTAAAACGTCAACTTTTGTGCTCCTAAGATGCTGCTTGGCCTGCTGTGTTCATCCAGATCCACGCTTGGTTATCATTTTCTTTAAGATTTTGATTTTTTAAAATCCCAATTAATTAAAATTCAAAAGAATGAGAGTTCATACTTGTAATTATATGTTTTATTTCCAGAGAGCATGTTTGCTCAAATGAAATTTATTTTTTTTAACTGAATCTTTAGACTGAAATGCATAAATGCTAATTCTCTGAGATGAGTTTGGTTTGAACCAACCATGCAAGTATAGTAACATCACATTCCAGTGGAGACAGACAAAGGGTTGAATCTTACATTATCTTGGTTGTGTCATTTTAGATGTGTTTCATCGAGTGTCTGTGTTTGTAAGGCTGCAAGTTTTTTTTACAATATCATCTCAAATCTGCTTCATTAAGTACTTAACCTGCTCCTATGACACCTGTGTCATTCGAAGCTAGCCTGATTTTATCACTTCTTGTAGCCAGAACTTGCCATTGCTGGGGTATCCCTGGAATAAATTGGCATCTCTTGTGCCAGCACCAACTTGGACCCTCAGCTGTGCACCCAGTCCACTATTGGCAGTCTGGAGCTGCCCTTCACAGTCAACGCGGTGGCACAGCAGCCATAACCCAACATTTCTCACATCACAGAGGTAAAACCTCTTTACACAGATGACATCCTAATTGCCGTTTAAGCTCAATGCCACTAGTCTCGCGGTTATGATCAGGATAAATGAAGGAAAACAAATACAAATAGAATTTACAGTTGATTGGCATATCCATTTTCCATTCAGAGGCCAATCAGGGATTTGTCAGGCAGTGTACTTCCTTCAGTCACTCACCGCCCACTAGCCTCTTGTACTACCAATTCTACATGAGTTCTGCGCTGCCTACTTCCTTCCCAGAACATTGCCACGCCCACCAATTTCAGCCTACAATAGAGAAGGAGGAGTCTGGACAAGTGGATGACACTTGGAGGACTGTTTAGCTCCAGGCAGGAGAGGACATGGTGGTGTCTGCAATCAGGGACGTCAGCCACAAGCACAGGGAGGAATGGGGGTGGTAGACAGATATATTGGATACAATGGCCCTCATTGCCCAATGCTGCAGGAATGCAGCTAATCACATAACCAACTGTCTGCCTCCATTGGCAGGTTGGAAAGGGTGCCATGGAACACCAGGTCCAGCACCCTTACACTATGCTGGAGAAGCGCACATTTCTGTACTCCATCGTTCCAGTCATTGGTCCATATGCACTCTGTGTAGTTGCAGCCATTTTCTTTACTGAATTTTCTTTACTTTCAATTTTCACCAGGATAGAAAGCCTTTAGCCTCAACCTCCATGTTTCATTGAAGCTCTCTCAATTCAAATCCCATTTCTTACAGCTGTTCCAGTAAAATGTGCATCTTTGCATCTCCCCAGGTCCCCACCCAATTGATATACTAGAGGCTTCATCTGCTGCCTTTTCTGCCAGCCTCTGGCATTTGAGGTGAGCATGTCTGAGGGAGTCGGACACTAAGCTCCCCACCTCTATCCCCAATGGTAGCCAAGGCACACTTGATGGCAAATAAACTCCCCTTGCCCATCAACGTTTTACCCTATCCTCCCTCAAAAATCCTGTTGCACCCTCTTCTCAATTGTCATCCTCCCTTCCCAGCCAGCCTGTAGCCCTGGACCCTTATGAATAAATTCCCAAATTTCCTTTGAGGGGCCCTACACCCCATTCCCCTTAGTTTCTGAATAAACTAAATGGATAGAGCAGGTTGATAGGATTGTTAAGAAGGCATACGGTGTGTTAGGTTTTATAGTAGAGGCATTGAGTTTTGGAGCCATGAGGTTGTGTTGCAGCTGTACAAAACTATGGTGCGGCTGCACTTGGAGTATTGTGTGGAAACATTGGAAACGGTGCAGAAGAGATTTACCAGGATGTCGCCTGGTATGGAGGGGAAGGTCTTATGAGGAAAGGCTGAGGGACTTGAGGCTGTTTTCGTTAGAGAGAAGAAGGTTAAGAGGTGATTTAATAGAGACATACAAGATGATCAGAGGATTAGGTAGGGTGGACAGTGACAGCCTTTTTCCTCTGATGGTGACGGCGAGCACGAGGGGACATAGCTTTAAATTGAAGGGTGATAGATATAGGACAGATGTCAGAGATAGGTTCTTTACTCAGAGAGTAGTAAGGGCTTAGAATGCCCTGCCCACAACAGTGGGAGACTTGCCAACTTTAAGGGTATTTAAATGGTCATTGGATAAACGTATGGATGATAAATGGAACAGTGTAGGTTAGATGGGCTTCAGATTGGTTTCACAGGTTGGCACAACATAGAGGGCCGAAGGGCCTGTACTGTGCTGCAATGTTCTATGCCCCTTAGGATAGTTTTGGACAAGAAGTGCCCTGACCCCTGACTGATGGCTATACATCTCCCAAACAGCATTAGCACTAGACTGGCCACTATGGAGTCACAGAACTGGCTGTGACTAATCCCTGGGCTGCAAAGGGACTGACCCCTCCTTACCAACATCACCCCAACTGGATGCTTGACTGTGGCCAATAGCCTGGACTGGAATCAGTGGCTGCCCTAACTTCCTGCGCTGACTGATAAGTGCTTCCATGGACTTCTTGAGGTCTACTCCAAGATTTTGAGACATGGCTGCTTGTCTGTTGCACATGCAATGTGCTCGCACATAATCTGCTGGTACCTGATGTAAGACTGAACTAGCAATGTGGCTTACAAATAGACATACACCCCTTGACTGAGGACCGATAACCAGCATGACAAGATACCTGGTTGTGTAACTGTGCTAATTGGCACAACAACACAAGCTGTGACCATGGAAGTTGACACTATGTGAGCGAGCTAATTGGATAACCTTGGACAAGAAGTGCCTAGAACTTGACTGTTGGCTGCACATCTCCCTAAGCGCATTAGCTCTACCTCTCCAGACTGGACACAATGGAACATAAGAATCTAAGCAAGCAACCTTGAAATGCAGCCTGGTCCAATCTGTGACCTGAGTGTCTGTCTGTGCATGCAAAGGATCCTTAGAGCAGCCTTTCAATGCTGGTTGATGGTGCACCCTGCAAGGGACATTTGTGCAAAGAGCATGGAAATGAATTGGATACATTTGTCTTGGTCATCATGGCTTGGTAAATACTGGATGCCAATGTCCATGACAACGGGTACATGCAATGTGCCCAGAGATGCTGTTTGGTGCAAAGCAACTTTGAGGCTGGTTGCAGCCAGCAGTGAGTTGAAATCGCTGGGTACCAGCTCTGACTTCCATGTCAAGAATTCTCAGCATCAGGCTTCTCTGGCACATTTGATAATATTGGAATCTGAATATTAATGAGGGACGCTTTGGCTTCACTAAGGCATTAAATAAGCTATAAACCTCTAAATTGGTAACTTGAAGCTACCTGGTGAGAAACTTGCCTCACTACTTGGCAAATGCACATAGGAGGCAGCAAATTGCTCCTATGTTAAGATGGGCCTTGCTGGACCTCTCACCCAATTCTGCTACAAATCTCACCACTAGCCCAGCTCAGACAGGCCACGATAAAATTCCACCCTTTTACCTTCCAACTGAATAACTCTTTCATAACCTTCTCTCAGTTTCTTCTCTCGTAGAGCTACGATCAGACTATGTACACAATCCATAAGATTTTGATATTAATCGCCAAGTCTCTTGAATCCTACTCAATAACATGATATGCACAATGAGCAAGAAAATTCACTAGTGGCCTTGACTCTCTCCTTGACAGTCCAACAGCGGCTCACTAAAGTCTTTACAAATGCAACCAGAAATTTTCTGGAGAATCGCTGAACTGACAAAGAATTTTACCATCAATAAAAGGACAGATTAAACTTTGTTTTTATTGAAGAACATCAAAAGGAATCACCGCAAAACAGAGCGTACATACCATAGGTCACATTTAACATGAATACTGTGTCTCCCGGTTTCAAAACCTGACTTTTTATAATGCAGTTCATTGCCATGGTAACATTTGGTATCAGCACTAAGTCAGTGGGCGAGCAACCTGAAATACAGCAAAAATAACCTGTAGCAGATTTAAACAGTTAAAATAAACGGTGTCAAAAATATCAAATCAGTGCAAGACAAAAGTAAAGGCATTTTGCAATATATGCAAAAAACAAAGACAACATTTCATACCCACAAACTCAGCTAACCGCTTGGTAACAAATACCAGATGAGGAAACAGTTCTCTGTCATAAAACCGCAATGGTTGTTGTTCAATATACACCTGCCATTTCTGTCGAAGAATTTAAAAGAATTAAGTGATTTTTGTTCTTTTGAATGCTGTAATAGTTTAAAACAAAAATACGCAAAATCTGAATTAAAAACAGAAAATGCTGGACAGTCAACAGGTTGGGCAGCATTCATATAGAAAGGGAAAGAGTAAATGTCTCAGTTCAATAAACAGAATTGGGAAAATTTACAGTTCCAATAGGTCAATCAAACAAGCACAGAGGCAAGGAAAGCAAATAGAGGAGAAATTGCATGATGACATGAATTGTTAGGTACATGAGTGTGAATCAGCTGCTCCTGCGCTTCTTTACAATTATCACTGGTAAAAATTATTTTCTTTTGATGGTAACTAATATACAGAATAGACTCAGAATTCCTCCGCTATTTTTTACAACATTGTTTTTTGTTAATGATCACTCTGTAAAGAGTTTTGGGGTATTAATTGTATACCAATTGTGTTTAATTGTAAATAGGTGGGTGCATTAATTGGGATTTCATTTGAACATATGGATTTGGATCAGGATTATGTCATTCAACATAGAAGTGAGCTCCAAAGGCTTGTGACCATCTCAGAAATAAAAATCTATCTAAAATGGGCAACCCATTGTTTTTATACCATGATTCTTAATTCTAGATTTTCTGACAAGAGGATGCATCCCTTTAACATGCACCCCAACATGACATCGCGAGTTCCTATGATTCAATTACATCACCTCTTACTCTTCTGAACTCCCCGCAAATAGGATCATAGAGTCAAACAGCAGGGAAACAAACCCTTCAGTCCAACCAGTCCACACCATCGACATTCCCAAACTAAACTAGTCCCACCTGCTTGGGATTGGCCCATATCGCTCCAAACTTTTCCTATTCATGAACTTACTCAAATGTCTTTTAAACATTGTTACTATATCTGCATCTCTCACTTCGTCTGGCAGTTCATTCCACACACAAACTACTACCATGTTAAAAAGTTGTCTGTAATGTCCTTTTTAAATCTTTCTCCTCTCCCCTTAAAAATACGTCTCCTAGTTTTGAACTCCCCCTTGAACGCCAGTGGAAAATATCCCAACCTTTCCAGTTTATTTCTATATCAGATTCTTGGCAACATCTGGGTAAATCTTTTCTGAACCCTCTCCAGTTTAATAATATTCTTCCTAGATCAGGGCAACTAAAACGGCACAACTCGTTCACACTCCAGGTATTAGACTAGTCCTGTTTCATTCTTTTCTTCAAGCTGAAACCGTTGTTAGTACAGCCACTAAACTGTAATACAGGCATGCATTGCAGGAGTAGAAGAGACCATGGAGCTTTAATGGACAACCAATTTTCCCCAAAATCTCACAGGCCTGCTCTGCTGGCAGCATTAAATGACTTAGTGAAATCTGCAAAAGAAACCTAAGCTAACGTCCATAGCCTACTCCCCATACTTCTCTTGTAGCTGATATTTACAGAAGATTACATCCACTGTAGGTCTGTCAGTGCAGAAACTCGGCTGTGTTTCCTGCATTTCCCGCAACTTATCCCTCACACCCCCTATCCACAATAACCAAAACAGAATTCCCCCATCCTCATGTTCCACCCCACCAACCTCCAAATCCAACACATCACCCTCCGACATTTCTGCCATCTGCAATCTGACCCTACTGCCAAAGACACTTATCCCTCCCCACCCTTACGTGCTTTCCAGAGGGACTACTCTCTCCGTGACTCCCTTGTCCGCTCCACACTCCCCTCCAGCCCCACTACTCCCAGCACTTTTCCCTGCAACCAAAGCAAGTGCTACACCTGCCCCTATACCTCCTCCCTCACCCCCATCCCAGGCCCTAAGAAGACTTTTCACATCAAACAGATGCTCACCTGCACATCTGTTAAGGTGATATATTGTATCTGCTGTTCCCGTTGTGGCCTCCTCTACATCAGGGAAACCAAGCGGAGCCTTGGGGATCGCTTTGTGGAACACCTATGCTCAGTTCACAACAAACAACTGCACCTCCCAGTCGTGAACCATTTCAACCCCACCCTCCGACTCCTCGGACGACATGTCCATCCTGGGCCTCCTGCATTGCCACAATGATGCCACCCGAAAGATTCAGGAACAGCATCTCATATTTCGCTTGGGAACCTTGCAGCCCAAAGGTAGCAATGTGGACTTCACAAGCTTCAAAATCTCCCCTCCCACGAACACATCCCGAACCAGCCCAGCTAGTGCCCGCCTCTCTAACCATTCCTCCCACCTCAAGCCTCACCCACATCTTCTACCCACTAACCTCATCCCACCTCCTTGACCTGTCTGTCCTCCCTGGACTGACCTATCCGCTCCCTAACTCCCCACCTACATTCACCTTCACTGGCTCTAACCCCGCCTCTTTGATCTGTCTGTCTCCTCTCACCCTATCTTCTCCTTTATCCATCTCCTATCCGCCTCCCCTTGTCTCCCTATTTATTTCAGAATCCCCTTCCCCTCCCCTATTTCTGAAGAAGGGTCTCGACCTGAAACGTCAAACTTTCATGGTCCTCTGATGCTGCTTGGCAGCTTCACACCGCGTTATCTCAGATTCTCCAGCATCTGCAGTTCCTACTATCTCTGTGCAGAAACTCAGTTTTTTCTGAGTTACTCTCGGTTTCTTTAAACGGAATCCTAGGAAAGGCATTCCTCAGGACACCAAAGCGGGGAAAGGTTTCTCCCCTTGTGGGAGAGTTAGGACCAGAGGGCATAATCTCAGGATGCAGAGTTCTCTATTTAAGACAGAGATGAGGAAGAATTTCTTCTTTCAGGGGGTTCTGAATCTGTGGAATTCCTTACTGAAGAGGGCTTTTGAGGTTGTATCCTTAAGTCTATCCAAGGCCAAGATAGACAGATGTTTACTTAGTAAGGGAATTAAGGGTTATAGGGAAGAGGCAGGAAACTGGAGTTGAAGGTTATCAGCTCAGCCGTGAGCTCAGTGAATGGCGGAGCAGACTCAGTGGACTGAATAGCCTACCTGTGCTCATAAGTCTAATGGTCTTATGCCCCTTGTTTGTTGTGTTCTCTGCTGTCACTTTTGTGTACAGTGATGACTTTCGCATCAATCATCTTCTGTGGAATTGGCTCTAATGTCCAGTACAGAAAGGAACTGTTATGAAGCATAGGACTTCTCTTGTTTGAACAGGGTGGCATAGCAGGTATAAAGTATCTTTGGGGCAGGTAGAGGGGGATAAGGCACTAAGAGGGAATGAAATGGCAAGGGTTAATACGGATGGGGCATGGATTATCATGTGCAGGTGGTACAGCCTGAGGGATGATAACTGGAGTTTTGTTTAGGGTTGCATTTTTGAAAATGAAAGGTACAGAGGCAAGCTTTGAGTCCAGCCACACCAGCAGCCCATTGCCTCCACTCTTGGTCTGAGGTCTCCTGGCCTACCTCACAGAGAACCCTACCAACCCTGAATGAAAATCTGACCAGTATTTCTCTAGTCAAGTTTGTGAGACTGGGAAATGTGTCACACTTGCCTTCACGACCCAACTATGTGGGCACAAGTTTTATTTAAATTTGTTCATGGGATGTGGTGTTGTTGGTTATACTAGCACTGCTTGCCCATCCCTAGGAATCGGTGAATTACTTTCTTCAACTATAGCGATATCTTGAATGTAGGCACACCCTCATGCTGTTACAGGGCTCCAGGATTTTGACCCAATGATAATGAAGGCCCATGTACCTAACCTGCACATCTCTGAACACGACGGGGCAATTTTTAGCACAGTCAATCCACTTAACCTGCACATCTTTGGACTGTGGGAAGAAACCAGTGCACTCGGGAAGAGACCCATGCAGGCATAGAAAAAAACATGTAAATGCCACACAGTGTCACTTATATTTAACCTGAAGCTGTGACACTTCATGAGGTCCGGAATCAATATTGAAGATTCCAAAGGCAACGTCTTCCTGACTGTATACCAACTGTGCAGCTGCCTCTGCTGGGTCTGTCTTGCCAGTGGGACAGGATATACGCAGAGATCATGATAGTGTGCCTGGGATATTGTCTGTCAGACAAGTGTGACTACAAGTCTACAAGGCACAATCAGGACTATGATGAAATACTCCTTACTTGTCCAGATGAAAGCGGGTCTAGCAATACTCAAGAAGCTTGACATCACACAGGGAAAAGCAGCCTGCTTGACTGGAACTACATCCACAAACAACCACTGCCTCCACCACTGATGTGCAGAGGTGGCAGTGTGTACCATCTGCAAGATGCACTACAGAAATTCACCAAAACTCCTTAGAGAGCATCCTCCAAACCCATGACCACAACCATTTTGAAAGACAAAGGCAGTAACTATATGGGAACAACCACCTCCTACCTGTATGTTCAACTACAAGCCTCTCACTATCCTGGCTCAGAAATATTCCTTCGTGTTACTGGGTTAAAACCCTACAATTCCATCACAAGAATCCACCTACAGCACATTGACTATAGCGATTCAAGAAGGCAGCTTACCACCACCTTCTCAAGGACAACTGGGGGAGAACATAAATACTGGCCCAACCAGTGTTGCCACCTCTTGTAAGTGAATTAAAAATATCCACTTTCCAATTACCTTGTGTTTTTCATAACCTCCTTAATGATTCATTCAAACATCATTCCCACATCAGATATCATCAAGCTGCCCTACAGTCTCCTGCTTTCTACATTATGAACAGGGAAGGTTTGGAAGAATATACACCAAACAATGGCAAGTGAGACTGTTTTGGTTTGGGAACATGGTCGGTGTGGACTAGTTGGACCGAGGAGTCTGTTTTCACACTGTATGACTCTCTATGACCTTCTCTTCTTCAAAGAGTTACATTTTTACTTTCCAGCCTGATGACATGAAGTCCGCATTCTCACTCTGTACAGAACCAACATTTACTTTGCTTACTCCTTCAAAAAATACCTGTAGAAACTCTTGCTATCCATTTATACATTTCTAACCAGCTTCCTCTCATGATCTAATTTCTTTCTCCCAAACAACAGTTTAGTCAATATTTGCTAATCTTTATATTCTGTATAGTCATCTGATCTGACAGCCATCTGTTCACAACTGCATGCTTTTTCATTAAGTTGATGCTCTCCTTAGCTTCTTCAGTCAAATGTGGACAGTGGGTCCTCTCCTTAGAATATTTCTTCACAGTAGGAATATTCTTATTCTAGTATTCTTAAATGCCTGCCATGTTTCTCGATTGATCTATTCCCTAGCCCGATATCACTGTTTATTTTAACTAGTCTCTTTCTCTCAAATTCAATCATATTGTAGTTGCTGCTATCTACTGCAGCCTTTACTTTGATCTTAATCTTGTCTGATTATACAATACTAAATCTAGTTTCTCTCTATTTGATTCTATAATGAATTCCTCTAAGCAACACTGTCAAAAGTTCCTTCTGTTCAAAATGGAGACTTGCTGAGTAAGGAATTGTTATGGACCAGACCAAACCCCTCGAGGTAAATTAAGAAAATAGCCTAGACCCTAATATTTTTTGAATTTAAAAGTAAGTACAAGGGGTTACGTTCCAGATGCATTTTAATTGGCCAAACTACTTGACTTTAAGCAAAACATGCTTTATATTTACACTGCAGTTAAAATACAGACAAAATAAAAACAAAAGAAAACAATTGGCTCACTCCAACTCTATCAAAGTGCTTAACAAATAATAGATATATTAACTACTACCACATAACTGTTCCAATACTGTAACATCCCATAAACACACCTTTGGCAAAGGCAAATTCTGTAAAATAGATTGCCTCATATGCAATTACAGCAGCAAGAAGAGAATCCCTGCTTTTAGCTGTAACAGAGAGAGGAATAAGAGCTTCCACAGCCAGCATCAAAACCACAGGAGCTGTAGAAAGCTAAAACTAAAAATCCTGGTTCTGTGGAAGCTGTGGGCACTTGACCCCATCCATTCAGGCTACTTCTACTGTTCCAACTCTTAAAAAGCCCAAGGCCTTACAAGCTGTTTACTGGTTTTTGGGCAGACTTCTTGTACCTTCGTCTCAACCTTTTTTCATAAAAAAGGACAAAATACACCTCTTAAAGTCATAGCGTTGTCACAGAATTGAGTGCTCATAAAAGGTTTAAATTAATCCATGTTATAGCTTACTCAGTATAGGTACATGAATTGTCATGACTTCAGTTTGTAACTTAAGAGTTAACAGTATGCCACATGTAATGTAGTAGCTGTAAAGTATTTGAAATGTTTATCATATAAATACTTGTTAGTATCATAATTAGCCTAATTGGTTTAGTGCAACACTGTAGCACTTACAACTGCTTCTTCCAAACAGCAATTAGGAAATATACAGCTACTTTCTACTCTAAATCCTCTTTACTCCCTGCAACCCACAAATAAAGCAGGTTTCATTGCAACAACACCATAATCTGTAGGCTAGTATTATTGGGATCTCACCTGGGCAACATCTAGAGCATCTTTCAAAGTACAACCGAAAGCTCCATGATTAATAAAAGTTGTTGCCTGTAATGAAAAATAATTACTGAACAATGTAGAATCCCTCTGCAGACAGTCAGTCAGTTTTATGCCTCTTTTCCAGGTTATTTTTATCTCAAATATCTCATGCCAGCTCATTTTTGCATTCTGCCCTCCATCCTTGCCAATGTACCCCAGCAACAGAGGACTACAACTCAGTTGAAGAAAGAAAGGTGAAGAGGGTGAAGACAGCCTTAGAATGATTACCATCCACTAAGTACAATGACCTGCTTTAGCCCACGTGCCAAAGTGTGAAGCTGGATGAACACAGCAGGCCAAGCAGCATCTGAGGAGCACAAAAGCTGATGTTTTGGGCCTAGACCCTTCATCAGAGAGGGGGATGGGGAGAGGGTTCTGAAATAAATAGGGAGAGAGGGGGAAGTGGACCATAGATGGATAGAGGAGAAGATAGATGGAGAGGAGTATAGGTGGGGAGGTGGTGAGGGGATAGGTCAGTCCAGGAAGGACGGACAGGTCAAAGAGGCGGGATGAGGTTGGTAGGTGGGAAATGGAGGTGCGGCTTGAGGTGGGAGGCGGGGATAGGTGAGAGGAAGAACAGGTTGGGGAGGTGGGGACAAGCTGGGCTGGTTTTGTGATGCAGTGGGGGGAGGGGACGTGCTGGGATGGTTTTGGGATGCAGTGGGGGAAGGAGAGATTTTGAAGCTTGTGAAGTCCACAGTGATACCATTGGGCTGCAGGGTTCCCAAGCGGAATATGAGTTGCTGTTCCTGCAACCTTCGGGTGTCATCATTGTGGCACTGCAGGAGGCCCATGATGGACATGTCGTCTGAGGAATGGGAGGGAGAGTTAAAATGGTTCGCGACTGGGTAGTGCAGTTGTTTATTGCAAACAGAGCGGAAGTGTTCTGCAAAGCGGTCCCCAAGCCTCCACTTGGTTTCCCCAATGTTGAGGGAGCCACATCGGGTACAGTGGATACAATATACTACATTGGCAGATGTGCAGGTGAATATCTGCTTAATATGGAAAGTCATCTTGGGGCCTGGGATGGGGGTGAGGGAGGAGGTGTGGGGGCAAGTGTAGCACTTCCTGCGGTTGCAGGGGAAGGTGCCGTGTGTGGTGGGGTTGGAGGGCAGTGTGGAGCGGACAAGTGAGCCATGGAGAAAGTGGTCTTTCCAGAAGGCAGAAAAGGATGGGGATGGAAAACTGTCTTGGGCGGTGGGGTCGGATTGTAGATGACGGAAGTGTTGGAGGATGATGCGTTGTATCCAGAGGTTGGGGGGGTGGTATGTGAGGACGAGGGGGATTCTCTTAGGGCGGTTATTGCGGGGGCGGGGTGTGAGGGATGTGTTGCGGGAAATGCAGGAGACTTGGTCAAAGGCGTTCTCAACCACTGCAGGGGGGGGGGGGGGAGGTTGCGGTCCTTGAAGAACGTGGACATCTGGGATGTGCGGGAGTGGAATGCCTCATCCTGGGAGCAGATGTGGCAGAGGCGAAGCAATTGGGAATAGGGGATGGAATTTTTGCAGGGGGATGCGTGGGAGGATGTGTATTCTAGGTAGCTGTAGGAGTCGGTGGGCTTAAAGTGGACATCACTTTCTAGCTGGTTGCCTGACATGGAGACGGAGGGGTCCAGGAAGGTGAGGGATGTGTTGGTGATAGCCCAGGTGAACTTGAGGTTGGGGTGGAAGGTGTTGGTAAAGTGGATGAACTGTTCGAGCTCCTCTTGGGAGCAACAGGCAGCGCCGATACAGTCTACTACTATCTGAAGAGCAGGGCAGTTCCGTCTTCCTGGTCACTTCCTTTCCTAACATCTCCAAACCAACATTAATGGATGAATTCCCCATGGCAATACCGCTACCAATTTGAGATCATTTGCTAGCCTATCAGCACTCTCCTCTCATGCAGTATAAATGTTGGCATTCCTCTTGAATTTTTAATCTTGTGAAATATCCTGTTGAGTGTTAGATGAAAAGTTTTGACATGATGCGTCTTTTTTACAGCAACAACAAAATAATTGGTCCATTCAGCAAAACTGCTAAAAGTACAAGGACAATTAGAAAAAAAAACTAGAAATAAACATTCAGTCTTTTGGCAAAAGTGCAGAAATCCTACCTCCTCAAGAAGGAAATGCTTTTTCCTCATCTCTCGGCCAAATGGTGGTACATTTCCATTTTCGTACAAAAATTGAGGTAGATCAAATGGCAATGAAGGAGGGATGTAATTTCTTGTCTAAATAAAATAGAAGTTTAAAATTGTTCAACCTCTTGTAACTGTGGAGTCAGCTTCTGTATTTAATGTTTCAGTGCATTTACGCAGTGAATTATATGCTATTTGTCAGAATTAACCAATAAACTAAATTTTTCTATGAAAAACATGGATCAACGTGCCCAAACTTTCAAAATGATCCACTGTGATAGGATTTGTCGAGTGCAGGAAATAATTGATACCTTTTGTAATCCTCTGCAAAACCATCTTAAAAGGTTTCTACTGTTAGTATCTAACGCATATATGCCTATTTTCACAAAGTCACACAAGTGAATGCAAGGTGCTTGAACAACAGTTTATGCTTTCTTTCTATACAACCTGCAGTGTTTTGTTATTTACAAACATGCATTAAGGTAAGGGTTGGCTCTTAGGGGATGAGGCATACTTGTTATTGCCTGAATGATTATCTTTGTGCGCCATTAATAAAGCATCTACCTATTAGGTATATTGAGCACTTAATAAGCACGGTGAAACAGTGGTTCCACAGCCTCAATAAATCAGGAAGCAGTCTGCTGACTAAACTACCAAAGTGTCCTCAATCTACATTGCGTGCTGTATATTGCAAAACCTGGAATCTAATAGATGTATGAATTTGGAGCCGCAGCTGCAGGAGTCCTCCAAGGTGGAAAGGCAGAAGTAATCTCAGCAATCTAAAAAGATACCTCACCCACAAGCCTGTTGCAATCTGCTTGAGCCATTTGACAAACATTTGTAAACTAAATATATATTTTTGAAAGAAAAATGCGAGGTTACTCTCACCATGTTCTCAGATCCATGAATATTTATTCTACAAATTACAGGCTAAAAATCTGTTTGCCCAATTTTTCAGCACAGGAGTCATGATTTGCGACCTGCCCACAACTAGTTCTGCTGAAGGCAGGTAGCACACAAAAGTTGGTGCCACTTTATATACCTGATCGTGGCAAAAGGCAGCGTGTTAGATCCCTGCTCAACAGGAAGTTAAACAAGATTGCAGTCAGCTTTATGTTCTTAAAGACAGTCTGTCCTTCCCAAAGGGAAATTGCACAGAATTGCAGGAAGCTGCTGCTGAACACGATTGTTACAACGCTAAAAAAGGCGAATGTTATACCATGACAGGAAGAGAATACCATGGGCATGGGTGGCATTAGAAACCTTAGTGGCAGAGTGGACAAGAAACTCTTAAGATTTTGCAGGGTGGCTAGAAAGCCTTCAAGGGGGATGGGTCTGGGGGGAATGCTCTGAGGTTTGGTGTGGACTTGTTGGGCCAAAGGGCCTGTATACACATTCTAGGGATTCTATGACAGTCCTCAAAAAGGTCTGGTGGCCTAAGAAGTCAATCTCAAAAAAACTTGGACATTGCAACACCACAGCAAGATAATTAGGGGAGCAATGACCTAATGGTATTATCGCTGGACTGTTAATCCAGAGACCCAGGTAACAATCTAAGGATCTGGGTTCAAATCTGGGATTAAGAGTCAAATGAATTTTATTGTCGATTGTAAGGGAAAACCCACCTGGTTCACTAATGCCCTTTGCCATCCTTACCTGGTTTGGCTGGTTGACTCTTAACTGCCTTCTGGGCAAGTCAGGACGGGCAATAAGTGTTGGCCTAGCCAGTGATACCCACATCCCACGTATGACTAAGCAAATAAAGTCAGAATGTAAGAATGGTCAATGTCAGTGAATACATCTTTACACGATATTTCTGGTCCAAAGATCCTCAAATCACCATATCCCAAACACACACTAGACCATGTCAATCAAAATTCATGATTAACATCCAAAAGCTCAACTTCATCGTCAAACACCTGTCAGTGCTGCTATTATCATGTCATCAGATGACCCTCAATTTAAGTACTATATTTATTCAAGGTTGTAATTTTCTGCCATGTGTCTTTATTTATCTGAACAGCCAATTCTTGAACAATGAACCTTCGGGAATATGAGTCAGGGTGACCCACAGGATAGTCGGATCATACTATGCATCTCACTATTTCCACATATCTGTAGTTGTTCGACTACTGCAGGCACCTCACCCAAACACATAACAACCTATTTACTGTCATTCTGCCCTCTCTCTTGAAGGGCACAATAGAATAGGCTGGGGAAGAAAGATACCTGCACTCCCTGAGCCCTGTAAAAAAGCTGGTTCTCAACATCAACAACCTTAAGGAGAGTTCAGCAAGAAACACAGCCATGGCACTACAGGTGGCCCAGCTCTATGGGCGATGAGGGGTAATTTTAAGAATCAAATCGGCGATAGTGGTCTTGATGAGGTTCATAGAATATTTTCAGGATTGCTATGTGTCCAGTGCTGGAAAGTGGGGCTAATGTATATTAGTCATAGAGTCATAAAAGTATACAGCACAGAGACAGACCCTTCAGTCCAATTCATCCATGCTGACTAGATATCCTAAGTGAATCTAGTCTCAGTTGCTAGTATTTGGCCCACATCCCTCAAATCCATGCCTATTCATATACCCATCCAGATGCTTTTAAATGTTGTAACTGGGCCAGCCTCCACCACTACCTCTGGCAGCTCATTCCATACATGAACGACCCTCTGCATGAAACAAGTTGCCCCTTTCACCTTAAACCTATGCCATCTAGTATTGGACTCACCCACTGTGGGGAAAAGACAATGTCTATTTAGCCTATCCATGCCCCGCAGGATTTTATAAACTGCTCTGAGATCACCATTCAGCCTCCAACGGTCCAGGAAAAGCAACCCCAGTCTATTCAGCCTCTCCCTATAGTTTAAACCCTTGAACCCTGGCAACATCCTTGTAAGTCTTTTCTGAACCCATGCAAGTTTCACAACATCCTTTCTATAGCAGGGAGATCAGAATTGCACGCAATATTCCAATAGTGGCCTAACCAATTCTTGGCAGCACAAAACTTGATGGACCAAAGATCCACTTCTACTGTATGATGGTATGAGTCTATAACTCTATTCTAAATGCTGGAACAAACAACTATTCTATAACTATCTTATATTCTCCAAAATGGCTGTTGGAACAAAAAAAAGTGTTTAAAGCAAATATAACAAGGTGTAGAGCTGAATGAACACAGCAGGCCAAGCAGCATCAGAGGAGCAGGAAAGCTCATGTTTCAGATCTAGACCCCTCCTCAAAGTTTTTTTTCTGAGTAACAGTCCAGACCCGAAACGTCACCTATACTGCTTCTCTGATGCCGCTTGGCCTGCTGTGTTCATCCAGCTCTACACCTTGTTATATCAGATTCTCCAGCATCGGCAGTTCCTACTATCTCTGTTTAAAGCAAATATTCTTTAGTTAGTGCATTAATAATTAAGGCATAAAATTTTTAAGAAGCACGACTATTTCCACTGCCAAAAACAAGCATGTATCAAACCTTTGCAGTTCCAAGAAGCTCTTGAACATTTGATGAATGAAACGATCCGAAGTCCCTTCTGGCAGAGGTCACTAACTCAAAAAAAAACTTTAATCATTAAAATGTACAGAGATGTAAAAACTTGGATAATTGTTACATTGTATTAACTGCTTAATTATTCTACTGTTCAAAATCTGGCTATATTTAATGCACCAAGAGGAATAAAACTGATCGGAGTACACATGGGATAAAGTGGAGAAGGTACAGCTAAGATACAAGCAATAAGTGGAACTGGGATAAAGCAATGAGCATAAAGTTGGGATAAAATGATGAGAGTGGAGCTGGGATAAAGTATTGACAACTGGAGCTGTGAAAAAAAGATGTGAAAATTAAGCTAGGTGTATTAGCAAAAATGGAGTTCATATAAAGTGGTAGGAGTGGAACTAGGAATAACCAAAGTCTAAAATACGAGCATTTTAGCAACCCTGTGGCTAATATCTTCGCAGGGAGACTCGCTAGTCTTGTTGAGAAGGATTTGAACCATTATTTTCTTGCTTATCATTGTTTTATCGTATGAAAGGTTCTTAGATCAAAGAATCGTGATGTAAAATCTGTTTTGGTATAGTTAAAAAAGCTGAAAGGGGCTGCAAATATTGGTTGGAGCTATTTATTAGCCAAGTAATGTTGTACACAATATAAATTGGGAAATCAGATGCATGTGCGTCATATAATAATAATGGCTGCCTTCAATTTACACATACACTTAATTAACCAAATCAGCATATAATGCTGTGGGGAATTCCTGCTTTTTTTTTAAGATTCATTTTTAGAGTAAGACACTCTACAGCCACATATGGATTGGGCTACTTTGTATTGAGTGCTGTGCAATGAGAAAGGGCTAATTAATAATCTTGCTGTAAGAAGCCTTTAGGAAATAGTGATGATAATATGATGGAATTTTACATTAATCTTGAATGTGATACAGTTCTTTTTGAATCTAGGGTCTTTAATATGAAGAAATGAAATAATGAAAGTATAAAAGATATGTTTGCTATGGTGGTTTGGAAAAATACACAGAGATTTGATGGCAGACAGGCAATGATTAGTATTTATAAAAACAATTACATGGTCTGCAATAAACATATATTCGTTGGGTTGGTATGGGTGGCTGCTCTTGAATAAACCTACTGGGCCCTCTTGATTGATAGCTGCCCCTATGGACTTCACTGTGGATTAGTCCCCTATGACTCTCAAACATGTTCCAGTGTTGCTGCTTCTGCTGTGTGTTTGGTGTGAACGCTCCTGCCATATTTCACAGGTGTGGCCTTCTCCTACTGTTAATTTGTACGTTTGTATGAAAACCTCTCCATGATCTCATCATTCCTCATCTCTGCAAAATTCTTCCATGCCCACAACTCTGACATATCTGTCACTTCAAATTCTAGTGTCTCGAGCATCCTACATTTTGGTCACTTCACCACTGGCCTCTGTGTATTCAATTGCCAAGGTCCCAAGTTCTGGAATTCTCTCCCTGAGTTTCTCTGCCTATTCTGTTTTAAAGTACTCCTTAAAACGTAGCTCTCTGTCCAAGCTTCTAGTTATCAGTCCTGATGTCTCCTTTTGTAATTCAGTGTCAAATTTTCCATAATATGCCTGTACAATACCATGGAATCTTTTATTACATTAAAGGCACTATAAAATTACGAGCTGTTGCTCTTGCTGCAAACAAAAAAACAAACATCATATTTGAAGATTATAATATCCATCTTCACTGGTGTCAATTCAGATATAATCTAAAAAACAAAAATGTTGTAAAAAACTTTCAACAGCACTTTAATTAAATAGATGTTCGAAGTTCTCTACAATGTCTTCATTGTCTTGCGGAATCCTAGACAAGTTCAAAGACTAACCTTCTATGTTAGATCAGTTCCCAGAAACATGCAAGAAAAAGTTACAAAAATTCAATTCAATATATGAATGCAACTGTTCAGAAAGCACTAAACCCCTCCCTCTCAAGGTACACTTTGTCCTTGTAAAAATTGGACAATTATGGGAATAGTTTCCTGGGAACCAATTATTCCAACCATGGTTGGCAACAATTAATTGTAATCAAAGAACACTCCATGGCAAGAATCCATGAAGGCAGTTGGAATGCACTTCAGTGCTCATTGAAGATGAATAAATAAAGGCCTATTTACAAAAAGATTGTGAGCAAAACACTCTAAGTCTTTCAAATCTACGATATTGGTGGTCAACTTACATAGCACGTAATGCAAGCATATTTATACTAATACACTGTATTCTTAGTTCTAAAGCATAGAACATAGAACATTGCAGCACAGTACAGGCCCTTGATGTTGTGCCGAGCTGTCATACCTATCTGAAGCCCATCAAACCTACACTATTCCATGTTCGTCTATATGCTTGTCCAATGATGACTTGAATGTACTTACAAGTTGGCGAATCTGCCACCATTGCAGGCAAAGCGTTCCATACCCTTACTACTCTCTGAGTAAAGAAACAACCTCTGACATATGTCCTATACCTTTCACCCCTCAATTTAAAGCTATGCCCCGTTGTGCTCGCCGTCACCATCCTAGCAAAAAGGTTCTCTCTATCCACCCTATCTAACCCTCTGATTATCTTTTATGCCTCAATTAAGTCACCTCTCAACCTTCTTCTCTCGAACGAAAACAGCCTCAAGTCCCTCAGCCTTTCCTCGTAAGAACTTCCCTCCATACCAGGCAACAACCTAGTAAATCTCCTCTGCACCCTTTCCAAAGCTTCCACATCCTCTTATAATGCTGTGACCAGAACTGTACGCAATACTCCAAGTGCGGCTGCACCAGAGTTTTGTACAGCTGCAGCATAACCTCTTGGTTCCGGAACTCGATCCCTCTATTAATGAAAGCTAAAACACTGTATGCCTTCTTAACAACCCTGTAAACCTGGGTGGCAACTTTCAAGGATCTGTGTACATGGACACCGAGATCTCTCTGCTCATCTACACTACCATGAATCTTACCATTGGCCCAGTACTTTGCATTCTCATTACTCCAACCGAAGAGCATCACCTCACACTTGTCCGCATTAAACTCCATTTGCCACTTCTCAGCCGGGTTCTGAGGCTTATCTATGTCTCTGTAACCTACGACATCCTTCGTCACTATCCACAACTCCACCGACCTTAATGTCGTCTGCAAATTTACTAACCCATCCTTCTACATCCTCATCCAGGTCATTTATAAAAATGACAAACAGCAGTGGACCCAACACTGACCCTTGCGGTGCACCACTAGTAACTGGTCTCCAGGATCAACCACCACCCTCTGTCTTTCAGCAAGCCAATTTCTGATCCAAACTGCTATATCTCCCACAATTCCATCCCTCTGCATTTTGTACAATAACCTATTGTGGGGAACCTTATCGAACGCCTTGCTGAAATCCATATATACAACATCAACCGGTTTACTTTCATCTACCTGTTTGGTCACCTTCTCAAAGAACTCAATAAGGTTTGTGAGGCACGACCTACCCTTCACAAAACCGTGCTGACTATCCCTAATCAATTTATTCTTTTCTAGATGATTATAAATCCTAATCCTTATAACCTTTTCCAACACTTTACCAGCAACTGAAGTAACGCTCACTGGTCTGTAATTACCAGGGTTGTCAACTACTCCCCTTCTTGAACTGGGGAACCACATTTGCTATCCTCCAGTCGTCTGGCACTATTCCTGTAGACAATGATGAGTTAAAGATCAATGCCAAAGGCTCTGCAATCTCCTCCCTGGCTTCCCAGAGGATCCGAGGATAAATCCCATCCATCCCAGGGGACTTATCTATCTTCACCCTCTGTAGGATTTCTAATACCTCTTCCTTGTGAACCTCAATCTCACCTAGTCTAGTAGCCTGTATCTCAGTATTCTCCTCGGCAACATTGTCATTTTCTACAGTGAATACTGTTGAAAAATATTCATTTAGTGCTTCCCCTATCTCCTCTGACTCCACACGCAACTTCCCACTACTATCCTTGATTGGCCCTAATCTTACTTTCATCATTCTTTTATTTCTTAAGTACCTATAGAAAGCCTTAGGGTTTACCCTGATCCTATCCGCCAACAAATTCTCATGTCTCCTCCCAGCTCTTCTGAGCTCTCTCTTTAGGTCTTTCCTGGCTACCTTGTATCCCTCAAGTGCCCTAACTGAGCCTTCACATCTCATCCTAATATAAGCCTTCTTCTTCCTCTGGACCAGAGATTCCACTTCCTTCGTAAACCACGGCTCCCACGCTCTACAGCTTTCTCCCTGCCTGACAGGTACATACTTATCTTGGACACACGGGAGCTTTTCCTTGAATAAGCTCCACATTTCTAATGTGCCCATCCCCTGCAGTTTCCGTCCCCATCCTATGCTCCCTAAATCTTGCCTAATCTCATCTTAATTGCCTTTCCCCAAGCTATAACTCTTGCCCAGTGGTATACACCTATCCTTTTCCATCACTAAAGTAAACATAACAGAATTGTGATCGCTATCACCAAAGTGCTCATCTACTTTCAAATCTAACCCCTGGCCGGCTCATTACCCAGTACCAAATCTAATGTGGCTTCGCCCCTTGTTGGCCTATCTACATATCAGGAAGCCCTCCTGCACACACTGGACAATAACTGACCCATCTATCGTACTCAAACTATAGTGTTCCCAGTCAATATTTGGAAAGTTGAAGTCCCCCATGACAACTACCCTGTCTCTCTCACTCCTATCGAGAATCATCTTTGCTGTCCTTTCCTCTACATATCTGGAACTTATCGGAGGCCTATAGAAAACTCCCAACAGGGTGACCTCTCCTCTCCTTTCCTGTTTCGAACCTCAGCCCATACTACCTCAGTTGACGAGTCCCCAAACATCCTTTCTGCAACTGTAATACTGTCCTTGACCAACAATGCCACACCTCCGCCCCTTTTACCATCTTCTCTGTTCTTACTGAAACATCTAAATCCCGGAACCTGCAACAACCATTCCTGTCCCTGCTCTATCCATGTCTCCGAAATGGCCACAACATCGAAGTCCCAGGTACCAACCCATGCTGCAAGTTCACCCACCTTATTCCGGATGCTCCTGGCGTTGAGGTAGACACACTTCAAACCAACTTCTTGCTTGCCGGTGCCATCTTGCACCCCTGAAACTTCTTTTCAGCCCTCCCTACTCTCAACCTTCTCTGTACTCCAAGTACAATTTTGGTTCCCATCCCCCTGCTGAATTAGTTTAAACCCACCCAAATAGCCTTAGCGAATTTCCCCCCCAGGATATGGGTACCCCTCTGTTTCAGGTGAAGACCACCCTGCCTGTAGAGGTCCCACCTGACCCAGAAAGATCCCCAATTATCCAAGAATCCAAAATCCTCTCACATGCACCATTCCTGTAGCCACATGTTCAACTCCTCTCTCTCCCTATTCCTCGCCTCACTAGCACGTGGCACAGGCAACAAACCAGAGACAACAACTCTGTTCGTCCTAGCTCTCAGCTTCCATCTTAGCTCCCTGAATTTCTGCCTTAAATCCCCATCTCTCTTCCTACCTATGTCGTTGGTGCCTATGTTAACCACGACTTTGGGCTGCTCCCGCTCCCCCTTAAGGATCCCAAAAACACGATCAGAGACATCACGCACCCTGGCACCTGGGAGGCAACACACCAACCATGAGTCTCTCTCGTTCCCACAGAACCTCCTATCTGTCCCCCTAACTATGGAGTTCCCAATGACTACTGCTCTGCTCCTCTTCCCCCTTCCCTTCTGAGCAGCAGGGACAGACTCTGTGCCAGAGACCTGTGCCCCACTGCTTTCCCCGGTAAGTCCCCCCCACAACAGTATCCAAAACGGTATACTTATTGTTGAAGGGAACGGCCACAGGGGATCCCTGCACTGCCTGCCGGTTCCCTTTCTGTCCCCTGACCGTAACCCATCTGCCTTTTTCTTGTGCCTGAGGAGTGACTACCTCCCTGTAACTCCTCTCAATAACTCCCTCTGCCTCCCGAATGATCCAAACTTCATCCAGCTCCAGCTCCCTAATGCGGTTTTCGAGGAGCTGGAGTTGGGTGCACTTCCCACAGATGTAGTCAGCAGGGACACTAGTGGTGACCCTTACCTCCCACATTCTGCAGGAGGAACATTCAACTGCCCTGACCTCCATTCCCATTATTCTAAATTTCCAAAGAGACTGTTGAAAAATAAAGAATAAAAAATAAACTATTTACCTTACCAATCTGGCGCAACCACACAAATATATTACCTCACTTACTCAGCAGTCCCGTGTCCGCTCCCGCTCAGCGTCTTTGGGATAACCTGAGGTCATGAAAGGTGCTATAGGAATGCAACTCTTCCTTTAATACAAATGCAAAGTCTACCTCAAATCTTTTGTGTGATACTCTAAATCCATCTGAAACTGTTTCAATCACCACTACTTCCAGTGATAGAAACATAGCCATCATTGTTAAGACATACAGCAACATGAAAACAACAGTAGGCTATTCAGTCCGTCAAGTCTGCTCTGCCATTCAACATTATCGTGGCTGAGTGAACACTTCAATACCTTTTACTTACACTTACTATATACTTCACACAACTGACAATCAAACGTGTATCAAACTTGACTTTAAATATACTCAATGACTGTACTTCCATGGATCTCAGAGAGACAGAGGAAATTTCAAAGATTCACCAATCTCAGAAGAATGTCTCCTCATCTCAGTGCTAAATGGCATCCCTATATTTTAAATTATATGCTCTGGTTCCAAACTCCTCATCCAGAGAAAACATTTTGTCTGCATCTACCCTATCTATCCTGTTAAGTATTTTTTAAGTTTCAATGATATTACAGTCAACACGGCTTTGTGAGGGGTAGGTCATGCCTTACAAACCTTATCGAGTTTTTTGAGGATGTGACTAGTAAGGTTGATGAGGGTCGAGCTGTGGATGTGGTGTATATGGACTTCAGTAAGGCATTTGATAAGGTTCCCCATGGAAGGCTCATTCAGAAGGTCAGGAGGAATGGGATACAGGGGAACTTAGCTGCTTGGATACAGAATTGGCTGGCCAACAGAAGACAGCGTGTGGTAGTAGAAGGAAAATATTCTGCCTGGAAGTCAGTGGTGAGTGGGGTTCCACAGGGCTCTGTCCTTGGGCCTCTACTGTTTGTAATTTTTATTAATGACTTGGACGAGGGAATTGAAGGATGGGTCAGCAAGTTTGCAGACGACACAAAGGTCGGAGGTGTCGTTGACAGTGTAGAGGGCTGTTGTAGGCTGCAGCGGGACATTGACAGGATGCAGAGATGGGCTGAGAGGTGGCAGATGGAGTTCAACCTGGATAAATGCGAGGTGATGCATTTTGGAAGGTCGAATTTGAAAGCTGAGTACAGGATTAAGGATAGGATTCTTGGCAGCGTGGAGGAACAGAGGGATCTTGGTGTGCAGATACATAGATCCCTTAAAATGGCCACCCAAGTGGACAGGGTTGTTAAGAAAGCATATGGTGTTTTGGCTTTCATTAACAGGGGGATTGAGTTTAAGAGTCGTGAGATCTTGTTGCAGCTCTATAAAACTTTGGTTAGACCGCACTTGGAATACTGCGTCCAGTTCTGGGCGCCCTATTATAGGAAAGATGTGGATGCTTTGGAGAGGGTTCAGAGGAGGTTTACCAGGATGCTGCCTGGACTGGAGGGCTTATCTTATGAAGAGAGGTTGACTGAGCTCGGTCTCTTTTCATTGGAGAAAAGGAGGAGGAGAGGGGACCTAATTGAGGTATACAAGATAATGAGAGGCATAGATAGAGTCGATAGCCAGAGACTATTTCCCAGGGCAGAAATGGCTAGCACGAGGGGTCATAGTTTTAAGCTGGTTGGTGGAAAGTATAGAGGGGATGTCAGAGGCAGGTTCTTTACGCAGAGAGTTGTGAGAGCATGGAATGCGTTGCCAGCAGCAGTTGTGGAAGCAAGGTCATTGGGGTCATTTAAGAGACTGCTGGACATGCATATGGTCACAGAAATTTGAGGGTGCATCCATGAGGATCAATGGTCGGCACAACATTATGGGCTGAAGGGCCTGTTCTGTGCTGTACTGTTCTATGTTCTATGTTCTATGATATTACTTCTCATTCTTCAAACCATGTGAGAACACAAGCCAGTTTACCCAGTCTCTTTTCAAAAGGATAGTTCTGCCATCCCAGGCACCTTAGTTACACTTCTTCTCCGGAAATATCTTTTTCTCCTGACATTAAAACACCAAAATTGCACAGAGTTCTCCGGGCTCAGTTAATCCAAGCTCCTGTACAAGATATCATCACACCCATTCTCAAATAAAGTCATAGAGATGTACAACATGGAAACAGACTCTATGGTCCAACTTGTCCATGCCAACCACATATTCTAAATAAACCTAGTCCCATTTGTCACTATTTGGCCCATATCCCTCTAAACTCTTCTTATTCAGATAAATATCTAGAGGCCTTTTAAATATTGTAATTGTACCAGCCTCTACCATTTCCTCTAGCAGATCATTCAATACATGCACCACCCTCTTTGTGAAGAAGTTGCCCCTTAGGTCCCTTTTAAATCTTTCCCCTCTTACCTTAAACCTATGCCCTCTAATTTTGAGCTCCTCCACCTTGAGGAAAAAACTTTGTCTATTTACAGTATCCATGACCTTCATGATTTTATAAACCTCTCAAAGGTCACCTCTCAGCTTCCAATGCTCCAGGGAAAACAGCCTCAGTCTATTCAGCCTCTCCCTATAGTTCAAACTCTCCAACCCTAGCACCATTCTTGTATATCTTGCCTGAACCTTTTCAAGTTTTGCAACATTCTTCCTCTAACAGGGAGACCAGAATTGCACGTAATGTTCCAAAAGTGGCTGAACAAATGTCCTATACAGGCACAACATGACCTCCCAACCGCTTTACTCAATGCGCTGACCAATAAAGGCAAGCGTAACAAACGCCTTCTTCAGTATCCTGTTTATGTGAGACTCCATTTTCAAGGAACTATGAACCTGCACTCCAAGGTCTCTTTGTTCGGCAACACTTCCCAGGATCTTACCATTAAGTGTATAAGTACTCCCCTGATTAGCCTTTCCCAAAAGCAGAGATGGGGATCACCCATCTCTGGACTCATGGCAGAAGCAGTGATGCAAAGACTAGAAAGGACTGCCCTTTCGCAAATCCAACCAAAACCATGGATATGCTACGTAGACGACACCTTTGTCATCATTAATCCGACCAAATTCAAAAAGAGACAAACTCATAAACAACACCCTCACCGGAATAAAATTCACCAGAGAGGAGAAGAACAAACAGCTCCCATTCCTGGACGTCATGGTAGAGCGCAAGACAATTGGGGAACTGCAAATGAAAGTACACCAAAAAGCTACACACACAGGCCAGGTACTGAACGTCAACAGTAACCAGCCCAGCACACACAAACAAAGCTACATGCGAACACTATTTAAAAGGGCAACAACACACTGCAGCAACACGGAACTCTGCCAAGAAGAAGAATACCTCTTCCAGGTTATCAAGCATAATGGATATCCAAAGAATTGGGTCAGAAGATGCCTGCATGAACAGCATCAGAAAGAGGCAATACACCCTGACACACTCATCATACTACCTTGTATCAAAAACACATTGGATCTCACCACAAGACTCCTACGATGGCTGGGCATTAGAGTGGCACACAAGCCTACGACAACTGCTCATCCAAACTAAGGACCCACTTCCCGCCATGGACAGGACCAATTTCATCTACAAGATCCCCTGCAGAGACTACGAGAACCACGATATCTGACAAACAGGAAGGAAACTAACAACAAGAGAGCATGAACACCAGCTGCCTACAAAAATACATGACCAATACTCACTCATCTGAATCCATATGGACAAGGAGAACCACCACGTCGACTGGGCCAACACCAAGATCCAGGGACAGGCAAGGCAGAGACAGGCATGAGAATTCCTAGAAGCATGACACTCCACGAAGCATGCTATTAATAAACACATTGAACTCGACCTCATATACATTCCACTATGAAGGAAAAACGGAAGTGAGGCAATCCATCTCAACGGACCCCAGAGTTTAAAAACCAGGCGGGAAAACGAACCAACGCTTCATCGGAGGCTGCACTTAGGATGTTACCAAGCACGGTAACGAAACGTCTGCAAAACAAGAAACCAACTCGACGAGCCTAGCTAGTTCTCCTTGTCCACCATGAGGAAACTTGTCAAACATCTTGCTGAAGTCCATATGGATCACCTCCACTGCTCTGCCCTCATCAATCCTCTTTGTTACGTCTTCATAAAACTCATGATTTACACATGATTTACCACACACAAAGCCACGGTGACTATCCCTAATCAGTCCCTGCCTTGCCAAAAACATGTAAATCCTGTCCCTCAGAATTCCCTTCAACAACATACTGACCACTGATGTCAGGCTCACCAGTCTATAGTTCCGTGTTTTTCCTTACAACCATTCTTAAACAGTGGCACCATGTTGGTCAACTTCCAGTCTTCTGGCATCTCACCTATGGAAATATCTCAGCAAGGGGCCCAGCAATCACTTCCCTAGCTTCCCACAGAGTTTTAGAGTTCCCGATCAGGTCCCAGGAATTTATCAACCTTTATTCATTTTAAGATGTCCAGCACCTCCTCCTCTGTAATATGGACATTTTTCAAGATGTTGCTATTATTTCCCCACATTTTCTATCTTCCATATCATTCTCAAGTTAACACTGATGTAAAATACTTGGTTAGTATCTCCCCCATCTCCTGCCATTCCACACAGAGGTGGCCTTGTTGATCTTTAAAGCCTGTTACCCTTTCATCCTTAATGTATTTGTAGAATCCCCTTGGATTCTCTATAACCCCATTTGCCAAAGCTATCTCATGTCCCTTTTTTGCCCTCCTGATTTCCCTCTTAAGTTTAATCCTAAGGCCTGCATACTCTTCTAGGGATTCACACAATCTGTGCTGTCTATACCAGACATACGCTCCCTTCTTATTCTTGACCAAAACTTCAATTTTTCTGGTCATCCCAGCATTCCTACACCTACTAATCTTTACCTTCACCCTAACAGGGACGTATTGTCTCTGGGCTCTTGTTATCTAATTTTTGAAGGCTTCCCATTTTCCGGCCATCTGTTTACTGGCATATGCCCCCCCAGCCCCTCAAATCAACTTTTGAGAGTTCTTGCTTAATCATCAAAATTGGACTTTCTCCAATTTAGAACTTTAACTTTTAGATCAGGTCTAATCCTTTTCCATCACTATTTTAAAACTAACAGAATTATTATCACTGGCCTCAAAGTGCTCCCCCACTGTCACCTCAGTCACCTTCCCTGCCTTATTTCCCAGCAGTCGGTCAGGTTTTGCACCTTCTCTGGTAGGCACATCCACATACTGAATGAGAAAATTTTCTGCACGCACTTAACAAACACCTCTCCGTCCAAGCCTTTAACACTGTGGTAGTCCCAGTCTATGTTTCGGAAGTTAATATCCCCTACCATAAACACCTTTTCATTCTTACAGATAACTGAGATGTCCTTACAAATTTATTACTCAATTTCACACTGACTATTGGAGGGTCTGTAGTACAATCGCAAAAAGGTGATCACCCCTTCCTATTTCTTAGTTCCACCCATTAACTTCCCTGGGCATATTCCCAGGAATATCCTCCCTAAGCACAGCTGTAACTTTATCTTCAATCAAAATCACCACAGCCCCTCTCCTCTTGCTCCCTCCTTTCTGTCCTTTCTATACCATGTATACCCTGGAACATTAAGCTGCCAGTCCTGTCAATCTCTTAGCCAAGTCTCCTAATTGTTGTCAGGCCTCTTGCATTGAAATAAATGCAGTTTATCAGCCATAACTCATTCTCTGCTTTGTCCCTACCTCACCTGACTGTTTGACTTGTTCCTTTTCCAAACTGTACCCGTGTCAGACTGATCTCTTTCCTCACTGTCTCCCAGAGGCCCACCGCCCCCTTCACTGGTTTACTACTTCACTAGTCCTGAGTTTGATTCCAGCCTTGGGCGACTGTCTGTGTGGAGCTTGCACATTCTCCCAGTGTCTGCGTGGGATTCCTCTGGATGCTCCAGTTTTCTCCCACAGTCCAAAGATGTGCAGGTTAGGTGAATTGGCCATGCTTAATTGCCCATAGGAATGAGTAGATTAGGTGTGTTATAGGGGGATGAATCTGGGTGATATGCTTTGTGGGTCAGTGTGGGCTTGTTGGGACGAAGGGCCTGTTTCCACAGCACAGGGATTCTATTCTATGATAAATCCTCCCCAGCAGCTCTAGCAAATCTCCCCACCAGTATTCATCACTTCCAATTCAGGGGCAATCCATTCTTCTACGCCAGAAGAGATTCCAGTGATCCAAAAATGTGAATTCTTCTCCCCTGCACCAGTTCCTCAGGCATGCATTCAATTGCTCTTTCTTCCAACTCCTACCCTCACCAGTCCGTGTCACCAGGAATAATCCAGATATTACTACCCTCGAGGGCACCTTTTTAAAATTTCTGCTTAAGTTCCTATATCCTCTCCTCAGAATCTTGATTTTTTTTCTCTTCCTGTGTTGTTAGTTCCAATGTGTACAACAACCTCCTGCTGGTCCCTCTTCCCTTTGAGAATATTCTGCACTGTATCCGAGATACCCTGGACCTGTGCACCAGGGCGAAAACACATCATTCCGATGTCTCACTGTCAGCTGCAGAAATGTCTGTCTGTGCCTCTGACTAGAGAATCCCCTATCACAACTGATCACTTGGAGCATGAGGTATCCCTCGTTACATTAGATCTTCTTGTGATAAAGGCTTTCATTTATTAGCCTTCCTAATAGATTGCTGTATCTGCATGTCAACCTTCAATGACTCAGTAGTAAGAACACCAATGTTCCTTCGCACATCTACAATTTCTAACCTCTAACTATTTAAGAAATGCTAAAGTGGATATCTTCATATTTTTCCATCTGATCGATGACTAAGCCTGTCCTGAAAATGGTTTATACCCTTCTCACAACACACATGCTTTTTAGCTTTGCATCATCTGTAAATTTGGAAATGTCACATTCGATTCCCACAACCAAATCGTTGATTTATATTATAAAGAGCTGGGGACAAAAATACTGACCCTTGCATTATCTCTCTGGTCACAGTCTTATGAAGACTGTTTTTTAGTTTTCTGTATTTTTGATTGTAAGTGGAAATAGGGAAAAGTCTTGTTTAAAAACTAAGGATTGCTGTGCTTTTTAAAAGCAAGCTTCCTGTCATTCACTGCAAGTTATCTGAATATCTAGTTATAGATGAGCAGGAGCCAGGGAGCACGACTGGACATTTGTCTGGCAATAAGGAGCTGATCATCTATAAAATAGTGTCTAGTTATTGATAACAGAGGCCACCTGCCTGCCACAAAAATGTGATTGGCATGCAGGTAGCTGAGTAGCTTGGGTGTGTGAATGTTTGGGGCAGAAGCCACTGAATGTCTGCAGGGAAAGGAGCTGCTTTTGCTCTGCTATAAAAAAGCATCACAAGCCTGAAGACAGCTAGTTAATTTCTGTTTTTTAGGTGCTGTAAGTTGTGACTATTAATAAGTAAGTCAGGACCCTAATTAGTGCGAACCAGTTACCCTGTGCCTCCTGCAAACAAAAGTATCTGAAGAGGCAAAATCAAGAAGCAGAAGGATCATCTCAGAAAAGTCTGCGAACAGGGACTACTGAAATGCGTTCCCAATCTTTCCCTCCACCATAAGTCTGTTTTCTTTGTGCCTATCTGAATGTATAAAGGTGTAGAAGATGAATTTTATATCTCTGAGGAAGTTTTGAGGAAGGGTCACTAGACCCGAAACATTAACTCTGTTTTTTCCTTCACAGTTGCTGCCAGACTTGCTGAGCTTTTCCAAAAACTTTGTTTTTATTTGTGAATTTTATAAGTTGGTTAGTTTTCGTAGTTTAGTAGTCGAGTTATACGCTAATAGTTCATAATCGTTTATCTGGAATCCATTTATCTATAACAAGTTGCAATTCTTTTTTAGTGTGGTCATGCTTTGAGTCTACTTGGGTCTAAAAGACAGGTAAACTTAGGGAATTCGACACACTCTTTAAAACCTTTAACTTTTGTGATGATATGGAAATAGTAGGGCTTGATTTCCGGCATACTACCCAAATGAGATATAACATTCTGCCAATGCAAGAATGACTCATTTTTTTCCTATTCACTGTTTTCTGTTTGTTCGCAAATCCTTAATACATGCAAGTACAATACATGCAGTACAAGGTTGAGGGGAGATCTAATAGAAAATTACAAGATAATGTATGGTTTAGAAGGGGTGGTCGCAGCCTTAAAATTAGAGGGGGTAAATTTAAAACTGAAATGAGACGACATTTCTTCAGCCAGAGAGTGGTGGGCTTGTGGAATTCATTGCCACAGAGTGCAGTGGAGGCCGGGATGTTGGATGCCTTCAAGGCAGAGATCGACAAATTCTTGATCTCAAAAGGAATCAAGGGCTACGGGGAGAGTGCAGGGAAGTGGTGTTGAAATGCCGATCAGCCATGATTTAAATGGCGGAGTGGACTTGATGGGCCGAATGGCCTTACTTCCACTCCTATGTCTTATGGTCTTATCCTGTGCTTTAACTGTGCAATCCAACTTCCTGTGGTAGACCTTATCAAACATTTTCTGAAAATTCAAATATACTATAATCCATCAAATTCCCTTTATCAAGTTTGTAAATAACTACCTCACATTTATCAAACACGATTTTCCATTTGCAATTTTATGCTATGTCCAACCAGATAATGTTTACCAAGTGTCCATCTATCTTGTCCTTTGTGTTTGGTAATAGTGAAAGTGCTAGAACATAAGTAAGTAGTTCCCTGGTTTTAGTTCTGCTCAT
This sequence comes from Stegostoma tigrinum, assembly GCF_030684315.1. NCBI lineage: Eukaryota > Metazoa > Chordata > Chondrichthyes > Orectolobiformes > Stegostomatidae > Stegostoma > Stegostoma tigrinum. The sequence continues at coordinate 24,744,263 of NC_081357.1, forward strand.
TTCTTAAATGGTGGGTGACATTTTCAAGCTTCTGATCTGCAAGAACCATTCCAAAGTCTACAGAATTTTGTAAGATCATTGCCAAGTTGATGGATTATAGTATATTTGAATTTTCAGAAAACTTTTAATAAAGGTCTACCACAGGAGGTTGGATAACACAACCAAAGCACAGGATGTATTGTACTTGCATGAATTAAGAATTTGCGAACAAACAGAAAACAGTGAATAGGAAAACGATCATTCACCCTGTGTGTCCTAGATAAGTATGTACCTGTCAGGCAGGGAGGAAGCTGTAGAGCGCGGGAGCTGAGGTCTACGAAGGAGGTGGAATCTCTGGTCAAGAGGAAGAAGAAGGCTTATGTTCGGATGAGATGTGAAGGCTCAGTTAGGGCGCTTGGGGGCTATGAAGTGGCCAGGAAAGACCTAAAGAGAGAGCTCAGAAGAGCTGGGAGGAGACATGAGAAGTTGTTGGCGGATAGGATCAGGGTAAACCCTAAGGCTTTCCATGGGTATTTAAGGACTAAAAGAAGGACGAAAGTAAGATTAGGGCCAATCAAGGATAGTAGTGGGAAGTTGCGCGTGGAGTCAGAGGAGATAGGGAAAGCACTAAATGAATATTTTTCAACAGTATTCACTCTAGAAAACGACAATGTTGTCAAGGAGAATACTGAGGTACAGGCTACTAGACTAGGTGGGATTGAGGTTCACAAGGAAGAGGCATTAGAAATCCTACAGAGGGTGAAGATAGATAAGTCCCCTGGGACGGATGGGATTTCTCCTAGGATCCTCTGGGAAGCCAGGGAGGAGATTGCAGAGCCTTTGGCATTGATCTTTAACTCGTCATTGTCTACAGGAATAGTGCCAGATGACTGGAGGGTAGCAAATGTGGTTCCCCTGTTCAAGAAGGGGACTAGAGACAACCCTGGTAATTTTAGACCAGTGAGCCTTACCTCAGTTGTTGGTAAAGTGTTGGAAAAGGTTATAAGGATTAGGATTTATAATCATCTGGAAAAGAATAAATTGATTAGGGATAGTCAGCACGGTTTTGTGAAGGGTAGGTCGTGCCTCACAAACATTATTGAGTTCTTTGAGAAGGTGATCAAATAGGTAGATGAGAGTAAACCGGTTGATGCGGTGTAGATGGATTTCAGCAAGGTGTTCGATAAGGTTCCCCACAGTAGGCTATTGTACAAAATGCGGAGGAATGGAATTGTGGGAGATATAGCAGTTTGGATCGGAAATTGGCTTGCTGAAAGAAGACAGAGGGTGGTAGTTGATGGGAAATGTTCATCCTGGAGACCAGTTACTAGTGGTGTACCGCAAGGGTTGGTGTTGGGTCCGCTGCTGTTTGTCATTTTAATAAATGACCTGGATGAGGGTGTAGAAGGATGGGTTAGTTAATTTGCAGACGACACTAAGGTCGGTGGAGTTGTGGATAGTGACGAAGGATGCTGTAGGTTGCAGAGGGACATAGATAAGCTGCACAGCTGGGCTGAGAGGTGGCAAATGGAGTTTAATGCAGACAAGTGTGAGGTGATGCACTTTGGCAGGAGTAACCGGAAGGCAAAGTACTGGGCTAATGGTAAGATTCTCGGTAGTGTAGATGAGCAGAGAGATCTCGGTGTCCATGTACACAGATCATTGAAAGTTGCCATCCAGGTTGACAGGGCTGTTAAAGAAGGCATGCAGTGTTTTAGCTTTTATTAATAGAGGGATCAAGTTCCGGAACCAAGAGGTTATGCTGCAGCTGTACAAAACTCTGGTGCGGCCACACTTGGAGTATTGCGTACAGTTCTGGTCACCGCATTATAATAAGGATGTGGAAGCTTTGGAAAGGGTGCAGAGGAGATTTACTAGGATGTTGCCTGGTATGGAGGGAAGGTCTTACGAGAAAAGGCTGAGGGACTTGAGGCTGTTTTCGTTAGAGGGAAGAAAGTTGACAGGTGACTTAATTGAAACGTATAAAATAAATCAGATGGTTAGCTAGGGTGGATAGGGAGAGCCTTTTTCCTAGGATGGTGACGGCGAGCACGAGGGGGCATAGCTTTAAATTGAGGGGTGAAAGATATAGGACAGATGTCAGAGGTGGTTTCTTTACTCAGAGAGTAGTAAGGGAATGGAACACTTTGCCTGCAACGGTAGTAGATTCGCCAACTTTAGGTACATTTAAGTCGTCATTGGATATGCATATGGGCGTACATGGAATAGTGTAGGTTAGATGGGCTTGAGATCAGTATGACAGGTCGGCACAACATTGAGGGCCGAAGGGCCTGTACTGTGCTGTAATGTTCTATGTGTCAATTATCTCTATATCACTTCCTTCAACACTTTGGGGTGTAGACTATCGGGTCCCAGGGATTATCAGTTTTCAGCACTTTTCACTCTCCAGTACAATCTTATTAATACTAATTTCATCCAATTCCTCATTCTCTCCAGTCACTTGGATTTCTAATTCTGGAAGATTTCTCGTATCTTCTTTTGTGAAAGCATACACAAAGAAGTTATCTTGAGATAACAAGTACTGCAGATGCTGAAGAAACGTCAACTTTCCTGCACCGCTGACATTGCCTGGCCTGATGTGCTCCTCCAAATCCATACTGTGTTATCAAAGAAATTATTTAGCTTCTCTGCTATTTCTTTATTCCATTTTCAATTCTCCTGATTCTGCTCATTGCTTATATACAGTCATGCCTTTAATATATGTTTGCAATCCAACACAGCCGATTTGTGCCTCATACAAATTTAACACCCTGTAGCTTCAAGTGCTTTGACCAGCCTGTTTAGCAGAACAGAATAATCTTACAGGGCATATGCTTTTTAGTCTGTCATAGAGCACTGGTATAGTGACAATCATCCATTTACCATGACTGAGAAAATCCTACAAGAGACATAGTATGACTTTAGACCTTCCAGAAGAATCTCTAACATGGTTTTGTTGCCAGGTAAATCCAAGGAAATTGATCAGAACAATATCAGAAAGTCTTCATTGTGTCCATTAATCTGGCCAAAGTATTTGATTCAGTAAATTGTGAGGTTCTGTTGGTGGTGCTGCCGAGATGTGGATACATATGAAATTTCATGACAAACCTGCAACTACATCATGCTGATAAGACTGTAACTGTCTTGAGTTGCATATCTAAAACAGGCACCTTCAGATTTTGGACTGGACTCAGACAATCTCATGCTGACTATTCACCTTATCAAAGCCCAACTGTTCTCTGGTGTAAATGCCACTGAGATGGAAACTTTTAAAGCTCAGTTGCCTCTGTGCTAAAACAAAACTTACCACCACAGACATTCATGATCTATAGTCGGTGGATGACTGCAGTGCTGCTGTCCTGTAGTCTGTACCAAATCTCTTCAATTCTGCACACAGGAGACTTGGTTTTATCTTGAATGCTGCAAAATCAAAACTTGTGTATCAAAGCAGACCTGCTCAGCCAAGTATTCTACCTCCATATCTGTTCAGTACGAACTATGGAATGTATCGGGCACTTTCCATTCCATGGCAACCAACTTTTTAAAAAAGTACTTTCTGGTGAAGAAATTCAACATCAGGTCAGCTGTTCTGAAGAATTTCAGTATTTCTGAAGAAGGGTCCCAACCCGAAACGTCAAGCTTTCCTCCTCCTCTGATGCTGCTTGGCCTGCTGTGTTCATCCCGAAACGTCAAGCCTTCCTGCTCCTCTGATGCTGCTTGGCCTGCTGTGTTCATCCAGACTCACACCATGTTATCTCAGATCAGTTGTGCCAGTTCAACCACAAACTATGGCAGTGAGTGTTTGACAATAAAGACTTGCACAAGTCAACAGAAGTCCGAGTGTATAGAACTGTTATCATTATGACACTCCTGTATTATAAATGTCATTACCACATTCTTGTATTGGACTGTTCATTAGCAATATATAAGAGTGCGAGGAAGGTTTATACCAAAAAAGCTCCAGTTGCTGCAGATTCAATAGGACCACAAACAAACCCTAACACTCTTCTTGAAGCCAACGTTACAGGAATTCAGGCAAAACTGCTGCAAAATTAATGATGATGGACTAGGCAATGCATCCATATGACTGAAAAATTTTAATCCCAACTAGAGTACAATGAAAATGGTACAAAGACATTCTGAAGCTCTTCTTGAGGCATTGGCATTAATGACTGGGAGAAGCTTGCAACCAATCATTCAAAATGGCAATAACATGTCCATTAAGCTACATCATGTTTTGAGTCCAAACTCCTTGCTGATGAAGAGGAGTGGGTGCAACATAAGAAACAAGAAATAAACAAACCTCGCATTGTGGATTCCATTATCTTGCATGATATCCTGCCCCACGTGCCCAGTGATCTGCAGGACAAGAATCTGCCTGTTCAGTCACATAAAGATCAACGACAGAAACAGGATATGGAGATGTCATCAGATTGAGCAACAACCAACGATAATAGCATAGGTAATGTACAAACACTCTATATGCCGGTCATTACACTTCATTGAAATTGTAACTACTGTTTTACCACATGACACTGGGAAGTCAACAGTCAGAAGGCAGTGTAGCATTTTTCAGATATGCACCCTTCATCAGGAAAGGGTAGTATTGGAGTAATGTTATTTGTTATGATAATGAATGGACATCAGTAATGTTTTTCATTTTTTCCAAAAGAATCCAAACCCGCAGATATTAAAGAATGAAGCCACAAATTAAGTCACGGTTCAACATTTAATTTTAACTCATCAAAATGTAGAATCATGAATCCTAATAACAACACTCTAAATATTCAGTCATGTTAAACATATTGGGTTAATCTTAATCTCTTACTTTGCTAAATGCCAATTTTGTTCAGTTCTTGGAAGGTTTATTGCTGTGAGGTCCAGTAAGATGTCTTACTATATCTTACCAAATATAGCTCATTAACTACCTATCCCAACCCTATGGTGCCCACCCTTGACCTATTCCAGGTCTGTCCTAATACCAACCATTTCTGGAACAACTTGCCACTAACTGGACTTCTGCTGAAAGACCAGAATCGTTGGTGACTGCGCCATCTTTAAAAAGCTGCAATGCACCCAGGCAATCTAGCATTGGCCCTCAGTTGCAATATAATGAGACAGCAGACAAAAAGTCATGTAGTTCACAGCACATAGCCAATATGGCTGACATTCCCTTGCACGTACACTGCCATTCTCCCACACTAGTAGTCATTTAGCTTTTATGAGCTTTTATTTAGGCAAAGGTAAAGTCAAGGTTGTCATAGTCCTACCACACTATAGGCTTGGTCTCTCGTTTCAAAGAGAGAGAGAGAGAGAGAGCGAGAGATGACTGGTGGTGGTTTAACCTGAGGGAGCTTGAGAAAAAAAGAGTGGGAATTGAACTTAGATTGTTGTCGTTACTTTGTACTGCAAATTATCCAGGGGGAGGCAATGGCCTAGTGGCATTATTGCTGGACTGTAAATCCAGAGACCCGGATAACATTCTGGGGACCCAGGTTTGAATTCTGCCATGGCAGATGGTGGAAATTGAATTCAATAAAATATCTGGAATTAAGAATCTAATGGTGACCATGAATCCATTGTCGATTGTTGGGAAAATCCCACCTGGTTCACTAATGTCCTTTAGGGAAGGAAACTGCCATTCTTACCTGGTCTGGCCTACACGTGACCCCAGACTCATAGCAATGTGGTTGACTGTGAACTGCCCTTTGGGTCAATAAATGAAGAAAAAAAAAATTCATTCAACTGACTGAAACTGTGTTGTTATTGCACCTCGCTCATTGCAAGGAAATGGGAATTAGGGGCAAAAAGCTTTGGTCCTCTAGTAGACCCGATACATCTTGAAAGGATCTACCACTGCTACTTCTTGTAGTCACTACTCCTTGCAATCTGCAACAGCCTTCTGCTGTTCCTGGGCTTGTCCTTAGCAATGATCCTGTTGCATTCACCTTCACTTTCTTAGGAAGGCAGCCACAATGACAAACATTCCACCAGCAGCCAGCGTGTGACCCTTGCTGGCAATGGTTTCTGTTGGGAAAATAAAAAGTAAATCAAGTTCTTACATGAGAACGAGCAGTGGTGGCATACACAGCAGATGGAGGCTGCAACTCATCAACACAATATCAATGTACTACTCCCTACAGTGAGACATACAAGGGCCACATCTGTGTCAAGTATTCAGCTTCAGCATGTGACCAACTTAGTGAAGGTGCAGTGCTGGCTGAATGATCAACATAGTACATTAAAGAGAGTCCCTGCTGCACTCTGAACCATTTCCCATCCCAGACCCACATCAACCACGAAACTTATCATTGAATTCTGGAGTCCAGCATAATGTTTGAAAGATGACAAAGTGATCCTGCCTCCTAAGGCACCATTTGGAGTTTCACAGCTAGGGTGAATTCTGGCCAACATTTGTCTCTTTTCAAGTTATTGCCCCTAATTTTTGCGTCATTGAGATGCCAAGTACAATTTGCAAGTGCCAGTAGCATGCTGCAAATCATCTTTGGCCAGCATTTGAACATTATATCCATTCATTCTGAATGCATTGGAAACAGATGATGAAATCATTTCAAACTAAATATTGCTGCATTTTGAAATTGCACGCTTCATGCATTCGCCCATTCATTGTCCTCCTGTCCAGCAGGCCTGGATTCTTCATTTTTGTTCATTAAACTGACACTGACTATGTTCATCCTGGGCATCAGTTACAATTAGTATCTAATGAATGGCAAATGGTGGCAGGGAACAGAGCTCAAGGTGGGCTCAATCATTACTGAGATCCACCTGGTCACCATGTACTACCAGAGCCTCCAAGTCCACTTTTACCTTGCACTACTCTGAGAACACATTTCCAACCATAAAGCACCCCACCATGCCCATGTGTAGACCCACCAGATTGAATTTTGCCTCTAAGTCTTGTCCCTGTCCTGAAACTTGACATTACACCTTAATGATGTCCACTATGGTCCTCTACACCTCCTTGTAGATATCACGGTGATGATCCCTGCCAATAGTTCTTGCAACCTACCATGACATTGAAAGCTGTTCTACAAACCCTCCTTAAACTTTAACTTTACCCCATCAATATCCTTGTCCCAATCTTAACATTTGCCATTGCTTTCTCCTTGCCTTAAATGCCCTACAATCCCCTTTAAGCAATAAGTGTCCCTTTCCTCTCTTGCCGCACGTTGCACCCTTATTCATAATCAACATACAGACCTACAGGATAGTATTTGCTCCAGACCTCTGACCAACTTTGATGAGTAACCCTTAGACATGACTGACCAAGCGCTGACTGCTGTCTTCGCAGCTCCCTGGCTGACAATATGTAATTCCCCTGACTGCTTCTGCTGGCCCTACAGAACTGACTGTTGCCCAGTCGCTAGCCTTCAGTCAGATATATATCCTGACATGGACTGGCCCAAGTGGATAACTGACCATGGCCAACCTGTGGACTATGCCCAGACTGTGCCTATGATTGATAGTGGTGGGATCTCCGTGCACTATCAGGGAGTGACAGACTGAACACTCGCTCACTTTCTGACACTGTCCGTTTGGTTGAATAAATGTGCAGTGTGTTTTCCAGGCAGGCAGCTGGCACATGCTACAGGTGTTAGATTAATGTATTGGTGTACCATGCAGTAAGATGGTTCTTGTGAATACTGCAAATGCTGGAAATCTGAAACAAACACAGAGAATTCTGGAGAAACTCAGAGGATCTGGCTGTTTCTGTGGAGAGTGAAAGAGAATTAACATTTTAAGCCCAATATGACACTTCTTCAGAACTTCAGAAGATGAGTCCCACCCTGGACAGATCCCTACTGGCAAACATGATAGGTGCATATCAAATGGCTGCAGTGCCAGGATTTTAGCTTTGAATAAAGTACCAAGATGTTAACAGGAATAGCACAGCATGACAAAACATGGGTACTGCAAACATCTCAGAAAGATGCTAAGTGAGTGCTAAGACAGCAAGTGAGCAGCACTGAAATACAGCCTGGTCCAACCTGTGAGCATGGTCCTGTCTCTACATGCAAAGTGTCTTTGCAGGAACCTTTCAATGCTAGTTGCAGGTGCACCCGGAAATGCTGGTTAATACTTCCTAAGCATACTGCAATTGGATAGGAGGTGTATCACGAGGGACTTGAGGGGCTAGCAAATATCAAACACTAATCTCCATGGATGAGGGATGATTGCAATTCGTGCCCATTGATCATGCTGCAGTAAACTAAAGATGCCAGGAAACTACTCTGCATTCTATGGTGAGAATTCTTGGCATCTAGTCTGTTCCTGGCAGGTGGTAGGATAAGAAGACACATAGTAATAATGAGAGCTTTGTAGTTAATAAATCACCAACAATTAACAATCCCCTTTAAAAGGCAATACAACATTTCCTGGCAAGAATCTGGCCTCAATGCATATTAAAAAATGCAGCAGGTTACTCCAGACTTCAAAGCAGGCCTGGAGAGAAAGTCTGGTCTACACACCAAAGATACCTTCCATTCTGTTGTGAGGCACTATACAAAGTTTTCTTTCTTTCACTGCAAAGATGATGATCCTGTTGTACAAGTCTGGTGTGTGGCACTGCATGTGTAGGAATGCATGTACATCATATCAACAGTGCTATTCTCATCAAGCTTTTCTGTTACCTCTTCAAAAAACTGCAGGGAGTTAGGTAAATATGATTCCTCCATTAGAAATCTGTACAGATTCTTCCTAATCAATCTAACTTTTTGCCATGTGGCTTACTAATGTTATCCCAAATTCTTGTTTCTAGAAGCTTTCCAACTGCCAAAATTAAACTGAACTGGTCTATTATTGCAAGGATTATCCTTAAAACCTTTCTTGAACAAGGCCATAATGTTTTCAATTCTTTAAGACTTCTGGCGCATCCACCAGTACACTCACAACTTAAGGTTTTGGAGTAGATCTGTAGCTTGGGTTGTGGGTGTTGAGGTTGGTTGGCTCGCTGAACTGGTTTGTTGTTACGCAGACGTTTCGTTACTGTGCTTGGTAACATCCGCAGTGCAGCCTCTGGTGAAGCGTCAGTGTGTTTTACCGCCTGGTTTAAATCTCTGGGGTCCATTGCAAGGGACTGCCTCACTTTCGGGTTTCCCCCGTAGTGGAACGTATCTGGATTTGAGTTCAATGTGTTTATTAATAGCATGCTGCACGGAGTGCCATGCTTCCAGGAATTCTCGTGCTTGTCCCTGCCTGCCTGTCCCCAGGATCTTGGTGTTGTCCCAGTCAAAGCCGTGGTTCTCCTTGACCGTGTGGATTGAGATGAGTGAATATTGGTCGTGTCTTTTTATAACCAATTGGTATTCATGCACTCTTGCTGTTAGTTTCCTTCCTGTTTGTCCGATGTCGTGGTTCTCACAGTTTCTGCAGGGGATCTTGTAGATGACATTGGTCCTGTCCATGGTGGGGAGTGGGTCTTTAGTTCGGGTGTACACTTGTCATAGGGTTGATGTTGACTTGTGTGTCACTCTGATGCCCAGCGGTCATAGAAGTCTTGTGGTGAGTTCTGATGTGTTCCTGATGTAGGGCAGTGTGATGAGCGTGTCAGGGCGTGCAGGATCTTTCTGATGCTGTACTAGTGATGCAAAGACTCAAAAGGACCGCCCTTCCGCAAATCCAACCTAAAATACGGATACGCTATGTAGACAACACCTTTGTCATCATTAAACGGACCAAATTAGAAGAGACACGCAAACTCTTAAAAAAAACACCCTCACCGGAATAAAATTCACCAGAGGAGAAAAGCAAACAACTCCCATTCCTGGACATCATAGTAGGGCACAAGACAAAAGGGGAACTGCAAACGAAAGTACATTGAAAAGCCACACACACACAGATCAGGCATTGAACTTCAACAGTAACCATCCTCACACACACAAACAAAGCTGTGCGCGAACACTATTTAAAAGGGCAACAACGCACAGCAGCAATATGGAACTACACCAAGTGCAGGAGGAATACTTCTGCCAAATGTTCAAGGATAATGGATATCCAAAGTACTGGGTCAGGAGATACCTACAGGAACAGCATCAGAAAGATGAAAATATTGCAGAGCATTTCGCTTCTAGAACAAAAGTGAACAGACTTCACTGCCCGGCAGTACAGCCCAAGGTCACAAATCAGGAAGGCAGCATTCCAACAGCTCAAGGCTGACACCCAAAGACAAATATGAAACATAAAAAACTTTCTTTTACCCACCAGAGCCATCTCTAGATGGAGGCCAAATGTACAAAATTCCCATCTCTCGCAGGATGGTGTCTCTGCTCAAGGACGACAATGGCATTCGTCAACACTGGAAAGTACATTTTCAAAAAAAGTTTCAACCCTGAATGGCAGATAATACTCTCCAGGTCATCTCCACACCCAATGGTAAAATCTATGGGTGAGCACTACTGAAGGGAGTGTTGAAGCAATCAGACAGATGAAAAACAAACATCAAAGCCCTTGACACTCACAGTATTCCAGCTGCAATCTTCAAAGCTGGTAGGCTTTTGTTCACACTAAGTGTTACAGACAATGGGAGAGGTGAAATAAATTATTTTTATTTTTGTCTTTTTCTCTCCTGTCACAAAGTGAGAGTTGGGTTGAATTTAAATTATGATTGGTTCCCCCCCTTAAATCTCCTGCTTCACTCTATTGCTTTTTCATTTTTGTCACTGACTGAGGTAGGCTGAAGTGTGTTCTACAAACCCTGTTTATCAGATTCTAGCTTTTGAGATGAAAACACATCAAAATTCATGAAGATGAAATCAAAGATAGGGCTTATTAACAATATATTCAAACCACAGGAGAATTGCTTAGTTATTTATTTCACATGTACAAATATTCAGGAAATTAATTAAGACAGGGCAGGAGAAAACATAGTTATAAACTAAGATAATAAAGTGTGAAGCTGGATGAACACAGCAGGCCAAGCAGCATCTCAGGAGCACAAAAGCTGACGTTTCGGGCCGAGACCCTTCATCACATCACCACAAGCTTGGGTGAATCCATACAGTATTAAAAATCAGTTTATACGAGTTACAACTTCCTGGAGGTCAATCTCCATTAATAGTATCCTCAGTGAGCTGGGCTCAACAGTATTCTCTTTTTGCAGACAAAGTTTCAGTTTCTTTGCAGCCAACAGCTGGGAGACAGAGCCAGAGTATCAGAGGCAGGTTGTCGACAGCCTAGAGTCCTGCTTTTCCTCAGCAGCTGATGTAGAATCTCAGAACTGTATTTTTAAACAATGAAGCCAGTTTCAATTTTAGTCATGTGACAAATACAGGTATTTTAGGTACAGATGGCCCATCTTGATGGGCTAACTAGAAATTATTATGTTCATAGCGTACCTTCCTCCTCCTGATCGCCACCAAATAGAGTTTTAATTGCTCAGTGACAAGGTATTTCTAAGAGCATTTGTGCCAATTTTCACCCAACGTGTCTTGATGGTATCCTTTGTTCGAAGCAGACAGCCTATCTGAAAATAACTACAAAGATAGTAGGAACTGCCGATGCTGGAGAATCTGAGATAACACGGTGTGAAGCTGGATGAACACAGCAGGCCAAGTAGCATCAGAGGAGCAGGAAAGTTGACGTTTTGGGTCGAGACCCTTCTTCAGAAATGGGGGAGGAGAAGGGGATTCTGAAATAAATAGGGAGACGGGGGAGGTGGATAGAAGATGGATAAAGGAGAAGATAGGGTGAGAGGACTTCACACCCTATCACCCTATCTTCTCCTTTATCCATCTTCTGTCTACCTCCCCCTCTCTCCCTATTTATTTCAGAATCCCCTTCCCCTCTCCCATTTCTGAAGAAGGGTCTCGACCTGAAATGTCAACTTTCCGGCTCCTCTGATGCTGTTTGGCCTGCTGTGTTCATCCAGCTTCACACCGTGTTATCTCTATCTCAAAATAATATGTCTCAGATTCAACTGAAATATTGATACACTTCAGGGAGTCCATAAATTTCTGGAAATAAAATTGTGATCAGCCTCAGCATTTTGAATCTAGTGAGGGATAATTTTTAAAAGAAACGAATTTAAACAGGGAAAGAAAGAAAAGAAAATATGGTCAATTTTAGGATTTCTCTTCATTCCTTCTAACCGTGAAATGAAAGGAAAAGAAAGAAACTAGGCAGACCACATTGCATCGATATAGACACAATGACAATGACAAACTCAGCCCAATCAACCCTGCAAAGTCTTCACAAACAACAGCGAGCTAGCACCAACAGTCTGACCAGAGTTATACTCAGGATATCATACCTTACTGATAATGTCCCAGACACCACCATTCTCCTCCCTGGGAATGTTCTGTCCGACCAGCAGGACCATCCTAGCAGATATGGCAGCAAGGTGATATACAGTCAAGGAGGAGTTACCCTTGGGGTCCTTAAAATTGAAGGCTCATGGCATTAGGTGAAACATAGGCAAGCAAACCTCCTGCCTACTATGCACTGCCCTTCTTCAGCTGATTGATCAGTACTCCTCCTCTTGGAGGAAGCACGGAGGAAGGCAAGGGTGAAGAATGTACCCTGGGTGGGGAACTTCAATGTACATCACCAAGATGGAGTCCACATTACTACTACTGATTGAGCTGACTGCATAGCTGTTAGAATTGGTCTGTGGCAGGTGTAAAAAGAATCAATGAAAGGGCAAGAAAAACTTGATCTTAAATCTCGCCAAATATGCCTGCCACAGATGCAGCTGTCCATGACAATTTTGGTAAGAGCACAGTCCTTATAGAGAGTAAATTCTGTCTTCACACTGAGGATAGGCTCCACTGAGTTGTGTGGTACAACCTTCGAACGAAATGGGGCAGACTTTGAACAGATTTAACAATGCAAAACATGGCATCTGTGAAACACTATGTGCCATCAGCAGCATCGGAATTATATTCAAAAACAATTTGCATTCTCATGGTTCAACATATTCCCCTCTCTGCCATTACTATCAAGCCAAGACATCAACACTTGTTTAATGTTTAATGAAGAGTGCAAGAGGATGTGAAAAGTTGCACCTGCGATACAGTTGGGGTGAGGGTACGATAAACATGGGTGGTCAACCTGGGTTAAATGATTACACAGTTAATGATGAGTTCTAATCTCTGTAGTCCTGCCACATCTGGTCTTGAATGGTGGAGAGTAATTAGACACCTCACCAGATGGAGGAGGCTCCACAATATCTCATTCTCAATAAAAGAGACTTTCAGCACAACAATGCAAAAGAATAGTTGAAGCACTTGCTACAATCTTCAGCAAAGTTGCTATGGATGATCCATCTGAACCTTCTCTGAAGGCTCCTACCATCACAGCTGTCAGCTTGCAGCCAATTTGATCCACTACAATGATTTTAAAAACAGCTCAAGGAGCTAAATACTGAACATATTCTGACAATATTGACAATATTCTGGCAACAATACTGGAGCCTTGTTCTCTAGAACTTGCTGCCAATAACCAAGCTGTTCCAGTACCACGACAACGTGGGCTTCTAAATGATAATAGAGAAAACAGATATAGTGTACACAGAGAGTAGGACAATTTCAACCTGGCCAATTGCTGCCCATCAGTCTAATCTTGGACATCAGAAAACTATTAGAAGAGATCATCAACAGTGCTAATAACTTAGCGGTAACCGGCTCACTGATGCTCAGTTTTGGTTCCATCAGGGTCCTTTTTTATTTAATTTTAAAAATATGCCTTATTCATAAAAATATCTTATATAGACATAAATGCAGTTTGTTTCTGTACAGTAACGTATGAAGAAAACAAACATTGGAGTTTGTCTCTATCCAATGAACAAACCAAAGACAACTTTTACTTGTGTAAGATTTTATTTACACATATTTGAGGTACCGGGAAGGTCTGATAACTGAGATAGCTGCTTGGCCTGCTGTGTTCATCCAGCTTCACACCTTGTTATCTTGGATTCTCCAGCATCTGCAGTTCCCATTATCTCAGGTCTGAAAACTGAACAGGTCCCCATTTAACTTCAGTAGAAAGACCCCAGACAGTGGTCTTTCCCTATTCCAACTTGGTGGCAGTTGCCCCCAGGCATTAGTATGTCCCTTAGCAAATAGCCCTGGACTTTGGAATGTGCAAGTCTGCAACACTTGTTTGGGGTCAACTCTGTTTTGTTGAATACCAACAAGTTTTAGGTGGACCAAAGAGCTTCTTTCACCAAGTTGATGGCCCTGCAGTCACTGTCGATGTTTGTCTCAGTGTGCATCCTGGGGAGCAGACTGCACAGGACAAAGTCCCACATTTCGGAGCTGCTCAGGAAGAACCTGACAAAAACCACTGCATCTTTCTTTAAAACTTCCTTTGCAAAGGCACATTTCAGCAGGAGATGGGTGACAGTGTCTACCTCCAACACCCTCACCCTCTTCAAGGGCAGCATGTGGTGACGCAGACAGACCAGGCAAACAATAAGCGTCCCTTTCTCACCACCAACCAAGCTGTCTTGGTGCTTGTTGAGAAGTTTTAGTGATGAAGCATTCTGTCAAATGACTTTAACAGTCTGCTCAAGGAACCAAATGACGGGGTCCACTCTCTCCTTTTCCCGCAGATTCTTGAGAATGCTAGGCCATCAGGTTCACTTAGTTCCTGCCTTATTCCAAACACGGTCAAATAAGCTGGATTGTAGAGGTGAAGCCTGACATTGAAGCTACTTTGGATCATGTGTGACTGATAGTGCGACCAAGAGACGTTGCAACACTAGTCAGTTGGAATCAGGGAAAATCTTTCCATTGGTTGGAGTCGTACTGAGCACAAAAGGTGGAAGTGAAACAGGGGAATTTTAATGGGGAACAAAGAGACAGGAAACTATTTAAGTAGATAGCAGAAATAATGGGAACTGCAGATGCTGGAGAATCCAAGATAACAAAGTGTGAAGCTGGATGAACATAGCAGGCCAAGCAGCATCTCAGGAGCACAAAAGCTGATGTTTCGGGCCTAGACCCTTCATCAGAGAGCTCTCTGATGAAGGGTCTAGGCCCAAAACGTCAGCTTTTGTGCTCCTGAGATGCTGCTTGGCCTGCTGTGTTAATCCAGCTTCACACTTTGTCATTTAAGTAGATATTTTGGTTTTGTGCTCACAACGGAAATCATAAATCGTATCTTGAAAATGTTGGCCAACACAGCATCCACCAAGGGATAAGAACTGAAGGAATCAGTATTAGTAGGGAAATGGTCTTGGGAAATTGACAGGATTAAAGGTTGATAAATCCTCAGGGCCTAATAATCTATATCCCAAAGTATTCAAGGACGTGATCCTAGAAACAGTAGATACATTGGTGGTCATTTTTCAATATTCTGTAAACTCTGGAAAAGCACCAATGGATTGGAGAGTTGCTAATGTAACCCCCTGATTTTGAAAATAAAGGAAATAGAGAGAAAAAACGGAATTATGGATTCTTACCCTGATGTCAATAGTGGGAAAATACTAAAGTCCAATTCAAAAGATTTAGCAGCTGAGCATTTGGAAACAGTGACAGAACCAGACAGAGTCAGCTTGGATTTAATGGAAGAGAAATTAATGATGAGGAATCTCCTGGTATTCTTTGAGGCTGTAACTAGTTATTTTTTTAAAATTCATTCGTGAAACGTCAGCAGCATTGGCTGGCCAGCATTTATTGTCCACTCCTAGTTGCCCTTGAGAAAGGTGGTGGTGAGCTACCTTCTTGACCCCTCAATGCTGTTGAGGAGGGAATTCCAGGGTTTTGATTCAGCGACAATGAAGGTATAATGATATCTTTCAAAGTGGTGTTCTTTACTTATCAGCTGCTCTTGTCCTTCTGGATGGAAGTGGGTCATGGGTTTGGAAAGTGCTGTACAGGGATCTTTGGTGAATTTCTGCAGTGTACCTTGTGGACTGTACACACTGCTGCTACTGAGCATCAGAGGTGGAGGGAATTGATATTTGTGGATGTGGTGTCAATTAAGTGGCCTGCTTTGTCCTTGATGGTGTCCAGCTTCTTGAGTGTTGTTGGAGCTGCATCCATCCAAGCAAGTGGGGAGTATTCCATCACTGTCCTGACTTGTGTCTTGTAGATGATGTAAAGACTTTGGAGGGTCGGGATATGAGTCACTTGCGGCAGTATTCCCAGCCTCTGATGTGCTCTTGTAGCCACTATGTTTATGTGGGCCTTATTGAGTTTCTGGTACATGGCAAGTCCAAGGATGTTGATGGTGGAGGTTTCAGTGATGGTAACACCATTGACATTAAGGGGTGGTGATGAGATTGTTTGTAATCTCCATAAACAACATCCTGGGGGTTACTGCTGACCAGAAGCTGAACTGGACTAACCATATAAATGCGACAAGAGCAGGTCAGACTGCAGGAGTCTTGCAGTGAGTAATGTACCTGCTGACTCTCCAAAGCCTGTTCACCATCTGCAAGGCAGAAGTGAAGAGTCTGACGGAATATTACTCACTTGCCTGGATGAGTGCAGTTCCAACTTCAATCAAGAAGCTCGACACCATCCTGGACAATGCAGCCCACATGACTGGCATCAGACGTACAAACATTCTCTCCTTCCACCACCAATGCATGGTAACAGCAGTGTTTGCCATCTAAAAGGTGCTCTGCAGGAATTCACCAAGGCTCCTTCATTCCAAACCCATTACCACTGCCATCCAGAAGGATAAGGACAGCAGATACATGGGAACACCATAACCTGCAGTTCCTCTCCAAGCTACTCATCATCCTGGCTTGGAAATATATCACTCCTATTGTGGGTTAAATAGAGTCAGAGTTATACTGCACAGAAACAGACCCTTCAAATCGAACTTGTCTGGACCGACCAGATATCATAAACTGATTGGACCCATTTGACCGCATTTGCCCATATCCCTCGAAATCCTTCCTATTCATGAACCCATCCAAAATGCCTTTTAAATGTTGTAATTTCATTTGCCTCCACCACCTCCTCTGACAGATCGTTCCATATATGCACCACCATTTGCATGAAAAACTCAGCCCTTAGGTCCGTCTTAATTCCTTCCCCTCTCACCCTAAACCTGTGCCCTCTAGTTTTAAACCCCTACCCTGGGAAAAAAGCCTTGATTATTCACCCTATCCATACCACACATGATTTTACAAACTTCTTCAAGGTCACCCCTCAGCCTCCAAAGCTCCAGAGAAAAAGCCCCAGCCTATTCAGCCTCTTTGTTTTGTTCAAAGCATCCTGTCCCGACAACATCTTTGTAAATCTTTTCAGAACCCATTCAAATTTACCAACATATTTCCCATAGCGGGGATACCAGAACTGAGCACAGTATTCAAAAAGTGGCCCCAACAATGTCCTGTAGTCGCAACATGATGTCCCAACTCCTACACTCAATGCACCAACCAATGAAGGCAAGATGCCAAATACCTTCTTCACGAATCCTAAAAGTCTCACTAATGTGCATGATATGTGTATCTACACCAAATAGATTGTAACAGTTCAAGAAGGCTGCTCACTACCACTTTCTGAAGAGCAATTAGGAATGGGCAATAAATGCTGGCTCAACCAGCAAAGGCCACAGCCTCTGAATGAACAGAAAAAAAGGAAGTTAAATCATATTAGCTTTGTCTGTATCAAGAAAGACAGCGTACAGTCATGCCACACAAGCGCAATGATCATCTTCAACAAGATACATCTTCCCTTGATATTCTACAACATTATCATCACTGAATCCACCATCATTAACCTCTGTGATTTTTTTAACCTCTTAGCAATGACCAAGAATTGACTGGACTAGCCACATACGCACTCGGACTACAAGACTAGGTCCGAGGTTAGAAATTCTATGAAGTCTAATTTCTTAATTCCCCAAATCCTGTCAACCATCAAGAAAGTGCAAACCAAGAATGTGACTGAATACTCCCTCCTTATCTGGATGAGTGCAGTTCCACTAAAGCTCAAGAAGTTTGACGACCCAGGATAAAGCAGCTCACATAAGTGAAATTCCGTCTATCACCTTAAACATTTATACTTCCCACGATAGCTGCACAGTTGCAGTAGTTTGCACGACCTGCACAATGCACTACAGAAATTTGCCAAGGTTCCTTCAACAAATCCTTTGAACCATGGGGGCACTTTCAAGTTCTTCTCCAATGCGCGCATCATCTTGACTTGGAACTTGGAAACTATGTCATGTATTCACTGTCTCAGGGTTGAAAAGTGAAAGCATTTCCCACCATCACTCTAGGTGTACCTACACCAGATGGAATGTAACAATTCACTAAGTAAGCTCATGAACACATCTCTAGGGCACTTTGGGATGCTCTTGTAAATGATATTCATACCTCAGGAAGAAAATGAAAGATAATCAGAACAGAGTACTAGTTATTAACTTTCCCTCTCATTTACATTGTTTTAGTTCCTCACCAATGGAATGTACTGTCCATAACCTCTTTAACATTGCTCATCTCTGTCAGTACAAGCCTATCTGCTGTTGAAATGCATGAGTATTTTGTCAGCTGCACATTTCATAATCTTTAATTAGCCACCCATTTTTACTGTTTGATCTGAACTCATCCAACACTTTTCTGCATGTAAACCATCCTGCACAGTCCCTGCATTTTCGTTCACCATCCTCACTGGGATCTACTGGCTCTGGAATCCCATCAATTTAAATTTAAAATTGTCATCCTCATTTTTAAATCCTTTCATGGCTTCAATCTTGTCTACCTCCTCCAGGCACAAAACTGACATAAATATATGTAATTGCAACTATCTGCAGTTCAGTGCTCAGACTGGCTGAAATTCATAGGTACTGTTATTAATGGCGTCATATACAGCATTACAATTTGCAGCCAAACCCACTCATATGCACTGCACTGCCAGTGCTGTGACGTCCATGACATCCCAGAGCATCTATCCTTTCATGTCATTGCAAGTTGACTTTAGCAAAGTCAGCAGCATGAGAGGCTTGTGATATTTTACCAGGAGACAGACTTTCCAAAGCTTTACCAGATGCTTCTATCTATCAGGGTATTGCAGTTTTTTGGCCATGTTACATGACAAAAAACATAGAACAGTACAGCACAGGAATGGGGTCTTCAGCCCACAATGTTGGGCCGAACATGGCAACAAGTTTAACTAATCCCTTCTGCCTACCCTTGGTCCATATCCCTCCATTCCTTGTATATTCATGTGTTTATCCGAAAGCCCTTTAAATGCCCCGATTGCATCTGCCTCCACCACCATCCCACAGTGCGTTCCAAACACCTACTACACTCTGTGTAAAAAAATTTGCCACTCACATGTCTTTTGAACTTTCCCCCTCTCACCTTTAAGGTATGTCCCCTAGTATAGACAATTCAACTCTGGGGAAAAAGATTCTGACTGTCAACCCTACGAATGCATCTCATAATATCTAGCCTCTCCCTATAGCTCACACCCTCTTATCCAGGCCGTATCCTGGTAAATCTCTTCTGCATCCTCTCAAAAGCATTCACATGTGGTAACAGGAATTGATTATTCTAAATGCAGCTTAACTAAAATCTTATAAAGCCGCAACAATGACATCCTGACTCTTGTACTGAATGGTCTGACCAATACAAACAAGCATGCCATACACCTTCTTTATTAGCCTATCTACTTGTGGCCACTTTCAGAGAGCTATGAGCTTGAACCCCAAGGTCCCTCTGTACATCAATCTTGTTCAGGGTCTTGCCATTAACTGTACACTTTTCCTTAACATTTGATCTCCCAAAGTGACACCTCACACACACCCAGATTAAACTCCATCTGCCATTTCTCTGCCCATATCTGCAACTAAACTACATCCCACAGTATCTCTTGATGACCTTCTACACTATCCACAATTCCACCAATTTTTGTGTCATCTGCAAACTTACTAAGCCACCCAATTATGTTTACATCTAAGTCATTTACATTTATCACACACAGCAGAGGTCACAGTACGAATCTATGTGGAAAACCACTAGTCATGGACCTCCAACCAGAGAACCACCCTTCCACCAATTCCCTCTGCCTTCTATGGACAAGCCAATTCTGAATCCAAGCAGCCAAGTCACAGTAGATCCCACACATCTTGATCTTCTGGATGAGCCTCCACTGAGGCAATATAGGTAGAGGATCTTGTGAAAGCCTTATGAAAATCCATGTAGATAATAGCCACTGCTCTACCCTCATCCATCACCTTTATCACCTTCTCGAAAAATTCAATCAAGTTAGTAAGAAATGACCTGCCCCTTACAAAGCCATGCCGACTGCCCCTAATTAGGCCATGCTTCTCCAAACTCATGTATATCCTCTAAAAATTCTCTCTAATAGCTTCCCAACCACTGAGGTGGTGCTGACTGGTATACAGTTTCCTGGATTTTCCTCAATTTCCTTCTTGAGCAGAGGAACAAAGTTAGCTAAATTCCAGTCCTCTGAGACACCTCCAGTAGCTAGCAAGGATATAGAAATCTTGGTCAAGACCCCAACAAGCTCTCCTCTTGCCTCTCTCAATAACCTAAGGTAGATCCCAACAGTCCCTGGGGACTTATCCACCTTAATGCTCTTCAAGAGGCCCGACACATTTTCTTTCTTACTTTAAAAATGCCCTAACATATCAGCATGCTCCCCACTAATCTCACTGTCCTCCGAGCTCTTCTCACGGATGAATGCTGATGCAAAGTACCCACTTAGGAACTTGACC
This sequence comes from Stegostoma tigrinum, assembly GCF_030684315.1. Taxonomy (NCBI): domain Eukaryota; kingdom Metazoa; phylum Chordata; class Chondrichthyes; order Orectolobiformes; family Stegostomatidae; genus Stegostoma; species Stegostoma tigrinum. Next base: position 24,764,903 of record NC_081357.1, read on the forward strand.
ACATCCCTGCCTCCAGTCACAAATTGCCTCCTTTATCCTGGAGTGGATTTACCCAATTCCTATTTATCCTCTCGTTTTTAACACATGTATAGAATGCCTTGGGATTCTCTTTAACCCTACTAGCCATGATCATTTCATGGCCCCTCTTTGCTCTCCTAATTCCCTGCTTTCCATAATTCCTCATGGGTCCCATCCAACTTTAGCTTCCTATTTGTTACAAATGCTTCTTTTTCTCTTTTGATTAAATTCACAACCTTCCATGTTATCCAAAGGTCCCTTACCTTGCCATCCTTGTCCTTCCTCTTTATTGGAACATGCCGGTCCTGACGTCTAATCAGTAGATCTTTAAACAACTTCCACAAATCAAATATGGGCTGGCCTGATAATAGCTCCTCCTAATTATCGTTCCCTAGCTCCTGCCAAACACTGACGTAATTTTCCCTCTCTCAATTTAGCACCTTCACACAAGGTCCTGATTTATCCTTATTCATAGCAATCTTAAGATTCAAGGAGTTGTGATCACTGTTTCCAAAATGCACTTCCACTGAAAGGTCAGTCACCTGGCCAAGCTCATTAGCCAACAAAAGGTCCTGTGTGGCCCCTCCTCTTGTACTATCCACACAGTGTTTCAAGAAACCCTCCTGAATGCACTTAACAAATTCTGCCCCATCTAAGCCTCTTGCTCTTAGAAAGTCCCAGTCAAAAATCAAGAAATTAAAGTCACCCCTTACAACAACCTTAATAATAAAATGTGAGGCTGGATGAACACAGCAGGCCAAGCAGCATCTCAGGAGCACAAAAGCTGACGTTTCGGGCCTAGACCCTTCATCAGAGCTGCTTGGCCTGCTGTGTTCATCCAGCCTCACATTTTATTATCTTGGAATCTCCAGCATCTGCAGTTCCCATTATCTCTCCCTACAACAACCTTGTTGATATTGCATCTTTCTATAATCTGCCTCCATATTTGTTCCTCAATGTCTTGTGGCTGTTTGGGGGCCTATGGTATAATCCCACCAGTGTGATTGCATCCTTCTTATTTTTGACCTCTACCTATATTGCCTCAGTGGATGAGCCCTCCAGTATGTCCTCTCACAGCGCAGATGAGAGATTCTCCCTGATTAATAATGCAACTATTCAGGGAGAATGTCACATCTGCACTCAGATAGGATATACTGGAGGGCTCCACTGAGGGAACGTGGGTAGAGCTCAAAAATAAAAAAAACAAAACCCTGGGACATTGAGCAGCCAGTCCTGTCCCACTCCGTAGTCGCCATTATAGTCCTGATCCAAGCTCCAAGCTCCGCTACCTTACCGATAATACTCCTGGTGTTGAAATAAACACACTGCAGTCCATCAGTCTCTAACGTGGTCCTAATATCTACCTTGCCCTCAATCCCTCCACTTGCTGACCTACTACTCTGGTTCCCAGCCCTCTGCCGCTGTAGTTTAAGGCCTGCCAAGTAGTACTAGCAAATCTCCCTCCAAGAATCTTAGTTCTCCTCCAGTTTAGGTGCAGCCATCGCTCTTGACCAGGTCAACCCCGCCCCAAAAGAGGTCTCAATGATTCAAGAACCTGAAACCCTGTCCCCTGCACCAGCTCGTTAGCCTCATATTTACCTGTCCTATCTTTCTATTCCATGCCTCACTAGCATGTATTACTGGTTGAAATTCAGAGGTCCTGCTTTTTAGCATCTTGCCTAACTCCCTGATCTCACACCACAACGCCTCATCCTTACTTCTACCTATGTGGTTGGAACCAATGTGCATAATGATCTTTGGCTGCTCATCTTCCCACTTAAGAATTTCATGCAAATGCTCAGAGACATCCTTGTCCTGAGCACACACACCATCCTAGAGCGTCGAACACAACCACAGAAACACCTGTCTGTGCTCCCAACTAGCAAATCTCCTACCATTATTATTTGGACTTTGCCCAATCCTGCAAAGCCAGTTGTGGTTACATATGCCTGGTTGCTGCTGTTACACTCCCCTGAGTGTCTATTCCCCTCAACAGTATCCAAAACAGTATACCTATTAGAAAGACATGGTCGACTCCTGCACTACCTGTCTGTCTCTCCAGATGGTCACCCATCTAGCTGACCGAACCTGTGGTATGATGATTTCCTTGTAACTAATGTCCATCACACACTCTCTGCACCCTGTATGGTCCTCAGTTAGTCCAACTGCTGCTCCAACCAAACCACATGGTCTGTGAGGAGCTGCAGCCAGTCACACATCCTGCAGACATAGTTATCAGGGACACAAGATTGAACCTGATTGAGTGATTTGATTTGCTGTCACATGTACCTAAGTACAGTGAAAAGCTTTGTTCGCAAGCAGTGCAGGCAGACCATAGTAAGCTAGACCATACAGGTCATTAGGTGTCAAAAAACTTGGACAGAATGATGCATGCAGGTTGCAACGCACAGGATGTGGGTAAAGCAAAATCAACATTAACAAGATCAACATTATTTGAAGTTAGAGAGTCCATTCATCAGTCTCACAATGGGAGGGAAGAAACTATTCTGGAATCTGTTTCGTGTTTTCACATTTCTGTGTCTTTGGCTTAATGGAGGAGTTTGTAGGAGAGCATTATAGAGTGTGGTAGGTCTTTGACAATTGTAGCAACGTGAGATGTAAGGTTGGCATCTGCGATGGCCTGAGCTGTGCACACAACCTTCTGTAGTTTCTTATGATCCTGGGCGGAGCGGTGCCATATCAGGCCATTATGTACCTGGACAGCATACTTTCTATGGTGCACCTGTGGAAGGTGGTGTTGATCCTTACAGACATGCTGAATCTCCTAAGCTGCCTGAGGAAGAAGAGGCATTGTTGTGCCATCTTGACTGTTGCACCTACATGGGAAGTCTGGGCCAGGTTGTCAGTTACTGTCACTCCCAGTAACCTCTCAACCCTCTCAACCTCCACTTCATTGTTATCGATGGAGGCATGTTCTCCTCTTTTCTTTCTGAAGTCAATGATCTGTTCTTTTGCTTTGCCGACACTGAGAAAGAGATTGTTATCATTGTATCACGTCATCAAGCCCTCTATCTCCTTTCTGTAATCTGACTCGTCATTGTCTGATATCTGTCCTATCACAGCAGTGTTGTCAGCAAACATCTAGATAGTGTTCATTCGGAATTAGCTACACTGTTGTGGGTGTACAGGGAGAACAGTAGGGGGTTGAGAACGCGTCTTTAGGGCCACTCGAGTGATGAGTATTATCGTGGAGAAGGTGCAGTTTTCTATCTTCACTGATTGCGGTCTATGGATCAGGAAGCTAACAACTCAGTTGCAGAGAGTATAGCTGAGACCTCGGTCTGAGTTTTGAGATCAGTCTGGAGGGGATAATAGTGTTGAAGGTGGAGCTGTCGTTGATAAGCAGGAATCTGATGTAGGTGTCCTTGTTGTCCACATGTTCTAAGGATGAGTACAGAGCTAAGGAAATGGCGTTGCTATGGGCCTGTTACGCCTGTAGTCAAACTGTATGGGATCAAGGCATGCTGGGAAGCTAGAGTTGCTGCAATCTTCCAAATCTGGCTGAAGGAGTACACCACTCTCCTAAATGCCATCTCTGCCCCTTTACACCAAGATAAAATAAGCTAGCCTTGCCTTGTCTTTACTTTGCTCGGCTTTCTCACTAAAGCCTGGTATTAGAACATAGAACATTACAGCGCAGTACAGGCCCTTCATCCCTCAATGTTGCACCGACCTGTGAAACCAATCTGAAGCCCATCAAACCTACACTATTCTATTATCATCCATATGTTATCCAATGACCATTTAAATGCCATTAAAGTTGTCGAGTCCACCACTGTAACAGGCAGGGCATTCCACGCCCTTACTACTCTCTGAGTAAAGAATCTATCTCTGACATCTGTCGTATATCTATCACCCCTCAATTTAAACCTACATTCCGTCGTGCTAGTCATCACCATCCAAGGAAAAAGGCTCTCACTGTATTCACCTAAGCCCGCACTTGTATGAACCAGTAGCACTTCCACCACACGGCAGCCCCTCTCAAACTATTTTGTTGGTAATTCTAATTAACTGGTTACTTAAATTAGAATGCAATCTTTACAAAGAGACCAAGTACGTTCTAAGTTGCAACAAATTTTCAGACAGCCTCTCTCAATCACTCACTCCATTCTTTTGGTTTCAGGAAGTAGGGAGGGAGGGATGGAAACATTACAGTAGTGTAATGTCAAGGACCAGTAAGAGGTTTGGGCTAATAATCCAGAGAATGGGAGCATTAATCCTCAATGGCAAAAGCTTTGAATTCAGTTGGGAAGAAGAATATCAAAATAAAACAATTAAATAATCCTGATCATTGAACTGCCTCATTGCCAGCTTTTATGATCCCATCTGAACATAATACTGACCAAGCCAGATACTATGGCAAAGTTTCAGTTTTGTAACTTTGTTTACTGTAGTAGTCAGTCAGTGAACATATATTCTCAGTAAGTTGCTAATGTACTTTTCACAAAAGAAGATCAAAATTTCTTATGCACAAAGGGAGAAAAAAAAGTTTATACTCCACAAGAATGATTTAAAGCAGCCTTATTACAAATTTAGAAACAAAGATTCAGTCTTTACCCCAACTAAATCTTACAGTTTCTCAATGAAGGATCACTGTCTCCACTTTAAAAGTTCCTTATTCAAGTTATTGAACCACTTTAAATTTTGTCATACCAAATGGTTATCTGACCAATAAAAATTACAGACATATTCCACACTGGGAGATTCCCAGGTTTCTAGTAACTTCAAAAATAAATAAAGCACTAGGTGATTACAGATCAAATACCCTTTGGAGATTCAGTAATCAGAAGACACAAAGTTAGTTGGTGAAAAAATGAGACAAGGAGTGGGGTGGGGGTGAAGAAATTCTTTTTTACATAGCAATTTGATATAATCTGGGAATTACTGCCTGAAAATGGTGCTGGAATAAAGATTCAATAATAACCAGGGTTAGCAGGGGTATAGTAGCAATTTCATTAGACTAGCAAACCAGAAACTCAGATTGATGTTCTGTGGACATGTGTTCAAATCCTACTATTGCAAATGGTGAAGCCTAAATTCTGTAAATATCTAAAATAAAAAGCTTCCTTAATAGTGAAAACCAATGTTAATTGACATTTGGAAACCCATTTTGCTCACTGATGCCCTTCCAGAAAGGAGAGGGATAAAAGTGAGAAACTGTGGACTGCATGTCCACAGATTACCGGAGGTGACAAAATTTACAAAACTGTGGCCAGGGCTTGAAAATTGCACGAATGAAGAAAAATTGGATAGGTACAGATAGATTTGGATAGATTTCCTTACAGCAGAGAAGGCTGAATAGTGACTTAATCATGGTGCACAATATAATGGTTGGCTTGTACAGACTGGACAGAAAAGACCTGTTTCTCCAAGTGAAGAGATCAATCACTGGGGGCACAAACTTATGGTTATTGGTAGCTGGATTAGAAGGGACATGAGAAAAAACAATTTCACTCAGAGGACAGTGGGTGTCTGGAAGATGCTACCCAATTTTTGTGGCCAAAACCCACAAGTTACTGAAAAGGAATCTGGATCTGAAACACCAAGGTGCAGAGCTGGCTGGATGAACACAGCAGACCAAGCAGCATCAGAGGAGCAGGAAGGCTGATGTTTTGGGCCTATACCCTTCTTCAGAAATGGGGGAGGGGAAGGGGGTTCTGAAATAAACAGGAAGAGAGGGTGAGACGGATAGAAGATGAATAGAGGAGAAGATAGGTGGAGAGGAGACAGATCGGTCAAAGAGGCAGGGATGGAGCCAGTAAAGGGGAGTGTAGGTGGGGAGGTAGGGAGGAGATAGGTCAATCCAGGGAGGACGGACGGGTGGGTCAAGGGGGCGAGATGAAGTCAGTAGGTAGGAGATGGGGGTGGGGCTTGAGGTGAGAGGAAGGACAAGATAGGCAGGCGGGGACGAGCTGAGCTGGTTTTGGGATGCGGTAGGAGGAGGGGAGATTTTGAAGTCTGTGAAGTCCGCATTGATACCATTGGGCTGCGGTTTCCCAAGCGGGATATGAATTGCTGTTCTTGCAACCTTCAGGTAGCATCATTGTGGCACTGCAGGAGGCCCAGGATGGACATGTCATCTGAGGAATGGGAGGGGGAGTAAAAAGGTTTGCAACTGGGAGGTGCAATTGTTAGTGCGAACCAAGTGTAGGTATTCTGCAAAGTGATCCCCAATCTCCGCTTGGTTTTGCCGATGTACTGGAGGCCACAATGGGAACAGCGGATGCAGTATACTACATTAGCAGATGTGCAGGTGAGCATTACAGACATATTCTGTATGTTGTGGCCTCCTCTAAATCGGGGAAACCAAGCGGAGGCTTGGGGACCACTTTGCAGAACACCGACGCTTGGTTCGCACTGACAACTGCACTTTCCAGTCGCGAACCAGTGGACATGTCCATCCTGGACCTCATGCAGTGCCACAACGATGCTACCCGAAGGTTGCAGGAACAGCAACTCATATTCCGCTTGGGAACCCTGCATTCAGACAGAAGCAGCTCTCTTGTGGCATAGTGGTAATGTCCCTACGCCTGGATCATGGATTCAAGTGCCACCTGATCCAGAGGTGTGTATTAATATCCCTGAACAGGTTGGTTAGAAAAATAGGTTAAACTTTTAAAAAAACAAAGGAATAAGAATTTTTACTTGTCAAACTACACATGATACTATATTAAACAATCTTGCTCTCCATCCGACCACAAAACTTCCCTTGTGTTTTTCTCCTCACTCTCCCCACTTGAACTTTTTCATAATATTATATTTCAACCTTTCCTCAGTTCTGAAGCCTGATATTCTACCTGAAACATCTATCTTTCTCTCCAAAGGGGCTGCCTGACTTGTTGAGTACTTGCAACATTTTCTGTTTTTATTTCAGACTTCCAGCATGTGCAATATTTTGTTCTCCAAGTTAAACCTTTGGAACTTTACTTCACACAAGCCGAGATCAGAAGTCAGCATGTGGCTGCAGGCCAGCATTGCATTACCACAATATACTAGATCTGGATATCATCTCATTCCGTCTCAGCTCCGCACAGATTACAAACATCCTCTATTTTACAGGGAAACTTGTTTTTGGAATCAAAATTAAGAATATAGTTAAGGAGCAACATAGAATTATTGTACTTGGTTATTAATAAATAGCTGTCTGAAATGTCACTCCCTACTTTGCTCTCTGTTGCTACTGGCTTCTCAAATGAGCTGACTTGTTCCTGAAACCTATAATCTGTAGATATCTGGTAAACCTGTATTCACTAGAATAATTCACATTCATGAACTGGACATAACAATTAAAAAATACACTTTAGTGCAGCAAACAATGTGATAGTTGAGTTTCTAAATGATACTGAGTTCTATGTTTCCAACAGCAGAATCAAACCCCAGCAATGTTGCCCAATGCAGCTGTCTGCATTGGTTGTTTGTATTACATCTATGTCACTGCATTAACACCTGTGAGCAGTTTCCTCCCAAGCAGAGATTTCCATCTGATGCAAGAACACTAATAACAGTGATACATTCAGTGAGAATACAGAAATTAAATCTTAACAGGAAAGAAAGAAGAAAGACTTGTATTTATATAGCACTTTTCACAAGAAACATCCCAAAGTACTTTGTAGCCCATGCAGTGCTTTTGAATAAACTTCCCGTCATAACTTAGGAAATGTACATTATTCAAACACCAACCTGATAAATGATCTGATCATATATTTTTGTGATGCTGATTAAAGTATAAATATTGCCCAGAATCGCAGAAATAACTGCTATTCTTCTTCAAAATAATGCCACAAAATCCTTTAATTTCATGCAAGAAAGCAGGCAGAGTCTCAAAGAACAAAGAACAGAACAGCACAGATTTCATACTCTTTGGACCACCAAGCCTGTGCCCACACATGATACCTTTCTAAATTAAAACTTTTTTGCCTCTCCATGGTCTGCATCTTTCTATTCACTGTCTATTCATGTATCTGTCAAGATGACTCTTAAACATTGCTATTGTATCTGCTACTACTAACTCATCTGGCAGTGCATCCCAGGCACATACTATGTTCTGTGTAACAAAAATCTAGCCTCTCACATCTAGATTGATTGCAAATGGAACTAGATTAATTTAGAACATGTGGTCAGCATGCACGAGTTGGACCAAAGGGTCACAATATTTTGTAGCGATCACAATTCTGTTATGTTTACTTTAGTGATGGAAAGGGATAGGTGTATACCACTGGGCAAGAGTTATAGCTGGGGGAAAGGCAATTACGATGAGATTAGGCAAAATGTAGGGAGCATGGGATGGGGAAGGAAAGTGGAAGGGATGGGTACATTAGAAATGTGGAGTTTATTCAAGGAAAAGCTCGTGTGTGTCCTAGATAAGTATGTACCTGTCAGGCAGGGAGGAAGCTGTGGAGCGCGGGAGCTGTGCTTTACGAAGGAGGTGGAATCTCTGGTCAAGACGAAGAAGAAGGCTTATGTTAGGATGAGATGTGAAGGCTCAGTTAGGGTGCTTGAGGGCTACGAGGTAGCCAGGAAAGACCTAAAGAGAGAGCTCAGAAGAGCTGGGAGGAGACATGAGAAGTTGTTGGCGGATAGGATCAGGGTAAACCCTAAGGCTTTCTATAGGTATTTAAGGAATAAAAGAATGACAAAAGTAAGATTAGGGCCAATCAAGGGTAGTAGTGGGAAGTTGTGTGTGGAGTCAGAGGAGATAGGGAAAGCACTAAATGAATATTTTTCAACAGTATTCCTTCTAGAAAAATGACAATGTTGTCGAGGAGAATACTGAGATACAGGGTACTAGACTAGGTGGGATTGAGGTTCACAAGGAAGAGGTATTAGAAATCCTACAGAGGGTGAAGATAGATAAGTCCCCTGGGACGGATGGGATTTATCCTAGGATCCTCTGGGAAGCCAGGGAGGAGATTGCCGAGCCTTTGGCATTGATCTTTAACTCATCATTGTCTGCAGGAATAGTGCCAGATGACTGGAGGATAGCAAATGTGGTTCACCTGTTCAAGAAGGGGAGTAGAGACAACCCTGGTAATTATATACCAGTGAGCCTTACCTCAGTTGTTGGTAAAGTGTTGGAAAAGGTTATAAGGGATAGGATTTATAATCATCTAGAAAAGAATAAATTGATTAGGGATAGTCAGCACGGTTTTGAGAAGGGTAGGTCGTGCCTCACAAACCTTGTTGAGTTCTTTGAGAAGGTGACCAAACAGGTAGATGAGAGTAAACCGGTTGATGTGGTGTATATGGATTTCAGCAAGGCATTCGATAGGGTTCCCCACAGTAGGCTATTGTACAAAATGCGGAGGAATGGAATTGTGGGAGATATAGCAGTTTGGATCGGAAATTGGCTTGCTGAAAAAAGACAGAGGGTGGTATTTGATGGGAAATGTTCATCCTGGAGACCAGTTACTAGTGGTGTACTGCAAGGGTCAGTGTTGGGTCCACTGCTGTTTGTCATTTTTATAAATGACCTGGATGAGGGCGTAGAAGGATGGGTTAGTAAATTTGCAGACGACACTAAGGTCGGTGGAGTTGTGGATAGTGACGAAGGATGCTGTAGGTTGCAGAGAGACATAGATAAGCTGCAGAGCTGGGCTGAGAGGTGGCAAATGGAGTTTAATGCAGACAAGTGTGAGGTGATGCACTTTGGTAGGAGTAACCGGAAGGCAAAGTACTGGGCTAATGGTAAGATTCTTAGTAGTGTAGATGAGCAGAGAGATCTTGGTGTCCATGTACACAGATCATTGAAAGTTGCCACCCAGGTTGACAGGGCTGTTTAAAAGGCATACAGTGGTTTAGCTTTTATTAACAGAGGAATTGAGTTCCAGAACCAAGAGGTTATGCTGCAGCTGTAGAAAACTCTGGTGCAGCCGCACTTGGGAGTATTGCGTACAGTTCTGGTCACCGCATTATAAGAAGGATGTGGAAGCTTTGGAAAGGGTGCAGAAGAGATTTACTAGGATGTTGCCTGGTATGGAGGGAAAGTCTTACGAGGAAAGGCTGAGGGACTTGAGGCTGTTTTCACTAGAGAGAAGAAGGTTGACAGGTGACTTAATTGAAACATATAAAATAATCAGAGGGTTAGATAGGGTGGATAGGGAGAGCCTTTTTCCTAGGATGGTGACGGCGGGCACAAGGGGACACAGCTTTAAATTGAGGGGTGAAAGATATAGGACAGATGTCAGAGGTAGTTTCTTTACTCAGAGAGTAGTAAGGGAATGGAACGCTTTGCCTGCAACGGTTGTAGATTTGCCAACTTTAGGTACATTTAAGTCGTCATTGGATAAGCATATGGACGTACATGGAATAGTGTAGGTTAGATGGGCTTCAGATCGGTATGACAGGTCGGCACAACATCGAGGGCCGAAGGGCCTGTACTGTGCTGTAATGTTCTATGTTCTATCTGTTTACATGCTGTACAGCTTCAAGACTCTGACTCCTTCAAACCTTCCCCTTGTTACCTGAAATCTACGTTCCCTTGAACTGACACTTTCATGCCGACTATCCATTCTATCCATACCTCTCATAATTTTGTAAATTTCTATCAGGTTGCCCCTCGGCTTCCAATGCTCAAGTGAAAACAAACCAAGTTTGTCCAATCTCTCCTCATAGCTAATACATAGAACATAGAACATAGAACAGTACAGCACAGAACAGGCCCTTCAGCCCACAATGTTGTGCCGACCATTGATCCTCATGTATGCACCCTCAAATTTCTGTGACCATATACATGTCCAGCAGTCTCTTAAATGACCCCAATGACCTTGCTTCCACAACTGCTGCTGGCAACGCATTCCATGCTCTCACAACTCTCTGCGTAAAGAACCTGCCTCTGACATCCCCTCTATACTTTCCACCAACCAGCTTAAAACTATGACCCCTCGTGCTAGCCATTTCTGCCCTGGGAAATAGTCTCTGGCTATCAACTCTATCTATGCCTCTCATTATCTTGTATACCTCAATTAGGTCCCCTCTCCTCCTCCTTTTCTCCAATGAAAAGAGACCGAGCTCAAATACACTTCTAATCAGGTAACATCCTAGTAAACCTTTTCAGTACCATCTCTTAAGCCTCACACCCTCTGGTAGCATGGTGACTACAACCGTGTGCAATATTCCAAATATGGTCTAACTAAAGTTCGATACAACTACAACATGAGATGCCAATTTTTACACTTTGACCGACGAAGGCAAGCTTTCCATGTACCTTTTTGACCACGCTATCCTTGTGTTGCTGCTTTCAGGGAACTGTGGACCTTTATGCCGAGATCTTTCTGAATGTTTATGCTTCTCAGGGGTCTACCATTTACTGTATATTTCCCTCCTGAATTAAATCTTCCAAAATGCATCACCTCGCATTTTTCCAAATTAAACTCCATCTGCTATTACTCTGGTCAAGTCTCCAGCTTACCTACATCCTGCTGTATATTCTGGCAATCCTCCTCATTATCTGGAGCTCCTGAAATCTTTGTGTCATCCACAAACTTACTGATCACAGATCTCCAGTCAGATAAACACTCTTCCACTGCTACTCTCCATCTTCTATGACAAAGCCAGTCCTGTATTCATTTTATTCGCTCACCATGGATCCTATATGACTTCAACTTTTATATCAGTCTGTCATGAGGGATTTTGTCAAAATTTTTGCTAAAGTCCATGTAGATAACATCCACTGCTCTGCCCTCATCAATCATCGTTGCCACTTCCTCAAATAAACTCAATCATGTTTGTGTGATACAACTTCCTCCACAGAAACCCATGCTGTTTATCGCAAATAAGTTCATACTTTTCTAAATGTGAGTAAATCTTGTACCTAAGAATCTTCTCCAATAATTTCCCTACCACTGACATAAGACTCACCAGCCTGTAATTTCCCAAATTGTCCCTGTTGCTTTTCTTAGTACAGGTACAACATTTACTATTCTCCAGTCCTCTGGGACCTGTCCTGTGGCTAGAAAGGATAAAAGGATTTTGTACAAGGCCCCAGAACTTCCCTCTCTTGCTTCCCTCAGTATTATGGGATAAATCTCATCAGGTCCGGGGAACTTGTCCACTTTAATGCTTTTCAAAACACCAAGTAACTCCTTTTTTATATCAATGTGCTCTAGAATACCCATCTCCAGGCTTCACCATGTCCTTACCCTTTGTGCAAAGTATTTGTTAAAGAGCTCATTCACTTCACCCGGCTCCATGCATAAATTATCTTTTATCCCTTGAGCAGGCCTACACTTTCCCTAGCTACCTACTTGCTCTTTATAGGTGTATAAAATGTCTTAGGATTTTCCATAATCTTGTTGGCCAAAGACACTTCATAGTCCCTTTTGGCCCTCCTAACTCCTTGCTTAAGCCTCAGCTTAACATCATACCTGAAAGATGTGATTCAACACTTTCTTCGTATAGTGCTCATGTTCAACTCTTATTTTTGTGATCATGTCTTAAAGTGGAACCTGATCACACAACGCTCTGACAAAGAAGCGAGATTGCCATCAACTTTGCCATATCTGACATGCAAAGACATCATTATTTGAGCCCATTGATATTCTTAATACTTTGTTTATAGCTAAATGATCTGGTTCCAATTTTTCATTGCCTCCTCCTGTATGACTTTATAGAAAATATTTACAAGCATCCCACACATTTTGTTCGTGGCAGCATCAAAGCAAGAGGCCAAGACCTTGCTGTTAGAGATAATGGGAACTGCAGATGCTGGAGAATCCGAGATAACAAAGTGTGGGGCTGGATGAACACAGCAGGCCAAGCAGCATCTTACTGTTAGCTTGTTTCTTTGAAGTGTACCTCACTGTTGATCATAGTGCAGCTCCACATAGTATTTGCAACTGGCTGCCATTGGGAGTGTCTGATGTTGAACAAAATTCTTCTGCATGACTCCAAGGCTTATTCCAATTGAATTCATAGTATTACGTTAGAGCTTGAACATAGCCTATAGGATCATAGCCAGCTCTCTGCAGGCAATCCAGTCTGTCCCAGGTACCTACACTAACCCCATAGCCTTGCCAGTTTATGTTCCTCCAGTACCCAGCTAAATTCCTTCAAAAATTATTGATCATCTTTCAACATCCACCACCTCATGAGCAGCAAATTTCAGGTCACTATGACTGGCTGCGTAAAAATGTTCCTCCTCATATCCCCTTGCATCTTTTGGTCAAAATCATGTCTACGTGCGGTAGTTCTTGTGCCATCTACAGTTGGTTGTTAGTGTGATTTTCCACGAGGACAACTGTTCATCAATTCAATTAATTCTATAAATCTATGGCTTTCGTCAGATAATTGCATTATTCTATACTCAAGGATTCTCTCTGACATCACTGGAAAGCTGCAGCAGAAACTGCTACCAAATCTTCTGAACTATTTAACAGCTGCCAAGGAAACACCACTGGTAAAGGTCTTCTTTGTAAGTCCCGGCCTACAACTCTGCCTCAAGTCCTGGATCACACTTCTGGCTGAAACTTCCAGCTTTCTGTTGCTTTATAATTATACAGAGGGCCTCTATGCCTCATGCATGCTCTCTATCTTTGTGTCACCTTAAGTTGGCAGTTACGGGCCACCCAGCCTTCTGATGTAGTTAAATGGTTATTGCAGCATTTATCAAGTGGTTTAACACAGTGGCAGACAGAAATATATATCAGAAAGCACAGAATCCATTAATAACTACAACGGCTGTATTTTCCTACAGACATAAGACCAAATGGAGGTCCTGAACACAGGCTTGGGGCAGTGGTACTGGCACAGGGATATTTCCAAAGGTAGCCTTCTAATTGGCCAGGTCGCAGTAGCCTGATTGGAAAAGATGGGTACTGCTGAGGCAGGTAGGGGATTGAGTAGGTGAAGTAAAATCTTAAAAGGGGTCAAACAAGCAGGCTTTTTGGATCAGAAGAGAAAATGTCCTAGGGATAAGAAAATTCTTCCTCAGCAAATCGGATAAGAAGGCTGAACTAAATTGGTCGTGTTCTGCGAATTTCTGGTAGAAAGACTCCAAGCAAACTTTCCGTAGGTCTTCAGACAGCATCTTCAAAACCTGTGACTTCTAACACCTAGAAAGACATGAGCAGCATATGCATGGGAAAATCTTGACTGTCACTGGCTCAAAATTCTGGAAATCTCTTCCTAATAGTACTGTGGGTGTCCCTGCACCCCAAGGACCATAGTGTTTCAACAAGGCAACTTACCACCACCTTCAAGGGCATTTAGGGATGAGCAATAAATGCTGGCATAACCAGTGATGTGCACATTCCATGAACAAATAAAGACAATTGGATGTTATTAATGTAAGGAGCTTGAAGTTGACCAAGAGAATCTCTATGCAACACAATAATGCCTGCAGAAGACAAAAATCAAGGCAGAATTGCAGGACATTGATTAATTGTAGTTATAGTAAGTTGGTAAGCAGATGACAGGAGTTCATTAATTAATTAATTGACCGGGTATTGAGGGGCGGGTGGTTGTTATGGCACAGTTGCTATGTTTGAGCCAGTAGACCCATGTTCAAGCCCCACCTGGTCCAGGAGGTGTGTAATAACATCACTGAATGGGTTGATTGAAAAAATATCAATTATGGAGGTATTGGTGCAACTGGTGTATGAATATATGCTTTTAGTGCCCTCTTCCTATGCATTGGCAGTGTCCCTACCCCGGACCAAGAAACCTGGATTCAAATCCCACCTGCTCCAGAGATGTGTAATAACATCTCTGAAGAGGCAGACTAGCAAAGTAAGGCAATAACTGATTCGTAAAACAGGTTAGTAAAAATGATACTCTTTTAATTAACTATTTCAGACATGTTGTAGCTCCCCTCTAATGCATATGGGCCTTAAACATAAGTCTTCTGGCCCAGAGTAAGGGGTACAGGCCACAGAGTACCCAAGTTGTCAATGTAAAGAGCTGCAAGGCTAAGTAATTAACAAACTCTGTCCACAAAGAAAAATGTCTTGGTTTCTGTCTCACTGACCAGTTTAGATCCAAATACGCATTTTTTACTACCTTGTGCACCTTAGTAGAGCAGAAAGAATGATTGTACACTTGTGAACTTTCAGCAGCTGTGGGTTTCTACAATCCATTTTATCTGTTAAATTCTGCCAGACACGTTACTTTATCCTCTTCAAAGGGCAAATTGATATTGGAAACGGAATCGATGAACTTTGAAGAATGATTACAAATCATAAATTCAGAACTAGTCTCAAACTTGAACATAGGTGCTACAGCAAAGTGTAAAATGATTTCTGCATGGCAAGGTCCTGCAAACAACTTCACGTTACTGATCAGATAATCAAATTTTTGCAATGTTGAGTATCAGTGTGTATGGAGGGATAATAGTAAGCAGGAATGTAAACTGAAGGTTCCATTCTCAGTATTAATTTGCAACATTTGCCCAAGGTTTAAATTTCAATTATGACAATGTTTGTGAAAAAGACATTCTCAATTCTGTCAAAACATAGGTAAATTGTATTGCATCATTCAACAACATAGGTAAAAAGAAGGATGGGGTCCTGCAAGCAGTCTACAAGGTGAAGGAGATAATTTGAAAAGTAGGACCTCAAAGGCAGTAATTTCAGGATTGCTCCCGCAATATGTGGAACAAGCTCAGGAGTAGGAGACTAGATTGAATGAACACTTAGCTGGATGGATGGTGTAGGAGGGGTGGATTTTGATTCTTGAGGCATGTAGGGCCACTGCTGAGACCTGTACATGCTGGCAGAGGAAACAAAAGCTAACTAGCTGGCTCACCACTTTCCACTCAAAGTGGTGAGCCTGTGCAGTTCACTACCATAAAATGTGGTTAAGGACAAAATATTTGAGTATTTTCAAGATCAATGCAGGTATAGTGCTTAGGGCTAAAGGATTCAAAAGGTAGGATAGGCAAAAGCGAGAACAGAGTACTGAGTTGGCTGATTAGCCATGATCATAGAGGAACAGGCTTGAAGGGCTGAATGGTCTACTTCTGTTCCAGTTTATCTGTTTCTAAATAACGACAAAGTACAAAAAAAATGTAAAAATGTCAAAAAACAAGTCTAAAGTTGTTACATCTAATTGCAAGAAGCTTTCATAATAAGGTAGATGAATTAAACATGAAGATAATTGTAACTGTTTCAGCACTTTGTCAAGTCTATTCATGTCTTAGCTACGCAGTGCGCACAATTGTGTACAACAGCCCAGCTGAGATCCAACAAATGTCTTGTACAAGTTCAACATTACTTCTCTGCTTCAAAGATATTAGGAACTGCAGATGCTGGAGAATCTCAGATAACATGTGTGAAGAAGGGTCTAGGCTCGAAACGTCTGCCTTCCTGCTCCTCTGATGTTGCTTGACCTGCTGTGTTCATCCAACTCTACACCTTGTTATCTCATAAGTTCCCTGCTGTCCTATTCTGTGCTCCATTCATAAAGCCAAGAAAACTGCATGCTTTATTAAGTGCTTTCTTCACCTGTCCTCCCATCTTTAACAATATGTGTACGTAAACATCTAGGTCCACTGCTCCTGCACCTTCTTTAGAATTGTATGCCCTATTTTGTCTTGTCTTTCAATGTTCTTCTGACCAAGGTGCATCACTTCAAACTTCTCTGCGC
This sequence comes from Stegostoma tigrinum, assembly GCF_030684315.1. NCBI lineage: Eukaryota > Metazoa > Chordata > Chondrichthyes > Orectolobiformes > Stegostomatidae > Stegostoma > Stegostoma tigrinum. Next base: position 24,781,520 of record NC_081357.1, read on the forward strand.
TGAATCCCATCTGAAACATATCCACCCACTCCATCAACTTGTCAATGTCCTTTCAGAGTTCCACACTGTCCTCCTCACAATCCACAATTCTTCCAAGTTTCATGCCATCTTCAAGCTTTGAAATTGTCTCCGACACACCAAAATCCAGATCATTATTGAATATTTAATTTTCATATGGACTGAGCAAACCGCATTAGTAATAATTCTGTGGGAACTAGGTTCCTGGGTTGCATACAAGACAAATTTTCAAACCAGTACATTGAGGAATCAACTTGGGCCAGGCTATCCTCGATTTGGCAATAACAAACAGTAAATTAATTAATTCCTGCTTTCCAAAAAATCCATGCTTCATTAGCACATCGGTAATGGTTTATTTGTCTTCTTTGTGAAGGCAGAAGTAGTTTAGTTGTTTAATTGCCCTGTTCCGTGCTCTCCATTATGAATTCTCTTATTTCAGATTGCAAGAGTTCTTTATTTGTCCTCACTAATCTTCTTCTTTTTACATGCTTATAGAAGCTCTTACAATCCACATTTATGTTTCTTGTAGGTTTACTCTCATACTCTATGTTTCCCTTCTTAATAAATCTATTAGTCCTCCTTTGCTAAGTTCTAAACTGCTCCAAGTCCTCGGGCTTGCTACATTTCATGCAACATTATTGACTCCTATTTAAATCTAATATTATCCTCAATTTCTTTTGTTATGCATCGTTTGGCCACTTTTCCTGTTGCACTCTTTCATCTTCAAGGACTAACTATAAAATGCTTGCATTTGTTTCTTAAACATTAACCATTGCCTGTCCACTGATAAGACCCACTTCGACACAGCCAGCTCACCCTTCATATCCTTGTGGTTTTGCACAGGGGGTGTTGATAAGAAGAAGATGGAGGCAAGGGAGCATGAAGACAATGATGGGGGAATCCATTATCATCATGCTGGAGTTAGTGCTGAAAGGATGGATGACAGCTTAAGATGGTACTGAACAGGGGTGCTGACGATTACGGGGATGAGGGATAGATGAAGGTGGGGATGACAATGGAGATTTTATGATCATGATGCTGGAGTTGGTGCCATGGTGGTGGATTTATAGTGATGACAGACACAAGTTGAAGATGAGGCTGAAAGGGATGATCATGGGACTGGTTGAGGGTGGGGATGTCAGCGGGAGGAAAACCAGGATGAATATGGGGATGAGAGATGGATGAGGAAGAGATAAGGGAGGGATGATGATAGGAAAGAGGAAGGGATGAAAATGGGGATGGAATTTCCATCATCCTGGAGTTGATGCCAATGGTGGAGGCATTATGTTGGTAATGGGCAAGAGTTTTAGAGGATGCTGAAGGGGATGTGACAGATGAAAGAGGGATGAAGAAGGGGATGTGAGAGGGAATGGGGAGGAAGACAGGGATGAGAGAGGGAGGGAGGAAGATGGGGTGGGAAGGAACAATCCGTGATGATGATGCCGGAGTTGATGCCGATGGGGTTGGTTTATAGTGCTGCTGGGTAGGAGTTGAAGAGGATGCTGTGGCTGGGGGAGGGTTGAAGACGATGATGCTGAAGGAGGGGCTCTATAACCGCCCCCCACCCCTCACCGAGGGGTAGCCCGGAGTCAGACGCGGAGTGAGGAGCGAGCGGGACGTTACAAGTGGAGCGATGGCTGGCAAGACAGAGACTCTCAAAACTTCCGATTTTTATCGGAACGAGGTAAGAACAAACGGCACCTTTCTTATTAAATGACTCTTTTGAAAAAAAAGAGTAAGTAATCACATCCAACAAGCTATGACGGTAAAGAATGTCTTTTTCAAAAATCTAATCCCCGCTCCCACGTACCCCCTCTTTTTCCATTTCCACGGTGTCCTCCTCAATCAATTTTTAAACCCCTTTCCCCTCATTTTGTTTTTCCTTGTTTTCTCCCTGCAAATTCTTACCCCTCCCCCACCCCGACTGGAAAGCAGGAAAAATAACCGCGTTCTTAAATTTTAAAAAATTCTCCCTCGCTTCGAGGAGTGGGGGGAGAGAAGGGGATCGTCGAGTTCATGGCGAGAGAAGAAAAATCCTCTCAAGACCAACAAAAGATCCCCCCCCCGCTCCCCAACCAAAAACAAACCTACGCCACAAGCAACCATGCTCCTTTTTAAATGTAAATAGAAAACGTGAATATGTTTAAAAACCAAAAATAAGCGTCACTTACTTTTTCTTAGAGAAGAAAATTTAAAGAAATAATAAAAGCCCAATGAAGAGGATGCGGTACCGATGGCGGTTGGTTGTGGGGGGAGGATTGGTGACGGTTGGTGAGGAGCTCGGCACGTGGCCGAGTTTTTTTTAAATGAATGAAAATTGAACGATTTTTTTTCTCCGCCACACCCCCCCCCCCCCCGGTTCGAAATGGGCGGAAAAAAACGGACCGTGATCTGTCAAAAAGGGATTTTTTTTTCCTCCGCCCTCTATGCGGGTTCGAGGACACGGACGGTTACCGGAGGCGCTGCGGATAATGGCCGCAGGTCAGTCACTCTGTCTACGACAGGTAGAGATACAAAGAGATGAAGGTTCTCGGCCCGAAACGTCAGCTTTTGTGCTCCTGAGCCTGCTGTGTTCATCCAGCCTCACATTTTATTATCTTGGATTCTCCAGCATCTGCAGTTCCCATTATCACTGATACAAAGAGATGCTCTTGTTCTCATCTATTTGACGCATGTTAGGGATGGGAAGCCTCCTAGTGGCTTCCATTGCACTTCCTCTCCTCTCTGTCTCTCAAGATGTCTTTTTTTAAGAATTCCTTCCTCTTTCCACCCCCCTCCCTCCATGAATGTTTAAAATGACCCCCTTTTGCAATCCACAATCTGCAAACATCGAGAGGCTTTCTGTCTCCATCCTTTTTGTTTTTGAAAGAGACTTGTGTGTCGAATTAATCAACCGGGAGACTATCAAAGACTCGACCCATTCCTTCCCCTGTGTGGTTTTATTTTCTGAACCCGTTTTGAGATATGCCAGACGTATTCCCCCGCCCCCACTCTTTTTAAAAGTGAAAATTCTCAATCCTCGCTTCCCCCTCCCACCCAAAAACAAAACAACCCTATGCAAAATTTGCTGTTGGAGTCAGCCTCTGCACCTTTTTTAAAAAAAATGCCACTAAAAGAGGTAACCTACATAAGGTTTGCAGTCAATGAAGACTGGAGAGTATAATGTTTATTGAAATTCTCTCTCTACAGGAATGTGTTGTAAGAATTTGAGGGCATCATGCAATTGAAATAAAATCGTGAGTGTAAAGCAGTGGTAAGATGTGGGTTCATACGCTCTTTCCCCACACAAGTGGGTTTCTAACCCAGGGGTGGACACCAAACCAATTGTGATGCTGTTAGTGAATAAATGAGCAGCTGGTTGTAGAGTGGTGGTGATGGTGAAGGTCCAGTATCCTCCTTCAGTATGACTGGGGTGCAGATATTTTAAAATGGGATAGAAAAGTGATATGGGCAAGCAAAAGTAATTATTGCATAAGGGCATAGTGCCTGTGTAAGTTGGTGTTCCAACATGCAGTGCTACTAAATGCACGCACGATTTGTGCGCGTCTACAGATTTCTCCACCTTCAGCTTTTGTACAAGCCATATAATCTGCCAAAATTTGCTTTGCTTCCCACTCTTTACCAGTCCTGCCTGTGTTCTTGTGCAATGCAACTAGAACAGCAAATTTGGGAAATACTTGACAGATCATGCAACATCTATGAAGAGCAAAACATGGTTAATGCGTGCAATTTTATGGGACAACTGCAGGCAAGCAAATGGGTGAAACTGCAGTTCAGAGCATGTGCTCACGCTAGTCTGCCTAACTCACTCCTGCCAAGACTTTACTGATGTCAAGGGAGAGGTTGGATGGGTTGCATGTCCATGGTCCAATTGAGACCCTTAAGTGGGCAGTTAATGCCCAACTAAAGGTCTCATTCAGCCACTGTTCCGTTACAATTCACAGGGGGGCAAAGTCTGAACTCAGCCTGCAGCCTGGCAGTTTTAATCCTGCAGACTGCTGGTCACTCAAGGAGTGGGAGTGGCCTTTCTGGACACCTAGTCAGTTGAAGGCCACCCTCCCACACCTTTGCCTCCCTGTCCACTGCAACCCTCTCTTGTCCAACATGAATCCCCATCCCTTCGTTGTGGCCTTTTGGCCTGGCCTCAGTGAGATCTCAGATTTAACTGAATGTCCGGGTCCATTGCTGAATGCCACCTCTTTGGCCTGGCAGCAGCTAACAGTCATGATTAGTGCTGCTAGTGTGCAGAGCTGCTGGCCTTCAATTAGACGAGTTTTCTAACTGAGGTGGCTTTCCCCCAAAATTTACGCTGGGGTTCACGGAGCCAGTCCTCAGCACAAAATAAAGTTGACTGTTTCAGGTCAGTGATCTTTTGGCAGAACTGGTGAAAGTTATAGAGATTCAGTATGTTTTAGAAAAAGTAAAACTCACTGTATCTCTGATCTAATGTTTCCCAGTTCTGAGAAAAAGGTAATTGAACTGAAATGTTAACTCTGTTTCTCTCTCCGCAGATGCTGCCTAACGTGTTGAGTATTTCCAACAATTGCTGTTTTTATTTCAGATTTTCAGCATCCTTGGTGCATTATTTTTGGTTTTGTACATTGCATTCCATTTCCTCGGTTAGTATTGTCAAGATTCAGTAATGCTCCTGCGATTAAAGGAAAGAAGGATGGCAATTGTGTCTCCACTGTACATGCATCAACTATGATGGGACACTGGTGTTAATAAAACCCTCTCGTATGTGCTTTAGAGACCAAAGCGATCCTATTTTCTGACAATATTGTAAGCAGGGCTGAATTCTGACAATGGTCATTTAAGGCACATGCAGAAGTGTAGCGAAATGGAATGGATAATGTATGCTTGGAATTGGATAATTGTGTTATTATCAGAGGCAGAGAAAAGTAGAGAGTGTGTTCGTGTTTGTGCTCGTGCTCAGAGGGTAGAAGATGGAAACCAAGGAGGATTGATACATGGAACTGGGTGAAGAATAGAAAATTCAGAGACAGAAGATAAAGATTCAGAATACTTCCAGCAATGGAAAGCCATGTAATCAGTTTGGCAGGTGATGGAAAAGGGCAGTCATGCAATTGGTTGATACTTTGGGCCCAAAGGAAAATGAAGATGAAGTATGAATAAATGGAAATGCAAAGGCAGAAATCAGGCTAATGGTAAGGAAAAAGAATCTGGTAGAAACTGATGGAATTAAATCATGCATGGATTAATTAGTTTGGTGTCATCTACATGCCCACATATTGGAGGAAAATGTGCATGCACAGTTGTTGAGAGAAATTAGTAGGTACACTTGAAAGTCCAACTGCTTCTGCCGTAGTGGCTGAAAGAATCTAATCCAACTACAACTAATATCTTTTTGTAACAAAAAAGTGGTTACCAAAAGGAGGGGAGTGCTCACGATTCAAAGACATCTGGTAATGACGTTGAGGAGACCACAGTAAACAGGGTGAGAGAATTGGAACTGAAGGGAGAACATCTGGGGGAGTAAAGAGGAGCGAGGCTTGTAATAAATACCGTGGCAGAAAAGGGGACCAGGATCCTGTGGAAGCACAGAAGGAATGAGAAAGTGGATGTGTGGACTGTGCTGAGAATGTGGGATGGAACAGTGAATTTCCCATGTTGAAGAATGGGACAATGAAATGTTGATGCAAAGAGAGGGTAAAGTTAACAGTGCAGAAATGGAGCCCATGACTGAGGATGGACATAATGAGTTTGCTACATAGATGTTTGGGCGTCTGGCTCCTGGTGAAGCAAAGATATATGGATGTTGATGTGTGGAGGATGGTAATGACTTTTGGCATATGAGATTGTGGAGATACATAGTTCTCTTGAATTGTGATTAGAATGCACTCTGAAGAGAGCTGGATAAGGGAATACCTGGGGTTCCAAGCCAGAGTGAATGGCAAGCAACACCATGTGACATGGATTTGGAGCTGGAGGAAAGTTTGTGATAATAAACAGTTGCAAAAATGGAGGACATACACTGATGTGTTGTACAAGAGAAATGGATAGTAATTAGGACAGAAGGTGATGAATGGGAGGCATTTGTACTCAAGATGAAGGCAGGCTTCCGAGATGAGATTGGGAAGCATTGTTGATTAATTGAGCTGAATCAGTATTGCTGGATTGGTGTTGTAATTCATAGGGTGGATAATGGAAAATACCTCCAGAAAGGGAAGTTTGATATCCTGGGATGAAAAACACAACTTGTTTGTGGAGGAATGCCTGTCAAAGAGCTAAATTATTTGCTTTTTTTCTTTGAAAATAAAGTGGTAGATTTTGTGGTCACAAAGGCTGGAGTGTCTGGTAGGAAAGAATGTGCAGAATTCCAATTCTGTGAAATTATTTTGCATTTCCTACCACAGTAGTTTAACATTTCTGTTGCCTACTCCGGCTATCTTTTGTGGTTTCTAAATAGTAACTTAATGCTGATTTATAAAGGGAAGTTTGCATATTAGGATTAGGTTAAGGCTGCCCAAACCTATTTTATTAGTCTGGGCCAAGATTGATTTCTGAAATATAGAATTGATGGAAGTATGTTGTCAATATCACCACCTGGTTCCTAGGCAGTTACATTTTATTGCTAAAAGCTGCACAATATTCGTGACACAGGTCAGTTGTGTGCCATTGATTTCTATGTGTCATATTCTGTATTGGATGTGCTGTTAGAATGTATTTTGCACGTGCATTGAGCCATTTTGGTGATTCATGTAATTCAATTCGTGAAGCTTTGTTTAAAAGTTAGTATCTTTACTCCATGCTGTGTGTCTCATATCCAGTCATGGAAGACAAAATAATGCATTGCATTGGAGTAAATTACAGTTGCAATTTTGAATAATGGTTGTTTTCATATTTTGTTTAGTTTCAAAGAAGGGTGGGTATGGTTGGTGCAGCTACGTTACTGTGAAAAGATTGGTTTGTAAGGATTTACTGATGCATTAGTTTTAATGTTTGATCTGACTGGCATATTTTCAGAGCTGAATACATTTCTAATAACCCAATGTAAGTAAATGCTGTGTGACAAGTGTTTTTTTTCTGTGTGTGTATATTAGGTGGAATAACAGCAGGGTACAGCCGGAGACAGCTGTAACAACAACAGATGACACTCAAATTTGACCTGATGGTTTGTTTAGAGCACTTGAAAGGTCTGGAGAAATTTTTGCTGGAGTACCAACTGGTAAGCCAGAGCTCTTCCATGGCCTCTGCGTGCTCGTAACAACGCAGGTTCAATAAGTAATGCTTAACTGATTGAATTTCTGCGCACGAGACAGACATCAAGGTGACGGCGCTGTTTGGGAGAGAGCTCCACAAATAAGAGCAGGAATGTGTGAAGCTTTGATGCTGGTATTCCATGTCAACTGTTTGGAATAATACAGGATGTTGAAGTGTAACTGCATCAGCTCTTGTGTTCCTGGCATAAACATGGAGGCCTAGCTAAAGCGGAAACAACTCCTGCAATCATGATATTGAAGAAGACTGTCAGAATGACAATATTTCACAGATCTTACAAAGGATGGAGTACGCCAACTTAATCTGAATCAGTGGTCTAAATTACTTTGGACTGTTTTGAGTCCACAAGTAAAAGATGGCTTCTCTGTAGCCTGCCGAACAAGGTTATAATGTTCCATCTCTGTGCAAGTGCAGACTTTGAAATGCCCGAGTCTCCAGAAAGGTGGTGAGGTTTGAGAATTCCCACTTTTCTTCTAACACTTGGTGAATATCAGTCAGTTGCCAATGCAACTTTGTTTAAAAGCTGAGACACTAATCAAATCAATGTCTTGGAAGAATGCATTTTCACATCGGCTTCTAGTGTATTCGCACCTCTAGATAACCAGTGTGATGTACTTGCCATTTCGAACTTACCATCCTTTAGGCATTCACAGAATAAATAAGAAAGTGATGTGCCACACCAGGAATATCATCATGGATTTGTGCTGTAATCCTTGCCCTTGCCAGCTCATAACCAGGCAGGAGTTGCATGGGAGAGAACAACTGCTTGCACAGTAACATCTCGATATGTGGATGTCAGTAAACATCTGGATTATCTTGTGGGTGCTGTGCAGTAAGATACACTACTTACTACTGTAAATAATACAAATTGGACACTTGCTAAAGTAACCTTCAAAATGCCAACAGAAGCATGGAATTCCAAGCTTCTAAAGCATCAAAAAAAATAATCAAATGGATGAATTTCCACTTTCAAAGTTTTTGGTCCATGTACTACTACACTGAAATAAAGCTTGTGATAAATCTCAAAACTATTCTTAATATGTTAAAGTAGGTTTGTATCAATGATATGAATCACAACGTACTAAAATAAACACTTAAACAAGTAATTTTCCTCTCTTTCTGATTTGTTTCTTGTGTTCTTTTAAACTTTTGATTTTATTTCTAGTACTTATTAACATTTTTGCCAGGTTCCTCTCTACATTTTGGAAATGAGACCCAAAATTAAATAACTTAACCACTAAATGAGCTGATTACAGAGACTGCCTTTTGTTTAGTCACTAATCACTGGAAGTCTGAACAATGTTGTGATCATATAGCTGTGACCATTTTAGGTTAACAAACACAGGTATTTCAGAGTTTCTGTTCGCAGAATAACCTAAATGACAAGGAATAACTTAAGTAAATATTGCAATTGATTCTTGTGTGATGATTTATAAACATAAACATTCAACTAAATCAGAGCAAAGCCACAACCTGTGAGCAAGTATCGTTCCCGGAAACTTTGGTTCCAATGTGGAACCAAGTTGAGATGCTTGGATAACTCAGGCCAACCTCAAGGATTATGTGACAGCCAAGAGGGAGATGGAGGGGGGGTGCTGCAGAAGAGGTTGTCTGCCCTCCATGGGAAGGAAAGTGTAGTCAGAATCGGAGAAGCTTGGGGAAAAATCAAACCAGCCAAACAAAAAATAATTGGAGGTAGTACTGCAAAATTTAAATCCAGAGCCCCTCTTCCAGAGAATTCATCAGTGACCTCAACTACTTGTTAACTGTCAATGACCCTGGAAAACCGCAATTGCAAAATTCCACTAATTATACTTTCCACATTGAATTCATGCTTGGCAAATGGAAAGCTTAATGTTACTAAAGCAAGTACGACAATCTCATCAGGTATTTTCTGGTCAGTGCCATGTATTAGGCACTCCCATTTGACAAAAGACCATGTTTCAACGTGCTCCATTCTAACACTTGCATAGAAAATTAAATGTAGTTTTGCAACAAAAATCAAGAGTTAGAATGCAATCATTATTCATGCACCAGAAGGCTGATCTTCAAAATAAATCACTTAATGACTCTCATACATGAAATCCAACACATTCTTTGTATCAAAATCGATTTAATTATAAGTTTGATATGAACTGGTGATGTATTCTTGGTTTGGTGGGAGAAATGTGCATGCCCTACATATCTACGTTTGATCATCTGTGTTTTATTTCCTATATTTATATTTGATGGAAAGGAAGAAAATTCTATTTTTTTCAGTCAAAATCAAACAATGTAGTTAGGAAACTTTGGGTTTAATTGAACTAAATCAGCCGAACAACTATATATGCAACTCACACATTTCAGCAAAGGGAACCAGTATAATACTTTAATGCAATAACATTTCTCATGAAGTATAATGTACAACATTAGCTGCACCTTTGGTGGTTCCTTCCTTGTAGAATTTCATTCTACTACCTGTATTTGACACAGCCAGCCGAAGGTCTGCTCAACACTGATGATGCCTGGGGCTGCAAGAGAAGATGAATGGTTGCCTGCACCGCATGGAAAAGCAACTGCATGTGTCAAACTAGAACAATGTTGAGTTTTAGCAAGTTTGGCACTAATTTTGGGGAAGGTAATTATTGGATTTAATCCTAAAATCAGAAACAGAAGCATTCATTTTTAAAGAAGAACTTAATACCTCTGACTCGTACTTTTTCACAAATATTGCTTATGTTTTGTGCTAAGTATGAATCTGGTATGAATTGTACAACTGCAGGACTTTAATGTTTCACTTGTCTGATGCATAATACGTCTAACAAAACAAAATGTAATTTTTAAATTGCCAAATATGAACACGTCATTTTGTACATGATTTATAGGAGCAAGATTTTACTATGACTATGAATCACATGTATTGTACATATTGAGTTGGCACAGTTAGCTACTTTCAATGTATATATAGCTTGAATTAAGGCCGGGTGGATAAATAAGCACCATATGTACCAGAAAGCTTTAGAAAAATAAATTTCAGTTGTAGGAATGGCTACTGAGCAGCAGATTTTGCTTCATTGTTTAAAACTCTGGAATGGTAACTAGTTAAAATGAAAAACAAAATGTATGAAGAAGCAATTAAAGATTGTTTGTTTGTAAAAGTAAATGTATTGCGTTGTGTTGCATAATAAAATAGTAATTTTACGGTCAATTCCCTACATATAAACATGTGAATTAAGAGCAGAAGTAGGCCCTTTGATTCATCAAGCCTGCTCTGCCGGATCATGACTGATCTGCTTGTGTTTTGAATTCCATACTCCTCTCAACTCCTGAATTTCTGTAATTTCCTCTGCTGAACAGGAATCTACTTATCTCTTCCTCAGAAACATTCAATGAGCCCATTGCCTTCTGAGGTTGAGTTCCAAAGTTGCATGACCTTCCTAAAGAAAAAAAAGAATTTCCCCTCACCTCTCCTAAAAGTGACCTGATTCTAGACTTCCTTATAAGAAGAAACATCCTTTTCACATTCACCATGTAAAGGGTATTCAGATTCTTTTAAACTTCCAATTTAATTTGTAGATGTACAACAGTGGATCACATTTCCTGGAGGTTACATTTGCTTTGTTAGGTTTGCATCACCTGCAATCCCACAAGAGTGACTGCGAAGAAGAAAGATGACTTCCATAAATGCCATGGAGGAAAAAAGCCCGATGCTGATTTGTGTAATCAAAAACCTTTGGTTAGTCTACTCATTTCCTGTTGAAAGTCTACACAGTTTTATATCTGATGTAGGCTTTTACAGTTCCTAATCTGTTTCCTGCTAGCTCTGTGCCATGATGAGGATGGGAAGTTTCTGATCTTGTACTTAAACTAGATCTTCATATCTGTCTTGCAGGAACTCAGCCACTGAATCCTAAGATTTAACTTCCTTAAAATCAGCAATAGTTGCTGAGTCTTTGAACCACCCACCGAAGGTCTTGTTGTGCAAATTATGGGAATGAATAACAAATTAATTTTTTTTTGCATCTATATATTGCCACTGGCCTTAATGTTCACCTCTCACTGCAGTGTAGGATCCTGTCAACTAAAATATATCTTGTGAATGTTTTATGCCAGTTATTTTTGTGCTGCAGTTTTAACGATGCGGCGACTTCTTGGCTAACTGAACAGCAAAGGTACAAAGTAAGTGAACAATCAATCAAGGATGTGTAAAGCCATCTTGAAAAGGAAACCATATCAGCATAAGTACATTTGATGCAATATCCCGCTTTAACTTTTTTCATAAAAAGGTAAGTTTTTTAAAAGTTGAAAGCAAAATTTAGTTGACCATTTTGCAGCTCTTTATATCTTAATTGAAAAGAACTGACTCCCTCCTTAACATTCCAGCCATTAGAAGGTAGCCTTGTGTAGAAGTTAATGAATGATGCTCACTTGCATGTGTATTACCATGTGTGAATCTCTGACTTCCCTGGCTTCAATGTCAATCGACAGTTACATATTGCTTCTTTCTTCCACTTCAGAATGTGATCATGCTGTGTGTATGTGGAACATGACTTTCCTATTCCTTTCTCACCTCTGGCTTTTTATGTTCTGCTCCTCATATATCTTTCTGTCTGCTTTCTTGAGGACCTGCTAGGTGTTTGCTTTTGAAATGAAGCCATTTCTTTCTTAATGCAGCATTAAACCCTTGTGCCACACCACTGATGAAACTAGACCACTGGGAATTGGTACTAGTCCTCTTGACAGCTAACTTGGACACTGAACTAGTTTTGCTATTTGCCTGATGCTGCACAGTGAACCTCTTGGGAATGGATTGGATTAATTGCAGCTATATTAATTAATCCTGCCTTTTTAATTTACTTAATTTCTGGGGAACTCAACTCCTTAATGTCTGAAATTGCAGGAAATAAATGTTTCTGTTTTTAAAGATAACTTCCAATCTAGAGTAAGAACCTATCAGATTTTACAGGAGATTCCTTGAAATGTTTATGTACTGTAACAGACAGCAACTATCTGAAACAAAACTGGATTGTCACTGCAAAGAAGGCTTAACTCATGCACAACAACAAACGATCTCTGCTACCGTGTCAATTGACTTTACCTGATAAAGGAGCAGTGCTTTGAAAGCTTCTGATTTTAAATAAACCTGTTGGACTATAACCTGGTGTCATGTGACGTGACCATGTCATCAGCAAAAAAAACATGAAATGGCTCATTTCCTGTCTGCCAAGTTGAACATAACGAAGAAATCCTAACTCTCAGACACCTTGGAGCCTTCTTCCAGAACTTAGGGAGCCCAATTCAATAATATATTAAATAGGTACATTCTTTAGAAATATGAATATAGAATACCTCTAGGAGATTTAAAACAAATGTTTCAAATTTGTTTCATGTAAAAATCATGAAATCATGCAGATAAAATGCATGTACAATTGAAGATTGATGCTTGATTGTGAATATTCTTGTGGAACATGCATTAATTGACTCTGATACCTTTACATTCGTCTGGTAAATGATAGGAGAGAGCAAGCTGCATGTAGCAAGAATGAATTAGTTTTGCCTGCTTTGAATTATTCAATGTCCAGCTTTAACCTATTATTCTTCCCTTCACACATGTGATATAGGTTTTTGGGGATGTTCCTCTCTTTTCCTGGCTTTGGTGCAGGCGAAGGGACCAGACTGGTAAGAACTTCTGTGTTCCAGTTGTACTAAGAATGTTACCTTTTAACGCCTGCTGAACGTTGACTAAGATCTGAGTCCAGGTGTCAAATTGAGTGTCAGGAACCGGCACTAATATAGAGCAATGGATCAACAAGTTACAAATAACAAATCGGTGGAATTTACACAAACAAGTGCATGTTGAACAGTAACCTGTTCAGTTACATTAACCTTATAACTTTGTTTCCTAATCTATTGCTTTACCAAATTCATCTCCTCTGGAAGTTCATCCCAAAAGGCCTGCACCATGTTGCAAGTCTGAACAATGTTTTATCCGGTGAGTGTATACTTAACACATCCACCCCAACAGATACACATGTTTTTGTGTCTCTGTTACTTGTAAATATAGTTATTGGTATTCACGTGCTTCTTTCTTTTCAGCATGTGTCACAAGGGACTGCTGTTGTGGATGTAGCGGTGCCAAGTTCTATTTTGTAGGTAGTAGGCCCCACTCTTTTGCAGTGGACATCTTATTGTTGCCATTCCTTTGTTTTGTTGAATGGAATAAGACTAAACTTTGGCATTGGTAATTATTAGATTTGGTGAACAGGTAGATAAAGTAGTTCCTGTGAAGGATTGGCATTGGATGGTGATAAGTGGCTTTAGTGGGAGAGTTGGGGTTGGTTACGGCAAAAAGGCATTTGTGACCAGGTTTTAGGCTTCATTTTAAATCTGCAAAATAGAGCTCTCACACTGTTGTCACCTTGTAAGACATTACTTGTAGGCGAACTTTAGAGGGTAGATAATATGATTTTTTAAATGAAATATATGTATATATGGGAAATTCCTATGAAGGGAACAAATAACAGCACTTCTAATCATGTACCACCTTAAGCAACCAAATAATTGATGAATATAAGAAATTAAATGAGTTAAAGGTTGCCTTCCTAATAAATCTGTGTTTTGATGTGATTAATATCATGACTAATTGCCTAACTGTAAATCTGGCTCCGTATTTATTTCATCATAATTTTGCAAGAGGCTAATTCCTTCATAAGCAGGTTCAAAAGGTATAAAACTGTTGGGGGCTGCTGCTTTCTCTGAATTCTGGGTATTCAGAGGCTAACTTTATTTCTGCACTCATGAAATTATGTGCACCATATTTTGACTTGAAGTCTAATTAACGGCCAGGTAACACGTTTTTGTGTATGATGCGTTAGAACATCATTTCTTTGGCTGTTGTTTGAATGGACTTTGACATGATTGTTGTGGCAGCAAGTATGTTAGAGTTGTTTTTAGGATTTGACTTACCCCTTAATGTGAATGGGCATATTTGCTGGTTTACATTTGACTGGACCGTTAGTTAGACAGTCCAATGATCGTGTGACTAACTTTTTGATAAAATGTAATGAGTTTAATTTTTTTTTCACATCATGTATCCTGATTTGAGAAATCACCTACCTTGAAGTTCATATTCGAATGTTCAGATGTTGCTTTTCCGAAGGGAAGGTCTTCCATTCTGGGTGACATGGTGGCTCATTGGTTGGTGCTGCTACCTCACAGCCTCAGAAACCTCGGGTGACTGTCTGTGTGAAGTTTGCAAATTCTCCCCAGGCCTGCGTGGGTTTCTTTCCACAGTCCAAAGATGGTTAGTGAATTGGCCATGCTAAATTGCCCATAGTGACGTGCAGGCTAGGTGGATTAGCTATGGGAAGCACAGAATTACAAGGGTGACATAGAGAACTGGGTCTGGGTGGAATGCTTGATGAAGGGTCAGTAGGACTCATGGGATGATTGGTCTACTTCTACACTGTAGGGATTCTATAATTATATAATGTATTCAACCACAGAATTTTCCTTTCTTGAATAGTACCACAGGATTCTTTGCTCAACCTGAGAGCCTATGATCACTTTAGCTTAGTATTTCACTTTAAAGGCAGTACAATTGATTGGTGCAGTATTAGGTAACATTGTACTGCACTATTATTCCATATTATGTTCTCACATCTAGATTGGGGGCTTCAGCCTTTGTAAAGCTTAATCTCATTACACTGCAACAAAATAATAGGCCATAATGCACTGATCAGAGAAGATAATTATGTGCTTAAAGATGTCAAAAGTGGGACTTTAATCATATCCTTCTGAATTGGCATGTAAAAACGTGAATGAAATGTTGGCCTGTATCTTTAGCAGATTCAGTGTTTAAAAATAATGCTGTGTTAGTTGACAGAGCCTTAGTCACACCCCCATCGAGTACTGGGTTCACTTTTGAGTGATAAATTAAGGAAAGATATGATCACTTTAGAAAAGCATCGTTAAGTTCATCAGAGTAATGACAAACAAAACAATACTGGTAAACTAGGCAAAACAAGGTTTTCCTTTTTTATTTATGAAAAAGGATAGATCGGGGTACTTTCTAAATGGCATGAAGTTAAATACCTTGAATGACTGAAGAGACTTTAGGGCTCAGGTGCATAGATGTTTAAAGTGCTGCAGTCAGGTGCAGAAAATCAAGAAAGGTAATAGAATGTTGGCTGTTATATGTCTAGAACTACAACATAAGGATTAAGAAGCTATGCTGCAGCTACATAAACCATGGTTAGACCCCATTTGGAGTTCTGTGAGCAGATCTGGGTACCACACTTTAGAAAGGATATATTGGTCTTGGAGAGAGTACAGCATAGGTCTAGAAGAACATACCTGCATATAAGGGGTTAAGTTATGAGGAAAAACTACACATTTGACCTGTTTTACTGTAGTTTAACAGGTTAAGGGATGAATCTTTATGATCTTAACTGGAAAGGAGAAGGTTGATAAAGCTAAACTATTTCCAATGGTTGGAGATTCTAGAACTGTGGGATGTTGTCTGGACATTAGGGCAAGACCATTTAGGAGAGATGTTAAGAAGCACTTCAGCACACAAAGGATGGTAGACATTTGGGACACTTCCACAAGTGACACTTGAAACTAGATCATTTGTTAATATCAAAACTGAGAGGGATACATTTTTGTTAAGCAAATGGTATTAAGGGATATGGTCCAAAGGCAGACATAGAGTTAGGCCACAGATCAGCCATGATCTCATTGAATGTTGGAACAATTTCAAAGGGCTGAATGTCTACTCCTATGCCTATGTTTCTAATGAAAAGAAGACTGAGCTATCAAAGTGTTTAAAATGATAGCTGTGCAAAAGATTGGCAGAGAGAAATTGTGGGAAATTCAAAACAAGGGGACATAACAGGCTGTTCTGGGTTGCAAAAGGGTTTGATTTTTGAGTCCATTCGCAATTCCATTTATACGCAACTTACAACACAGTACAGGCCAATGTAAAGTTGCTGTTCATACGGATAGGAAATTTTGTTTTAACATTACACCCTGTATAAGATTGTGTTCATAAGTCGGAGAGTCCCCTATAGTTTTAAAATTGACCGAAATCACAAAAGCCTTTTGTCATAAAAAGGTAGTAGAAAATTCAAACAATTTCCCTTTCCCCTCCCACTCCCCCACCCCTGCCCCTTAAAGACTGAATGCTAGGCTAGATTGATAGATTTCAAGAAGGGTTAATAAATTTTTTTTAAATAAGGCTGTTGTGGGAAATGGAATGAATGAATGTAAATTAAACAGTGTATGTCAGTCATAATGTAAACAAATAGTGGAGTAGGGAACATAAGAATGAATGCTTCACTGTTGCACTCAATCAAGGCAGAATTGTGACTCCTTAAGAAACAGCTAAGTGTTGCCATTTGTCACTTATTGATCATAGCAATTGGCTGCTAGTTTCCTTGTACTGTATGTGCAGCAAAGTGGTTTAGTGGTTAGCACTGCTGCATCACAGCGCCAGGGACCCAGGTTCATTTCTACCTTCGGGTGACTCTCAGATGTGGAATTTGCATGGGTTTCTTCTCTGGTTTCCTCACACAGTCCAAAGTTATGCACGTTAGGCAAATTGACTATGCTGAATTGCCCTTACACTCCAGGCGTGTGAAGGCTAGATGGGTTGGTCATTGTAACGTGGGGTTCTGGGTGAGATGGTCTTCAGAGGGTTGGTGCAGACCTGATGGGCCAAATGGCCCCTTTCCACACTGTAGGGATTCTATGATAATGTTAATAGCAGTGCTTAGTAATAAATATCAATGGTTTATAAGTAGTTCTTGGATTAAGTTTTCAAGGTGTTAGACATTTGGCATAAGTGCTCCAAGAATTTTGACTTTGTGGGCTTCAGGCATGTATAAATTAAATTTTATACAACTACTTTTTAAAATTTACATTCCATTTAATTTCCATATATGTAGATATTAACCAGTATTGGTGAGCTCGCCTAGGGTTTATCTACTAATGTGTCAAAAAACACTAAGAACATGCTTCCCAAATAAAATTCAGACTGAATAATAAATGCAAGTGCAAATAGTTTCTGCTCTTCCAAGAGGCAGTGTATGTTCCATGAACTATAAGTTGGACTACTGATCTATGTCATCTAACTTTCCAATGTGCAATTCTGGCCTCCTTATTCTTAAAAGGAAACAGAAGGTTGGTGAGAGGTCAGAGCAGATGTATAAGGATAATACTAGAAAATGTGTGTGTTCATGTCTCAGGTAAGGATTGACAAGCTGAGTTACTTTACTTTTGGAAAATGAAGCTGAGAGTGACCTCAGAGCTTATTAAAGGAATGAAAGGTTTCGATAGAGTAGATGCGTAGAGGATGTTTCCTGTTATTGGGAACAGCATACCTCAAGGAAAGAAGCTTCACCCAAAGAGTGGTAAGGGTATGGAACTTGCTATCATAGGGAATGGTTGAAATGAATATAAATGTATTTAAGAGCAAGCTGGGCACATTTTTGAGGGAGGAGAGAACAGATTCTGACAGTGGTAGATTTGGCTGGGAGTAGGCACCACCGTGTATTAGTTAGAACCTTATGGCCTCTTTCTGTGCTTTATATCCTATATGTTCCTGTATAATTTTGAATAAGCACTTTACATTGAATTACACTGATCTCGAGTAGGTTAGTTGCATAATTATGATTAAATAGAACTTTTGCTACCACACGTGGTTTTTCAGATCTGGCATTCAAGAACTTTGCTTAATACACGACGATGTGAAACTTACATTTCCATTCCATCAAGAGGATGAGAGGTAATGGGATTGCATTCTCTGTGACGCATATATTTTTCTTAAAGATCTGAATTCTTTCCATCAACCTTGGAAATGTGAGAAAGAATTATGTAGTTTGAAGCTGACAGGGACTTGTAACTCTGAATTTTTTATTGAGATAACTGTTCTTCAGTTTGCCTGGTCCTCAGAAACTTTCCATTTTAAATAATGTATTAGCATATTTTGTCCTGTGTATTTGTTTTTCCATAGCATTCATAACATAGGACATACTAGCATGATCACACACCTTTTGACCAAACTGACAGCTCACTAAGTGATTTGGCTTACGTGAAGTGCTGAATTACCTTCCTGTAGTTTTCTGTCATGCTTCAAGATCTTACAGATCCCTCACATCATGCCAGAATTCTGATTTTAACTGTGGAATTAAGCCTTTTGAAGATAATGAAACTCCACTGCTGACCTAAATTTCCAGTTACGGAAGGGATTTTTCATCTGCATTGGGACAGCCTGTACTTGATTCTTTTCAATCATCAAGACTAATGGGGATTTTATTCCAGAAGTGAGTGTTATCTGTCAAAAGCCAGTTATTAGTTGAGGCATACATACAGTTCTATGGTGGTGTAGCTGAATTATCTACAACACATTTCTAGAGCACAGCTATGTAATAAACAAAAAATATGAATGGAGATTGTATATGGACCCCGAGGGTTGTGCTGGGAATGACATTAAACACAAAATTAAGAGACCTGTGCACTAAAGGTTCATCTATAATGGATGATTTTAATTTGCATATAAATTGGGCAAATTAAATTGATAACAATACTGTAAAGGAGAAATACCTGGAGTGTGTATGACATGGTTTTTTGGACCAATACTTTGAAGAACCAACTGGAGAACAGGCCTTCTTAGAATGGGTATTGTGTAAAATGAATGGAATGAATAAAGGGAATGATTGGCACTCTTAATAGTACGAGGCTCTTTGGAGATGAGTGACCATAATATGATAGAATTCCTCATCAAGACGGAGAGTGATGGAGGTGATTTTGAGACTAGGACCCTGAATCTAAATTGAGGAAATTATGATGGTATGAGGCGCACATTGGCTGTGATAAGCTGAGCAACATTACTTAAAGGGATGATAGTGGAAAGGCATTGGCAAACATTCAGAGCTCATGGGCTAATTGCAACAATTGTTAATTCCAGTCTGGCACAAAAGTAAAAAGAGAAAGATGCTTACAGGAGAATTTAGAGAAAGTATTGGATTCCAAATATGCCAATTGGCCAGAAAAGAATAACAGGTGTGAAGCTTGGGAGCACTTCAGAATTCAGCAAAGGAAGACAAAAGGCTTGATTAAGAAAGAGAAAGTGCAGTAGGAGAGTTAGCTTGTGGGAAAATAAAAACTGTCTGTAAACATTTCTATAGGTATATGAAGATGGGGGAAAAAAAAGTGGTGAGGACAAATGTTACGTCTTCCGAACAGAAACAGGGTAACTTATCCCTGTAACTATCTTTGAAAATAAATACTTTGGCTCTGTGTTCCCAAACGAGAGCAAAAATAACAACCAAACCAGAAATGTTGGGGAACCCAGTGTTTCAAGAAGGAGAATTGAATGAAATCAGTATTAATAGGAAAATAGGGCTGGGGAAATTGATTAAAAGATAATAGATTGCCCGATAATCTATAACTCAGGGTACTTAAAAAATTGACCTTGAAAATAGTAACAATCTGGTGGTCATCTTCCAAGATTCTGCAGACTGGAACAGCACCCACAGATTGGAACGTAGCTATTGTAGCCTCTGTATTTAAAAAGGGAGGCATGCAAAAAACCAGGAATAATAAACCAGTCAGCCTGACATCAGTAATGGTGGGAAAATGTTAAAGACCATTTTAAAAGATCTAATAGCTGAGTATTTAGAAAATAGTGACAGGATTGGTTAGTCAGCATGGATTTGTGAAAGGGAAATAATGCTTGAAAAATCTACTGCAATTCTTTGAGGATGTAATTGATACAGTTAGAAGGGGAGCCGGTGGATATGGTTTATTTGGACATCCAGAAGGCTTTCAACAAAGTCCTGAGTAAGATTAAATATATAAAATTAAAGCACGTGGGATTGGGGAGAGTGTCTTGAGAAGAATAGAATGCTGGTTGGCAGACAGGAAACAGAGTAGGAATGAATGGCCCTACCTCTGAATGGCATGCAATGGCTAATGGAGAACTTGAAGGGATCGGTGTTTTGGCCTCAGCTGTTCAAAATGAATATTAATGAATTAGATGAGAGAACTGGATATTGTATCTCCAGATTTGCAGACAACACAATGCTAAGTGGGAGGGTGAGCTGTGAGGAGGATGCAGTGATATTCCAGAGTGATTTGGATAACGTGAGTGGGCAAATGGCACTTACAGTATAATGTGGATAAATTTGAGTTTATCCATTTTGGAGCAAAAACAGGAAGATGGATTATTATCTGAATAGCAACAGATTGAGAGAGGGCAATGTGCATTGAGGCTTGGGTGTCCTTGTACACCAATCACTCATGTAGTGCCAGCAGTAAAGAACGTATATAATATGTTGTACCTCTTTGTAAGAGGGTTTGAGTATGGGATGTTTTGCTGCAGTTGTACTCGGCCTTGATGAGACCGCATCTGAAGTATTGTGTGCAGTTTGCAGGAAAGATGTTCTTGCTATATAAGAAGTACAGCAAAGGTTTACCAAACTGATTTCTGAGGTGATAGGACTGACATGTGAGGAGAGGTTGAATCAGTTAGGTTTATATCTTTGGAGCTCAGAAGAATGAGGGGGCATCTCATAGAAACCTATAGAATTCTAACAGGGCTAGACGGGGTAGATGCAGGAAGGATGTTCCCAATGACTGACCAGGGAGTTCAGAATCAGGGATCACAGTCAAAGGACGTGGGGTAAACTATTTAGAACCGAGATGAGGAGAAATTTCTTAACCAGAGAGTGGTGAGCCTTTGGAATTTGCTACCGCAGAAAGCAATTGAGGCCAAAACGTTATATGATTTCAGTAAGTTATATGTAGCACTTGGGGTTAAAGGCATCAAATAAAGTGGGTTAAAAGCAGAAAAGATTATTGAGTTGGATGATCAGCCAGGATTATAATAAATGGCAGAGCAGGCTGGAATGATTTTCTGTGTTTCTAATAGTGAATTTTCCAGTTTGTGGAAAAATCTTTGGAAATTCTGGACATAGGCACAATCTAATGCAGGTGGAGTTTCCAGTCATCACAAAAAATGTTAGCAGAGAGCTTGCAATAGGCACAGTATTGCACACAGCTTTACTGACTTCACCGACTTTTATCTGCTAAATTGCATTAATTGACTGGAGATAGGTGTTCCACTTAGATCTGAAGAATAGGTTCTGCCTCTGAGTGTCAGTTCAACGGTCCCTGTAGCCACTGAAGGGGGTCTTGGTGGGCTCAGGATCAGAGGCCCTTTTGAGCAGTGTGGGGTGAGTGGACAAGGTGGATGGAGGAACAGAATAGTAAAAACTAAAGGAGAAGGCTGAAGAGATAGCAGAGAAATGTGTGGACTTTGGCAGAGAAGCCCCTGCAGGAAAAGGGATACATGAAAGAGGCACCACCTTTAGAGCCTGAAGTCTGAATAGGCTAATCTGAATGTCCACCGCATCACTGACCTCTTTGGCGATAGAGTAGGCAAGAGCCTGAAAACTTGCTACAGGTCTACTCTGGTATGAATTTCTGTTTTCTCTTGCAAACAGATTGGTGAACTGTGTGTGTCCCTACTCCCCAAGTCAGCTCACCACAACTTTCTCCAGGGCAAATAGGGAAGGGCAATAAATGCTTGCCTAACTGATGATATCCACATCCCATGCACAAATTAAAAAGACTAACCCTGTGATTACCTGGAACTTTGGATGAGAATTTGCAGAGTTCCACATGAAAGACTGCTAACAAGACTAAAACTGTTGATTGGTCACTTAAGTGCAATTTTTGGCGCAAGGATGGGCCAAGGTCAGGCAGGGAGAGGGTGGGAAAGTCATCGGCAGAATTTAAATGCACCCCCTTTCTGTGGGAGATTGTAAATTCCTGCACCATGCCACCAGAATACCTAAATTGAAACTGCCATCTTATGAAGTATAAACTTACCTAGACTTTGCATGAGTTTCTGTACTTCAAGAAGCTGTTCTCACTCGAAAAAAGGAACTCAAGGGCATAGACTTAATGATATGGGAATATTTTTTCTCACACACTGGGTAGTTAGGGTAGGGAATGTACTGCCTGTAAATGTGGTGGAGGCGTTCAAGAGGGCATTGCACGGTTGTTAGATAGAAATTGTGTACAGGGATTTCAGGCAAAGGCAGGACATTGGCACTAAGTAATAGAACTAGTGCTGCCACAATGGACCGAATGGCCTCCTGCATCATAGACGTTCTTTGATACTATACCCAGCTATGTAACTTGAAATGTTTCACTTGGAATGTCTCTTTGGTAGTTGTGCTATCTTGAAACATCAAAGTTTTAATGATGGATCAGTACTGGGAATATAGCATGAATGTAGAGCAGTTTTAGACTTCACTAATGTACTTCCTAAAAATAATACACAATCTGTTATTCACTATTTTTTCCTTCCATCTCTTTTATCATGGGTGGATTAATATTTTCACTGAGTGTGACAAGTGAGTCTTGGTTTTCTACATTCAGAGATTGAATGATTCCAGTAAAGCTGGATAAGTGTTTGTGTTTTTGTGGAACTAGCCTATTGGAAGTTTGTCTCAATTTCTGTTTAGAAAGAAAACCATAAAGAATGATTAACACGTGTTGTACTTGTTCTGCACTGGTTTCTTGGCCAACAAAAATATGTAAAATATGACAAAATTATAAAATTTTAAGGATGGTTATGTTGACATGCCTGCACATTAAGATTCCCTCTGTAGATCTTTTCACACTCCTCGGCAGCCAATAGTTTTGATCTTTGTGATAGGTAGGTGAGATGGAGGTATTTCAAGCAAAGCAGAAATACTTCAGATTATTTAGTAACAACAGTGTGTCAGAAGCTAGGAATTCTGTGGTGAATTCTGGCTCCCATCTCCAGAATGTATATCCATCATCTACAAGTCAGGAATGTGATGGAGCACCTTTCACTTGGCTAGATGAATGCAGTTTCAATAACATGTAAAGGTTTAATATCATCCAGGACAAAGGAGGCTGCATGATTGGCACCAATGAACAGTATTAACAATGTTTACAATCCAGATAGTACACTGCATCAGTGGACCAAAGCTCCTTTGATGGCACCTTCCAGGGCTATGTTATCTACTATTTAAAAGGAGAAGGGAGCTAATGAATGAGAACATCACTGTGCAAATTTCTCACTAAGCCACATACCATCCTTACTTGGAACTGTTTTTCTGTTTCTTCGCTATTGCTAGATCAAAATCCTGGAACTTCCGAATGGCATTTTACGTGTACCTATACAGCCAATGGAGTGCAGTTTGTCATTGTATTCACCAGCGTAATAAATACTGGACTACCCAGCAATGACCAGAACCCATGAATGAATTAAATAGAAAAAAATTATGCTGAAGTGTCTTTAGCATTCAACAAATAAAAAGTATCTATTTTTACTAATTTCTTGTTCAACTGATTCCTGTCTTACGACCTATATTGTCAACTGTTAAATATCCAGCATTGGATACACATCCAGTATTGAAATGGGTGAAACAGAAAAATTGTAATTTCAGTGCAGGAAAGAAGAATCATTATTCTGATATGATATTGACAATGCTGATTGGGACTCTTTAAAGAGGAATTCTCGCCATTAATAAAATAGTTTGTCTGTATAATAAATAAAGGGCACTGGTGGGACACTCACTTTTTTTACCATTCGTGCCCAGTGTGTACTGTTCACAGATGCAGTGTGATAATGCACTAACTCTTCAACAGTACCTTCTGAGCTTGAAATCTCTACTGTTTAGAGATAAGGGCAGCAAATGCATGGGAAAGCCATCACCTGATCTTTTCCCTTTGAAGTACATACCATCCTGACTTGGAAATGTATTACCAGTCCTTAGCGCCACTGGGTCAAAGTCCTGCAACTTAGAGCTCTGTGGGTATCCCTACACTCGGGACTGCAGTGGTTCAATAAAGTAGCACACTACCATCTTCTGCAATAAATGGTCAATAAATGCTGGCCTAGGCATCAAAGTCTGCATCCCCTGAACATTTTTTTTCAAAAAAAGAAAAATTTAGTGTTACTGCAGCGTGCACCGTAAGTGTGAAATTTGTCAAATTGATTCTTTGAAGGAATTATGAGGTATTATGCTTGTGCATTTGAAACATCTTCAAAGGCTAAGTGAGTATTCATTCTCACGACCCAAAGACAGTTTAGGAAACCAATCCATTTCGTATGATTTGACAGTATATTGGATGGCAGGATAGCTTGAATCATTAAGAATTATACGATTATATTGATAATTGATAGCCATTTCATGAGGTGGCAGTGGGCTGAACACCATAGTTTCTAACTCGGTACAATTGATCTGCAAGATTGTACATAACGAGTGGAAATGCATGCTAAATCATAGAATTACAAAATGATATCACTGCCTACAGTTCAGACTTCAAAAGGCTCGCCTCTGTTAGTTGAGTAATAAATAAAACTAAATTGGGAGGATATTCTTCCTGATCCTTTTAAAATGGAAGAAATCAAGTATGAGTTTCAGCAATTGGAATAAAAGATAAAGTAATAATCAGTCTGAGTATCAAATCAAATTGAGTAGTGTAAAAGATGAAGTTTGAAGAAATGAATTTTTCACAGATTTGCTCATCATCCATGAAGACAAATAGAAAGCTGTCAGCTCAAAGCATACAAACTTTCTTGCAATTGTCTAATGACACAACCATGAGTTCCTATAGATATAAGAAAAGTCAGAAAATATATAGATAGTAATGATATGATTTAGTCATCTATTGCTGCCACATCAGGAGATCTGCACAAGTGCTGTGCCTTGCTCAACCCTCAAATGGATGATTCTTATGAATTTCGGTCACTATCCAGATTGATCATTCCCTGAGGAAGACTGATAGCAGGAATGATCTATTCAATAAGGCTTCATCTATTCAATATAGTAGAAGTATGTCTTCTGTAAAATAGTATCATGTATTTCTATGCAAGAGTAACAGAACTTCCCAACTCTTAACTGAGGTGTTAATTTCCAAAGCATTGACTACTATTGATCTTCTTTGAGGATGTTATACTGGAAAGAAAGTGTGATCAGTGAGAAGGAAATAAGTGTATCATTCGAAGACTGCAGTAAGACATGGTCCACTAGTGGTCAAATGCAGAATGTTGATGGCCATCAATTCCAGTAAATTGTCATGCATTGAAGATAAACTATCGATAGTTTAAAAATCCCTGCTATTTTGAGATGGTAAGAGCCACAGAAAAATGAAAACAGGAGAGAAAATAGAACAATTTATTTACAGAAAATTACCATCTGCAACAATGACTTTCCAGGAAGGATATAAGTTATTTGTGACGGGCGATACCTTTTTAAAAAGAAAAACACTTATATGACTTCACAGGTTTTAACAAGGCCAATTAAGAAAGTACAACATTGGCCGTCAGTTTAAAATAATGGACAAATAAAACATGGTAAGTTTTTCAAATTCACTGTAAAGCGTATACCAGGTTTACCTGTTCTGTACTGAAGATTGTGATATTTCTGAGATCTTATTAGAGGTGCTAGTTTTGTTTTGAAATTGAGCTAGCCCAATTTTTACCTCATTGGTGTGTATTTTCTCACTGATGTCTTCACTTGCAAAAACAGCTTCAAATTTTGGGCACTAATTCAGGGACAGAACAACAAAAATATCTGCCTAAAGAAGTATTGACTTCATCTCTTCTTGAGTTAACTTCAGAGAAACTGGAGAACTGGATCAGAACTGCCTTGTCAACCTGAGGATGATATATTGGTGTCGACGTTGAATTACAAATGGAAAGTAGTAGCAAAATGCATTAGAAGTAGAATATATTTATTAGCTATTTTTCATCATTTTACAAGCCCTTGTCCTTTCCTTTTGGAAATCGAAAATAAGTTCTTCTTGAACAATGTGGCAGACCAAACATTCAAGAGAGCACTGAGAAGAAAGGACATTCGTGGAATCGTTTTTGTATTTGTCAGAAGTGAATTGAGTGAAGTTTCCATTTGTACAAGATTTTGTCAAGACATGCAGCAAAAAAAAGCTAATTTATTTTCAGGCAGCATTTTAGCTTAAACTTACAAAAATTTAGTGTACAAAGTCTCTTAATGTATCCTAATAATTCTGCGTATAACACCAGCTTGATATGTAGCCAAATATAAATAGCTCATGATGAAGCATTTATTAGGTGTGCTGCTTCAAAAATGTTTTATTTTCAAGAAAACATTTGCAAAAATTTTAGGCAGCAATTGCATATTTTTGTCATGGTGCTGTCATTGTCATTGTGTGACTGTTCCAATTTACTTAGTTGGAAACTGTCAGTTTGTATTCATGGTCTGAAGTATGACACCAAAAATAAAAGCCAAACAAGCTCATTTTTTTGCACTAATGAATATTTTGTTCTAGTTTGATCATGTATTAATAGTCTAGGATTTTTTTCATCTTTGGGTAGAAAGTTGAAGGCTATTATCTATAATTATTCAAAACGTATACTCAAACATATAACTCCAATGACTATGTTGCAGAAATGTCAGAAGAGTCAAAAACATAGCAGAGAGAGCTTTTTTTTTCCCCCCAGGAACGCAAAAACTCTGGGTCATATGATAGGAAAATGAGCAAACAGTAGTATTTCGCTTAAACCCATTTAATCGAGTGATGCAGTATCCTTATAATTAAAGAAGGAAATTTGTGAACTTCAGAAAACAAATGGAAAGTATTGAGAGCACATTGTTAGACCACTTTCATTGTGAAAGAGACAGAAATATTATATTGCTGGTGATGGTACGAAATGGCCAAGTTTGAAATTTTATACTTCTGACTCCAGTTCTGATCTAGAGAGCCGGTGGAGACCCTTACACCAGCCTTTCGTTGGCTTGCATTTGATGTCTTCCACTTTTCCTTTCTGTTCTGACAGTCTTACCAGTCAAATCTGAAACGATATTTCTGCTAAATGTTCATTTCTTTCCTGTAACATTTGATATGGTCTTATTATTTTAATCTTTGCTGATTAACTTGCTTTCTGAAGTTCTTTTTTGTCAGCTACATTTTTTTCTTGGTTCCAAGCTCCAGCAACATCCTTGGGTCAACACATTATCCCAAGATAATTATTTATATCTTCCCACAGTTCTGTTTGGTAGATATGAAAGATTCATATTGCTTGCTCTTTGACCTTTCTTGCAAATATATGCACCATTTACTGTCAGTCGAAACAAATATCTAGCCTTTGTAGAGCTTCTTAAATGTATATCTCCTATTTCCTGTAATAATCATTACTTGTATTACAGCCAGATAAGTAAAATCCAAAACAAAGACAATATGCACTTACATATGTTGTCAGTTCTTCAAATGCTGCTAATTTCTGATGAACATCACGGGAACTCCTGCAGAACAACTTTAACAAGACTTCAACATGAATGTTGCCTTGGATCTTGCCTGTGTTTAGTTTGTTCTTACTGCTATTCATGATTAGCCTTTTTCATATTAGCAACGTTATTTAAAAGGAGATTTTTCTGCTTATTAGGTAGTTTTCTGTAGCAATTTGGGATTCTACACAGACTTCGGAGTAAGATTCAGTATCAACCATGAAGTATGAAATCATACCAAGCCATTTCAGTGCTTCCACACGAAAACAAATTCGCAAGGAACATGGTTATTGGGATGGGACAGTGTGAGCATGTATGTGTCACTGTAGATTCACAGATGCTTCAAACTCATTTAATTTAAAACCTAACATTCTTTGTAAGTACTTTTCATAAATATAAAGAATGTGCCATGTTAGTTCATTTGTACAAAATAAAAATTATTAGTGTTGAAATTACACTTTTGCAGTTCGAAAATCTTTGGATGGCACTTCAAAACTCTGACTAATGTGCAACACAATGAGATAAGACTGTAACACCTATCCCTGCTCATATGATTGAGGATACTATCTAGTATCAACATCTCAAATTATTAGTAATGTTAATTCCTGGGCAAAGGAAAAAAAAACAAGTTTTTGTTTTTTAGGGGATGATTTTTTTGTTTAATTTGAATTCCAGATTGGTGCCCTATGATGTGAAATTTTGGCAAAAATGACAAATACGTTATATGTTTAAATGTGTAGGCAGGTAAATGGAAGAATTGGAATATTGTTAAAATTCCATCTTCATGAAGTCCTTATTGATGCCTTATTGGAATCTTGGGATTAACCTCAATGTTTTGTAGTTGTCATAGAATTCAGTTGCGTTTCTTAGTTTTAGATTTTGTTTTAGCAGTTATTTCCAGAGAAATGTGGCAGCATCTCTGTGGACATACTAATGATTAAAGTTAACGAAAAGTAATATTAGAACTTTTATGTGAGATGAATCTCTGAAGTTTGTCAATAACACATGGATTTCCCTTTGATCATATTGCTGACCACTACAGAATTATATTTAGCGTCTATGGGCAGGTATCCATGTTTGGATTTCCCTTTTCATCGAAGACGAATAGTAGCAAATAGCTTCAGCAAGGTGGAAGGTCAAATCCACTACAGATCAGGATTTTTTGTGTAGCTGTATTTGTAATCATTTTCATTATTTTTCCTCGTGAAAAGTTGATTGAATAAGATCAAAATTAGCTACACCTCCAAGACTTTCTCCTAGTTTCAGTCAAATAAACGTTGGTAGCCTAGTTAAGTGCATTACTATATGACAGGAAGTGAATTTACAACCGAGGTCCTTGTGGGAAACAAAATGAAAGATATTACTACTAATGGGCATTTCATACCATTATGGTTATCTTCAATGCATTATAAACATGGTGTTTCAGAATGCAGACTTCTTAATTGTGTAGCTTGATTGAAGTTATAAATCGTAACAGTAAACTTATTCTGGTGACAAATGGGGTTAAATTAGGCCATGGTTTATTTTTGTAGTTTATTACATTAAAAACTGTATTATTGGTTCATTCATATTAATCTCTACATGCCAATTAGGATGACTTGTTCTTCAGTTGACTGCTGAATGAATTGTTATTTCTAGGAAGAAACATTTGACACAGAGCTGAGGGGTCTTCTGGTAGATGCAGATCCACCGCGTAATACAAAAGTGCAGCCAAATATTGAATAAATGAAATGGACACTGACTAAGCACCTGTTACGGATTGTACCAGAGGTTATTGCTACTATTAACTACAGCAGCCCTTACTGTGCTAAATGGAGCTGTTGACAGTTGTAATACCATGAAAACAAAATGACAGTAGGGTCACTATCTTTGATTTAATTAAATACAATTTCACGTCTCAAATTGTAAACAATCAAAGCATGGTCAAACCACAACAAATCCAAACAACAATCAAACCACTTAGAAAGATATTTCAAGTAGAAAGTTACTTTCATTTTTCAGACCTCATCTACTTAAGTTATTAACATATGTTACTTAAGAAATGATTTTCAGTATGTTGTCATTTTCAATCTGTGTAGACTTGTCTTTTTAAGTTCATTATTTACACTCAGGAATTGCATTAGTGTCCCATGACAATCCTGGAGCAATCTGACTGTTGATCATAGTACTACATTTTTCGTTGCAAATAACTTGTACATTAACCTCTGAGCAATTGAAACCGTAATATCTGACCTGGAACTGTTCTGGACTGTTCGGTGGGCTAAGCTCATAAACTACAATTGATATAAGAATTGTCATCGAAAATGGTTTATGGCCAAAGAAGTAGAACTGATTGAGCAACATCTCATAAAACAGAAAATTGGTCTTAATTTTTAAGAGTTTGTATAGTGTCTATGATGCTCAGTTAATTCCAAAGGGTTGTTTAGCCTCTAGCAATTTGAATTCACTGTTCTAAAGCAATGTAAATCAGTACAGATTCCAACCGATAATCTGCAGGTACAGTATTATAGAAATGGGAATTGGTTAGCTCGTTTGGCTGGTTTGTGATTCCAACTGTGTGAATTCATTTCCCACGCTGCCTGAGGTCACCGTGAAGGTTCTGCCTTCTTAACCTCACCCCTCACCTGAGGTGTAGTAACCCTCAGGTTAAACTCTCAGCCAGTCATCTCTCTCTAATGAACGAGCAACCTTATTGTCCTTTGGGTCTTTGGCAACTATTATTACAGAATCCTTAAACCATGAAGCTAACCTCTTTAAATCCTAAATCCTCACTGGTTAGCACTGCTCCCTCACAGCGCAAAGGAACCAGGTTTGATTCCAACCTCTGGCTACTGTCTGTGTGGAGTTTGTATATTCTCCGTATCTGTGTGGGGTTTCCTCTGGGTGCTCCGGTTTCCTCTGAGTGCTCCAGTTTCCTCCAACGGTCCAAAGATGTGCGGGTTAGGTGGACTGGCTATGGAACATTGCTCCTAGTTTCAGGGATATGCCAGTTAGGTGGATTAGCCATGGTAAATGCAGGGTTACAGGGATTGGGTTAGAGGGTGGATCTGGGTGGGATGCTCTTCAGAGGGTCAGTGTGGATTCAATAGGTCGAATGGCCTGCTTCCACACTAGGGATTCTGAGATTCTTATTTTGTTTTCTTAAATTGATCAAATCCACTGGCTTGACATAGTTTGTGACTTCTAGAAATGAAAGTTATTTATGGTTTTGGCAAAACTACATACAAAACATGAATATAACATTGTTTTCTTTTGGTGAAGGTAACTGTGTTGTGCATCTATTCTAAACTAAGTGAGATTGGGATTGTCTTAGTGAACCTCAACAGTTCAAAGTACCTTGACTACAAATGTCCAAATCCTCAACCTAAACAATATGTGTTTCCCTGAGAAAAATGATTGCAGAAAATGTGATTATCAATTAGAATTATGTAATCAATTCCAATTCAAATCTAAGCGATTTAGACACTTCTGCCTGACCATGCATGTTGTGGTCTTACTAACTAGGTGTACGTTTTCTCTGCATTGTGTAAGTTGATGGGTCAGCAGTGGCTGGAGATGAAACAACAAAGATAAAAGCTTTATATCTTCATAGACTCTCATGGTAGAAAAGATCACCTGCTTCTTATTTCTGAAGGGTCCCGACCCAAAACATCAGCTTTCCTGCTCCTGTGATGCTGCCTGGCCTACTGTTTTTCCTCCAACTTCACATTGTGTTACACCTGTTTCTTATTGATGTGTACCTGCATTAAAGGTCCACTTAGTTCTTGGTAAACCACTGGAATGCCTGTGTGCTACATTGAAAAGAATCCATCTCTCATTTTGCATCTGCATTTATACTAGTCTTGTATAATCCCTCGCAACTTAGTGTCTGTAGGCAGAACTGGTACATGTACTAGATAATAAAGTGTGAAGCTGGATGAACACAGCAGGCCAAGCAGCATCTCAGGAGCACAAAAGCTGACATTTCGGGCCTAGATGAAGGGTCTAGGCCCGAAACGTCAGCTTTTGTGCTCCTGAGATGCTGCTTGGCCTGCTGTGTTCATCCAAATTCACACTTTACTATCCTGGATTCTCCAGCATCTGCAGTTCCCATTATCTCTGGTACATGTACTAACTTGATTTCAGTATCTGAAATAGTCAAATTTTCAACCTCCAAAAGAAATTCAGAATCTGAATGTGCATTTCATGAATAACTTGTTGAAAAATCAATAACACAAAATAGCAGTGATCCTTGGAGTATTGGGTGTAATAGATGGGAGTGTTAGATATGGCAAGTTTGATATTTTTGTCCTATCTTGCTGTGTTGCCTGTTTATGAACAGTGTCTAATTCGGGTTCATCATCATTAATTTTTTTTCTAGCGATGTAGTCAAACTAATTTAGGCATATTGAATGCTGACTAACAACTGATTTAACACGTTAATCAAAATAATTTGATTGATTATAGTACTTACTGCTGCCAAGCAAAGTACCAAAGTCACTGGCTACTTAACTTCACAGTTGAGTGGAAAGTGTTTATTTGTAGACAGCCTTTCATAACCTTGCACACTCCAAAGTGTGCCACAGACAATTAAGTAATTTTGAACAATTAATGGGGGAAATAAGGCAGCCAGTTTGTGCATCCAGCTCCCAAACGCACCGATATGATATTGATCAGATAATGTTTTTGTGATGTTAGCTGGGACACTGAGAAGAAATCCCATCTTTTGAAAAGGTGTCATTGGAATGTTTTACACTGCTGAAAAGAGAACATGGCCCCAGTTTAAGGACTCTGTGAAAGGATGATACCTCTGTCAGTGCAGCACAGCCTGTTTGTTGCTGCTGGATTATTATGCTCATCGCTGAAATGGGACTTTAACAGTCATATAATGCAGAGGCAAGAGTGTTGCCCACTGAAACACAGGATACGCACTTCAAATTGTCTTGTGAGAAGTGGGTAATACTGACAGGGCTGGTGTTTATTGCCTAACTCTCATTGCCATTAAGAAGGTGGTGGTGAGCTGACATCTTGAACTGCTGCAGTTCATGTGCTGTAGGTTGATCCACTATGCAAGTAGGAAGGAATTTCCAGAATTTTGACCCAGCGGCACTGAAGGGAACAGCGATATATTTCCAAATCTGGGTGGTGAATGGCTTGGGAGGGGACCTTACAGGTATCTATGTATTCTCATGTAGTTTCTGCGCTTATCCTTAATAATAATAATGATCGTGGGTTTGGAAGGTCCTGTGTAAGGAGTTGTAGTGAATTTCTGCAGAATATCTTTTGAATGGTGTACATGCTGCAGCTGAACATCACTGCCGGAGGGGATAAATTTCTTTTATTCATTTGGGAGATGTGGGCATCGCTGGCTGGCCAGTATTTATTGCCTATCTCTAATTGCCATTGAGAAGGTGGTAATGAGCTGACTTCTTGAACCTCTGCAGATCATGTGCCATGAGTTGACCCACATTGCCCTTACAGAGGTAATTCCAGAATTTTGACCCAGTGACAGCAAAGGAACAACAATAAGTTTTCAAGGATATTGAGCGGCTTGGAGTGGAACTTGAGTCATGATGGTGCTCCTATATATCAGCTGTCCTTGTCCTTTTAGATAGAAGTGTCACGAGTTTGGAAGATGCTGTCTCAGGAGTGAGTAGATCTTGTAGATGTGGTACCAGACAGGTGGGTCATTTTGTCTTGGACAGTGTCAAGCTTCTTGAGTGTTGTTGGAGCACACCCACCCGGGCAAGTGGTGAGTATTCCGTCACACTCCTGACTTGTGCCTCGGAGATGATGGACAGACTTCGGGGAGTCAGGAGATGAGTTACTCACTGCTATATTCCTTGCCTCTGGCCTGTTCTTGTAGCCACTGTGTTTATATTTTGAGTCCGGTTGAGTTTCTAGTCAATGATAGCCCCAAGGATATTGATAGTGGGGGATCCCTTGACGGCCACACCATTGAAGGTTAAAGGATGGTAGCTAGGTTGTCTGTTATTGGAGATGGCTGTAGCCTGGCATTTGTGTGGTGCTATTGTTACTTCCCACTTAGCAGCCCATGTGTGGATATTGTCCAGATCATGTTATATGTGAACATGGACTGCCCTAGCATCTGTAAGTAGTGCTGAACATTATACAATTATCCCCACTTCTGATCTTGTGATGGAGCAGCTGACAGTTGGGCCTAGGCATGAAAGAGCACAGGGTACAGGTGACCTGGAGCTGAGATGATTGACTTCCAACAACCACAACCATCTTCCTACATGCCAAGCATGATTCTATCCTCTGGCAGAACACAAACTGAGTGTCACTGAGAAGGTTATTGCTGAGCAGGTGCTGGTTGATAACACTGTTGATGATATCATCCATCACTTTACTGATAAGAGTAGACAGATGGGACAATATTTGGCTGGATTGGATTTGTCCTGCTTTTTGCATACAGGACATAACTGGCAATTTCCCACGTTGTCTGGTAGATGCCAATGATGTAACTATACTGAAACTGTACTTGGCTAGGGGAGCAGCAAGTTCTGTAGCACAAGTCTTTAGTATTATTACTGGAATGTTCTCAGGGCCCATAGCCTTTTCAGTATCCAGTTCCTTCGATTTCTTGATGTCACATAGAGTGAAGCGAATTAGCTGAAAATTGGTATGATTGATTTTAGGGACCACTGGAAGAGGCTAAGATAGATCATCTGCTTGGCCCTTCTAGCTGAAGATTGCTGCGAATGCTTCATCCTTATCTTTTGCACTCACATAGTAGGGTCTTCCACCATTGAGATGTGGATAATTGTGGAGCCACCTCCTCCAGTGAGTTGTTTAATTGTTGATCATCATCCACAGTTGGATGAGTCAGGACTGTAGAGCTTACATCTGATTCATTGGATGTGGGATTGCTTAACTGTGTCTTATCACTTGTTGCTTATGTTGTTTCGCATTCAAGTAGCCCTGTTTGGTAGCTTCACCAGGTTAATGCCTCATGTTTAGGTACACCTGGTGCTGCTACTAGCATGCTCCTCTGCACTGTGCATTTAACCGGGGTTGATGGTAATGGTTGATGGGGGGGGATATGCAAGGCCATTACATTGCAGATTATGCTGGAGTACAGTTCTCCAGTTAAGGTGGTGGCAGAGTAAGATGCTTCGGCCAGAGCACTTCTGATCACCATCTCCTTTTTCTTTCCTTTTTCTCCTCTTGCTGCAGTTTTCTTACCCCTCCCCCACCTTTTAAGTTCTTAAAGCACCCTATCTAGAGTGAATACAGAATTGTGCCCAAGACCAGCATGATATGGAAGTCGAGTCGTGCCCAGGGGGATGATTCCAGAAGCAGGTCGTGGCTGGAGCTGGAGCAGAGAGTGTGGCGACTAAGTCCCAGATGTGAGTCGCAGTCTGAGCCAGGAGCAGGAGCAGAGCAAGTGTAGGCTGAGTCCCAGAAGCGAACTGCGGCTGATGCGGGAGCAGAGTGTGCATAGGCAGAGCTGGGGTTGATGAGTTTTGGACGGAGGCTAACTCGTGGAGGCAACGAGGCCTTGATATCTGAAACCCAGCAGGCATGGAGAAAGGACTATAACTTGAGCACTTCAAAGACACTTTTATTATCATTCTGGACTTTCAAACTATGTATTCCCGTGCTAGCCTATTAAAAAAAACTACTTTGATTCTGTAACACTTAAAAGTATCTGTACCTAAGTACCCAGTACCTAAGCTGGCAACGAGAAGCAACATTACAAACCTTTCACTGCACTCCATCAAATGCACGTGACAATAAAGGTGCAAAACGCACTCTGGATTGGGAATTCAGTATTCACCACCAAATTACTCAGTGTTGTATATTGAATCCCCCACTCAGAGTGCATTTTGCACCTTTGACACCCTCAGTGCTTGCTCCAAGTGTTATTCCGTATGGAAAAGTTACTGATACACCAGCTGAGGGAATATGGTACGAGGTATCCCACAGGAGGTTTCCTTGCCCATGTCTGCTTGAACGTATGAGACTTCATGGGGTCCAGAATCAGTGTTGAGGAATCATAGGGCTACACCCTCTCAACAGTATACCCCTTAGCAGCCACCTCTGCTGGTTCTGTCCTCGCGGTGGGACAGGACATATCCATGGATGGTGATGGTGGTATCTGCGACATTGTCTGTAAGGTATAATTCAATGAGTATGACTTTGTTGGGCTTTTGTTTCACAAGTGTGTGAGACAGCTCTCCCAATTTTGACACTTGTTCTCAGAAATTAGTAAGAAGAACTTTGCAGGTTTGACCAGATTGTTTTTGGTGTTGTCTTTTCCAGTGCCGATGTTGATGCTGGATGATTCACCTGGTTTTATTTCTTCATTGAGACTTTGTAGTGATTGATACAACCTAGGGACTTGTTGGGCCCATCCCAGAGGGCAGTTGAGAGTCAATCATATCGCTGTTGGCTTGGCGTCACATGTAGGCCAGACCAGGTGAGGAGGGCAGATTTCCTTCCACAAAGAATGTTAGTGAACCAGATTTGGCTTTTCAACAATTGACAATAGTTTCATGGTCAAAGGTTCCTAATTCCAGATATTTTTTGTGAATTCAAATTCCACCATCTACTATGGATTTGAGCCCACGTTTGCAAAATATTAGCTGAGTTTCTGGATTAATAGTCTTGCAACAATACCACTAGACTATTGCCTAGATCGTGGATGTGGTGCTAATCAAGTGGCTTGATGTGTCCTGGATGATGTCAAGCTTTTTAAATGTTGCTGGAGCTGAACTCAATTCAGATAGTTGTGGTGCATTCCGTCACACTCCTGATTTGTGCCTTGTAGATTGTGGACAATATTTGGGAAATCAGAAGGATAGTTACTTACAGCAGGACTGTTAACCTGTGACCTGCTCTTCAAGCGGTAATATTTATATTTCTAGTTCAGTTCAGTTTCTGGTCGATGGTAGCCCACAGTATTTTAACGGTGGGGGTTTCATTGATAGTGATGCCATTAAATGTTGAGCAGCAATAGTTATATTCTCTTTTATTGGAGATGGTTAGTTATGGTATCTGTGTAGAACGAATGTTAGTTGACAATTTGTCAGCCCAAACTTGAATATTATCCAGCTCTTGCTGTATTTGGGCATGGAATACTTCAATTTATGAGGAGTCGGGAATGTTGTGAACATTGTGCAAACATCGGTGAACTTCCCCAACTCTGCCTTATGATGGTAGGATGACCTTTGATGAAATAGTGGAAGATGGTTGGGTCTAGGATACTCTGAGGAACTCATGCCGAAATATCCTGGAGCTGAGATGGGTGACGTCCAACAACTACAACACCTTCCTTTGTGTAAAGTATGACTCCAATCATCAGAGAACTTACCTAGATTCCTGTTAACTCCAATTTTGCTAGAATTTCTTAATGCCATTCTCGGACAGATTGATGTCAAAGGCAGTCACTCTCATTCTTACCTCACTGTTCCAAAAGCTAATCTTGACATAAGCAAGCACATGATGGACTGCAAACAGATATAGATTCATCAGAAGTCCTAGGAAATGAACTTTACTTCCAACTTCATTTTCCTCTCAGGGTACTTGCAAGTTTTATTTTTCAGTACTGGAACGTAAGCTTTGCTGTTAAGAACTTATCGTCCACCCTTAAATTAACCTTGGCAGCAAACAACTTTGAATTGCTACACAGTCAGTGTGGAATGAGTGTATCTACAATTTGGATTTATAGTGTTTGACAGAAATTTTGGCACCCTACTAGGCCAGTTGCCACATGACATCTATGCCATGCTGGCAGCTTACAAAGTTGTGCCATCACATTTCCCCGATTTCTTCTTACTATTTCCTCTGAGTTAATGTAGTTCTCTGAACAGCTGATTTCAACAATTACATGTGGTGTATTCCATTTTCCAAAAATCTGCCTTTTAAAAAGTCTCCATTTCTCAGGGAAGGAGAGGAAATGTGAGTGTTTGAATATGAGATAAGTGAAGATAGTGTGGATGAAGATGAACAAAACTCAAGAATTTAATGAGTATTGTAGTACAGTGATCTTGATTCTGAGCTCCTATTCCAAAGGCCTGAATTAATATGCAGAAGTTGTGTTGTAACTCCATCATGGTGTTTTGGGAATTGTTCATATTTGTTGTAATATTTGAAAAGCTAGTGCCAAACAGATGACCACACCTTTTGTTGTAGAATTTGTCCCGACCATTTATGCACTCAAGCTTTTTCAGCCATTTAATTATATCTTGTAGATTTGTTGGATTGTCTTAAAGCCCAGTTGGTTCTCTGATCTTTGCCAGGGATGTAAATCTACCATCTTTGCCTGGCATAGTTATATATGTGATTTCAATCTCATACCAATGATTGATCCTCAAGACTTGACTTAAGTCTTAAATTTTGTTCAGACAGTTTAAAGCAACTATGAATGAACAAAAAGAAATGTTAGCCTAGAAGTGACACTTGCATATCAATATCAAAGTTTAAAAGGAAGTGGATCAAATCCAGTTGTGACAGCAAGGTGTGTGAGGTGAAATTAAAATTGTTTGCAGGGCAGCAGTGTTGGCTGTATGAGAGTGTTGTGTTGAAGAAGGTACTGCAAGTTAACTTTGAATGCAGCATGGAGTTGGCAAGCTAATTGAACTTTTTGGTGAAATAGCAAAAAAGTGAAATTTGGTTTATATTACTTTCATGGATTTAAATATTTGACAAGGTACAGTATAGATGGTTAGCAAAATCGTGGCTCATTTGAATAGAATGGTCATTGTTCAAATGATTAAACAATATGAGACTTAACGTCGGAAAAGACAGAGTAAACAGTCTTTTTTCAGATAGGAGGATAACAGACATTAGGGGCTTAATCTTAAAGGAGCCGGAATAATGTGACAGTCACGCAGAATCGGGCAAGAGTCCCAGCAAGGGCCTACCTTGTCATCTGAGCCAGTCACTGCAAATTTTAATGCATCAGCTGGGAGTGGAGACAAATTTCTCACTAAACAGTGGTAAAGAGGGCTTATTGCTTGTTAACAACCTTATTAACCACAGATTCCTAACGTACCTTATGCACTAGACAATCTGGACACTGAGGATTCTATCACAAGAAATCAGAACGGATTCTTGGCAAATTCTGCTTGCTTCTTGCTCTGATCTCCTCATTGGAGACCAGGCATCAACATCTCAGGGCATGCCCAATGGGCACTGGACACACACACACACCCCATGTCCATGAATATTGGCATTGAATATGTGCCAACATCTGAGAACCCACATGACACATTTTCGATCCACATGTAAGATGCTCCTGTGCTTTACTGCTGCAACTTAATTGCTGGTTGAGCCTATCATTACAATGCTACTGCAAGGACATTTTGCACTCAAACCCATGGACTGGACCAGGCTGCCGCTCTGCCCCGTTCACTTGCTTTCATTATATTCACTCTGAAGCTAAATGGATCCTCACAATATCCCTATCTTGCATTGCCTTATCTTTCTATGGTTTACTCGCTCAATCAGAGATTTCAGACAGATAGTATAGCTATATTGTTTGGCTCATTAGCACAGAAAGCTGTATGGCCAGCAGGTTCTATTCACATCAAGGGGCTGGGCTTCCAACTGTCGGGGGATTCACAGCACAGTAAGTCATGGGCAGCCTCCAATTCCAGTCCTGGGACTTGGAAACAGCCAGCCACTCAGGCAGAGTCACAGTTTTGTCAAAGAGAAATCATATTTAACTAATTTAAGGGAGATCTTTGAAGTAGTAATTAGTGCTAGGATAAACTAGTAGATGAATTTAAGTTAGATTTCCAGAAGGCATTTGATAAAGTATCGTATCCAAAGTTAGTGTGTAAAATAGAAGCTCACGGTATTGTGGTAACAAATTGATATTGATTGAGATTGATTCTTGTTAGCCAG
The DNA here is from genome assembly GCF_030684315.1 of Stegostoma tigrinum. Classification (NCBI taxonomy): domain Eukaryota; kingdom Metazoa; phylum Chordata; class Chondrichthyes; order Orectolobiformes; family Stegostomatidae; genus Stegostoma; species Stegostoma tigrinum. The sequence continues at coordinate 24,820,927 of NC_081357.1, forward strand.
TCAGAGAGTAAGGATAAATTAGTCATCTTTTTCAGGTTGGCAGGAAGTAATGATTGGTATGCTGCAGAGGTCAGTGCTAGGACCTCAGCTCTTTACAATCAATTATTTGGATGAAGAGACTGAAGATATGGTAGCTAAGTTTGCTCGCTGAGCTGGAAGGTTCGTTTTCAGACGGTTCGTCACCTTTCTAGGTGACATCATTAGTGAGCCTCCGGTGAAGCGCTGGTGTTATGTCCCGCTTTCTATTTATCTGTTTAGGGTTCCTTGGGATGGTGGTTTCATTTCCTGTGTTGGTGATGTCATTTCCTGTTCTTTTTCTCAGAGCATGGTAGATGGGCTCCAAATCAATGTGTTTGTTGGTAGAGTTCCCGTTAGAATGGCATGCTTCTAGGAATTCTCATGCATGTCTCTGTTTGGCTTGTCCTAGGATGGATGTGTTGTCCCAATCAAAGTGGTGTCCTTCCTCATCTGTATGTAAGGATACTAGTGACAGTGGGTCATGTCTTTTTGTGGCTAGTTGATGTTCATGTATCCTGGTGGCTAGCTTTCTGCCTGTTTGTCCAATGTAGTGTTTGTCACAGTTCTTGCAAGATATTTTGTAAATGACGTTCGTTTTGCTTGTTGTCTGTATAGAGTCTTTTAAGTTCATTAGTTGCTGTTTTAGTGTCTTGGTGGGTTTGTGGGCTACCATGATGCCAAGAGGTCTGAGTAGTCTGGCCATCATTTCGGAAATGTCTTTGATGTAGGGGAGACTGGTTATGGTTTCTGGGCACGTTTTGTCTGTTTGTTTGGGTTTGTTGCTGAGAAATCGGCGGACTGTGTTCATTGGTTACCCGTTCTTTTTGAATATGCTGTATAGGTGATTTTCTTCTGCTCTTCGTAGTTCCTCTGTGCTGACTTCAACGAGCCACCACACACTGCAGGGGGAATTAGTAGCTGGAGTAGCGAGATTATCTGGCAGTTGTACAGGGCAATGATGAGACCAGACCTGGAGTACTCTGTGCAATACTGGCCACTATACTTACAGAAGGATGCTAATGCATTGTAAGCAGTTCAGAGAGGCTTTGCTAGACTGATTCCTGGAATGAGCAGAATGCCTTTTGAAGAAAGGCTAAATAGTATTGATTATTTATCCTCTGAAGTTTATAAAAGTCAGAGGACACTGAATTAGTTGAAACATAAGAGCCTGAGGGGACTTCACACTCGGGTAGATGTGGCAAGGAAACTTCCTCTTTTAGGAGAATCTAGAACTAGGGATCAATGATTTAAAAGTAAGTGGTCACCCATTTAAGACTGACCAAGATATCTTTCTATCACAGGATTGGAATTTCTATCCTCAAAAGTGTAGAATGTAGAATCTTCAAATATTTTTAAGGCTGTGGTAGACAGATTCTTGATTATGCGGACAGGGTGGGTCGGGGGGAGGGGGTGATGAAAGACTATGAAGGATATGCAGGAATGTAGAAGTGAAGTTAGAATCAAATGAGCTATGATCTTGTTGAATGGTGGAGCAGGCTGAAAGGGCTCTGTGGCCTACTCTTGTTCCTTGTTCATATGTTTGTAGGTAGAGAAAATTATGCCCAGCTTAGACAAGGTAGACCTGTTCCCTTTAGTTGATGATACAAGGACTAGAGGAAAATTATTTAAGGTCTTGGGTAAAAGATGCAGGGGCAATGTGAGGAAGAAACCTTTTATATAGTGTGCGATAACGACCTGGAACTCAGCATCCACAGGGTGAGGATTGAGAAACGATCAGTGATTTCAAAAGAAATTGTGTGGGTGCTTGAGGGAGATAGGTTTGCTGTGTCGCAGAAATTGTGTGGTCGTGGGATTGACTAGATTGCTCTGTGGAGACCGAAGGGCTGAACAGTATCCTGTGCTACACACGGTTGACTCTTCCAGCATTTTAACGTGAGCATCAACATATTTGTTTAAAATACATACTAGCAGTGATAGCAACATAATATTAATGCAGTTAGCATCCAACTGCTAATATCACAGCTGTCTAGGTTTTAACTGCAGTATTCATATTTTGTTCTAGGTTATACCAAACAGGTTGTTCCTTGAAGTTGATACTAATGTTTAAAATAATAATTGGAAGAACAATGCATTGGTACACCACTGTATTGTCACAGAATATTGGAATTCAGGCTTAAGTCTAAATTAGCTGATCTTTGATATTTACTTTGGAGAGACCAGGTGGTTCTGTGCAAAGTTGGAGTGAAAACCTGAAAGAGAATTTTACGTAGCTCTCGAAATACGACAGTGGGCTGATTCAGAACATTCAGAAGTAGGCTGCCTACTTGTTTCAGTGACTCAAAAGTGCTGTGGAAACTTCCCATCCAGATGCAGTAAGAGAACTTCATTAGACAGGATTGTGGTGTACCAAAAATCTGCCTTAAATTCTAGGTGGGAAGATCCAACTCTATCTTCATACTTTGCTTCCATTGAGTCCCTTGAAAATAGATTTAGTGACCACTTAAAGGCCTGTTCTTGCCTTGGCTGAAATTATTTCAACTTCTAGGCAGGATGAGAAAAGAGTCTGCCTTCCAAACCAGGTAACCAGTGAGTGCAGGTAGTCAGTCATGATTGGGGATTTGTGGTCCTTGAATTTGCACTAATTAATGCACAAACGAGGAACTGGATGTAGAGCTGGTGGTGGGGTGGGGGGGGGGGGGGGGGGGTGTGCGTGCCGCTGAGAATCACTCATCTTCCCTGGTGTCTGATTCCATGATTCCATAGCCGCCTCCTCTCCCCTTCAGACTCACGATCTTTCCCATGGGCAATCCTTCAGCCAGTGTATCCAGGAGGTATCATACAGGCAACTGCAACAGCCTCCTCAACTTGGTACCACCAAGCTTAGCTGATAGCTGTTGGGAGCCCTGGACTTCCTTGTTCCAAGTCCTAATACCTAATCACTAGCAACTATTAGTCCTAATTACTGGCAACTAATCAGCTGTCTGGTTGCTACAAAGTCCAATGATCTTTCACATCTTGACAGCCTAATAGTTTCCTCCAATCTCTCCAACTTTTGGAGTCAGCCTGAAAACAGGAACATGCTGCCAAACAAAAGTCAAAACCCCAGATTCACTTATCTAAGTTGGTTTGGTTGGTTGATTTTTAACCAGGCTCCTCCAAGCTTAAAAAATTCCTGGGTCAGAGCTGGAAAGATTACTGGAACGTTCCCAGTCCTGAACAGAATTGCAAGAACTGATCCTACCTGAAGAATTGTAGTTAGAAAGCATGCATCAGCAGTAATTAATGGGCATTTCAGTGATTTACTGTTGAATAATTAACATGTGAAACTGGGTCTTCCAAAACACAAATGGAGAAGTTAACTGGAGAGAATTGACTGGACAATTACCAGTGTTTAAATTGCAAATTAATATATATCCAAAACCAGAAAAGTAATAAACTTTTCCGTGGGAATAGAAACATGGTTGTGTTTTGGAGTAAAATGTGCACTGTTTTCAATTTTTTAGATTTTATTTACAGTAAGCACCCTTTCAAATATTGCTCAGGAGAGAATTTTCACTTGCTGACGTGATTGTCAAATTGAACAGAGAACATGGCTAATATTTTGCTCACTTGTATGCCATGATGATAATATATCTACAAAGATATATCTTTGCAGAAGATACAAATATATATGGTGCTTTTATGCATTTTAAACAAGAAAATTTAAATTTAAAAATATATCTGGACTTTGCTTTTACAAGTCAAACTGCCTTGCCTAGTATTATATATAATTGTAACTTCAGGGGCTTCGTGCAAAAAAAAAGCCTCAGTAATTCCTTAACCCATTTATCTGCATGGTCCAAACTAGTCCATGTTCACCTTTTGTATTGATGAGCACAGTTATATAGTGACAGTGGATTAGACAAGTAAGTGTAATTTGCAGATTCTGCGCAGGTAACAGTACATTGGCAAAACGGTTGAGAACCTCAGACTTGATCTTTGTGACAGCATTGTTGGCTTGGTGAGTGCCTTACTTGTACATCTAGGCTGTGTAAATTATTGTAGGCTGTCATCTTGCTTAACAGGTCTTTAACAGTTCTTATTCCAAGTAAAACTGGTATTTCATAAATAAAACATGATTTTTTTGAGAAATTCTTTGACACTAGAGTGGTAACCCAATAAACTTGTGAATAATACATATTTTATATGAGCAATATAACTACCTTATGATCCTTACTGCTATGTGATGGGTATGCAAAGCAACAAGAATTATTGTACTCAGAAATTTTCTAAAAGAAAAGTAGAAACATGACTGGTTTGAATAATAAAGATTTGAATGGGAATACTATTTCCAATATAATACAAGGACTCGGGGAAATGGACTAAAGCTTTTGTGCAAAGATATAAAGGGAATGGCAGGGAAGGGGGTTTGTGGTTAATGCAATGAATGGTAATCACCTGGAACTCAACCAAATGGCCTACTCCAGTGTTTTAAGTAGAGGAGTAAGCCTTTTAACACCTCAAGCCTGATCTACTATTCCATGGTATCATTACTGTTTGCAATCTAATTCCATATACCTGTTTGTCCTTTTCATGGGATGAGAGTGTCGAGCATTTGATGCCCATCCTTAATTACTCTTGAGAAGTTCAAGGAGAGCCATCTTTTTGTGAGAAGCGGCTAACTGCAAAAAAAAAGGGTAAGTAACCAGGAGCACATCTTGAATCAATGGTACCATTCTCACTAATGTTTTTAAAAGTTCCTGCCCAAATATCCTCCAGACCCGTGGTTCTGGGCTGCATTAATGTATATCATTAGACTTCTTCCAGTCAAAGCAGCGCTCATTGCTGAATTCTGGCACTGCTGGGGCTTCTAGAGTAGTTGGCCAATCATGCACTTTGCAGATGACCCTTAATACAGAAAAGTACAGTAATACATTTTTGGAGAAAGATTTACAGCCACAATTTAAGATAACTGGTATAAAGGAACAGATAGAACTGAGGTGTATGTACATAGATCTTTGAAGATGGCAGTAGAAGTTCAGATTTTCACTGCTTTCCACACTAAGTGTTAATGACCTGAAGCTCACTGCCTCAGTGGAAAACATGAATGGAAGTAGGTAATTTGGACCTTTGGCGTCTGCTCCGCCGTTCAGTGTGATCATGGCTAATAATCAAACTCAATCCCTGTTTCTGCTTTCTCCTCATGTACTCTGATCCCTTTAGCCTTAAGAACTGTATAAATTTCCTTTTCAAAACAGTCAGTGTTTTGGCTTCATCTACTTTCTGCAGTGTAGAACTCCACAGGCTCATCGCTGTCTCATCTCAGTCTAAAATAGCTTGCTTGGTATCCTTAAACTAGACTCCCCAGTCATCAGGAACAGCCTTTGTGTTTACTGTCTAGCCCCGTTAGCATGTAATCTAAACTCCAGTGAATATAATGCTAATTGGAGTTTGGTTAGCTCAGTTGCCTGGATGGCTAGCTTGCAATACAGAGTGATATCACAGCATGGGTTCAATTCTCACACAGGTTGAGGTTACCATGAAGGACTGTCCTTCTCAACTGAGGCATCTGACCCTTAGGTTAAAGCACCACCATTCTCTTCCTCATGAGAGAATAGTCCTATGGTCAGGTAAGACTATGGTGGCTTTACCTATAGTCCTAATTGATCCAGCCTCTCTTCATACATAAATCCCGACTTTCCAGGAATCAGGCTAGTAAACCTTGGCTGCACTCTCTCCATAGCTAAAACATCCTCAGATGAGAACAAAACTGCATATTATACTTCAGGTGTGGTCTCACCAAGGTCCTGTCCATTCACCATGAAAGCCAACATAGTACTTGCGTTCTTAACCCCCTGCTGCAATTGTATGCTTACTTTCAGTGACTGGTGAACAAGGACACCCAAGTCTTGTTGCACCTCTCTCTTTCCCAACCTACTGCCATTCAAATAATAATCTACCCTCATGCTTTTGCTGCTAAAGTGGATATCCTCACATTTGTCCACATTCACCTGCTATGCATTTCCCCACTCAACTTGTCCAAATTACACTGAAGTGTATCTGCATTCTCCTCACAACTCACCCTCACACCCAGCTTTGTGTTGTCTGAGAGTTTGGAAGCATTAAATTTTGTCCCTTTATTTAAGTCATTCATATAGCTGGGGTCCAAGCTCTGATTTCTGCAGTACCCCATGATTGTTCTTAATCAGTACACTAGCCCCAAGCTCATGAGGATAGTGGAAACAGTACTTACAAATGTTAAGAGAAAACTGGATAAGCACTAGAGGAAATAAACTTTTAGGATTATGCTGTTAGAGCAGAGGAATTGTTTGGTGTGCAGGCATGGACTTGATGGGCCAAATGGCATCCAGTGCCATAACTAGTCTTTGTGCAGGCATCACTGGCTAGGCAGCATTTATTGCCTAGAGAGTAGGAAAGAATTGACTATTGCTGTAGATCCAGAGCCACATGAAGTTCAGACCTGGTAAGGATGGCAGATCATCCCGAAAGGGAAATAGTGAACTAGAGACAAGGTGTAGAGCTGGATGAACACAGCAGGCCAAGCAGCATCAAAAGAGCAGGAAAGCTGACGTTTCGGGCCTAGACCCTCCTCCAGAAGTTGTTGGGGGTGGAAGGGGATTCTGAAATAAATAGGGAGAGAGGGGGAGGTGAATAGAAGATGGATAAATGAGAAGATAGGTGGAGAGGAGACAGACAGTTCAAAGAGGCGGGGATGGAGCCAGTAAAGGTGAATGTAGGTGGGAGGTAGGGAGGAGATAGGTCAGTCCAGGGAGGACAGACAGGTCAAGGGGGCAGGATGAAGCTAGTAGGTATGAGGTGGGAGGAACGACAGGTTAGGGAGGTGGGGACAAGCTAGGCTGGTTTTAGGATGCTGTAGGGAGAGGGGAGATTTTGAAGCTTGTGAAGTCCACGTTGATACCATTGGGCTGCAGGGTTCCCTAGTGAAATATGAGGTGCTGTTCCAACAACCATAGAGTGGCATCATTGTGGCACTGCAGGACGCCCAGGATAGACATGTCGTCTGAGGAATGGGAGGGGGTGTTGAAACGGTTCGTGACTGGGAGGTGCAGTTGTTTAGTGCGACAAGCGTAGGTATTCTGCAAAGTGGTCCCCAAGTCTCCACTTGGTTTCCCTGATGTCGAGGAGGCCACAATGGGAACAGCAGATCTGCTTGATGTGCAAGGTCTTCTTGGGGCCTGGAATGGAGGTGGGAGTCGGGGGGCATGTGTAGGGGCAGGTGTAGCACTTCTTGTGGTTGCAGGGAAAAGTGCTGGGAGGAGGGGGTGGGGGATGGAGGGGTGGGCAGTGTGGAGCAGACCAGGGAGTCAGAGAGTGTTGCCCCTCTGGAAAGCAGATAAGGGTGAGGAGGGAAAAAGGTGGTGTCTGATTGCAGATGGCAGAAGTGTCTGAGGTTGGTGGGGTGGTGTGTGAGTACGGGGGAATTCTGTATTGGTTGTTATTGCAGGGAGGGTGTGAGAGGGATGAGTTACAGGAAATGCGAGAGACAATCGAGGGCGTTCTCGACCACTGAGGGGGATAACTTGCCGTCCTTGAAAAACAAGGACATCTGAGATGTTCAGGAGTGGAATGCATTATCCTGGGAGCAGATGTGGTGGAGGTGAAGGAATTGGGAATAGGGGATGGCATTTTTGCAGAAAGGTGGGTGGGAGGAGGGCGTATTCTAGGTAGCTGTGGGAGTCAGTGAGCTTGAAATGGATATTGGTTTCCAGGTCGTTGCCAGAGATGGAGACAGACAGGTCCAGGAAGGAGTGAGGTATCAGAGATGATCCAGGTTGGGGTGCAAGGTGGTGGTGAAGTGGATGAACTGTTTGAGCTCCTTGTGGGAACACGAGGCGGCATCGATGTAACGGAGGAAGAGGTGGGGTTTAGGGCCAGTGTAGCTACAGAAGAGGGATTGTTCCACGTAACGTAAAAAGAGGCAGGCATAGATTGGGCTTCTGTGGGTACCCATGGCCACCTCCTTTGTCTGTAGGAAGTGGGAGGAAATGAAAGAGAAATTGTTAAGGGTGAGAATGAGTTTGGCCCTGCGGATGTGGGCATCAATGGAGGGGGACTGGTCAGGCCTGTGGGACAGGGAGAAGCGGAGGACCTTTAGGCCACCTGTATGGGGAATACGGGTGTATAGAACTGGATGTCCATGGTAAAAGATGGTGTTTGGGGACCAGGGAATTGGATGTTTTGGAGCAGCTGAAGGGTGTGGGTGGTGTCACGGACTTAGGTGGGGAGTTGCTGGACCAAGGTGGAGAAAATGGAGTCAAGATAACTAGTGATGTGTTCGGTGGGGCAGGAGCAGGCGGAGACAATGGGTCAACCAGGGCATGGGTTTTTTTTAATGACAATTAACATTAGGCAACATTTAATTCCAAGGTTAATTCTGCAAGCCAAGTGCTTGCGTGTTTCAGCACCCCAACAGATGTACGTCAGTCTGCAAAGATACAAGGGGAGGAATTGATGGAAGTTCAGTGAATTTGTAGGAACAAGAGAGATGATAAACTCTCCTCAGTAAGTGAGTAAGAAATGGTTCAGGAGGCTGAGGTCAGAGAGTATTTGCATCGAAATGATGCATGCAATGGAGAGAGTTGTAGTTTTTGCAATTTGGTGAGATGTGTAAGCTGTGAAGGAGTTAAAAGGAGTGGTGGCCCTGTGGGTGAGAGTCGCTAGAGAGGAGATAGTAACACTTAGCTTTACAGATTGTAGAAGATCACTCACTTTTCTTCGTTGTTGGACTTCTCTTTCACTCGGGACACCGCATCCACCCAGCATGCAATTAGGTCCAGCTGACTTGGTCTAGTGGTGTGACATCCTTTGTCAGGTCTTTGGAAAAAGGACTGTCCCCTCTTGATCACCCTGGAGGTCTCTGCCTGCATCTGAGCTAATGCTACTCCAAATCCATACACGGAGTCATTGCATGTCAATACCAGATCTCGCTTGGGATCATTAGTGTGCATCATGTCCATGCAACGATTCTCAGTGACTGTAGCCTCCTGAATCGTTTCTTACTCATTCAGAGGACAGCTTACCATCTCTTGTTCCTGCTAATTCACTGGTCTTTACAGCATGGTAACGGTTTCTTCACTTCCCTGAAACCAAAGCTTGGCTAAATGACGATTTCCAAGGCTATCGCTTTAAGGGTTGATGCAAAGGTGCCAGAGTGGACCTCAGGTTATGTATGAACTTTCCATAATAATCATCAATCCAAAGAAAGACAGGCTCTGGTATGAACGTGGGAACCAGAGCACCTTTGATTGCCCTCACCTTATCTTCCAATGTGTGTAACCTGGTCTAGTCGACTGAGGTCAGACTACGTGACTTGGGGCACCTGGAACACAACATTTGTCTTTTCTAAGGTGTATGCTCTTCTGAGAGAAACATACAAAAGGACAATGTCCAAAATAAGTGCTCCTTATTGGTCTTTCCCGTTATTAACACATTATTTAGACAAATGGTGACCTGGAATAGACCTTTTAAAACGTTATCCATCATTCATTGAAAAGTAGGAAAGGCTATTGCTATCCCAAATGTCAGTCTTGATTATTGGTACAAACCCTTAAGAATATTAATTGTACTATACTTCTGGGAATCTGCATCTACTGCAGTTGTAAGTATAGATATACAGCTTAGTGAAGGACAGCTCCCCCTGACAGCTTGGCATACAAATATTCTGAGGGGGATTAGGCATACATTCAGCTGCGAAAAGCGGTTTATCATTAGTTTAAAATTCCAACAAAGGTGAACCGATCTCTTGTACTTCACCATCAATATGACCAAGTGCTGCTCATTCCACAGATTGTACTGGTTTGATAATTCCTTCATTTTCCAGCCTTCTGATTACCACCTCTGCTTTTGCCTGTAAAGCAAATCGCTTGGGCCTTGCAGAATAATAGAATGCAGGCTAACTGTGGCTCCCTTGATCTAGGCCTTCCTGAAAAGTTTCCACGTGTTGTTTCCACGTATTTAATTAGGACTTTGCTCATTTTTCTAATAGAGAAATGTTGAGCTAATGTTGAAACTTTCTCAACCAATTTTGCCCCATCAAGCTTGGGTTCAAGTCTTTCACTACGATCAGTGGTAACTGAACCAGCTGCTTCTCAAAAGACCAGAACCAAAGTTGTACCCTTAATCTGTAAAGGTTCCCTGGTATAGGTTCTCAGTCTGGCAGAAGTCTTCTGTAGACTTAAGAGTTGGAGTCCAAAGCAGATTTTGTTAAAGATTAGTTCTGGAATCACTCGTATTCTGCAGGCTAACATTGAGCTCCATTAAACTGGGTGATCACGTAAACCAGACATTTATTTGATTGGTTCTGATCTGGATGTTGCTAAGCAATTTAACTGTTCCAGACCAAATGTCGGTGGACTTTCCAGAGTGTGCATTCTCCTGGATACCAGCCCAAGTTCTCTTACTTAGTTTAGGTCCAGTGGGACTATTTCACAGTCTCGAGTCCATGTACTAGTAGCAACTACAATGGTTTGTCAGCTAGAATCCTGAAAAAAATTTTAACTATTTGGCTGAGGCTTGGTTTTATTTTGCTGTGGTCTAACCGAGAGTCCCTTTCTGTTCAGGATATGTCTTGAGTGAGGCTATGCGATTGCCTTCACTCACTGGTGTTCTCCAAGCTCAGTTAAGCTGGTATATGAATACCCTGGAACTCATGTGGTGCACTTAATACATTTTTCCAATGATAACTCCAGTTGTAGTGCTTATTGGAGTTCATCTGGGCTTCAGCTAGGAGGTGCATTTGCATGGTTACATCTTTAATCCCACCTGCGATAGGGTTAGGGTTAGTCCTTAAGTGTTAAAGGAAAGTCACATGCCTCTGCCAGTCATCTTAACCTAGCCAAAAACCCTGTTATGAATTCCCCAATTCTTGAATTGCTGAGTAAAAGCAATACTCAGAATTAGAGGCGGCTCAGGGTCATAATATTCCTTAACTAAATCTGTCAACTCTTGACAAGTTTTAGTATCTGATACCTCCAGGTGCACTAGGGTCCTAATAATTAAAAAAAAAAGCTGTGGGTTCATAAGCTGTCAGGAAGATTGCTCATTGCTTTTCATTTGCCCTAGTGTAATTTGCCCAGAGAAGATAATGTATACTTTCCATACTACCAGTCTTCAATGGCAGGATTGAACAGGCCAAGCTTTCCAACTAATGACATGATACTAGAAATTCTTACCCCAACTGAAAGACAACTGTTGCAAGCAAATTTCTTCAGGACCTTGCTTTTTTTTTCTCATTAGTACCAAAATCACTCCGCAAAGGCCAGTATCCTGTCACCAAGTCACCATTTATTTACAAGTGGCAGTGCTTGACACCAATCCAGTTTCCTCAGAGCCAGATCTCAGGGTCAGCAGAACCTGTGACACTCCTGTTTATATCTGTCAACCAGGACTCCCTGATTGGACCAGATTTACAGCCCCAATCAGGGAATTCATCTTCATAAGTTCCACCTGCCTGACCTCACTACAAAATGCAGCCATGACGTCAAGGATAGTAACTCTGATCTCACTTCTGGATTTCTTTATCTCTGAACATGTAGCATGAGTTGAGTAGATATTGTTGAAGATAAAGTTTGCGGCATTGAATGCATTTTTGAGAAGTGAAGCATTTACACAGGACGTTACTTAGTAGAATTTTCCAAGATTAAGAAGTTAAAAAAAGTTTCTGCTGGTGAGTCAAATGATATGAACAGGGAACAAGGTGAAGATCAATCATTTAGGGGGAAATTAGAGAATTATTCTTCGCATAGAAAATGGTTTGCTTGTGAAAGTTAAAAACAGTGCATTCTTGTTCATAAGGAAATCAGATTTTAAAAAATGATGTTAAAACAGTAAGGCAATCAAAACTGAGAGTATGGGATTAAACTTAGGCTTGTGTGGATAAAAAAAGTGCCATGTAGATCTGATGGACAAAATATCCGTTTTTTTTGTGGTCAAATGTGTATAATAGTGATTGAGGCAAGGAATGAATTAGTGTCATTTGCAAGGAACTGATTTTGTGATGTATTACATTGTTCCTTGCTGACTCTAAATTCTACCTGTTCTGATTGGCGGGAAATTTGTATGAAAGGGAAATGATACTTTAAAATCTCAATGTATTAATAATACCTATTTGATAGATCCCTCTAAGAAAATCTTCCTTCACAAAATGTCTTTTAGCTGCATGTAGAGAAACAAATAAATTTACAATGACGGTGCATTACATCTTATATGTAATTTCAGTGATTGTTGAATGGAAGAATAAACCATTCCATTGCTGACAAGCGCAGGGAAATTAATCATGCTGAGGTATTTTCTAAAGAAAAGCTCATGTATTTACAAGATGCTTTTTAAAACCATAAGACTTGTAAAAAGCAATGCACAGTTAATAGATTACTTTTCAAGTGTAGTTACTTCACTAAAGCAGGGAAATCTATTAGCTAGATTTTTGCATGGCACAGTTCCAAAAACAGCCAAAGAAAAATGACTAGATAATTCAGTTTTTTGCAATATTAAATGTAGGTTAAATATTGACCAGGATACTATGGACAAATCCCCTGCTTTTATTCAGATCGTGATGGGGGATCTTTTATGCTCATCTGAGAAAATACATGGCACCTTGGTTCAATGCCTCAATTGGAATACAACTACTCCAATAGTGCTACACTCCCTCAATAATACCCTGAAATATCAGCCTGGATTATGTGCACATTACTCTGGAGTGAAGCTGGAACCATGTAAAATTTGTTTGTCACAATACAACAAGTATAAATATGGAAGCAATAATCTAATTAATTAGATAAAAATACAATTAAACAAACAAATGGTTCCTCAGTCTGTTGTCTCTATTTTCCTAAATACTTTATTGCTTTTGTTAACTTCATATTGTTTTAACTTCAATTTTACTTTATTTTGTCGCAATTTATTCTAATCCTTCCAGAATCCTGCCAGATTTGCTGAGTTTCTCCAGAATTTTCTGTTTTTATTTCAGATTTTCAGCAGTATTTTACTTTTACATATTATCCTAATCTAATTAATTCTGCATTACACTGTCAAAAACTTAGAACATTTGCCATCAGCAGCCACATACAAGAGTCTGGTGCACTATTTCAGAATTGCCAAGAGAGATTCACTAGTCTATTTGAGAACTACTGTAGAACTTTTAATCCTTGAAGCCTTGTGTGTCATTCAAAAAGACCATGGCAGATTTGTGGAAGATCTCCATACTGACTTTATCCCATTTGTTTCCTGCCTTAGGCTGTTTAATTTTGAAGTTAGCAATTGATCTAGTATCGATTATGATTTTCATAAGAAAATTTCAAATGTCTAACCCCTTTTGCATTTAGACTTTTTCCCCTAACTTTGCTCCTGATGGTCTGGCATTATTGTTTTACTAATACATCTTTTTACCAGCCATAGCATGCTGATCAGCAGGAACAATTACTCACAGTCTATTCTTTATGTTTGCCTTAACATCTTCAAAACTTTGATCAAATCATTGCATAACTTTCTAAATTCCGGGCTGTATCAGTTTGTGGCGTCTGTCCTTAGCATTTGATGCTGTACTAAAATGATATATCCTTCCTCAGGTATGTTGCCCAGAACTACTCCTAGTACTCCAGGTGTTTTCTCTTATGTTCCTTCAGATATAAAGGCCAACATTCATTAGTATTCTTGATTATTTTGTCTATACTTGTTCATGACATTTTAATTATAATGTAGTGGGAGGCCAAGTCTTTTTGTCTTTCATAGTTTTTGGCTTTTCACATTTTGGAAAGTACGTTGCTATATCCTTTCTGGGTCCAAAGACTTGATTTCATTCTCACCTCCAAAGAAATGCATTAGCACAGATTTTCCACATTTCCTTAATTTATATCTCTGTGTAATTTTATGCTTTGAATTTTTCTTTTGGAAACAAACTTTAAATTATTTCCTTTGCTTTGCTCAGATTCCATGGCCTTATCCTGTAATCTCAGTAATCTCCTCCAGCCCATCAATCATCAGGTCTCTGTAATTCCAACTTCTGTCTTCAATGCACCTTCTACCACCTTCTGTTCTACCATTGGAAGCCATGCTTTCAGCTACCTGTTTGAAACCCCGCTAGTCCTTTAAAGTGCTGTTTAAATCCTAATGCTGCAGCCACGCTATTTGTTGAAAGTTCTTCTAACATCTTCTTTGACTTGGTGTCAATTTTTAAAACCATGGACCTTAGAAGGCCTATGAGATGTTTGTCTAAATTAAAGATACTATAAAAATTTAAATAGTTTCTTCTGCTTGCTTGCACCATATGGTTTGATGGGAGGAGCAAAACAGAATTCTGTTTGGCTAAATGCAAATTTTTTTAGCCAATTGGAAACACTAAATTGAATATTTACTACCTCCCTCCATAAAAATACCAATGCTGAATTTACTTGATTATCTCTGTCAATTTCTGGCACAAAAATTTAGTAGGACAGGAAGATAAATTGGATGGATACATTAAGAATTCATTGCAAGAGATAGTAGGTTATAAATCAGCGAATAAATAGATTTTAGTTTAACAATTATACATTTTTGTAACAGGGATCAACTTGGCAGTCCTTAGAATGACTGACCTTTTAGCAAATAACAAAACATGAGTTATTAACCAGAGACTAATGTGAAAAGGTTAGCACAACTGATTTACAAATAGTTTTTCTAACTTGTTTCTTGGTTTGTAATAAATGATTAGAAAATTGAATAACTTGAAAATAATCTGGATAGAACACGCTCTTGTAAGAAAACGAAAAAAGTATTAACAATTTGTTTATTTTAAACAATAAATTAAGATCAGGATAATGCAGTAAATCCAGGTGATGTTGAAATTTTGAAACACACCTATACAAATTGGTAAACCAAGCTTGAATCTACATCAAATATCAATTTTGCAAAACTTAAACGGGTACGGTGATTTCAAAATTTAGCATTAATGTTTCACATAATGTGCGTCCTTGTATATTTATTTAATAGCATTGCAAATTTTTAAAAAACGGAACAACTTGCACTTGCAGAGTGCCTAGCATGACATCAAGGTGTCCCAAAGTGCTTTACAGCCAATGAAATACTTCCTAGTAAAGTAGTTACTCTAAAGTGGAAAATCTATCAGCTATTTGCACACAGCAAAGTACTACAAACGACAACATAATAATGACCAAACTGTCTGATTTGATGACTTCATTGAGGGAGAAATTTGATGCAGACACCAGGGAGAATTAGAACATAGAACATTACAGCACAGTACAGGCCCTTCAGCCCTCGATGTTGTGCCAACCTGTCATACCGATCTCAAGCCCATCTAACCTATACTATTCCATGTACGTCCATATGCTTATCCAATGACAACTTAAATGTACCTAAAGTTGGAGAATCTACTACCGTCGCAGGCAAAGCGTTCCATTCCCTTACTACTCTCTGAGTTAAGAAACTACCTCTGACATCTGTCCTATATCTTTCACCCCTCAATTTAAAGCTATGCCCCCTTGTGCTCGCCGTCACCATCCTAGGAAAAAGGCTCTCCTTATCCACCCTATCTAACCGTCTGATTATTTTATATGTTTCAATTAAGTCACCTCTCAACCTTCTTCTCTCTAATGAAAACAGCCTCAAGTCCCTCAGCCTTTCCTCGTAAGACCTTCCCTCCATACCAGGCAATGTCCTAGTAAATCTCCTCTGCACCCTTTCCAAAGCTTCCACATCCTTCTTATAATGCGGTGACCAGAACTGTACACAATACTCCAAGTGCAGCCGCACCAGAGTTTTGTACAGCTTCACCATAACCTCTTGGTTCCAGAACTCGATCCCTCTATTAATAAAAGCTAAAACACTGTATGCCTTCTTAACAGCCCTGTCAACCTGGGTGGCAACTTTCAAGGATCTGTGTACATGGAGATAGAATGGGAGATACAGAGAGGGAGTCAGAGAGAGAGAGAAAGAGAGAGAGAGGCAAAGAGAAGTTAAATATAAAAACAAGTTCAATCAATTCCCTGAATGGGTTTATGCTGGATTTTTTCTTTACTTAACAAAGCAGTAAAGTGCTTGAAGTTCCTGTTGCCAGTAGAGTAGAAGCGGACATCCTGTGCTCTGTGCATTGCTCTTGCTAAGCAGGCTGAACACTCAAAGAAATCCTATT
Source organism: Stegostoma tigrinum (assembly GCF_030684315.1). NCBI lineage: Eukaryota > Metazoa > Chordata > Chondrichthyes > Orectolobiformes > Stegostomatidae > Stegostoma > Stegostoma tigrinum. The sequence continues at coordinate 24,837,047 of NC_081357.1, forward strand.
CTCAGTGCAATGTTCATCACAAACCTACACAGTCCAACATCAACACCATCTGTTTCATTGATATAACTACATATCTATGAATAAGCAGTGGTATTCATCCCACTGAGCAACTAAGGTTTATTGTATATTAAATTTCAATCAATTTAATTTAGATTATTTTAATTTAAATGGAAGTACATTTGTGACTACATTTCAAGTGTGATCACTGACCATTACGATAACTATAAGTCTTTCGCCTGTTGCAGCTTCAGTAGATTTGTCTGAATTGAAACAGTGTTGTTCCCTTCTTTAAATTGCCCAATGCCAATCTGCTTTAAATGATTGGGTTCCGAATTCCCCTGGCTCTCTGTTCTCAGGTTAGACATATTTCTCTCTTGACTGTTTTCTAGCTGTGCCATCTGGTATCTGTGCGATTATAGCAATAATGCCCTTTTGAACTGAATTATTGCACTGATTAAAGATCCCCCTTTGTATCAGGAATTTGCAACCCCTAAAGGCTATACATTCTGAGACTGATCTAAGATTTGTGATCATTCCCACTAACCATTACATCATGATGCAGCCTCTACCTCAGGGTTGAAGTTGCAGATTTCTTCAGTTTGCTGAAGTGTTGACAAGAGGTTTTTCTGAGGTGCACTGTGCCCTTCAATCAGCAAGACTCATTTCCTTGAGATCTTCTGGAGTGCCAGCATGCTTACCTCTTTGGGATTGGTGAAAGTATTTTAAATCTTTAGATCTCAAACTTATCACCATTTGTATCTGCATTTTCTAAACACATAGGGGACCATGGTAATGTCAATGAACTAGTAATCCAACATGCCAATTTAATAAGGACTCTTGTGGCACAATGGTAGTCTGCCTCTTCACCAGGAGGTTCGAGTCCCACCTGTTCTGTAGTTGTTTCATTTCATATTGAACCAGGTTGATTCAAAATAGTTGATGCACTCTTTCAGGATTTACGTGATCTCCTGTGTGTGAGGGTTGGACACCTTCTAGTCTATTTTGCCAGGTAAATAAGATGTGGTCTATTGCATCATTGTGACTAATAACATTGCAGAATAGACTATATTATTACAAAAGATATTTAAGAATCGATCCTATATTATTACAAAGACTGTTAGGTGGACCTAGCCTTAGCTCTGTCTTCCATATGATCTGACTGTGCTCTCTCACCATGGTCTCATCACAGTGGGTGGTGCTCTTGCACGCAATCAAATTTTGACCCTTTCAGACTCTTCCAGGGCCACATACAGCACCAACCACCTGGGCAGAACTCTACAGAACATGCAGTAATTAACCAGCACTAACATTTCCATTCAAATTGTATCTGTTAGAATAGATGCTTTACCTGATCAAATGGCGAACAGCAGCATCAAACTGCAAGAACATGACCTCTCTTTTGAGAATGAGGAGCTTAGCAACTGAGGCAGGGTCATGTGGATTGGAAAGGTCATCAATCTGAGCCTGAATCTCCTGAAGCTCAGAACCTGTCCCAATAGGAAACAGCAAAATATATAAATAGACAATTCATGATATTTAATAATTCATAACTCTATCAGTAGGGGCTTACAATGCAAGAACAAGGAGGGCTTGTTGAATTTATATTAAACAATCATTGGTCTCAGCTGGAATACTGCATCCAGTTCTGGGCACCACTGTTTAGAAAGGAGGTGAAGGCATGGGAGATAGTGCAGAAGAGACTCACAAGAATGGTTCCATGACTGAGGAGTTTCCATGAAGAAGATTGATTGGAGAAGTTAGAACTGGAGAAAAGAAAGCTGAGAGGAGATTTGATAGTGGCATTCAAACTCATGAGGGGTGTCAATGGAGTAGAAGAAATGAAAGGATCACAGGAAGACAAAGATTTAAAGGAACCAGAAAAAGAAGCAAAAATGAATGAAACAAATATAGAAATATAGAAAACAGGAGCAGGATATGCTCCGGCATTGACCTCTGAAGTGCAATCTTTACTCTGTATCAGAGCAGTGTCTTTCTTTTTCTTAGTTTTCTCACGCTGAATGGAACTGCCAATTCCCAGAGTACTGATCCCAGCTGCCTAGAGCTTTGTGCTGGGAGCTTACACTCACTTGGGACAGCAAAATTATTCATCTTAGGGTTACCCCATCTACATGAGCCCGTCCAGGTTGGAAATGTGAAGTAGTAGGGAGCAGAGGTTTATGGTGACAGAGGAAAGCTTAAAGCAGATGTAAAGACGATGGTAGGATCCTGATTGTGGATCCTGCGTGGAATGGTGTCTCAGCAGTTAGCACTGCTGCCTCACAGTGGCAGGAACACAGGTTCAATTCCAACCTCAGGCAACGGTCTGTGTGGAGTTTGCACGTTTTCCCCAGGTCTGTGTGGGTTTCCTCCAAGTGAGCCAGTATCCCCTCACAACCCATTGACATGCAGTTTAGGTGGATTGACCATGGGCAATGCAGGGGTTTGGAATGGGTCTGGGTGGGATCTCTTTGAAGGGTTGGTGTGGATTAGATGGGCTAAATGGTCTGCTCCCACACTGTAGGGATTCCTTGATGCCAGGAGAGGTAGTAGATGCTGATACGGTAGCAATGTTTAAGAGGTATTTAGGAAGACACATGAAAAAGCAGGGAATAGAAGGATATGGACCATGCCTAAGGCAGATAGAATCAATTTAGATAAGGCATCATAGTTGGCACAGACATGGAGTGCTGAAGGGGCTGTTCCTGTGCTGGACTGATATATGTAATGCAGTAACTAATGACTGCCCCGTTAAACTACCCATTTATATGCTTTCTATTTCATATAATCAATTTTTTGGAGCAAGTAACAACTTTTGCTAGTTGTATATGGTGTCCATCAACATTGGTTATAAACCTCTGCTGGTGTGTTGAGTCACAAAGACCATGGAAATGCCAGATTTACCACCGTTTTATATCTTAAATCACAGCTAGCAGGCAGATAGGTGCTGTGTAAAGTGCTCCCAAGGGGTTAATTTTGATGTTACATTGGCTCCATTCATTCAACTGATGTCAGCCATAGCCTGTAGGTTGAGGCCTATTCCAGCTTTTGAAGGGAGTAGATGCATTTCTATCAGCTCCTACAGCCCTAGTAATTACACCTAACCAAATATAGTTCTACTTACTGCTGCCATGCAATAAGCCAATTATCCAAAATAGTGCCTCCTTTGTAGCTACTCTATAGTTATGTATCATCTACCACTATTCATTAGATAGTCCCAAGACTAAACAAAGATAATGGAGGATTGGTGACAGTTAACAACCACACACAAGCCTTACCCAGTCCCACATACTGACGGACATGGCACATAACACAATGTACCAGGATTTGTCCCCGGGAGAATACCACATTCGGAATAGTGGAACAGGCAGCAATCTTGTTCAGTCAGGAAGGGGTAAATGAGCCTGGGTCGATCCTTCTATTCGCTGAGTGAAAAGTGGGTGTTTCTGGGTAGTGCGAGGAGGGCTAGACTGATTTCAGCAGTCATCCCAATCATTATCAAAAAGCCAACATTATTTCCTGCCACCTCCGGGACACAATATCTTTCGATATCTTATATCCTAAACATTATTTTAGAATAGGCAGTTGCAAGACCTTTGCTAGGTTATTGTTCATTACGTTTTTTTAAAAAGTCTTATTTGGCCTCTATTGGCACATGTTGTACAGTGTTTGAATAGGTGTTCATGTAGCTTGTTCTCGTATTTTATCAGTGCAATTTTGTAGCAGATTGGAAAGAAATGTAAAGTGTGGCACAGTATCAGTCACCTATGACCACTTACATTTTTCACTTGCCTCAAAAATATTTGAGCAGCAGTATAAATAAACTGTCACATCTAGCTTCATTCAGATATGATTGGGTCTGAGAGAGAGCATTGGATGTTTGTTGACCTCCAAAAAATACCTATTCCATGTATAATTATATATAATGAGTAAGTCAAACACAAAAGTTCCATCAGTAAATTAGCAACGTGATCAGTTGCAACAGGGAATTGTTTAGCTGAAACTAGAACATAGTTAGCTCTGTTTCAACTTCACACCCAGTAATTCTCATTTATATTCAAGATTTTAATCATCCAGAAAGCAGAGGAGGAGAATGGTTTCTATGAAGAATTTTGAAATGGTTCTCTTTCATCTGATTACAGGTGGAAAGTTTGTTTACCTTCTTCAGGACTAAGGACCAGGAGACTTATTATCTATTGTGTGGTCCCAAGACTTTCTGCCTGGTGGATTTAAGAAGCTCCTTGTTTTAAATACAGCAGAATATACATATGAAAATTAGTTTTGCTGTACTGCACTTTTCAATAAAAAAGTCAACCTCAGCTGGTGTGACTGGATTCATATTTTGATATTGGTTGAGTTTGATTTGCATTATTCTTTAAAATCAGATCTGGCCAAACCACATGCCTCCCTGATATAAGGAATTATTTGAACAGGAAGACTGTTCTACTTGAATACCTCTGTATCATTTCTAAATGTTGTAAAAGGAGATATTTGTATACTTAGAGGTATACTTTTTGTCTCTTTTATTATGATTTAAGATTTATTCAAAGAGTCTTGAATTTGAGGCCTGTTTTTGAACAAATTATTGCACACAAACAAAAAAATGAACTACCGTCATGGAAGGAGTATTCAAGTGCTGGCGTGTTACTATCTTATGAAAGTGCTAATTTTGTCAGTAAGAACAATTCTTGGTAGTAAGAACAATTTTTGTGGTAATATGTTTTCTACAAACTTTTGAGACCTAATTTACTGACTTGTGCTGTTGAATTAAAATCACCCATTGAACCAATTATTGATGGTACCTTATTTTTGAATATCTAGGCTTCCATTTACAATGTATTTAAATACAAATTAACCTAGGCAGTTGAGAATTCCAGTCAGATATACAATGCTCATGGCACCTAAGAGTTTTGGCTGCTTATCTGGAACTGAATAAAGAAAATCTGATGTTGAGGTGGCAAAGAAGAAAGATTAATCCTGAAATATCATCCAGCTCAAAACTGAATCATCAGAGAGTTACATGTTTTAGTTATTGGAAAAAGACTGTGATTGAAACTTAACAAGGACAGCATGGAACAACATCAGATAGTTGCAGAAACAATTGATTCCTTTTTTTAAACTCCAGGTGATCAACAGAAGGCTAAATAGTGATCCCACACGTTTGAACGCCATTAGAAATGTTTTAACTAGTAGGCAGTTGTTTCAGTTAGTAACTCCCAGTATACATTATATATGTTTGTCACCTGTGAACCAACAGAGTGTTTTCACATGTACATTTTCCTGCTGCCATTTCAAGTGCTCAGGTAGTGTTCTAGTATAAAGATGAAACCCCACTGCAGTTAGATGGAGAAAACTACATTGACAATGCACTGTTAACTGTAGCTGTTCGTGATACAGTAAACTGTGAGTAACACCCATGCAACAAAGATTCATTATAGTTGCTAGAGTTTGCAGAGGATTGATAGTGGTTCATTCACGTTAAGATCTGGGTGCAGCCAGCCAACTCTGGCCTATGTCATTTGCAAGTGCTTTCTTTATCAAACAAAATCGTTCAGTTCCGTTAAATCTCCAGTGTCAACATATACTTACATAAGTCTTGTATAATCTGTTAGTTTCAGTAAAAGAAGAACTTCTTGACTGGCTTTTGGAGGAACTAAAATAACACATTTAGACACAAATTTTAATAAATAATTAATTAATAATAAATTTGAATTGCCTGAGAATGGGCTGAGTACAGATACAACTAGCTATGCAAATATCGAGAAGCTATCACAAAATAAATTTTGATCTTTTGGTTTTGCATCATTCTGGAAGTGCTGGACATTATTCATCACAAAAAGTATGCCATATAGATTTTGCTTAACATTATAATCTGAAAAGGATAAATCTTGCCATGTAATGAGAATGGCTATGGATGAAGAGGACCTCAAACTTCCTGAGACAGGAAGACACCATGGTGAGAGACTAGCTTATAGTTTAGTATTAGTTGTTTGCTTAAATTACTCTCTCCCTTTTCCATGGCCATGCTCAAGTCACCTGAAAGATATAATAAATGATTTGAATGCAATAAAACCTACTTTAATTTGGGGAAACAATTGTGCTTAAATACTAGAATAGGTTTATTTCCACACTAGTAAACTTAAAAGTTACAAGTAAGTTTCAAAAGATGTGTTTGTATCAAAGAATAAAAGTATCCAGTTTCTCAATTAACTAACAATAATAATAAACTAGTAATCACTTCAGTGTTTTAAATAATATTGGATCTAATTTTAACTTATTCAAGAGCCATTCTCTTATGCAAAGTGAAAATTAGACCTTATGTTTTTGCAGATTATAAATGTGACAACTTCTGTTTTAAACTGCTCCATAAGTGTGATTGAATTGCTGATTGTGATCTTCATGTGTCCCCATTGGTTGTACTGCCACTAGAATAAGGATTGCTATTGAGATAGGTTTGGTAAAACCATGGGCGGCACGGTGGCTCAACGGTTAGCACTGCAGCCTCACAGTGCCAGGGACCCGGGTTCGATTTGAGCCTTGGGTGACTGTGCGGAGTTTACACATTCTCCCCGTGTCTGTGTGGGTTTCCTCCGGGTGCTCCGGTCTCCTCCCACAGTCCAAAGATGTGCAGGTTAGGTGGATCGGCCGTGCTAAATTGCCTGTAGTGTTCAGGGGTTTGTGGCTTATAGGGGGATGGGTCTGGGTGAGATGCTTCAAGGGGCGGTGTGGATTTGTTGGGCCAAAGGGCCTGTTTCCACACTGTAGGGAATCTAATCTAAAAGTCATATATTAGAGAGATAGAATTTAAGAGTACCAATGCATTACCATTCTGGTGCTGTTAGGCCAGAGGACAGCCTTATAACTGCTGCTAGAATTTCTGTTTAGAGATTATTCAATACCATCTTAGCTATTCTCAATAACCAGAGGATCTTTTCTTAAATATTAAAACCTGTTCTTTGAATTTTGAAAGGTGTCCATCTAACTGATGCCAATAGTTAAAGATAATGCAGTTAACGTCCCTAAACTCTGAAAGATCTGATCAGGACAGTGGAATGCAAGTATTGCCCAATGTTTGAAACCTCTTGCATATATTTTGACAGAACAAATCCCGAGTATCTCCCACAGCCATAATTGGAACAAGTTTCATTGCAGCTCCAACGTTGTAGAAACATGCGTCAGTGTAGTCTGCAATTCCTCGGTAACGTTGTTTGAACACTCAGTGAGCTCAGATTGCAAACTGTCAACAAGATCATTTATACTGTGCTCCATAATAAATTCCAGTCAAGCAAAAGATCAGTGTATTATGCATGTCAGTGTGTAATTCCTGCATGGTATGCTCCACTGCATGTTTGTAGGTCCATTTTGCCTATTTCTAACATCTGAGGCAACCAAGCAGTTTTATCTGGTAGATAGTTGCACTATACAATGACTCATGGTATAAAATATCTATATTATCACATGAACCAATAGGGTGCTTTACATCTCTATCCTGATGCAATTCAATATTCACCTTCACCTTCAGCCATGGGTAATTGTGTTGCATAGCTGGTGATAATGTGTCTGTTGTAATTATACAGTCTCCCAGTGCTGCTGCTAGTATTGGGTTCATCATTGTGGTAGTTCTTTCTGTTATGAATTTTGTGGCAGAACCTGTGCAGCCAAGCCAAGTCGTATGATAGTCTTGGTTTATATATAAATGAAGTTCCACCTTGTTGATCTGTTTTTATTTAGATTTTTTTTATATTTTGGGAAACTTTTAGCAGTTTCAATGTAGTAAAGTAATTATTTTAGTGGTATTCACTAGAATCAATGAGTCAGCTACAGTAACATAAGCTCTTGAGTTTCCAGGCAAAGAAAGTCGAATTCAAGCTCCTGAGCTCCCGTTAGTTACTGGGTTTTTCCTGAAGTGCCACGTAGCCTTGTCTTTCTATTCTTGGTTTATTACTCTAGCATCATTAACTCGTAGAAACATCAATTTTGTTTTTATTCCTGGCAATAGCACTCAACCACCACTATTTCTTCCCGTGCTTGCCTACATACCTCTAAGTGTGTAGACGTGTCAAACATAGAGACTCTTCTTCGCAAGGCCTCATTTGTAAACATTTCTACTTCTGCCTTTGTGGAGTGCGTCTTTCCCATTGCTTTTCTACCATTTTCTGCAGTGCCCTAATGCTGCTATTGCCAAGCAGTAACCTTTAGACCTTAATTAAAGTGGATTTTCGCAACAACTCAATGGATTATTAAATGTTTCACTGGTGGAGAGTGCAGAAAACAGTGCTCAGCAGAAGATAGGCCCACAGCAGTGACATAAACATCCAATCAACAGATCTCACAGCAGTTCAAAAAATTATAGCTGAAATTATTGTTGCTCAAAATGGGGAATATTGTTTTATAAGTTCTGGAAACAAATTGTTTATTATCTGAAACATTGTACAGCATTATTTCACTTGAAAATCAGACATAACAGTGGAAAATCCCAAAATGGAATATGACTAAATGGACTAGTTTTTATATACCAAGGACAGGAAGGAAATGTAGAAACGTAGAAAACAGGAACAGGAGTAGGCCATTCAACTCTGCGCCACCATTCAATATGATTAGGACTGATCATCTAACTTCATACCTGTTCCCACTTTCTCCCCATATGCCCTTAGATCCCCTAGACCGTTGAACTATATCTAACTCCTTCTTGAGAATATTCAGTGTTTTGGCCTCAACCACTTTCTAAAGCATGGAATTCCACAGTCGCCACTTTCAGGGTTAAAAAGAAATTGTCTTTATGACTAAATGGTCTAACATGTATTCTTAAACAATGACCTCTTGTTCTGAAACAAAAACAGAAATTGCTGGAGAAACTCTGCAAGTCTAGCAGCATTTGTGGAGAGAAAATTGAGTCAAAGTTTCAGGTCCAGTGACACTTCTTCAGAACTGCTTCTGCAGAACTTTCTGCTCTGTTTACCCTGCCTAGTCCTGAGATCCCCTCTCATTCTTCTAAACTCCAGTGAATATAGTCCTGATCAATCCAGTCTCTGTTCATATGCCAGTCCTGCCATCCCTGAAATTCAACTCAAAACTCAACTTCTAAGATAAAGGTGAAGAGTTGGGGTAAGCAAAAAGTCAAACAAATTAAAACATTCTCTTATCATTTAACTTGCAGTACATATTATGCATCCATTTATTCAGACTTAGAAATCCTTGTACTGTTTTGACATCTTTTAGAAATAAATTGAAGATTAATGCAAGTGTGAACAATGCCTATTCAGGCAACATTTATTTCATTTACAATAATGTCCCTGTCAAGTTCTAAAATCTGCAGTACATTTCCTGCTGGTTTATTATTATTAATCCTTGATTACCTTATCTTTCTTCCTTTTTTTTAATCTGTGCCTGCACATTATCTCCTTACCTAGATTGTTCAATCATATTTTGTTACAATCAGAGTAAGCAGCCCTTTATCACAGGTCAGTGTTTAAGAGCAAGAAGACAAAGGAGATTCCAAGCACTATCTTCTCATTGTAAATTAATCCTATTAGTGTAACAGTTTCCAGAAAATGGTATTGTGACCTCAAAAGGCTAAAATATTCAAAAGAGACACCTAGGGGAGTCTTTTGGAGGAAACCATTTACTAAACTTTGTGTATAGAAATTTCTGAGGGCAAATCACTTGTCAAAAAAAAATCTTTTTATGCTCAACATGAATTGTGGTTAGTTGAAACTATCTGCATGGAGTCAGTGTGCTCTTCAAGTGATCTTGTAGCTGCATGGCTAATATAGAAAAGTGAAAATGAGCCATATCTCATAAATGGAGCACCTTATTGCACAGCTCTGGAAGTATTTTATCTTTGTAAGAAAAAATGCAATTTAATTCTCATTAGCAGTCCAACCAAAGCCATTAAAATGAGTATCCTTGTTTGGAGATAACAGCACCATGGACCTGTGCAATGAATCTGGCTGAGCACCTCTCATTGATAGAGAAGTGAAGTTTAGATGCTGAGTTGCATTTGTAAATAATTCTAGAATATGGTATCTATACCAAGGTTAATTCTTTCATCTTTACAGCTTCTCAGAGTTACATTTTCCTTTCATATCTTTAGAAAGTCTGGATGTGAACATGAATCCCACCTACCTGTTATATAACAATAATGTGATTTTTCTTGAGGATAAGTTGATTTCCTGCTGACAATTTATATGCAGGAAATATTTAGCAGTGAACATATTCTGAAGATTAGGTAACCGCAAAGGAAAATAAAATAATTGCAGAAATTCAAAGATGGGACTTCTTAAAATTTGATTTTGGATGTGTACATTACTGGCAAAAATGTACACATTTTTTGTCCGTTCCCATTTGCCCTTGAGAAAGGGCATTTCTAATTTATTTCAGTTTAAATCTGTAAAAGGGAAGGGAGACTGCACTGTTTATATTTTATTTTTTTCATTTCCCACAAGATAACAGAAAATTGCACAACTACATGTTGTCTCTGGTATGAAGCAAAATGACTTTCGCTTCTATAAGGGTAAAAAGTACAGATCACGAGATGTCCTTTTACATTCCTGATGCAAATATTTGCAGAGATCAAAATAACAATGCAAAAGCCAGGTAAAGGTTAAAACAAGAACAAAATGTTTTAAAAACTGTAATCGTTGGTATATGAAATGCTGGGGGACATGAGTTGCCACACAGCAGCCTCTGTAGAGTTACAAAACACATGATTTAATAAAAAAGAACAGTTTTAAAATATAACAAGAAGCTGCTGTTGGAACAGAGCTGTCATCCCCCTACAGTACTTTGCTAACACAATGAAAAGTTAAGTAACACTTTTTCCAATGACTGTGTCATGCAGCTTTCAGATCAGGTTCATAAGTTCAAAATGTGACGGGACCTTCAAGTACCGGTGATAAAATGTAGGGTAAGTAAACCTGTTGGGGGAACAAAAAAGTCTGTTCAATATGAGATATTCCAAATGAAATTATCTGTAGGCTCTGGAACAACGAAAAAAAAATCCTGTAATTTCAGTATTCCAAAGCGTGGCTGAATTAATTTTGATGGGTTGAAATTAGGCGAGGTGTGTTGGAGGGTGGTGGGTGGTGGTGAGCGCGGTGGGGGAACTGATGTGTCATTTAGCAGGAGTAAGATGTTTGTTAGGGACAGTGCACTGATGATAGCATTAATATTTTAACCATTTTATGCTTTAAAATGTGAACATTGAAAGGAAAGAAAGTAACAATGGTTTATGCAATTTGCGTTTTTTTTCCCCTCACTGGGTTGTGGGAGGAGTTCAAGCTGCTCCATACCCCATTTATCTTCTTACTTTGTCCTCATGCCAAATCTCCTATTACTTTCAGTCCTGTTAAACTTTCACTCTTTCTGAAAAGGCAGGGCAACAAGTCCCACTGATCTCCATGGCACCACAGACTCTGGAAAGGCTTTTTGACAAACTTGGCCACTTTGGAAGGTAAATGTTTTACCCTTGAATTTATTGGCATATGTTCATTTTATTTTCAGAGAAACTTAACAGCAATCACAGTAGCATTTAAAGACTACAGCAGCTTTGTCTGAAAACGGTCGTCAGTTTAAATAGACAAAATCATATTCTTATGAAAAGAATATAAGTGTAAAACCTATAGTTTAAAACTGTGTATTGGTAGAGTCAGTTTTAATTCACCTCCCACCCCAGCTTTTATTCCTATTTAGTGCTTATTGAATTGTGTCATAACATTATTCTGTACAACTCTGTAATCATTTGTTAATTATCAAAACTGGCTTTGTATTTTCCAGATTCCAAGCTGCTGTGTATTTTGTGGTCAATTTCCAAACTATAGCATGTGGGATCCACTATTTGGCCTCAGTGTTCCTTGCTGTAACACCACAGTTCATATGCAAGTTGCCTGGAAATGTGACCACAATCCTTGTCTCAAATACTACAGCCGGCCCTGGAGATTTGTGGAACTTGTGGACTCCAGATTCACGCAGTGTTATTGCTCAGATGGAAACTGGAGAGATCTGGGAAGCTGAGAAGTGTAGTCGTTTCAGAAGAATTGGAAGCTTTGAGTTAGTGAATTATTTTAAAGGCAACAGGACACGTTATCCCTGTTCTGATGGTTATAACTATGATCAAAGCCACGTTGAAAACAGCATTGTGACTGAGTGGGACCTAGTCTGTGATAGGGAATGGTTAGCAAAACTCACCCAGCCCATTTTTATGTTTGGAGTCCTGCTGGGGGCTGTGGTGTTTGGGGATATCGCTGACAGGTAATTCTTCCTATTTTTGCCAACTATCTATTTGTAATTCCATTTGTGACAACTGTATTTGTAATTTAGTTTCTTCTTATTCCCCTTTCAAATTTTCCCAAGCATCACACTCACACCACAGCTGGGTTGGCAGCTTAGAAACCTGCTTTCAGACTCTACCAATACTCTTCTCTGACTGACTATCAACATGTGCCACTAGCTTTCCCTCCCAGCTGTTATTAGATAATTAGATCATCTTCAATTTTGCACCACACAGCATTTTTCAGTACAGTGCTCACTATTGTGAGAGATCATAGGTACAGAGCCACTGTATTGCACAGCATACTGATGATCCTCTTCATGTGGAATATTTGGAGATTTGACATTTCTAAAGTTTCTGAACATTTAGCTCATCATAATGTTAGTATTCCATTGTCAACCTGAATTAAATCCCTCTATTTGCTGTGAAAGCATCCCAAGTCAGAGGTTGCCATGTTTAGATACCATACCTCCACAAAATACCAACTGTAAAGGAAAACAGAACTTACTTTAATGGGCACATTGGGTTGTTTCTGAAGAACATGTTAAAGTACCCAATAAGCATTAAATTACTCAGAAGTGCTTTATTATGAATAGAAAATAAATGTGCTGAGTATAAAGTCTCAAAGATGGCAGAGGTAGAGATGACCAGTCAGTCTATTTTTTGTTGTGTGCGTGCACAAATGTTGTATGGAATTGAAAATGCAATGTACTTTTATTCAAAATAGTGCAGCAAGACCCCAACTGACAACAGCTGCATATTTATATAGGGTTGGTTGAGTTGACTTTGTATCTGATATGGATATATATATATATAGATATAGATATAGATAGACAGAGGATCTCAGCACATGTTCGAATGAATCAACCAGATTGCATTAGTTATCTTTCACCACACATGATTCCTAAGGCTGTATAGCACATTGGAGATCTGATTACAACAAACACTCTTAACACGGTGTAACTGGAGAATTTGTTGCTGTGAGCTGATTGCAAACTGGATTGATAATGCTGGACCTGATTCAATTCTGGATGTATCGTACTGGTATTTATGTTTAGTCAAATATGTGCTAGGTTTACATTATTTTGAGCAAAAGACTGCAAAGGAGGAAAATTCAGAATGCTTGGATTGATTTTGCATAACCTATTAGTGGTCAGACTGGAAGGCCTAGGCACAGATCAAATTGTAAAACAAAGGTGATGTTTTTGATCTTGAGAATTAGAATTGGAAGGAGGCATATTGTCACATGTCCTCACATGAGTGCAGTGCAAAATTTGCAAAGTCACCACTTAAGTGTCATCTTGGGTAGACAGGTTTCCTCCCCTCCAGACCCCACCTGGACCTCGCTTTCGGACTGCACTGGGGCCTCCCCTCCAGACCATGCCGGGACCTCCTGTCCAGACCGCACGGGGGCCTCACCTCCAGTCTGCATCAAACGCAACCTTACGCTGCACAGAGGGCCCAGCCCTGCTCCAGCACCAAGCTCTGCCACAGCCGTCGACTCATTGACTCCCTGAGTCCAGGCTCTGGGCCTACGGAGGTCTCAATCTGGGTATTGCAACTGCTGTTGCTGATGGCCCCCTGACGCCACTCCAGCTTCCCCATGCATCAGATTATGAAAGAAATGGAAAGAGAAAGAAAAGGATAGTAAAGGAGAGAGAGAGAAGGATATGGGCAGCCTACAGCATATAAATTCGGGAGCTTTCACACTCCCTACCATGTTGGCGCCACCATCTTGGAAAGGTAAATAGCAGAAAATCTTGAATTTTTGTGGCTTTACCATTACTGAGGTATGAGGCCGCAATGAATAAAGCAGATCCTCATATTGACAGGAATGAAGTGCAGGGGTTTCTCAAGAGATGAAACCTAACTTCACGAAACATTTTTATTGGTATCCCCATTTCTCTTTAACATCTAGTCATTTCAGCTGCTGACCTAAGTCTGCAGCTCTGTGACATTCAATTTGTGGATATTTGTTCTGATTTAAACATTGGTACAAGGATTTTCATTTCCAAGTCAGGACTACTTCTGGCTCCTCGAAGCAGACTTTTAAAAATGGCTGCCCGGACATCAGGTTTTCAGTCTGTGAGGCCTGGTCATAAACAGCAGTAGTGAGAATGTTTTGGGGTTCAGCACTATGAATAGAAATAAAAAGAAAATCCATTCCTGCAGGCTTCTCAGCCCCTCTGACACATTGCCCAGGTCCCATCCGTGCTAAATCATGCCCTGCACTCAAACTCCTTAATCTTTCCATACCACCTTTATATCTCTTGTTTCCATCTTCCATAATTCTCCATACCCTCCATGTCAACCTACATTCCTGTACCCACCTCAATGACCCTTTATTAATCATGTCAGTTTAGTGCCAACTCATGCCAAATCATGCTCCCCACCCTATGCTGTTAGACTCAACATCCAAACTCATCCATTATCCACCATAAGCAGACCTCAGGAGTCCTGCAGATATGAAATCTCTATTGGAAAAAAAAGTCACATTTGTGTTTCTTCAACCATATAAAGCCTTATCACCACAAATATTTGCAACAAAACTTCATTCAAGTGCCTTTTCCTATGAAAACAAGCTTTGGGATTCATAGTCCCATTCCAACGAATCTATAACCACTTACAGCAGTCAAAACTCTGAAATGGTGACGAAGCTTCCGGCCTGGGTCTTACTGCTGACTTTAAATTTCTTCTCCTTCACAAGTTTCAAGAATATTGTAACAGGGAACAGCTGACAGCAGTAGCTGCTCAGGAATGCACCGTTTTTGGAACGGCTGCTGAGTACCTTATCCAGATTGAAATTGAAGTGAGATTCAGCCAAAACGTAAACCTGAGGGAGAATATCAGTCATGCATACTAATTCCCAACTGTTTTATACATAAACAGGGATGTCCATTTCTAGTCTTGCACTCAATTTTATGTAATATGCTTTGAATAATAAAAAGACCTTGCATTTACATTTACCTATATCTAATGATACCAATTAATACTACTAATCTATCCTCATTGTGCCCACATCCAATTGTGCTTCTGATATATTGCTGTTTTCATTGTATTTTCAGTAGTTTGATCTTGTTGACTTTGCAGAAATAGCTCTGATTTAAACTGCTTTGAGCACTAATTTTGAATTTATGGATCTGTTCATAAGGAGTGCTTGTCTAATATTCCCTGTGTGTTAAATAATGTCTTTACACATCTGCACAGTTTTGGGTTCACTCTTACAATATATTGAGATTTCAAATGCTTGTATTTGGCATTCTTAATCTGTTTCTTAACCTCCCTAGGTTGGGACGACGCTATATACTGTGGTTCACAAGCACAGCTCAGTTTGTTTTTGGAGTTGCTGTTGCATTCACCAATGATTATTACAGCTTCATTGTTGTCCGTTTCCTTCTAGCTCTGGTATGTATTGAACTGCATATATTTTGGTTTCCTTTTACTAGATATTAGGTCATCAGCTATTTTAGGTAAAGATTTGATTCGGACAGTGTTAAATGTTTCAGTTGTAGATCCCATCATTGAGTTGGAGAAGCAATGGGAAACCCATATTACTTCTCTGGGGAAGGGTCTGAGTTCTGAGGAAGGATCACTGGACCCGAGATCTTAAGTGTTTTTTTCTTCACAGGTGCTGCCAGACCTGCTGAGCTTTTCCAGCAACTTTGTTTTTGTTCCTGATTTACAGCAATCATAGTTCTTTTGGGTTTTACTTCTCTGGGACTTGCCAGTCTGAATTAGATATTTTCTCAGACATTTACTTGGCAAGCACCAAACCCTATCCATGATTTTGCACAGCAGCAAAGTATGGTGGCTCAGTAGTCAGCATTGCTGCCTCATTCTGCGCCAGGGGCACAGGTTCAATTCCACCCTCGGGCCACTGTCTGTGTGGACTTTGCACATTCTCCCCGTATCTGCGTGGGTTTTCTCCCGGGTGTTCCGGTTTCACCCCACAGTCCAAATCCAGATTTGCAGGCCTACATGGATTGGCCATGCTAAATTACCCATAGTGTTTAGGATGTGTAGATAAGATCGGTTATAGGGGAGCGGGTTATGGGTGGGATGCTCTGAGCATCAGCGTGGATTTATTGGGCCGAAGGGCCTGTTTCCACATTGTAGGGAATCTGTGATCTGTTGAAATGCTGAAAATCTGAAATAAAAACAATGTTTTGGAGAAACTCAGCAGGACAGGCAGCATCTGTTGAGAGAGAGTGAGTTAATGTTTCATATCCAAAATAGCTCTTCTTCAGACCTTACAACACTAGCTGTGGAAATCCTACACTCCTGGAGCTTTGTGCTGCAGGGAGTTCGCCAAGGCTTGTCTTTGAATCGCTGGATTCATGGAATAGAGGGAGCAGGGATGTTCAGGGGCAGGGTGTGACATTCAGCAGTTTCTCTTCCTCCACCCTTGCCCATTGCTTTATCCCCAGACTGCACATAGTGTCTAGCATGAAGTGACCCCTTCAACCCTGATAGGGTTCGTTGGCCAGTCTTTGGGATTGTGAATGAAGGAGATTTGGAGTCCACTGAAGCTGAAGATCAAGCACTGCCACAGAAAACATTGAAATTTTCAGTAGGATGAGGTTGGCACATAAGGTGTAAGGGACATGGAATATTACAGAGTTTGAACTGTGTAATTGGATGGGAAAATGAAATTTAAATCTTTTGATTTGAATGTAATGCCAAAGTTGTGTGCAGTGTGACTGAACACCAGCAAGCAACTAAAACAGCAAAACTGTTAATGGCAAGGATGCAGAGTGTTTTTGTAGGGCCCGAAAACCATTCCCTTGATCTTCATGAAGTTCAATTTAGTTTTAGCTTCAGATTTTATGACAATCTACAGTTTTGTATCCTTTACCTTTTTTTGTAGGTAGTAACCAAATTTTATGATACGGCTACATAAGTGCTGGAAACCTCTGAGAATTTATCCAAGTGAAGTTCTTCAATTTGATTTGTTCCCTAGGCTGTCCTGAATTATCTTCTTTCAGACAAGGATGCATAATGCCCGTAGTCTGTTGAAGTAGCTGAACACAACAGAAATTTTTTTTGATTAACGTTATTCTCCACTGTTCAGTGTGTGTTCACACAAAACTGAGAGATGTCACATGCTTGTGATTTCTCTATTGTAACTTTTAAAATTCAGGTTAATTGACACTTTTTTAGGGTCATGATGTATGTAGTTTTCTTCTGCAATTTATGAATGAATTGTTTTAAAGTGTTTTCATATGTGGACATTGTAAATGTCGGCTAAAACAAAAGCATGATACTGTGGATGCTAGAAAAACTCAGCAGATCTGGCAACATCCATAGAGAGAGAATCTGAGTTAACATTTATGGACTGCTGCCTCTTTCCAGTGGGGGGGAAAAAAAAGTTGCATTGATCTTCACCTGGAAGTGCTGAGTGGTTGACCTCTTCTTGAGATCCCAACATCATGCATGGCGGTCTTCAACTAATTCAATTTACTCCATATCCAATAAAGAAATGACTGAAGGCACGGATACTGCAAAGGCTATGGTCCCTGACAGCATGCTGGCAATAGTACTGAAAACTTGTGTTCCAGAACTAGCCACAACCCCAGTCAAGCTGTTCCAACACAGTTACAACATTGGCATCAACCCAACAGCATAGAAGATTGCCTAGGAATGTCCACAAAAAGGAGGACACGCACAACCTGTTCAGTTACCATCCTATCAGTCTAATCTTGATCATGACCAAAGTGATGGGAGGTGTTACCAATTGTGCAGTCAAGCTGCACTTGCTTAGCAATAACCCATTGACTGATGTTCAGCTTAAGTTCTGCCAGAGCCAATCAGCACCTGACCTTATTACAGCTATGGTTAAAAATGTGTATAGTAGTGCAGAACTTTGAAAGAGAATTGAGGGTCACTGCCCTTGACATAAAGGCAGCATTTGAACTAGTTGTAGCATGAAGGTTGGATTGTCAAATGTGAAGAAAAATATTCCCTTATGAAGTTTTGGTGACGTTGCTGAGAAATCCATGGGACCAGTTTCAGTTGCAATTTCTGTTGCTGTGCAAGACATTGAAAAGTAACTGTCTGTTGCCCATATTTGCCTCATGATAAAATTGGAATGTTAGAATATGAAATATACCTACCTTAGCACAGTCTAAACCTTTTTATTGTCAATACATTTTGCATGTTCATTTCAGTTTTTATTTGTGATAAAGTAGTTATTCATTGCTGACTAAGAAACCTTGGTTAACTTGTTTCTAACATTAAATCAGATACAGTCTAAAATCTAGATAATTGGCAAAATCATTGCGTTGGTTAAATTTAAAGTTTGTTATGATTAGTGGAGGAGTGAAACTAGAAAGAAATCAGTGTACTCCTCCAGCTGCGGTTGCAACAGCTAAGGGGAAAATAACGTTCATTCCACACAACTGCCAACCAGTGACTATCTCAAATAAGAGAGTATCTATCATCTCCCTTTGTTCTTCATTCACTGCCCCCACTGTCAACGTTCTGGGGTTATCATTGCCCAGAAACTGAACTGGACTATATACTGTGGCTATAAGAGCAGGTCAGCGTCATGGAATTCTGTGATGAGTAATTCATCTCTTCAACCCTAAAGTTTGCTCACAGTTTACAAGGCATATATTAAGATTATAATAGGATACTTTCCACTTACCTTCATGAGTGCAGCTCTAGCAACAATTTTTAACTTGACACGATCCAGGAGAAAAGAGCTCACTTGATGGCCATCCCCATGAAACACCATCAACATCTTTTTGTACACTGGAAGATACACCAGAACAGAGTCCATGCCACATTTTTTAGGGAGAGCTTTATTTCAGTCAACCACATTTCCACCAAACCCATACCACACTGATTACAAACTCGCCATTTGAATATAACCAGTTTACACCCAATTAACCCTTAAATATATCCATCATCTGTTACCTCAATCCATTATATCTTGGGCATCTTTCAGACTTTTAGTTGATAACAAGTTTCCCCTTTTTATATTTAAGTATATATAAATGAATAAAGAAAACAAAGAAGATGATATTTTCTAGTTCTTTTTCTTTCCACATGAAAATTGCAGCATCCTTTTCCCAGTATATCTAACAGTTCTTTGAATAAAACAACCCAATGCAGTTTTGAAATTTCTCCATTCTCTAACATCTCTTTAAACCTGCAATATCGATTGTCAGTTTTTTTTTACACTCAACAAAATGTGTGAATGGAATGTTATCCCACAGTGATTTAGGACAGAGTGACTTGGAACTATATCTCAGTTCCTTCCTTGTCACTGGGTCAAAATCCAGGCACTCCCTCAATCACCAGCATTGTGGCTGTACCTATGCCATGTGGACAACAGCAGATCAAAAAGACACTTCGACCCCATCTCATTGTGGATGGGTGATAAATGTCTAGCCAATGATGCCTATGTCCCATGACCAAACACATAAGGAAAATATAGGGGAATAAAATGCACAACAGACAGGTTCTCATGCAACCTGTTCCCATCCAATAAGTTAGATTAAAGTTGCCCACATTGTGTAAAATGCCTTTGCAACCACAGAACCTCTCCATTGCTAATATTGGCCGTATTTGCCTTTCATATTATACAGCAAACTAGGTTAATAAGCTACACTTTTAAGAGCTAAACAGGGTGATGTATTTATTGGCATTAGTTTTAAAGAAGAATGAAAGAACTTGTAGAATTATGTATGATTCTTGTTTTTCTTTGCATTTTAAACAGGTTTCAAGTGGCTACCTTGTGGTTGTTTTTGTCTATGTGACAGAATATACTGGATTGAAGGCCCGCAGTTGGGCATCTATGCATGTCCATGCTTACTTTGCTGTTGGCATCATGGTAGTTGCCTTGGTTGGATTCCTGGTTCGAGCCTGGCGAATCTACCAACTCGTTTTATCGCTTGTGACAATACCATTTATATTTTGCTGCTGGCTGTTGCCGGAGACACCCTGGTGGCTTCTGGCTAAAGGACAGTTTGAAGAAGTCCAGAAACTGATTGACACAATTGCTCGATGGAACAAAGTAAAGATCCCTTGTCATGTCTCTGTAATGCAGATGAATAGTCCTGAGGATTCAACAGACAAAGAAATTGCAGTAAAGAAGATTGAGGTCAAAGAAGACAAAACCAGTATCCTAGATCTTTTCCGTACATGGAATTTGGCTAAGAGGACCATCACAATTTGGCTTGTGTGGTTCACTGGGAGTCTGGGCTATTATGTTAGCTCCTTGGGTTCTGTCAATCTGGGTGGAAATGAATATCTGAATCTTTTTCTGGCAGGTAAGAAAATGTTTGCACACATCTTGCTAATTGAGTATTAAATATAGAAGGCAGTTGGTTCATATTTTAACAGATTTTAGCATTTAAAACTTTTTGGTTATCTAGATCTGCAAAACCATAAAAGAAAGCAATACTTGTTATCATGTTATTGTCAATATTAAATAACGAAAGAGAAACATGACTTAAGCAGGTTTTCCCAAACCGGAGTCACAAACCCCAGTGGGTAACAAGCTGAAACTTTGGAGTCATGAGTTAGGACTTTGTGGAGAAATAGGTGGTGCTTTAATTTAAGAAATCTGTGAAGTAAAAGCCCCTGCCTCCCCCAGATGCCGAAGGATCTTCCTGACTCTTACATTCTCACCTCACTGTGACGCAACCACACACCTCTGTTCCTAATCCAAATTTCCCACACAACCCCTTCTTGTTCTACAGGTTGATGCGTGGGCCATAGTTATTGTTGAGCATCATATGGCCAGAACACGACAAAGTTTGGGAAGTACTGATTTAATGTGTAATGTTTTTACTATCTGACCATTCTTCATGTAGCACAGAACTCTCTCAACTCCTGAATACTGGATTGTATGCAGCACTGAAGAATCAAAGCATTGTTAATGGCCAGTATATTCCAGTTTAACTTTTTAATACTCATCTCAAAGTTAAGTAGTGGTAAGTATTGTGGACGGAATAGCTAAAAGATTGTAGAATGTGTTTTCTAAGAGCTTGGAGTCCTATGGACTTATTTTAATAAGGGGTCTCTAAAGTTTTGGAGTAGATCTGTAGCTCAAGTTGTGAGTATTGAGGTTGGTTGGCTCGCTGAGTTGGTTTCTTGTTTTGCAGACGTTTTGTTACCATGCTCGGTAACATCCTCAGTGCAGCCTCCGATGAAGTATCGGTTTGTTTTCCCGTCTCATTTTTAAACTCTGGTGTCTGTTGAGATGGATTGCCTCACTTCCAGTTTTCCTTCATAGTGGGGGACAGTCTAGGCAGAGACTAGCACGAGAAATCCTGGAAGCATGGCACTCCATGAAGCATGTTATAAATAAATACATTGAACTTGACCCCATATACATTCCACTACGACGGAAAACCGGAAGTAAGGCAATCCATCATAACCGACCGCAGACTTTAAAAACCAGGCAGGAAAACACACTGATGCTTCATCATAGGCTGCACTGAGGATGTTATCCAACACGGTAACAAAACACCTGCAAAACAACGAACCAGCTTGGTGAGCCAACGAGCCTTAATAAGGGATTGCTGGGAAGCAACACACTGTGTAAATAGTGCAAAAATATTAAACGAAATCAATTCATAAATAGGTATAAAAACCAAATTAACTGTGGATGCTGTAAATCAGGATCAAGAACAAAGTTGCTGGGAAAGCTCAGCAGGGCTGGCAGCATCTGTGAAGGTAAAAACAGAGTTAATGTTTCGGGTTCGGTGACCCTTTCTCAGAACATAAATAGGCATGTTTGATGAGGCAAAACATTACAGTTTCACAGCGAGGGAGGAGAGTGTTAGTCATTCTGGACTCAGTAGTTCGAGGGACAGATAGAAGGTTTGTTGGGAAATGAAAGAGACTCACAGTTGGTGTGTGCCTCCCAGGGGCTAGGGTCCATGATGTCTCGGATCGTGTCTTTGGGGTCCTGAAGGGAGAGGGTGACCAACCCAAGCCGTGGTCCACATAGGCACCAACGACATAGGTAGAAAGAGGGATAGGGATGTTAGGCAGGATTTCAGGGAGCTAGGGTGGAAGCTGAGAGCTAGAACAAACAGAGTGGTTATCTCTGGTTTGTTACCCATGTCAAGTGATAGCGAGGCAAAGAACAGGGAGAGATTTCAGCCGAACACGTGGCTGCAGGGATGGTGTAGGAGGGAGGGCTTCAGGTACATGGACAATTGGGGCTCAATCTGGGGAAACAGGGCAGTATCCACTTGAACCAGAGGGGTACTAATATCCTGGGCGGGAAATTTGCTCATGCTATTCGGGTGGATTTAAACCAGCTCAGCAAGGGGATGGGAAACTGTGGTGTCGTTCCAGTACAGAAGACGAAGAGAGTAGAGAGGATATGGACAGGATCTCAGTGTCACAGGAGTGTGCTGGCAAACAGCAAGCTGGATTGAAGTGTGTCTACTTTAACACCAGGAGTGTCTGGAATAAGGTAGATGAGCTTGCAGCATGGATAGGTACCTGGGACTTTGATGTTGTGGCCATTTCGGAGACATGGATAGAGCAGGGTCAGGAATGTGTGTTGCAGATCCCAGAGTTCAGATCTTTCATTAAGATCAGGAAAGGTGGTAAAAGAGAGGGAGGTGTGGCTTTGTTTGTCGAGGACAGTATAACGGGGGCTGAAAGAACTTTTGAGGAGGACTCGTCTACTGAGGTGGGATGGACTGAGGTCAGAAACAGGAGAGGAGAGGCCACACTGCTGGGAGTTTTTTATAGGCCTCCGCAAAGTTCCAGGGATGTGAAGGAGAGGATTGGCAAAACGATTCTGGGCAGGAGTGAAAGGAACAGGATGGTCATTATGGGAGACTTTAATTTCCCCAACATTGACTGGAAATGCTCTAACTCTCATACGTCGGATGGATCAGTTTTTGTCCAATGTGTGCAGGAGGATTTCCTGACACAGTACGTCGAAGGGCAGACAAGAGGGGAGGCCACACTGGATCTGGTACTTGGCAATGAACCAGGCCAGGTGTTTGATTTAGTGGTAGGTGAGCACTTTGGAGAGAGTGACCATAATTTGGCTACATTTAGTTCAACGATGGGAAAGGGAGGGGAACATGCCACAGGGTAAGAGTTAGAGATGGGGGAAGGGCAATTATAATTGGGCAAGACTTTAGAGACATAGAATGCGGTCGCAAAATGCCGGGGATAGGGATAATCGAAATGGGGAGCTGGTTTAAGGAACAGATATTGCATGTCCTGGATAGGTATGTCCCTTTCAGGCAGGGGGGAAGTGATAAGGTAAGGGAACCATGGTTTACTAAAGAAATTGTATCTCTTGTTAAGCAGAAGAAGGAGGCTTATGTGATGTTGAGATGAGATGGTTCAGTTGATGCGATGGAGAGTTACAGATTAGCAAGGAAGGATTTAAAGAGAGAGTGAAGACAAGCAAGGAGGGGTCATGAACGGTCATTCGCGGATAGAATAAAGGAGAACTCTAAAGTTTTCTATCAGTATGTGAGGAATATAAGGATGACTGGAGTAGGAATAGGGCCAGTCAAAGACAGAAGTGGGAAGTTGTGTGTGGACCCGGTGGAGATCGGAGAGGTGCTAAATGAGTATTTGTCATCTATTTTCACTGAGGAACAGGAGAATATCATAGAGGAGACGACAGAGATACATACTATTAGATTTGAAAAGATTGAGGTGAGTAAGCAGGAGGAGTTATCAATTCTAGAACGTGTGAAGGTAGATAAATCCCCTGGGTCCGATGGGATTTTTCTGAGGAAAATCGGGGAAGCTAGGGACAGGGTGGCAGAGCCCTTGCCTTTGATCTTTGAGTCCTCATTGTCTACAGGCTTAACACCAGAGGACTGGAGGATTGCAAATGTTGTGCCCTTGTTCAAGAAGGGCAGTAGAGATGACGCAGGCAATCATAGACCTGTGAGCCTTACGTCCGTTGTAGGAAAAGTTTTGGAAAGGGTTATAAGAGATCATGTTCAGAATCATCTGGCAAGCAACAATTCGATTTGAGGTAGTCAACATGGATTTGTCAAGGGCAAGTCGTGTCTCACAAACCTCATTGAGATTTTGAGAAGGTGACCAAGCATGTGGATGAGAGAAGGGCAGTTTACGTAGTGTACATGGAGTTCTGTAAAGATTTTGATAAGGTTCCACATGGTAGGTTATTGGAGAAAATACGGAGGCATGGGATTGAGGGAGATTTAGCAGTTTGGATTAGAAACTGGCTTTCTGTAAGAAGGCAACAAGTGGTGGTTGATGGAAAATATTCAGCCTGGAGTCCGGTTACTAGTGGTGTGCCTCAAGGATCTGTTTTGGGACCACTGCTGTTTGTCATTTTTTTCAATGACTTGGACGCAGGCATTGGTGGATGGGTGAGTAAGTTTGCAGATGACACTAAAGTTGGTGGAGTGGTGGACATTGTGGAAGAATGTTGCAGGGAGACTTGGATAAAGTGCAGAATTGGGCTGAAAGGTGGCAAATGGGGTTCAATGCGGATAAATGTGAGGTGATTCACTTTGGCAAGAATAATAGGAAGGCAGAATACTGGGCCAATGGAAAGATTCTTGGTAGTGTGGGTGTGCAGAGGAATCTTGGTGTCCATGTACATGGATCCCTGAAAGTTGTCACCCATGTTGATAGTACTGTTAAGAAGGCATGCGGGGTATTAGGTTTTATTGGTAGAGGGATTGAGTTCCAGAGCCGTGATGTCATGCTGCAACTGCACAAAACACTCATGCGGCCTTACTTGGAATATTATGTACAGTTCTGGTCACTCCACTACAGGAAGGATGTGGAAGCATTGGAAAGTGTGCAGAGGAGATTTACCAGGATGTTGCCTGGTCTGGAGCGAAGGTCTTATGAAGAAAGGCTGAGGGATTCGGGTCGGTCCTCATTGGAGAGAAGAAGGCTAAGAGGGCCTTTAATAGAAACATACAAGATGATCAGAGAAAGATTTGATAAGAGTGGACAGTGAAAGTCTTTTTCCTAGGATGATGATGTCGGTTTGTACGGGGGGGGGGGGAGGGGGGAGGGGGGAAGAGCTACAAATTGAGGGATGATGGATTTTAGACAGATGTCAGAGGCAGGTTCTTTACTCAGAGAGTGGTCAGGGTGTGGAAGGCCCTGCCTGCCAATGTAGTTAACTCAGCCATGTTCGGGGCATTTAAACAGTCCTTGGATAAGCATGTGGATGATGATGGGATAGGGTCGGGGAATGGGCTCAGATTAGTTCACAGATTGGCACAACATCGAGGGCCAAAGGGCCTGTTCTGCGCTGTATTGTTCTATGTTCTATGCTTTAGAAAATATGTAATTTTTAACCATTTCAACTCCCCCTCCCATTCCTTAGACGACTTGTCCATCATGGGCCACCTTCTGTGCCACAATGATGCCACCCGAAGGTTGCCGAAACAGCAACTCATATTCCGCTTGGGAACCCTGCAGCCCAATGGTATCAACGTGGACTTCACAAGCTTCAAAATCTCCCCCTCCCCCACTGCATCCCAAAACCAGCCCAGCTCGTCTCCGCCTGCCTAACCTGTTCTTCCTCTCACCTATCCCCTCCGCCCACCTCAAGCCGCACCTCCATGTCCCACCTACTAACCTCATCCCGCCTCCTTGACCTGTCCGTCCTCCCCGGACTGACCTATCCCCTCCCTACCTCCACACCTATACTCTCCTCTCCACTTATCTTCTCCTCTATCCATCTTTGGTCCGCCTCCCCCTCTCTCCCTATTTATTCCAGAACCCTCTCCCCATCCCCCTCTCTGATGAAGGGTCTAGGCCCGAAACGTCAACTTTTGTGCTCCTGAGATGCTGCTTGGCCTGCTGTGCTCATCCAGCTTCACACTTTGTTAACTCACATTTTCCAGCATTTGCAGTTCCCATTATCTCTGACCCCTAATAATAACTATACTTTGGGATGAGGTACACAATAATGGTGGTTTGTGAGAGAGAGATACAACAATAATCATGACTGATTTTAACTACATGTAGATTGAACAAATTAGATTAGAAAAAAGTATCTGAAAGATTAGCTCATTGACGGTCTTTGGCCCTGTATCTTAAAGCAGCACATTCCAGAGCCCACCAGAGAGCTGATTATTCTAGATCTGGTAATGTGCAACAAGACAGGATTGATTAATGTCTTGATTAATTAATAAAGGTGCTCCTAGGTACCAGTGATCGTAACATGATTGAATTTTTCATTCAGTTTGAGAGAGATGGAGATCTGGGACTTGAGCTAGTTTTGAAAAAATTAAATTAGGCCAGTTAGGAGGATATGAAGACAGAACTGGCTAAAATAAACTGGAAAACACTGAACAAACATATATATCCCAGTGAGTAAGAAAAATGGTAGAGAAGAATGCACCATCTGTGACTAGCGAATGAAGTTAAAGATATTGTGCAGTCCCATGAAGAGCACTGGCAGGTCAGTAGACAAAACAGATGAAAACAGCAAATGGTGACTAATAGAATAATAAAGCAGAAATTAGAGTATATGAGGAAGCTAGCTAGAAATATTTTTTTAAGAAGTGGTAAGAGTTTATTCAGATTTATAATAAGGAAAAGAATAAGTAAAGTGAGTGTTAGTACTCTAGAAAGATTTGGGAAATTAAAATGGAAAATAAGGACATGGTGGGTGAATTAAACATATTTTGAACCTTTCTTCACTGTGGATGATGCAACTAATATCCCAGAAATAATTGTAAAGTGAACGAGACAGAGGAACTTCAAGCACTGACAACCTTCAGGAAAAAGCACTGAGAAAATTATTCAAACAACTTTATGTTCACATCTTAAAAGAAATGACTGTTGAGACAGAGAAGCATTAGTATGAAAATGCAGCCGATGATTAGGATGGCAAATTGAGTATTGTTTATCACAATGGGAATGAAATATAAAAGGATGCGTGCTACAGTTTATTATACATGGCATTGGTGAGACCAGTGTTGATATATTGTGTACAATTTTGGGCTCTTTATTTAAAAATAGACATAATTGCATGAAAAGCAGTTCACTCAGTCAATTCCTAGGATTAGGGGTTATTTTATATGTAAAGGTTGTGTTTGTAACTGTTGGAATTTAGAAGAATGAAAGGTGATCTTACTGAAACATAAAAGATGCTGAGGAAACAGGACAGGCTGGATGTTGAATGGATGTTTCCTCTTGTGGAATAAAGTAGAAATGGGAACATTGTTTAAAAATGGGGGGAACTCCTATTTAAGATGAGAATTTATTTTAGTGAGATGTGCATCTATAAGACTCTCTGTTTGTCACATAGTGCAGGTTTAGATAATTCAGTATTGTTAAAATAGACAGTCAAAGGGCATTGGGTGTGGGCAAGAAAATGCAATCAATGACACAGTAAGACCAACCATGTTCTTATCAAATGGTAATATAGACTCAAAGGGCTGAATGGCCTACAAATAATTCCTATATTTATATTTCACCTGTTTGCAATTGATGTGCACTGTAGGATAGAATTTTACGTTGTACTTTAGTCATCTTATCTGCTTGAGATGAACATTAAATTTACATTTAATAAATGATTAACTTATGTGCTGGTTAGCGCCAATACTCTTTGTAATACAATTGTAATATAATTTCCTTTCATGTCATTTATTTCGTTTTAAGTTACTTGACATAAACCTCAAAGTTGAAATAAATGACAGCAGTTTTAATTCAAGATGTTAATCTCTAAGGAGGGCATCAAATTTGACTTGGAAGAGATCATCATTCATACCTTATAGGGAAATTGCTATCTCTTAGTGATATTGTTATTTAACTTTCATCAGTGGCTGAGTTTTAGCAGCTGTTGACCTGATTCATGAATGGAGCACCCTGCCACATTAAAGAAAGTAATTTTGAGGAATGAAGAAGGCGAAGACCCAACAGCAATTTCACACCTATTGCTTAATCAAAGATTAACATTGAAAGGATCATCTCATTTCCTCTGCAACACAAGCAATTTTACTGAAGTAAAATAGATCTGAAATCACAAAATTACAAAATGGACGTACCATGTGAAGTGGCATTTGTGATATAGTTCATGATAACTCACTGGAACTGCAAAACCATGAAGTATGAAATAACATTTCTTGTTCCCAAGTGAACTTCTAGTACATTATGTGGCATCTTTTTAAAAGGCATCAATCAGAGGATAGGTATATCCTTAAAAGCAATAGCTGCTATATTCCACCTGGCCATTGACTGTAGAATGACATTGACAGAGGCTCTGCACTTTTTCTGTCTTTTTAGTCAGGGACAGCCTGTGGTAAGGATAGTTAATCAAGAGAAAAGAGTGACCAGCTAGCCACTGAGCCACCGTGCCACTCCAAATGAATGATAAATGATTGAATGCTCTAAGTTAAGCTGTTAGTGCATGAATTCCTAACTGGGAGTCTATCACCTATTTAAGGAATTTTTTCAGATTAAAAAATAGGTCAGAGTAATGATCTGAAATTTCAGAACTCAATATTGAGTCCAGGAGGCTGTAAAGTGCTTCATTACAAGATGAGATAATGCTACTCAAGCTTATGCTGAACTTCATTGGTCGATTAGAGTGGCCAGAGTGGGAAGGAGTTAAAAATTAAAACGAAAAGCAACAAAAAGCTCAGTAGACTAAATGGAAATGTTTCAGAAAGTGGCCATTGAAACTAAGTTTGGTCTGTTCGATATGTAATGGAGACTGTACCCTGTAAATTGGAGCAAGTAAATCCTGGTTGCATGAGTTAAGCCCACATCCACTGAATTAACATTTCAAGAAAGAAGTACATGTAGGTCACCTGGTATTTGGTGTCCTGGATGGTAGGGAATGATTAAGTATAAATGCAGCTATTACACTTCCTAAACTGACACACAAGGGGTCTTACAGTGGAAATAATCCATTTTGAATGCCCACCAGACCCCCAAAACAATGTTATTCTTTGATTAAGCAATAGATATGTAATTGCTGTTGGGTCTTCCCCTTCTTCGTTCCTCAAAATTACTTTCTTTAATGTGCAAGGGTGCTCCACTCATGAATCAGGTCAACAGCTGCTAAACCTCAGCCACTGATGAAAGTTAAATAATAATATCACTAAGAGATAGCAATTTCCCTATAAGATATGAATGATGATCTCTTCTACCAAGTCAAAATTTGATGCCCTCCCTTCAAGGTTAAATCTTGAATTAACACTGCT
Organism: Stegostoma tigrinum; assembly: GCF_030684315.1. NCBI lineage: Eukaryota > Metazoa > Chordata > Chondrichthyes > Orectolobiformes > Stegostomatidae > Stegostoma > Stegostoma tigrinum. Next base: position 24,866,465 of record NC_081357.1, read on the forward strand.
GTAGCTTATTTCAACTTTGTGGTTTACATAGAGTAACTTAAAACTAAATAAATGACATAAAAGGAAACTACATTACAATTATATTACAAAGAATATTGGCTCTGACCAGAATATAAAATAAATATATATTAAATTTGAATTTAATGTTCATCTCCAAGCAGATAAGGTGACTAAAGTACAATGTAGAATTCTATTCTACTGTGCACATCATTTGCAAACAGGTGAAATACAAATATAGGAATTATGAGTAGACCATTCAGCCCTTTGAGTCTATATTACCATTTGATAAGATAGTGGCTGATCTTATTGTCGCATTGATTCCATTTTCTTGCTCACCCTCAATGCCCTTTGACTCCCTCATTACTTAAGAAATTTTCCAGGTCTGTTTTAGCAATATTCAATTATCTAAACCTGCACTTTGTGACAAACAGAGAGCCATATAGGTGCACATCCCTCTAAATGAAATTCTCATCGTAAATAGGAGTTCCCCTATATTTTTAAACAATGTTCCTAGTTCTGCTTTATTCCACAAGGGGAAAAAACATCCTTTCAGCATCCACCCTGTCCTGTTCCCTCAGGATCTTTAATGTTTCAGTGAGATCACCTTTCATTCTTCTAAACTCCTATAATTACACACACAACCTTTACATAAGAGATAACCCATAAAACTAAAAATCAATTGAGTAAACTGTTTTGCATGCCAAGAAATCAGGAGGGCAAAAAAGGGACATGAGATAGTTTTGGCAAATTGGGGTTAAGGCGAATCCAAAGGGATTCTACAAATACATTAAGGACAAAAGGATAACAAGGGAGAGAATAGGGACCCTTAAAGATCAACAAGGCCGCCTATGTCTGGAACCACAGGAGATGGTGGAGATAATAAACAAGTATTTTACTTCAGTGTTTACTGTGGAGATGGATATGGAACATTTGGAGAAATTAATAGCGGTATCTTGAAAAATGCCCATATTGCAAAGGTGGGGGTGCTGGATGTTTTAAGATGCATGAAGGTGGATAAACCTCCAGGGCCTGATCAGGTGTACCCTAGAACTCTGTGGGAAGCTAGTGAAGATATTGCTGGGCCCCTTGCAGAGATGTTTTGTATCATCCATAGCCACAAGTGAGGTGCCAGAATACTGGAGGTTGGCAGACATGGCGCCTCTATTTAAGATTGGTGGTAAGCAAAAGCCAGGTCCTGACTTCAGTGCTGGATAAGTTGTTGGACGGAATCCTGAAGGAAGGGATTTACATGTACCTGAAAAGGCAAGGACTGATTTGGGATATCAACATAGGATTTCCCACACACAAAGCTATCTCATAACTTGACTGAGTTTCCCGAAGAAGTAACAATGAGAATTGATGAGGCCAGAGCGGTGGACGTGATGTATATTGACTTCAGAACAGTGCTCGACAAGGTTCCTCATGGTGGACTGATTATCAAGGTTAGATCACATGGCTTGCAGGGAGAATGGGTCTTTGGATGCAGAACTGGCTCAAAGGTACAAGACAGAAGGTGGTGGTGGAGGGTTGCATTTCAGACTGGTGGCCTGTGACCAGTGGTGCGCCACAAGGATTGGTGCTGAGTTTGATGCTTTTCATCATTTATATAAATTATTTGGATGTGAACAGAGGAGGCACGGTTAGTAAGGTGTAGTGGGCAGCGGAAAAGGTTACCTCTGACTACAACGGGATCTTGATCAGTTGGGCCAATGGGATGACGAGCGGCAGATGGATTTTTATTTAGGTAAGTGTGAAGTGCTGCATTTTGGAAAGGGAAATTAGGGCAGGATTTGTACACTTTATGGGAAGGCCCTGGGGAGTGTTGCTGAACAAAGAGACCTTGGAGTGCAAGTTCATAGTTCCTCGAAAGTGGAGTCCCAGGTGGACAGGATTGTGAAGAAGGTGTTTGGTATGCTGCCTTTATTGGCCAGTGCGTTGTGTATAGGAGCTGGGAGGTCATGTTGTGCCTATACAGGACATAGGATAGGCCATGTTTGGAATATTGCATGCAATTCTGGTCTTCCAGCTGTAGGAAGGATATTGTCAAACTTGAAAGGGTTCAGAAAAGATTTACAAGGATGTTGCCAGATTTGGAAGGTTTGAACTGAAGGGAGAGGCTGAATGGACTGGCTTATTTTCCTGGAACGTCAGTGGCTGAGGAGCTGAAGAAGATTTATAAAACTATGACGGGCATGGATAGGGTAGATAGACACGGTCCATTTCCTGGGGTAAGGGAGTACAAAACCAGAAGGCATAGGTTTAAGGTGAGAGGGGAACAATTTTAAATGGACCTGAGGGACAACTTTTTCATGCAGAGTTGGTGTGGTGCATGTATGAAATGAAATACCAGAGGAAGTGGTGGAGGCTGGTACAATTACCACATCTAAAAGGCTTCTGGATGGGTATATGAATAGAAAAGATTTTGAGCGATATGGGCTAAATGCTGGCAAATGGGACTAGATTTATTTAGAATACCTGGTTGGCATGAAAGGGTGTGTTTCCATGCTGTATATCCCTATGACTCTAACTCTAGTAGTCGAGAGATCCTGGCAAATACTCTAGGGACGTGGACAACGTTCCCTGTAAATTGTGTGCTTGTGCTGCTCTGGAGCATTCTGCATATGGCAAGCAATATACTGACACATGTGCAGGCTACCACTGCCAGACAATGCTGCTGCACAGTAATTTTGGAGGGTAACACAGCGGTAAAGGAAATCAGCCATCCTTAGCCCGTCTGGCCTGATTATGACTCCACAACCACACACAATGTGGTTGAGTTTTATCTGCTCTCTGAAATGGCAGAGAGACCCAGTCAGTTCGAGAGCAGCTAAGGATGGGCAATAAATGCCAGCCTTGGCAGCAACACCCATATCCCTTACAAGAAGCTTAAATAAATACAGATCCAGGTAAGCGTATTCTATCACACTCCTGACTTATATCTTGGAGATGTTGGCTTTGAGGGGTCAGGAGCTAAGTTACTTGCTACAGGATTTCCAGCCTCGGTCCCGCTCTTGAAACCACTCTCTTATATGGTAAATGTGCCCATGATTTATCTACCTAATAGAAGATAGGAATTCAGAAACTCAAAGTGATTCCAGCTCTTCAGTATCCAAGAATGATTCAGTCCCATCCACTGAGCTACCATTTTGCCAAGGCATTTAACTGTTGATGTAGGCTGTTTTCAGAAATATTTCGGAAGTAGATTTGTTTTTCACAGTCATTTCTTCATCAGATGCCTCTTGTTTTCAACCCTACAACCTTGTTGCTATAATTTTGTTTCCTGTTTTGAAAGCAAAACCTTTTTAATTATGTGACTAAGCTGGATGCACTTAAAACCTGTCAACTTGTTTTTATCCAAGCGTATTATTAATTTGCTTGCCTTATCCTTTAAATGTGAACAATAAATATGGATGGATATGGCAATTTATAGCCTGATTATAGCAATTTCACTTAAGGCATGACCGAAGAAAGATTACAGGGGTGCTATATCAATAACTGATCTCCCTTGCTCAGCTGGATTTGAAAGCATAAATGGGCAAGATTTAAAGGGAGTGGGTTCACTTCTGCCAGTCTAAGGACATGACAAGATTCTTACAGCTATCAGAAATTAGTGGATTGTCAAAACTGTTAAACTTTGCTTCAATCAGTTCACTGCTATCGTCACATCACCTGTTCTGGTAGGTGTTACACTGGCTAGGGTTTCCTGCAGAGATTCATTTCTGAACTTCTGAATTTGCAGCTTTCACAGTTTGATGACTCATTTATGTTTGTGTTTATGCATCAATCAGCAGATTCCTCTTTGCATATAACCCTCCCCCTGCCTGTGATTGGAGTATTTATGATCTAGATTTGCTAATAGAATCCATGTATTGTTCATCTAAATGTTATATCTCAAGTTGTAGCATCTAGTATGCAAAATGCTTAAAGTTACTTAGCCTCATTACTCACTCCTCGCATTGATATATTGCCAAATTTATACTGTCATCCACACACCAAAAGCATATGGCCCTATCATTAGAGCTCTTTTCATCCCACTGCAATGCAAGCAGAGACTGAGAATGAAAGTGGACTCTGGTTTCAGTGTAATCATATTTCTACTGGGCTATAATTTTTCTTCTTGTACTGAGATGGAGTGCTGGCCAATGGAAGACTTCCCTATCTAAATAATATGTCCATTACCCTATTCTCCAAATCCCAACAATGTTGTTTCCTCTCTAAAGTGTTTATCCTGTTATCTTTGAAAGTCATTATTCGCTGTGTTTGCCCTGTACGTTCCACATCAGGGGAGGTGGTGACATAGTGATCTCATCATAGTCTTGTAAATCAGTCCTCAGACTAATGTTCTGGGGTCATGAGTTTAAATCTCATTATGGCAGGTAGAGAAAGATGCATTCAGTAAAAAATCTGGAATAAAAGGCTAGCTAGTCTGATGGTGTAGAATCACACAGCACGGAAACAGCCATCGGTCTAACTGGTTCATGCTGACCAGGTTTTCTAAACCGGGCTCGTTCTATTTGCTTGCGCTTGGTCCATACCCCTCTAAAACTTTTTTATTCGTATCCGACCAAATCTGTTTCAAATGTTATAACCATACCTACATCTACCACTTCCTTTGGCAGTTCATTCCACAAATGGACCATCCTGTGTGTGAAAAGGCTACCCCTCAGGTCCCTTTTAAATCTTTCTCCTCTCACTTAAAATTACACCCTCTAAGTTTAGACCCCTATTCTAGGAAGTAGACCTTGGCTGTTCATATTATCTGTGTCCCTCATGACCTCATAAACCTCTATAAAGTCACTCCTCAACCTCCTATGCTCCAGAGAAAAAAAAAATTCCAGCCTTTCCAACCTGACCTTATAACTCAAACCGTCCAGACCCAGTAAAATCCTTGCAAACCTTTTCTGTACGCTCTCCAATTTAATAATCGCGTTCGCTGATACCCTCTGCTGCTCTTAGCTGGTCTGACCTACATTTAACTTCAGACCCACAACAATGTGGTTGACTCTAAACTGCTTTCTGGGTAATTAGTGATGGCAATAAATACTGGCCTAAGCAGTAACACCCACATCCCATGAATGAATTAAATATGTTATGTAATGACAACAGTAAATGCTGAAGAAGCTTGGCAAGTCTGGTAGCATCTGTGGAGAGAGAAAAAGTACATGTTTTGAGTCTGATATGACTCTTCTTCAGAACTGAAAAATGATGTTTTCATGCTGTCGACAGAAATGGTGAAATCATATACAAAGACTATGAGCAAAGAATCCCCCCCCACCCCGGTTTGCCATTTAAATTTTATTCTAACAATGCATTAAAGAATAATCTTTAGTCATTGTCAAGAATTGCTGGAAAAACTCAGCAGGTCTGGCTGCATCTATGGAGAGAAAGCAGAGTTAATATTTCAGATCCAGGGACCTTTCTTTATAACAACTCTGAGGAAGGGTCTGTGGACCTGAAACATTAACTCTGCTTTTTCTCTATAGATGCTGCCCAATCTGCTGAGTCTTTCCAGCAATTTCTATTTATGTTTCTGATTTCCAGCATCTGCAGTTCTTTGGGTTCTTGCTCTGTCATTGTCAGTTAGTTGTCAGATTTTCAGGAACTATTTACAAATACATTGGGTGGAATTTTCCCAGCCACAGAACACCATGAGCTTTGCAAAACGAATTGTGAAAATTGGGTGAAATGTCTGATTTTCACAACTTTGAGAGCCACAAGACCCCATTTCAACAGATGAGATGAGATTCCCACAAGTGAGCAGCGAGAGTCTTATTTGCATGGTTTGGTGTGCTTCTATTTAATTTTGCCTGATTAATACATGGTTTCTTGACCTCCAATCTGCTGGATAGAAACTATACGCCAAAAATTCCTGAGGTGGTCAGTGACTGTACATACCTCACCTCCACGGATCTTGGCATCCAATACACAACAGTCTTATCACATCATCTTGGTACGTCTCTAATCCATTTACAATGCAGTTCTGCACTTTAGTGGCTCACTTTGGAGTGTACCAGCACCTTGCACTGTAATGTCGCTGTAAGGACTCCTTGCATGAAGGAATGAGCATCTCATAGATTCCACCAGTGTACAACTCAGGGTGCATTGCTGGTTCTGTTTGTGCACAATCACTTTGTGCCTACTTTCTTGAGTTACCTTTTGACACTTTGCCCTTTAGCCACAACCCAAGGGCTCACAGTACTTTGTCTTGCTGTGCCTTTTAGCACAGATACAAAGCCAGGCAGCTGGTCATGCCTGTCAGCAGTCGTATTGCTGTATATCACTGTGTAATATCAATCTCACACCTACACTATGACCCAGCAGTCTGAGTGGCAAACACACTGCCTGTGATCAACCAGGTGGCCATGTCTTAAAACCAAAAGGGAATAGTCCTCAGCCAAGTCAAAGGGAACAGCTGTCAGTCAGAGGGTCCAGGCACACTTAGTCAATGGCAGTGTCCAATCCCAGTCCGGGGTCTTGAGCACAGACAGTTGTCTGCTTGTGGCCTTCACGCGCATAGGCTTTTGCTACAATCTGGGAAGTGTCCCATGGTCAGTCCTGCAGGTCCAGTGCTAACAGTCAGGGAGCTACCCAGAGATTGGTCAGAGGTGCAGTCAGTCATCCATTAGGGCTGTCTTCCAAATTTGGTCAGGGAGCTGGGCCCCAGTCTAACCTGCCGTGAATGTAATGAAAGTCAAGAGGGGTTTTCAGGAGTCACTGCAATGGAGGGGGGGGTAATTAGGGAATTCAGCACTGGGATTGCAGACAGCAACCTGGATGCAAAGGGGACCAGAATGGTGAAAGGGGGAAATTTGAGATGTGAAGGCAAGAGAAAGGACATGAGACACTGCAGGAGGGAGGGTGCTAAAAGCTGTTGCTACAATGGTGACACACAATGGGAGAGGGGATGTGAAGCACAATGGTGGGCAGGATAAAACTGGTACAAAGCTCAAGGATTAAGGATGGAGGCCTCAGCTGTAACTCAGGTGGTGGTGTTAGGAAACGTGAGGGATCAGCATTAATAGAGACAGGGAAGTTTTGGGTGGGAGGGTGGGCTTGATTACCAGGCTGAGACTGGAACGCATTATTCCAAGTATGACCTGAACTGCCTTTTATACACAATCGAATCCTAAATTAAACAAACGCGTGAATAGAAAATAACTGCATCCACTCCCAAAGTGGGCAGTGCCTGTGTTTTTATTTTCTGAACAATGGGAACAGTTGCACTGATCATGTACTTACAGAGTAGAGGCTGAAGTCATATGTTACCATAGCATTATGCTTGCCAACTGGGTGGTATGCAAATGCTGGTCAGAAGCAAAGTCATCTCTGTGAAGCAGAAGCATAAAGCTAAATGGAAGACATCAAAGGTTACACAACGGTATTGAACTGACATCCTGTGGACTGTGATGTTCTGCACGATGCTCCTACAAGCAATGATGCCCATCTTGGGTGACGTGGAGCTGGGAGCACAAAGATCTCCGTCCTCATGCAACACTTCATGTCTTTTGGTGATATGACTGGTGCTGCATTCATCAGTCGGTCTGTGTAGATGTCCATGCTTGTCAGGGTGTTCCATGCCCCACTCTCTGGGGGATTCTGTGATGTTATTTGTAAGTGATATGAATCCTGACTACTCACATCACCAAGGACCTATTCTATTCCTTAGGTTCCCACACAGGCCCATTGAAATTGTGACTGATGGATCCAACCCTAGCAGAGGTTATGGTTTCTGTTGCTGTCGTGTCACTAAGGCACAGAGAAATGGAAGAGGAACAAAGATGCAACTTAACCCATGAACAACAATACCCTATTAGGATTTACTGAACAGCTTGCACATGAAGAGGGCACAGCTAAAGTTCCCCTCAGGATGTGCAGGAGATACTGGAGGCCCAGAGTCCTTTGTCCTTGACATTCCCTCTGAATGAGCTAGGTATATTGTCAGCGTAGATGAGGACACACTAGGACACTGTCACAGATTTACATCAACCTCCGGAGCAGAACCCCTCGTGATGCAGTGGGTGCCCTAACCAGTGGCTGTCAAGGTGACAGTTGTGTTGAACTTCTATGAAACTGATTCTTGCAAGGAGCCACTAGGAACCTGTGCGGGATCTCAATTCTTCATTCACAAATGTACAAAGGCTGTGACCAATACCATTTGTGTCAGATTATACCAATCCATCTCATTTCCCTGTGACAAGGTCAGCCTTGCAGCCCAGGCAATAGGATTTAGCAACATGACAGGTTTCACACTGGTACAGGGAACAAGAAACTGCACATTCCGCACTGGAAGGGTCTTATCATAACACAACTTTGTTCATCATTAAAAAAGGGTTCTATTCCATCAATATGCAAGTCACCAGTGAGCATCATTCTGACACTTTGGAAGTATGCAACGGGTTTCCTTGGAGCTGCCATGGTGCCTATATCCTGGAGAAGTTCAATGTTTCTATTGCATTTGTGGGGCGAAACACCTTACATGGATGGTCATGGGTGGTGTTCCCTCTGCAAACATCACCAATGGATCCGTTATATAACCCTCTGACTGAGACAGAATAAAGATACAACACTGCCTATTCTTCAGCCAGGGCCATGGTGAAGCAAACAATAAACCTGCTGAAGATAAGTTTCTGTTGGTTAAGTCTGATAGATCCTTGCAGTGCTGTTTGGACAGAATGTGCCACCTTAATCCCAGCATGCTATGCTCTGTGCTGTGCTCTGCACAAAATCAGCAGCTAAAGAGGTGTTGTAAGGATGTTAAAGTGCTGGGTGAGCAATCTCCTGAGAAAAAAGATGAGGACTTTGAGCAGGAGGAACTTCACTTTCTGCATGAGAGAGTGCAGCAGTCTCAGGCACAAGGAGCCAAACAGAACTGAACTGACACCCGTTGCTCTAGTAGATGAGAGTTGGGTGCAGTGGTCATTCATTGACTGTAAATTCATTGGTACTCATGAGGAAACAGATAATTTCTGATGCCAGAAACCAGTTCAGCTTCTGTTGCTTTGTTCACTTTTGCTGTTGGTGAATAAAAATGAATCCTTCAAAAGTGATAGTTGAAGTCTTCCCTGTATGTAATGGGTACACATTAAAGCAATGATAAGATGCTAAGCTAGAATGAACATTTCAGAAGGAGAAGTATTTAGAGAGGCTTGTAATGTTGGGATGCAGTTGTACGTGTTTTTTTAATGCATTTTGTGGGATATGGGCATCGCTGGCTGGCCAGCATTTCTTGCCCATCCCTAGTTGCCCTTGAGAAGGTGGTGGTGAGTTACCTTCTTGAACCGCTGCAGTCCTCCTGCTGTGGGTTGACCCACAATGTTATTAGGGAGGGAATTCCAGGATTTTGACCCAGCAACAGTGACAGAACAGGGATACATTTCCAAGTCAGGATGGCGAGTGACTTGGAAGAGAGCACCATCTGCTGCCCTTTATCCTTCTAGATGGATGTGGTCATGGGTTTGGAAGCTGCTGTCTGAGGATCTTTGGTGAATTTCTGCAGTGGATCTTGTACATAGTATGCACTGCTGCTACTGAGCATCGGTGGTGGATGGAGTGGATGCCTGTGTATGTAGTGCCAATCCAGCGGGCTGCTTTAACTTGGATGATGTCTAGCTTCCTCAGTGTTGTTGGGGCTGTAGTCATCCAGGCAAGTAGGGAGTATTCCATCACACTCCTGACTTGTGCCATGTAGATGATGGACAGGCTTTGAGGAGTCAGGAGGTGAGTTACTTGCTGCAGTATTCCTAGCTTCTGACCTGCTGTTGTAGCCACTGTGTTTATGTGGTGAATTCAGTCAAGTTTCTGGTTAATGGTAACCCTTTAGGATGTTGATAGTGAGGGATTCAGTGATGCTAACACCATCGAATGTCAAAGGGTGGTGGTCAGATTGTCTCTTATTGGTGATGGTCATAGCCTGGCATTTGTGTGGTGCAAATGTCATTTGCCAGTTGTCAGCCCAAGTCTGGATATTTGTCCAGATCTTATTGCATTCGAACATGGACTGCTTTAATATTTGACGTGTTGTGAACAGTGCTGAACATTGTGCAATCATTGGCGAACATCCCCACCTCTGAACTTATAATGGAGGGAAGGTCATTGATGAAGCAGCTGAAGATGGTTGGGCCTAGGACACTATGCTGAGGAATTCCTGCAGAGATGTCCTGGAACTGAGATGATTGACCTCCCACAACCACGACCACCCTTCTATATGTCAAGTATGACTCCAATCACTGGAGCGTTTGCCCCCGATACCCATTAATTCCAGTTTTGCCAGGGGTCCTTGAAGCCACACTCAGTCAAATGCAGCCTTGATATCAAGGGCTGTCACTCTCACCTCACCTTACCTCTGGAATTCAGCTCTTTTGTCCATGTTTGAACCAAGGCTGTACTGAGGTCAGCATCTGAGTGGCCCTGGTGGAACCCAAACTGGGCGTCACTGAGCAGGTTATTTCTGAGCAAGTGCTGCTTGATAGCACTGTTGATGACACCTTCCATCACTTTACGATAATGGAGAGGAGATTGATGGGGCGGTAATTGGCCAGGTTGGATTTATCCTGCTTTTTACGCACAGGACATACTTGGGCAATTTTCCATATTGTCAGGTAGATACCAGTGTTGTAATTGTACTGGAACAGCTTGGCTAAGGGAGCTGCAAGTTCTGGAGTGAAGTCTTCAGTACTATTGCCAGAATGTTGTCAGGCCCTGTAGCCTTTGCAGTATCCAGTGTCTCCAACTATTTCTTGATAGTACATGGGGTCAACTGAATTGGCTGGAGACTGGTATCTGTAATGCTGGGGACTACTGGAGGATGCTGACAATGGATCACCCATTTGGTACTTCAGCCTTATCTTTTGCACTGATGTGCTGGGCTCTTCCACCATTAAGGATGGGGATATTTGTGGAGACGCCTCCTCCAGTGAGTTGTTTAATTGTCCACCACCATTCACAACTGGATGTGGCAGGACTGCAGAGCTTAGATCTGATCCGTTGGTTGTGGGGTTGCTTTGCTCTGCCAATCACTTGCTGCTTTCACTGTTTGGCGAGTCATCCTGTTTGGTGGCTTCACCAGTTTGATACTTCATCTTCAGGTATTCCTGGTGCTGCCCCTGCACTCTTCATTGAACCAGGGTTGATCCCCTGGCTTGATTGTAATGATTGAGTGGATGGTATGCTGGGCCACGAAGTTACAGATTGTGTTTGAGTACAATTCTGCTGCTGTTGATGGCCCACAGCGCCTCATGGATGCCCAGTCTTGACAAAACAAATAAATGCTGTCCTGACCACAATGCATGAATGAATTTCAAAAAATGATCTTCCTTTCCTCAGCACAGATTCATAAGCTATTTTAAAAATATTTAAATTGTTTGCAAAAGCAAGAAAGCTGGAATGTAAGGAGTTACTTTGAATAGTTATGCATAATGAAACTTGAAGGTGTACATGAGACAGCCAACAAATGAGCAAACAACTTTTGTGTTTTATTTCATGAATTGTTTTAGTTCTGTGCGCCAGCTGCTAAACTGCAAATGGAATTAGAGCCTGTAAATGTATTATATTGGGCTGAAGCTTACCAGAAATCGGTTAAGTGTCATTTTTCTTGAGCCTGATGGAGGGCTTTTCATGCTCTTGCCCTAGAGTTGCCTCATTAACCATGTACCATGCCTCCATGGTTCCCCACTCATCCAGGACTCCAACTTGCTGGAAGTACAAGTTCCAGGAATCATGGGTGGGTGCCATGCTTAAATGCCAGCTCTGCACCTGGTCAAATATTGGCAGTCTGGCGTTGTCCTTCACCATGAACATGGCAGGACAGCAACCACAAACCAATTTTCAGGGCACATAGGCGGTACAGCTAACAATCCCCAACACCATGCTAAATGGGACAGACTTCACACAAACTGGCTCTCTTAAGCAAAAATAAAAATATTTATGATGCGTTTGTATCAGTCATCCCAGTCATTTCCAAATAAATTCATTGACACCATTTATTTGAACATAATCAGTGAATTTAACTGAATCAATGTTTGAATATAAAGCTAACACTGAAAAATCTTAACCTTTGCACAAAATGTGTGGCCGTGCAATCTTTTGTAAAAAGGAAACAAATCTTAACTACTTTGGGACATTTTCACAGGAAAAGATCAATCTAGAGTATTCTCTTTAACCCCAGAGTATCATGTGAGCCAGGCAGACCAAGAAAGATAGAGAACTTTTTTCCATAAAAGAACTTTGTGTGGACTTATTGAAGAACTTCTCTAGTTCCCACCGGATACGCTAGTTATGACTTTGTATTCGTTGACAGGTGCAGTGGAAATTCCTTCTTATATTGTTGCTTGTTTTGTGATGGACAGACTGGGAAGAAGGAATACTTTGGCACCATCCCTGTTCCTGACTGGTGTGGCATGTTTTCTCAGCATGGTGATTCCCCAGGTGAGCTTCTAAGATCATTTTTATCCTCAAGATATTCTAGGACTAAAACATGAAACTTAGAAGAACATAGAACATTACGGCGCAGTACAGGCCCTTTGGCCCTTGATGTTGCGCCAACCTGTGAAACCAATCTAAAGCCCATCTAACCTACTCTATTCCATTATCATCCATATGTTTATCCAATGACCATTTAAATGCCCTTATGTTGGTGAGTCTACTACTGTTGCAGGCAGGGCATTCCACGCCCTTACTACTCTGAGTATTTTGACAGAAAGCAACAGTTTGAAGAAGAGAAATTCAACACAGTGTTTCCTTTTAGCTTAAAACTAACATTAGGTCAATTAGATTAAGGTCATAAACCCCCACTAACCAATTTCTCCCATTTACTCACCAGTGTCCAGCTGAATTATTTGGTTCAACTCATCCCTGGAATTGATTCACACCTTCAGTATTTTTTAAGGCTTGCCTTGATACCTGTTCTTGCTTGTTAATATAAACCTTAACCAAAGTCCATCTTCATTTGACTGACAGATGAGGTGTAACAGTGTAACAGGCTTGCTCAGCCTCATTCCTCTCCATGCCTAATGTCTGAACTTATTCTTCTGTCCTTGCAGTTTTCCATGAGCGCAGTGAATCTGACTCCCAATTTTGACATTGGCACAGTGGCTTCTAAACAGAGGATGAGAGTAATTCAAATGACAGTGCACCCTCTGAATCTCTTCCTCATTTGTGAATATTTATCTGACCTTCCGATGTAGCATGGCCAAGATGAGGAAGTTGCTAGAATGGAAAGTAGTTTCAGAGTGAAATGTGTTGGGGAAGTCATACTGAGTAGTTTTTTTTCCCTACTTCTCTAGGACATTAAGGCCCTGTCAATTACTCTGAGCATGATTGGAAAGTTTGCAATAGCTGTGGCATTTGGATTGATATACCTGTACACTGCTGAGCTGTACCCAACTATAATACGGTGAGTGGCGCAACTTGGACTCCAACAGCTTTGGGTTATTTCACAAAACAAATACAGTTCTGTGTAAAAGTTTAATGTGTGAAACTATGCTATTTATCATGCCAAAAGCCATGTTAAAAGTTTTAGACAGAATGCAAACTGTTTCTGGCAGCGATTCAGTCATTGCTTCAGAAATCCAAATTAATAAACTGTGTAATATAAAGATGATGGTTTATTTCTGATGGCTATCTTCCTTTGACAACACAGTCCTTGTATTTTCCCTCATCCCTTCAAAGCTCTATAAAGAGGCATCAATGGTTTGTTTTCTGCTTTGCAAAGGCAGTGGCTTTGGTACTGCTCTGTGGTCCCTTGCCCTATCTTATCCTAGCAGCCAGTATAAAAATAAAACAAACAGCTGCATATGTTGGAGATCTGAAACAAACAAAAACCAAAGTTGCTAGAGAAACTCTGGAAGCACCTGTGAGGAGAAAGCAATATGAACGTTTCATGTGCCAAGTGACCATTCTTCAGAACTGCACAATATAATGTACAACCAAAAATAAGAAATCTAATCAACCTGAAATAGTTTGTGAATTTTATAGCCAGACTCCATTTTATACACAACTCCAGATACATCTCTCTGTTTGTAACTAACGTGTAAAGCAGGGTGTTTAGGTTCCACTGGGACTGCAGAGTGAGTAGGTAAGTAGGCTCAAAAAAGCAGTGCTGGCTGGCAGGAGAGTTTCCCATTGCCAGAAAGTTTCATCAGGTCAGTGGAAGAGACCCAAAAAAATTCAGCAATAATTTCAACTGTCCTGGTCAAGAAGACCAAAGACTGCTTGTAAAGGCTCATTTGGAATTTTAGCGTGAGCTCATAGATGGCAGGTTTACTCAGGAGCAGACTGGTTGCATGGAAGTGATAACACAGTGGGGAAAAAGTCATGATTTTAACCCACCCTGAAATGGAAGTGCTTCCATGAAAGGCAGCATGGGTTAGAGAAGAACTCACCCATTGGCCCACACCTCCATCAGGGAGCACAGGCTATGGAAAGAGTGGCCAAATCAGACTCTGATGCCACCCTACCAACATCATGGGGACAGAGAGGAGAAGGAAGCCTTCCAACCATTCCTGGGAGCCCAGTTAAGCACCAGAAAGGCAACAGCTGGTAATGGGAGCACGACTTTCAGATTTTGTGTCTGCTGAGAATGAGGGGCAATATAATCCACAGGTAAGGCAGACCCCTGTTCATGAGGAGGAGGACAAGAGGCAGGAATGACAATATGGGTTATACCCTCGACATATGAGCTATTGCTAAAGGTGGAGCTAAACTGAGACATCAGAGAACCAGCATTGCAATTCTCCAGACAGGTTACTGAGATTCATGTGCTCATTGAAGAACACCTCACGTACAAACGGGTGAGTTAGGAGCAGAGCCCCTCAAACCTCTCCAAGTTCAAGAACATCATGGTTGATCTGTTTGTGATTCGAATTCCACATTTCCATCTACTCCCAATAACCTTTGATTTCCCAGCCTAACAAAAATCCATCTACTTCCCACCTTAACAATATTCAATAACTCCACTTCCACTTCACTGAGACAGAGTTCAAAGTTACACAACCCACTGAGGGGAAAAAAATTCTCCTCAACACTGTTTGAGAAAGGCAACCCCTGATATTGAAACAGCGCCTCTAGCTCTGGACTTACACTGAAGAGGAAGCATCCTTTCCATGTACACCTTGTCAAGACCATTCAGGATCCATGTATATTTCAATCAAAACAGCCCTCACACTTTTAAATGTCAGTGAAAACAAGCCAAGTTGGTCCAACCTTTTCTTCTAAGGCAAGCCACTTATACCATTCTGTAAGCCTGCTCTGAAACATCTCTAATACCTTCACATCCTCCCTTAATAAGGACACTAAATTGCACACATCTATGGTCTCACCAATGAAGAATAAGTATAACTGAAGCAGAACATCCTCACTTTCCAGTTTCTCTTGGAGTAATAGATAGCATTCCATTAGCTCCCTTGATTGTTTGCTAGATATGCATATTAACATTTTTAGACTAATGTACTAGAACACATTTGTACCTTATGATTCTGCAGGCTTTCGGTGTCTAAACAATATTCTGCTTTATTATTAATCTTACCAAACTGAATAATTTCACATTTTCCCCCATTATTCTCTATCTGAAAAGTTTTTGCTTACTCACTCAACTTTTCTATGTTGGTCTGCAACATCCTGAAGTCCTCTTCATTACATACTTTACTATCTCTGCCAATATAGCTACCATGATTTCATCCCCTTCAACTAAGTCATTGATATAAATTGCAAAACCTGAGGCCACTGCAGGAGTCCACACACTGCGAAATCAGTAAAAGATTTACTTATGCATATTCTCTATTTTTTACCAGCCAGCTAAATGTCTATCCATAGTAATATGCTACACCTACAGGAGGTGCATTTACTTTGCACAGCAACTTTTTGTGTAGCACTTTGTCAAATACCATATGGAAATCCATTGATAGCAGGCTCTCCTTTGTCCACAGTTTATGTTAGCCCTTCAAAGAGCTTCAATAAATTGATTAAATGCGATGGTCCTTTCACAAAAGCTTTCATGTTGATTCACCACCTTGAATTTTTCGAAGTGTCTAAGTGTGATCTTTCCATGATTGATTCTAACACCTTCCGCACAAGAGGAATCTGTTGTTACGTCTAATTTCAGAGTATATATGAACATACAAATTAGGTAGAATAGGCCACTCTGCCCTTCAAGTCTTCTCCTATATTCAACTGGATCATGGCTGATCTTAAAGCACCAAATTCCTACCAGTCTCCATTTATCTTTCATTCCCTTGCCCATGAATATATACCTCTGCCTTAAAAGTGTTCAAGGATTTTGCTCCCATCACCTTTTGAAAAGAAAGTTGCAAAGAAGTGAACATTCTCTTCACCTCTGTCTCATGAGTGAGGATCAGGTTAAAGGCATTGCCGGTTTTCATTCTGTCATGAAAGGGCAGCCTATGGTCCTCTGGAATTAGGGTAACGTGCAGATTTTATATCAAAAAGGAGTGAATTATGATTTAGTTACAGCTTTTTTGCTGAAGATCTGTCCACATGGATAAACGAAATGGGTGAACAGTGCCAGTCCAGAGGCCTGGCGATCACACATTCAAGTAGAGACCACAATAATGGCATGCCATGCCCAATTCTGAGGAGTTCTTCCAATTTCACAACTGGAAGATATAACAGATCCCATAGATAACCGGCTAAAACAACCAAGCCAAATTTGGCATGCGCTCCCAAAAATTCTGTCCAACTGCCGCCATCGAAGCTGTGTGAGCTCCAAATGTTATGTTCAATAATTCTATGTTTAATAAGAATTAAAGTTAAAAAATCTTTGTTTCAGTTCGTTGGCTGTTGGTACTGGAAGTATGATGGCTCGGGTTGGAAGTACAGTGGCACCTTTTTGTGTTCTCCTCTCATCACTGTGGATCTTTCTACCACAGGTAATGAAATTCCTAATTAAAGGTTAGCTCACGTACAGTGGATTAGAGTCATAGAGTCATACAGCGCAGAAACAAACCGTTAGGTCCAGCCCATCCTTGCTAACCAGATATCCTAAACTGACCTAATTTCATTTGGCCCATATCCCTCTAAAAACTTCCTATTCATGCACCCATCCAGATGCCTTTTAAATACACGAATTGTACCAGCCTCCACCGCTTCTTATTCCACAGTTTGCATGAGAAAATTACCCCTCAGTCATTTCAAAACCTTTCCCCTCTCACCACAAACCTATGCTGTCTAGTTTTGGACTCCCCTACCCTTGGAAAAAGATTTTAGATTAGATTAGATTCTCTACAGTGTGGAAACAGACCTTTCGGCCCAACAAGTCCACACTGCCCTTTGCAGCATCCCACCCAAACCCATCGCCCTATAACCCACACACTCCTGAACATACGGGCAATTTAGCACGGCCAATCCACCTAGCCTGCACATCTTTGGACTGTCAGAGGAAACCGGAGCACCCGGAGGAAACCCACGCAGACACGGGGAGAATGTGCAGGTCCATGCCCTCACGATTTTATAAGCCTCTAAAGGGTCACCCCTCAGCATCCAATGCTCCAGGGGGGAAAAAATCCAGCCTATTCCTATAACTTAAACCGTCCAGCCCTGGCCATCCTTGTGAATCTTTTTGGCACCCTCTCAAGTTTAACAACGCCTTTCTTATAGAAGGGTGACCGGAATTGTACACAGTATCTACGAGTGGCCTCACCAATATCCTGTACAGCCACAACATGACGTCCCACATCCTGTACTCAATATTCTGAACAATGAAGGCAAGCATGCCAAACGCCTTCGTCATCACTCTACCTGCGACTCCTTGTTTAAAGAATTATACACCTGTACCCCTAGGTTCCTTTGTTTGGCAACTCTCCCTACGGTCCTACCATTAACTGTTTAAGTTCTGCCCTGGTTTGCCTTGCCACAATGCAACACCTCACATTTATCTAAATTAAACTTCACCTGCCACTCCTCAGCCCATTGGCCCATCTGATCAAGGTCCCGTTGTGCTCTGAAATAATCTTCACTGCCCAGTACGCCACCATTTTGATGTCACCTGCAAACTGGACTGTCCTGTCCATTTGAATAGAAATGATTTGAATTAATATATTTAAACACATGCTGTCTGAATTTGTGCTTACAAAGCCAAATATCCTATTGCTATACCAAGGTGTAGAGCTGGATGAACACAGCAGGCAAGGCAGCATGAGAGGAGCAGGAAAGCTGATGTTTCGGGATGGACTCTTCTTCAGAAATGAGGGAGGGGAAGGGTATTCTAGAATAAATAGAGAGGGGGAGGCAGATGGAAGCTGGATAAAGGAGCCGATAGGTGGAGAGGAGACGGACAGGTCAAGGAGGCAGGGACAGAGCCAGTAAAGGTGAGTGTAGGATGGGGAGTTAGAATGGGGGTGGGACAGTCAAGGAAGACGGATGGGTCAAAGAGGCTGGGATGAGACTGGTAGGTAGGAGGTGTGGTTGGGGGTTGAGGTGGGTGGAGTGGATAGGTGGGAGAAAGGACAGACAGGTTAGGAAAGGACCTGTCCATCTTTTCTCCCACCTATCCACTCCTCCCACCACACTGACCAACCCTCAGCCCCACCTCCTACCTACCAGCCTCATCCTAGACTTCCCTTGACTGACCAACCCCCATCCTAACCCCCCATCCTACACTCACCTTTATTGGCTCCGTCCTTGCCTCCTTGACCTATCCATCTCTCCACCTATCTGCTCCTTTATCCGCCTTCCATCCACCTCCCCCTCTCTCTCTATTTATTTCAGAATCCCCTCCTCCTCCCCCATTTCTGAAGAAGGGTCCAGACCTGAAATGTCAGCTTCCCTGCTCATCTGATGCGGCTTGGCCTGCTGTGTTCATCCAGCTCTACACCTTGGTATCTCAGATAATCCAGCATCGGCAGTTTCTACTATCTCTCTCTATCCTATTGCCTTGTTTCTTTCACTTTGAGAAAATAAAAATCAAAATCTTTTGGGGCAGGGAAGAATTGAACTTGGACCTTCAGGCTCAGAGTCACTACCTTTGTGCCATATGAACCCTTTTTATTATTTTTTAAGCCAACATTTTCCATTGCTATTTCCTACATAATTATAATAAAACTTCCCATATAAAACCATGGTGCCATTTAAGTGTATTCTGTGCAAGTTTTGAATAAGCTTGGACGATATTTTGAGACAGGGATTTTGTTTTGTGCGATTATCTTCAGAGGTGAAAGTAGGTTCACTGTTTCTCCTTCTGTCTAATTAAGTAAGTCAGAGAGAGTCTGTCACAGTGCAATTGCTCTCGGTTAATTGGAAAGAATCACTGTAGAGTGCTGATTGGACTTCTAGTGTTTCATAGTTTGTTCATAATGCTGTAGAATATTAACTTGCAGTGCTGCTAGCCTGTGGACCTTTTCCGAATTGAGCTGGTATTTTTAATGTCTCAACATTTTTTAAAAATGATAAACATAAGACAATAATCGCAAGTACAATGGTAGTATCCTTAATATTTCAGATACGTAATAAATTTAACAGGAAACATTTGACCAGTGCTGATATCTTATTTCTCCTTTTGTCATAGCTGATTGTTGGAATCATGTCCTTTCTGACTGGCTTGTTAACATTGTTACTACCGGAAACTCTCGGGAGACCCCTAGCCCAGACCTTTGAGGAAGCTGCAAAATTGCAAAAGAAAACAAAGCAAGACAAAACCAAAGACGGCTCATCATATGGACGAGATGGCAATGCTGCTGTGGGAAGGATCGAGAAACGAGACTATATCATCGATGGTGTGGAGAAATCAAAGGAAGAGCAGAGTCTGATTGAACATTTAACACGGTTATAAAGCTCATTTATTGATCACCAAGTCTTGAAATAGACACGTATTGTAGTACTGATTAGTATTAATACCTTCAATCTGTGAACTAACAAAAGTACACAAGTAGTTTGACATCTATTACAAACAAACATTATATATATATAAAGTACAATCCAACATTATTTTTAGTAGTATTTCCCTACTATAGTTAAGTGGTCAAGAAGTATTCCTATTAGACAGCAAAAGAACAACTTATTAATTATAGTGCATGCTGATTTACATATATGAGAATTTAACTGCAAAATGAATATTGACTGATAACAGTCTAACTCGTAGCCTACAGTAGGCTGCATTTTATATTCTTATCAACTGTCTCTTCTGAAAAACTCTTTAATTTTGATCCACTAGGACTTCAAAAGGAATTGCTGACAGGTAATTGCTTGAAATTTTCTATAACATTAATTAGAACTGAATGATGAAAAATGTGCTGTTTTAGGGTTGTGATTTGCAAGAAGTTAAGACTAACTTTATTCCATTAGTTTCACCAACCATGATTATAAAACAGCTTGTCTTGACTCGTGCTGACCAAAAAAAAGTTTTTATTTTAAGAGTTAATTCAGTGAATGTCACCATATCAGCTACAACCTGTAGAGGACAGGACTCTAGTGACCTTAACATTTGGATGTGATCCTCACATAAGATCTAGAGTTTTAACTGCTACCTAAAATTAACAGATATCCAACAAGGTCTTTTATATTTTTATTGCCCGTGGTGTCATGTTTTGTTCAGACTGACATTTTCATCAAAACTGAAACATGTATATCAGAGTCAAAGGATCCTCTGCCTTGATTGGTTGAATGGCTTCCTTCTGTACCACATGTTTTCCCCATTTTCTGGTCATCTGGTTCATACACGAACTCCAGGCAAATGTTCTCCTTTAATATTATAGACCGTATGGCCACCCCATGATTATCTTTCTAATCGACCTTCCTTCCCCATGTGCTAGAGAACATGAATTGAGAGAAGCAAACAGAATTGAAACTATACTATACTCATTAATGAGAGATCATACAATTATTTTTAATGCTTTACCAACCAAATTTGTGCCAGCAACAAAAATAGAAAACTGTAGCAACAACAGTAATACGACAGGATTCAAATAACCTTTAGGAATCTGACCTTAAAGCATTTTAAAATATTATTTTGTTTTTATTTCTGCTTTTAATATTCTTAGGCCCTCTGTAGTCATAAAGGCAAGAGATTACAGACTGTATGCTTGCAGGATTATGACATAGCAAATTGTTAGTAGGCCAGTAAAGGTAAACGTTGACTTGTGAAACCGTAATAATGCAAACATATTAACAATTAATTACTATAAAGAGTGAAAGTCATATTCATACATGACATTTACTCAGGTAATGGGCACCAGTGAATCTCATGACACCCATGCCTTGCTGGTAAGTTTCCCAAGCATAATGTTGTTCAACTGGCTACAAAACCAAATGTAGAACTGCAGGGACTTGTTTGGGGCAGCCGCTAGGAAGAATCATTTATTTGTTAGATCTAGAACACCAGTCTTGTTAGTTTTGTACTGTGGTTTGGCCAGGAATCCTGCTTAAAGTACCAAATGATGCAACTAAAATTCAAGAGCTTCTAATGTGACTCTGACTGTTCATTCATCCTTAATGTTGAAGTTGAAAGATTTTGAGACAATATTGAGAGTCTTGCTTGGTAAATGGTCCCCAGACCTACAGCACTACATACTTGAAGCCAGGGCTGTATTGCATAATAGCTTGAGAACAAGTCAATGCAGTGTTATACATTGAGAAGAGGGGTGATGATAGGAATGATTTGAATTATACAATGCCACCTTGCTTATAAAGTTGCTCATAGCGATGCTATTTCATTGTTCAAACCTCAAGGTACTCATGGTTCACAAACAAACTGTAGACAGCACTTCAACATTTGTCCATTGCTTTCTCAATTTAAGATAGAAATCATGGTGTCTGATTATTTAAATGGATTTGTCTGAGGCTGGCAAGTAAATAGAAGAGTACTCAATTTAAGATAGAAATCATGGTGCCCGATTATTTAAATGGATTTGTCTGAGGCTGGCAAGTAAATAGAAGAGTACCAGTATACTGGTTTCTGGGCTAGTGCTGATTTGAACTGATGACATTGCTGTCCTCTTAGGAGATAGAAGGTGCATATAAACAAGGAACAAGAGTTGAGTTGATCATTCAGCCCTTTGAGCCTGCTGTACCATTCATAGAGTCATACAGCATGAAACAGATCCTTTTGTCCAACCAGTCCATGTCGAATATAATCCCAAACTAAACTAGTCCTACCTATCTCCTCCTGGCCCATACCCCTCCAAACCTTTCCTATTCATGTATCTATCCAGATGTTTTTTAAATGTCATAATTGTTCCCACATCCACTACTTCCTCAGGAAGTTCATTCCACAAGCGAACCACCCTCTGCGTAAAAGATTTGCCCCTTATGTCTTTTCTAAATCTCCCTCCTCTCACATTAAATACGTGCCCCCTAGTCTTGAAATCCCCCATCCTAAGGAAAAGACAGCTACCATCAACTCTGTCTGTACCTTTCATTATTTTATAAACTTCTATCAGGTCGCCTCTCAACCTCCTATGCCCCAGTGGGAAAAAGTCCCAGCCTATTCAGCCTTTCTTTCGAACTGAAATCTTCCATACCTGGCAACATACTGGTAAATCTCTTCTGAATCCTCTTCAGCTTGATAATATCCTTCCTCCAACTGAGTGACCAGAACTGGACACAGCATTCCAGAAGAGACCCACCAATGTCCTGTACATGACTTCCCATTACCTCAACATGACTTCCCAACTCTATTTAATTAGTTGATGGCTGATATGATTTTAACCTCAACACTACCATCCTGATTCACAATTCCATGGTTCACAGTTCAAAAGGTGCAGCTTGCTGAGAAAGTTCTGCTAATGACAAGGCTTTAATTAGTTCGGTAATGTTTATTATCACCAAGCAATAGAACACACTATGAGTAAAAGTGGAACACTATTAATTCTTCAGATTTGGTCATTGGGTGGCTTATTGATTGGAAGCAAACAAATAGAGATTTGAACTTTGTTATACTTCACTGTTTCTCATTGTAAAAGAGTGCTGACACCACAAACACAAATATTTCAGAAAGGGGAAGAAAATGTGGACTCTATCAGTAATTAGGTTCCAACATCTGTAGAAAAATGTGGGCCTTTGAGGGCTGTTCACAGAAAATGGGACGTAGGTTCAGTTTTCTTTTTTAAGACAAATCTATTGTTTAAAGTGGAATACTCAGCAAGTGCAAACCAAAATGAGGTTAACTGAAAGATGTTTTAATCAATCTATTGTATTTTTTTTTTGAAGAACTGTTTTCATTCTGGTTAGCATCTGCCTTATTATGTTTCTAATGCTCAACGAAAAGCTGGTCTTTGTGGCACTTCTCAGCAACACATCAATGCTGTTGTATCCTTTTCCTATTCCAAAACACCAAAAACAACAAATCTAAGCAGGCATCTTTTCTACCAAAGTGCTTTAAAGGAATTTTTGGAACATATCACAATTAAAAGATTTGTTTATTTATATTTTAAAATATCATTTGATGTATTGTTATTCTAGGTGAAGCCAATTTTGAACACTGTTACTTCCTCTAGTGAATTTGGTAATCATCACTAAGTTCCCTTTAGGTCAGATGGAGTGATAAGCTGAGCTGAACGCACAAAATCCCTTCTTCTGTCATGTACTATATGCTACTGGGTCAATAGAAAGATTTGAGAGGGATAGGAATGCACAGATAGAATCTATAAAGTAGACTCTATCCCTCTGAACAATGGCTTTGAACAGATACTCCACTTAGCAAATTTCTTCCAATTTGAAACAGAGAACTTTATAAAATACATCAAAGCCAAATTTATAGGGGGCTACTCATGGGCAGCAAACGTGCCTATTTGCTTCCAGTGATTGGTCCCCAATTGATGAGCAAATCACTAAATCACCTAAATTGCCCCTGCATCTTGGCAAGCATCCGATAAAGCTGCAACCTCAAAATAGCTCCAGACTCTGCTGCCAGAACAGATGGATAGCTGGCACACGCTGTCAATAGACCACTCAAAAGTTAAAACCAGTCTCACTGACATTTATACTTAAAGCAACTGGTTGTGATTTATTCTTAAAGGCCAATTTAAACATTATGCTGAAGACCGAAGTACAAAGTGTCCTGGACAAACTGATCTGCAGGAAGTTCAAGGCAGCTAGTCTCTTTTACCAAAGTTTTTCATGCATTAAGTACATTCAAATTCAAATGTGCAGCTAGCAGAAATGAGGATTTCAGGCAGTACTTGATTTGACAACAGTGTCCTGATTGAAAATTAATGGTGCTTTGATTTGAGAACAAATCTGGATGTTGCTGAAATATTTCAAGTAGGTCCAATTTCTCTATTCAAGTAGACCTTATGTGGGGAAAGAGGATACAGAGGATATTTTAGATTCATTTTGTTCAGTAAAGTGATTAGTCCAGCAACTTATGTTAAATAAAACAAAACAAAAAACATTCAGAAAATTAAGAAATTAGTTTTTCTTAAAATAAAATATGATTTAGAATATACAAAAAGCTACAGTTAGGAAAGCAAATAAAATAATTGATCCCTAAAATTCATCATTTTGAAAAATACAAAATTCATAGTTTTAAGTGTTTCTAACTTTGAGAATGCTAAATGGAGTTTCTAATTCAAGATGGATTTAACACAAGTATTATGGAAAAGGCATGCACAAATTTCCAATTCGGTATTTCTATGCTACCCTCATGCTGATCATGTGGTCAATATATAAGTGTACAAAAACATGATGAAGTTAAAAGTGCAAGGAGTAATTGAGGTACCTCAGATTGTTTTCTTTCGCAGTTCCCAGACTGAACCCTTGTCTAAAGTAGAGCGCATTTGAAAACTTATAGTCAATATCTAAGACACTATGAGAAACCAAAAGTGAAGGCAGGAGAGAAACATTCCTGGTTCAAAGTATTCTCTTGTTAAACTGAACTGCTAAACTCACTTTCACTTTGATGCTGTACTGACCCTGTAAGGATTAATTGCAGTCATCTACTGAATGTTAACCTTGTTACCACCACAGACACAAACTTAAATCAGAACAAAAATACACTCTGGGTAGTGTAAACTTAAAATGTGAACAACATTCAAACACAGAAATATTTTCACAGAACAACGTCTGTATTAATGGCACTGGTTGTAACTTTTCAGACTACTGAAAAGAGGAAGTGAGATTGCAAACTTTACCTCACTACATTTATGTAATTGAATTAAAATTAGGTTTAAATGTATTCGTAATATGAACCAAATCAAAGACTTTGGCAGGTCTGAAGAAGGGTCACCGCACCAAAAAGTTAACTGATTTCTCTCCACAGATGCTGCCAGACCTGCTGAGATTTTCCAGTGATTTGTTTTTATTGTTTCAGATTTCCAGCGTAAGCTGTTCTTTTGTTTTATTTTGTCAAATATATGTACACCTATGCTGTAGATGTTTAGGCAAGTTATTTGTGGTTGTTTGAAATTAAATTGTGTATGTGATTAGAGAATCTGTATTCAAGTCACTGTACTAAATGTCCATTATTTATTCTGTACCCAAAAACTGTATTGGACCACAAATCTACAAACCTGATGCTGTTAACGTAACTCAAGTTGTGTGTGTGCATACTAGTTCTGCTAATGCTTACCCAATGCAGTTCATTTATTTGTGCTTTGCCTAATATTTTCTTTTCAGTTGAGTAATGTGGATAACCATGGACTTTAAGCAGACGGTTAAATAGAAGTGCATTAGCACTGTTTAATTTCACTGATGTGAGCATTGATGTCATTATGGAAGACGTTGTTGATAGTCAATCCTGGCAACCTTGGGGAAACAATGCAACAGGCAAATCATTGCTGTGATAGTTTAGATGTAGTGGTGTAATATTTTCCTGACTGCTTTGAGTAAGCTTTTTCTGCTTTGAGTGACAGGGAACTCTTGCTAATTTTAAAAATGGTAAACTCAAAAATGGTACAGCTCTGTGGAATGACCCAAACCACAGGCTAACTGCTGGGATGACATCACTACTGGAATGCAGAGCAAGTCAGACAAACAGTGGCATGTCCTTGAGTGGGAGGAAATTGAGCAGGTCTCCAGAATAATTTCAAAAACAGGCTGGGATGATGTGCCATCTAATGTTCTTTCATGCTTCCTGGGCTGATGGACCTAACTACCAATCTGTTAGAGATTGAATACATAGTATGTTGTGGCACGCTCTGGTATGGTATGTTGGTGCAGCTAGTACCATTGGCATTTACTCAAAAATAACTTCAGTGTACCATTTTTAACATATGTTTGGAGTTCTGTTTAAGAATAAAAGTGATTAATTTGTGAGTTTCGAAGTATTTATTTCGGTTATCACTTTCCAGGTTTTATAGCCGTCGAGTTCAGTGTTAGCCCATAAAACAATA
Source organism: Stegostoma tigrinum (assembly GCF_030684315.1). NCBI lineage: Eukaryota > Metazoa > Chordata > Chondrichthyes > Orectolobiformes > Stegostomatidae > Stegostoma > Stegostoma tigrinum. Next base: position 24,892,738 of record NC_081357.1, read on the forward strand.
CAGTGCCCCAGGTATTAAGTTTGGGTACAACCTTCATGAACTAAGATGTCCATTTTAGAATTCTGTGAACCTTCCTTTGTTTTTCCATTACTATACTTGATATGGACTTTTTCTAATAAATTTTAGTGAAAGGTCTGTTGAATGTACAGAATTAGTGTTTTTCACCTGGAATCACAATTCATACTGCTCCGTAGACCCGATGAGCAAACGTTAACCTGCAATACACTTGTTGGATGATTTTACAAGAAACATTTCAATGTTGCTAATTTTTTTTAACTTCCACATGAATGTAGGAACTGCAACAATCAAGGGGGGAAGAAAACTACTAAGACCCTGGATATTTTTCAACCTGCTAGTTAGCTATCCTCCCTTCAAACCAAGGTAGAACATTGTAATCATCAATTGTAATGATTGAACCTGTGCTCCATTGTAATTGAAACTTCAACCCTCGGAAAAAGTCTCTGACTGTCCACCTTATCGATGCCTCTCAATTTTGTAGACCTCTATCAGATCTCCTCTCAGCCACTGCCTTTCCAGTGAAAACAATCCTAGCCTTTTTAACCTTTCTTCATAGCCAGTGCTCTACTCCATTAATAAAATATCCACTGTTGAACAGAAACTGTTAAAAAGGATTATGTTTTTAATCAGTTTCTATTTAGCAAAATGAAGTGTTTACTTTCAGCCTCCAGTGTCTGGAGAGGAATTTTGGTGCAATGTTTAAAAACTTTCGGGGACTTTAGATGGCTTCTGTCATCATGTACGCACATTTGGCTCAGTTTACAATTCTGCCGGGTTTAGTTCAGACAGACCTGTGCTATCTTCAAGGGTGGGGCTGCGCACACACACACACACACACCCCTCCAGCACATCTGAAATGTATGCACCTCCATCAAGGAAATAGGGGTAGGCTATTCAGCCCATCACTCAATGCAATCACAACCAATCATCCATTTCAATGTCTTTTCTCCCCCCCTACATTTTCCCTTTACATCATTGATATTTAGGAACCTGACAGTTTCTACTTTAAGGATACGCGATGACTGAGCTCCATAGCCCTTTTGGGTAGAAAATTCCAAATCTTCAGTAAAATAACTCTCCTCATCTTGTTCCTAAGTGGCATTCCCCTTTTTGTGAAATCGTGGCCTTTTGTTTGTACACTCGCCAACCAGGGACACAAAAGAACAAAGAGAAGTGCAGCACAGGAATGGGCCCTTTGGTCCTCCAAGCCTGTGCCGATCATCATGCCCCAACTAAACCTTCTGATTTTATCCCTCTATTCTGTCCCTATTCATGTAACCATCCAGATGCCCCTTAAATGTCACCAACACACCTGCTTCCACCACCTCCTCCGGTAGTGCATTCCAGGTTCCTACCACTGTGAAAAACTTCACTTGCACATCTCCCTTAAACTTTCCCCTCTCTCACCTTGAACCTGACCCCTGTTGTAATTGTAACTTCAACCCTGGGAAAAAGCCTCTGACTGTCCAGCCTATCGATGCATCTCAATTTTGTAGACCTCTATCAGGTCTCATCTGATTCACTGTCTTTCCAGTGAAAACAATCCTGGTCTTTTTAACCTTTCTTCATAGCCAGTGCCCTCAAGACTGGGCAACATCCTGGTGAACTTTTTCTGCACTCTGTCCAAAGCTTCCACATCCTTCTGGTTATGTGGTGACCATAACTGTACATTATACTCCAAATGCGGCCTGGCAAGGGTTTTATATAGCTGCAACATTTGTGCCAATTCTTGTACTCCATGCCCTGGCTGATGAAAGCAAACATGCCAATTGCCTTCTTAATCACTTTGGCCACCTGTGTTGCCACTTTTAGGGAACTGGGGCCTGGACCAGAAATATCTTACCTGCTTCTACCCTGTGAGTCTTCTGTAAGTTTCAGTGAGATTTCCTCTCATCCTTTGAAATTCTCAAGAATACAGTTGCAGTTCCCTTGATCTCTCAGCATATGGCAATCCTACTATCTCAGGATCAAGTCAGGTGAATCTTCATCGTGCTCCCTCTATGGTAAAAAATCAAAACTACACATGGTACTTCAGGTGTGGTCTAATCCAGGTTCTGGACAATTGAAGGAAGACTTCATTCCTCCTGTAGAATCATACAGGACAGAAACAAGCCCTACAGCCCAACATGTCCATGCTGACCAGGTTTTCAAAACTGAACTAGTCCTCTTGCAATTAAGGCCAACACTTCATTGGCTTTCCTAATTATTTTCCTGGATGTCAGCTTTCAATGACTAATTGACAGGACATCCATGTCCCTTTATACATTACGCATTCTAATTTCTTAGTGTTTAAGAAACATCCTGCACATTTGTTCCTCTACCAAAATGGATAACCTTACAGTCTCTCAAGTTACACTGCATATGCCATGTTCTTGCTGATACACTATGTCTGAGCATATCCTCTTGAAGTTGCTTTGCATCTTCCTCACAGTACCCATCTTGGTTTTCGACTGTGCTCTTGGAATATATTGCGTTTGATTCCCATGCATCAATCATTGATAGATATTTTGAACAATTTGGACTAAAATATCGATTCTAGTGATACCCCACTATCCTAATGCAAGAATGACCCGTTTATTCCTAATGTCTGTTTTCTGCCTGTTAGCTAATCCTTAAACCATGACAATACATTACCTCATAACTTGTGTGCTTTAATTTTGGAACAAGTCCCCGTTATCAATAATGTTGGTAACATTCTCAGAAAAAAGTCCTGCAGTTTCATTATTTTCACTTCACAAACCCACACTGATTATGGTCAGTCAGATTGTTAATATCCAAGTGTCCATTTATTACATCCTTTATAATTGGCTGTCACAGTTCTTCTACAGCTGATATAAAGCTGTCTCTTGCTCCCCATTTTCTCACACCATCCCTTCTAAATTAATGGGATGACATTTGCTACCTTCCAATCTGCAGAAATCATTCCAAAATCTTGAACATTTTGGAGATGATCATCAATGTATTCACTATCTCTGGGGATATATCTGGGATATAGACTGTCAGATCCTGAGGACTTATCGGTCTTCAATGCCATAGAGTCATACAGCATGGAAACAGACCCTTCAGTCCAACAAGTCCTTGCCATCATAATCCCAAACTCAACTAGTCCAACCTGCCTGCACATATCTCCAACAAAACTTTCTTCCTTAAACTCATTTTCTTCAATTCCTCATTCTTCCTAGTCCCTTGGATCTCCAATTCAGCGAGATTTCTTGCAGACAGACACAAAGTAATCTTTTTGTATCCCACATTATAAATTCTTCTGTCTGTCTTTAATGAACCCACATTCATGTTTGCCAAATAATACCATCGTATCCATTCATGTAAGCTTTTAAGGCCCATTTTTATATTTCCTGCTATTGAAGAATTATTTGCGTTAAAATTTGTCCAGATTAAAATCTGCTTAAAAATAATATGTATATACAAAATTGATTTTACAATTAATGTATCAGTTTTCATTACTGAGTGGCCAATGACTCACAAAATATGTCCTTTACATTCAAACTAAGGAATTTTTTTTGGCAATGTAGCCTGTTATTGCATAAGCAAATATAGCAGCTAATTTATCCAGCAGTAAGATGCCAAAATCAGCATGTGAGATAGATGACAAATTTTATGTGGTATTGGTTGAGGGAGCAATATCAATCACTATATCAGAAGAATTTCTGTCTCTTTGAATTATGCCATTTGATCATGTTGATCTGGACAGTTCTGAGGAAGGGTCACCAGACCCGAAACGTTAACTCTGTTTATCCCTTCACAGATGCTGCCAGACCTGCTGAGCTTTTCCAGCAAATCCTTGATTTCTGAAGAACAGTCCCGACCCGAAACGTCAAGCTTTCCTGCTCCTCGGATGCTGCTTGGCCCGCTATGTTCATCCAGCTTCACACTGTGTTATCTCAGATTCTCCAGCAACTTTGTTTTTGTTCCTGTGTTTGAGGCTGATAGGACTCAGTTTAATATCTCGCACGAAATGCAGCAACTCCCACCCCACGCAGTTTGAGAAAAAGATTTGTGGGAAGTTAGGTTATTTGTTGAGTACTCACTTTCCCAATCTCCCTGCAGTATTGCAGGCTGTAATTCTGGCTCATGGCTTTTGGGAGGAAGGTGAGGCACACGTAAGTATTAAACTGAGCATGATGGTATCTATTGGAACCTGAACCCCAATTGCAGGAGTCATCCGTGGGCCATACATTGGAAGGCAGATAGTGATGAGAAGAGAATCAGGAAGGTACTTATTGTGGGGACCAGGAGAGCTCATCTGGCATTTGACTTGGACAGGAACTTTGAGGTGATGATAATCCCATATACCTGCTGTCCTTGGACGTGATGTTTTGATGAAGAAATCTTTACAAATCTTGTAGATGGCACACATTACGATAGAGAATGGGCTTTTGTGTGAGTGTGGAGTCCGGCTTTTCATAAACAAAAACAATTTTGTTGCCTTAATAAGAATGGAAAATGCTGACAACAGCAGATTGGTACCATGCGAGAGAAAAAAGAGTTTAATGTTTTGCAACTTCCTTTGTGTTATTAAGTTTCTGGCCTACATTTTTCGCTCATGAGTCAGAGAGCAAAGATGGAGCAGAAGTACAGTTCACTGCAACCATAACCCAGGAAAACATGCCATAGGTTTCAATGGATGTTGTACCCACTGCCTTGGAATGAGCCTGAAGGTAGTCACAGGGTGTCAGTGTGTTGATGGATTGTGGGCTATGTCCCACCATCATTTTGCTGAGACTGTTTTGCAGTTGTGAAGAAAATAGCCTTCAAGACCCCACATTCGGTGCCCCATCCATACCACTTCATGGTCTCTGTCCATGACCCACTTCCCTCATGTCTCTGTACCAACCTATCACCTTCTATCCACGCACTCCCTGATACCAACCTATGCCTCCCACTCAGTATTCCCTCTAAGCTGCAGGTTCTGTTTGCCAATGTGTTGCCATCCAGTTTTGCAAGTTGCTGCTGTACACAAATCTTGGAAGTCTGCCTCATGCCAACTGACCTAATTAATCTTGAACAGATCCTCCAGGAGCCATGCTAAGATTAAATGAAGTTCTCAAATGTCTATTATGAATTCACATTTTCAAAACAAAACTTCTTCAATAAAGTATGCCATTTTACGATTAATTTCCTTAATTCCTTATAAAAACAAGCTTTCGTATTCCTAGTCCTATTTCAAAGAATTTTGAACAGTTCAAACTATTAGTGGGTATGTGGTGATGTATTGAAATGTCTCTGGACTGGTCATGCCAAATTAACGCTCACAGGATTTAGGATAAAATCCCACAATGACAGCTGGTACAAAGTAAATTAATAAATATTGAATACAACACTGGTGCCGGTAATGGTGCCAAGAGACCACCATTGATTGTTGTAAAAACAAATCTACTTTACTAATGTCCTTTAGGGAAAGCAATCTGTTTTTAACTGATCTGCCTTTGAGTGACTTCAGATCCATAGCAATGTGGCTTATTCTTAATTTCCCCTGGTAAAAGCTTTTCAATGCCAGGTAGGAATGGGCAATCACTGAAGGTCTTGTCATTGATGCCTACATCTCCTTAAAGACTAATAATTGACACAAACTGTGAACTGACAGGCAGACAGCTGTGAGAATGCTATCTTGTGAAATCTCATACAGTGCTAACCCTGTAACAATGATCATTAGGTTTATCTGAACAGACAAGAGTAAAATAGCAGGATTGCTTGGTTTTTTAAAAAAAACACTGCCCAGAAGGACAAAGGCAATAAATACCTGGTAGTACCAGCAGTGAGTTCCCACACAAGCCTCACACCATTCTGACTCGGAACCATTCTTTATATCTCTACCACATGGACTGCAGTAGTTCATCACCATTTTTTCAAGGGCAATTAGGAATGGAAAGTAAATCCTAACCTAGCCAGCAAAACCAAGGTAGCATGATTTCAGTTTGAATATAAAAAAAACTATGCTGTGAGTTTTATTGCCATAGGTTGGGATTAGAGAGTGAGGACAATTCCTGGACCAACAAACCTGGCCTGGGAAAAGCTGGCCTCAGCACCCTAGCACTCTGCAGCTGGTGAAAACAGAATAAAGTTAGCAACAAGCCTCCACTCCTTGCATCCCTCACCCCTATGCCAACTTATGCCCCTCGCCTACCCCATCTTACCTCACATCCTCTGTGCCAACCTCTGCTCCCACCTCACCTTCTGCACTTACTCTGTCCATGTCAATTTGACCAATACCCTCCAAGGGAGGTCCTAGGGCCTGTGCTGAGATTAAATAAACTTCTGAAGCATTAAAATTCATGTTTTCAGAACAACACAAATTGATGAAAACCCCTTTTATTATATTTAAATTCCTTTAATCACATTAAAACAAGAATATGTATTCATAGCTACTCTACAAAGGCTTTCAGCAGCTTCCAATAGCTTTATCCAAATTTTCTGAACAATCCCTGCCCTTATCAATCCAAAAGGCCGCTTGCCCTCCTTCCCAACAGGGCACCTGACGTTCCCGAAGAGGATGCCAAACCCCTCCAAAGAACCCTTGGAAGTTTAGACCTTACTCTACCAAGTCTAACATGAATGAACCGTGTCCTGGACACCCAGTTAGCAAACCCACAGACCTGACTGAAGATTTCTGCACTTTCACTTGTGCAGTTGCCTTTGTGAATCACAGATGTGCTAATTACAATGCACCTTCATTCTTCCAACCCCCTTTTCAAAATGGCAGGGTTAAGGGATGGCACTTGTAGACTGCTGCCTCTGGGGCTATTTATTTTGCTACAATGGGAAGCCTGTCCATTGGTGCAACTCTCTTCTGTTTGCAACAAATCTGAACCAAAGCACTGCAATGATTCCTTCCAAAACACAATTACTTCTGCCAAGTTAAAATTTATCTCACTGCTTTGGTAAGCGTACTCTTAAATTCAGGTGATTTAAATGAATTAATGAATTTTGTGATGCAGACTCAGATGATTTCCTTTCTTCCTCTTCATTCTAAACAAGTCATAGAGTAATACAGCATGGAAACAGGCCCTTCAGCCCAAACTGGCCCATGCTGACCATGGTGCCCAGTCAGCTAGTTTCAATTGCCTGCATTTAAACCATATCCCTCTAAACACTTCTCATCCATGTACCTATGCAAATGTTTTTTAAACATTGCTATTGTACCTGCCTCAACCATTTGTTCTGGCAGCCCATTCCACCTATGCACCACTCTCTGCATGAAGATGTTGCCCCTCAGGTCTTTCTTAAATATTTCCCCTCTCACTATAAAGCTATCCCCTCTTTTTCTCAATTCCCCATCGCTGGGAAAACGACCATATGCATTCAGCCTATCTCATAATTTTATACACCTCAATAAGGTCACCTCATTCTCCTACTTTCCAAGGAATAAGGTCCTATCCTGGCCAACCTCTCCCTATAACTCAGGCCTACTAGTCCTGGCAACATCCCCATAAATCTTTGCACACTTTCCAGTTTAACTATGTCTTTCTTATAACAGGGTGATCAAAACTGTACACAGTACTCCAAGTGCGGCCTCAGCAACCACTTATACAACTGTAACATAATGTCCCAACTCCTATACTCAATGCTTCAACCGATGAAGGCCAGTATGCTGAATGCCTTCTTCACCACCCTATCCGCCTGTGATGCCGCCTTCAACAAATTTTGTACTGGTACTCCTATGTCCCTCTGTTCCACAACTCTCCTCAGGACCACACCATTTACTGTATAAGTCCTAACCTGGTTTGACTTTCCAAAGTGCAACACCTTACATTTATCTGTATTGAACTACATTTGCCAATCCTCAGCCCACTTCCCCATTTGCTGAAGATCCCTCTGTAATTTATGATAACCTTCTCCGCTTTCGACAATACTTCCTAATTTTGTATCATCTGCAAACTTACTAATCATGCCTTGTATATTCACATCCAAATCATTTATGTAAATAACAAATAACAAGAGCACCAGCACTGACCCCTATGGCACACCACTAATCACAGGCGTCCAGTCCGAGAAACAACTTTCAACTATCTTTCGATTCCTCCCACTTCCTACAGACAAAGGGGGTGGCCATGGGCACCCGCATGGGCCCCAGCTATGCCTGCCTCTTTGTAGGTTACGTGGAACAGTCCCTCTTCCGCACCTACACAGGCCCCAAACCCCACCTCTTCCTCTGTTACATTGATGACTGTATCGGCGCCGCCTCTTGCTCCCCAGAGGAGCTCGAACAGTTCATCCAGTTCACCAACACCTTCCACCCCAACCTTCAGTTCACCTGGGCCATCTCCAGCACATCCCTCACCTTCCTGGACCTCTCAGTCTCCATCTCAGGCAACCAGCTTGTAACTGATGTCCATTTCAAGCCCACAGACTCCCACAGCTACCTAGAATACACCTCCTCCCACCCACCCTCCTGCAAAACTTCCATCCCCTATTCCCAATTCCTCCGCCTCCGCCGCATCTGCTCCCACGATGAGGCATTCCACTCCCGCACATCCCAGATGTCCAAGTTCTTCAAGGACCGCAACTTTCCCCCCACAGTGGTCGGGAACGCCCTTGACCGCATCTCCCGCATTTCCCACAACACATCCCTCACACCCCGCCCCCGCCACAACCGCCCAACGAGGATCCCCCTCGTTCTCACACACCACCCCACCAACCTCCGGATACAACGCATCATCCTCCGACACTTCTGCCTTCTACAATCCAACCCCACCACCCAAGACATTTTTCCATCCCCACCCTTGTCTGCTTTCTGGAGAGACCACTCTCTCCGTGACTCCCTTGTTCACTCCACACTGCCCTCCAACCCCACCACGCCCGGCACCTTCCCCTGCAACCGCAGGAAATGCTACACTTGCCCCCACCCCACCTCCCTCACCCCTATCCCAGGCCCCAAGATGACTTGCCATATTATGCAGAGGTTCACCTGCACATCTGCTAATGTGGTATACTGTATCCATTGTACCCGGTGTGGCTTCCTCTACACTGGGGAAACCAAGCGGAGGCTTGGGGACCACTTTGCAGAACACCTCCGCTCTGTTTGCAATAAACAACTGCACCTCCCAGTCGCGAACCATTTCCACTCCCCCCCCCATTCTTTAGATGACATGTCCATCATGGGCCTCCTGCAGTGCCACAATGATGCTACCCGAAGGTTGCAGGAACAGCAACTCATATTCCACTTGGGAACCCTGCATCCCCATGGTATCAATGTGGACTTCACCAGCTTCAAAATCTCCCCTTCCCCCACCGCATCCCAAAACCAGACCAGTTTGTCCCCTCCCCCCACTGCACCACACAACCAGCCCAGCTCTTCCCCTCCACCCACTGCATCCCAAAACCAGTCCAGCCTGTCTCTGCCTCCCTAACCTGTTCTTCCTCTCACCCATCCCTTCCTCCCATCCTAAGCCGCACCTCCATCTCCTACCTACTAACCTCATCCCACCTCCTTGATCTGTCCATCTTCCCTGGACTGACCTATCCCCTCCCTACCTCCCCACCTATACTCTCCTCTCCACCTATCTTCTTTTCTCTCCATCTTCGGTCTGCCTCCCCCTCTCTCCCTATTTATTCCAGAACCTTCACCCCGTCCCCCTCTCTGATGAAGGGTCTCGGCCCGAAACGTCAGCTTTTGTGCTCCTGAGATGCGGCTGGGCCTGCTGTGTTCATCCAGCCTCACATTTTATTATCTTGGATTCTCCAGCATCTGCAGTTCCCATTATCACTTCAACTATCACCCTCTGCTTCCTACCATTGAGCCAATTTTGAATCCAATTAGCTGGCTCTCCCTGGATCCCATATGATCTAACCTTCATGACTAGCCTGCCGTGCAGCACCTTGTCAAAGGCCTTACTAAAGCCCAGATAGACAGCATCCACTGCCCTATCCTCATCCATCCTCCTGATCACCTCTTCAAAAAATTCGAAAAGATTTGGACACAAAGTGCTCACTGGCTGACATTTCGCTTGCTTGCCTGGTCTCATTTCCTAAGGGGAGGTCCAGTGCTGCACCCTCCCGCGTATGGCCCTCTACCTATTGATTTAGGAAACTTTCTTGGACACATTTGACAAATTCCACCCTGTCCAGGCCTTTTACACACTGGTTGGCCCAGTTAACACAGGGAAAAATCAAAATCTCTAACCAAGATTACTTTATTATTCCTACAGGTATCTGCAATCTGTCTACACATTTTCTCCTCCATTACCCGCTGGCTGTTTGGGGGCCTATAATACAGTCCCACAGAGTGACTATCCCCTTCTTGTTTCTAAATTCTAACCATATGGCCTCATTTGATAACCTGTTTAGAATATCTTCTCCAAGTATTGTTGTTATGTCATTCCTTATCAAAAGGGCAACTCCCCCTCCTCGCTTACTTGTACTCCTGCCACATCTGTAGCTTCTGTATCCTAGAAGCTGAGCTGCCCTTCCCTCAGCAATGTTTCTGTTATAGTCAGGCTATAGTCTAATATAGTCTGTTATTACCAGTCAGGCCTCATGCATTGAAATAAGTGCACTTTAAACCAGAACTCTCTTCCCTCCCTTTACTGTGCCCCTCGCTATCCTGAATAGTAAACTTTCTCTCGATGAGTAATGTATTTTCCTCTGATTTCTTGATGGCCCCTTTCTTGTGCAGAGTCCCCCTGCCAAACTAGTTTAAACTCTCACGGGTAACACTAGCAAAATCTCCCCACAAGGCTATTGGATTCTCTCTGGTTCAGGAGCAATCTATCCCTCTTGTACAGGTCACCTTTACCCCAGAGGAGATCCCAATTATCCATATCAATATGATCTGATTACCCACCTATCAGATGAACCCACGGTGTTCTAGTGGACCAATATACTAATGTATACTTTGGTGAATACAATGGGGATTCTATATCATCATTACTTTGTCCATCCTCAGGATGTGGGTATAACAAAGTAGCAAGATGTTGACGTGGGAGTGGAGTGGGATGGTGGCCTGTTCTGACCCAAATGATACCCCCACCCTAACCCCTCCACTTCAGGCTCCGCTTTCTCCAGCCCCAGGAATGCCATGGAAACTAGATGAGTTGCATTAACTCTCCCCTGTTTTTATCCCTCTCTACTCCTGGTAAGCATTGATCAAAGTGAAAATGCATTTAACCCATTAAAATCACTTCTGCCACAAACACAGAACAACTTTACCAACATAAAGCAATATCCCAAACCCCTGAGAGGTGTTCCTCCCAGCCTCAAAGACCAATGATGACAAATGCCTACAGAAATGCTCCCACCCACTAACAGGACCAGGTAGCCTGTGGCAATATCTAAGATTACTGCCTGTATATTTGACCCTGACCAGTTACATTCCACAGATGACATTCCCACACTCAAACTATCATATTCTACAGAGTACTTTGTGTGTAACATATCCTTGTGACCTTTTGAAAAGTTCTCAACTCAAAGTTCAGGATAATCTATATTTCTTATGAAATCACATCACTACACTAGGGATTAAGTAATGCCTACTAACCTGTGGTCTCAATGCTGGTTAGTTTTATGTGTCAGCACCTCGATCATTTCGACTTAGGGTAGAACACTCCAAAAGAAAACACCCAGAACAAAACTTCAACATGTCCACATTGGAACAACACACCCAAAAGTTAAAATAGTTCCCTTTTTCCCTCCGGTTTTACTGCCATTTGGTTTTAGTAGTAGATAAGCTGGTGCTAAGGGTAGCATTTATTGCCTTTTCCTAATTGCCCTCAGGGTGCTATGGGTCTGGAGTCACATGTGGGCCAGACCACTGAAAGATAGCAGATTGCTTTCCCTAAAGGACATTGGTGAACCCGGTGGGATTTTACAAAAATTAGTGACAGCTACAAAGGGAGAAGACAGAGGAGAAACCACAATCCACATCTAGTCGGCAGGACTTGGAGGCCATTCTCATGAATGGGAGTAACTAAGTGTTCTAAAAGCTACCTTGCTGATGAAGAAGGTTTACTGGACACCAAATGTCGGACTCTGTTTTCTGCTCACAGGTGCTGCCAGAGCTGCTGAGTCTTCTCCAGCACTTTCTGTTTTGTTTGTGTCAGCAATTTACTGGTTTTGTTCAGAGCAATGAAAGTTATGGGGAAATCTGAAAAAAAAATTCCTACTTTAACTAAACCAGTCATGAAAGAAAGGTCTCCATTAGCTGATGGTATAAGGGCTGGGAAACACAAACGTAAGGGTCAGAGTGGGTGGGGGTGATGGTGACTGGAGGAAGTGAGCAGCAATAACATGAAACCTGCTGGTTATAAGGGCATGGAGTAGAGACAATCATTGATATCGAAAGCAAATCGAGTAGGACATTTATAAACAATAAACTTAAGAATTTCATGGAAGGAGCAGACTGACCTAATTGCTCTATAGACAGTTGTTGTAGACTGGTTCCACTGTGTCACTATGCCTCAGATGAAATGTACAAGCTGTGTAGGCCCAGTAAAGCGAATGTGTGCAAAACTTGTGAATCATTTTAGGGAAGGTCTGTGTCAGCAGAAGGATTTTTTTTATGAGAACTGGGTGACACAGATGCTTTTATGATTTGATTTAATATTGTCACATGTACCTGGGTCCAGTGAAAACTATTGTTTTAGGTGCAGTACAAGCAGTTCATACAAAGATCATAGAGTGATAGAGAATGGAGCGAGGAATACAAAGTTACAGTTGCAAAGGTGCACAAAAAGCACAATTGACATTAGGTTTGAAATTTGAGAGGCCCATTCTGAAGTTTAATAACAGTGGAGAAGAAACTGTTCTTCAACCTGTTGCATCTCACTCTCTCATCCCTGGATTGGAAGACATCCGCACCTGTTTCTGATCACTTTTTCCCTGATAACACGGTGATGTGTCAGTATGATGGAAATCACTCGCAGTCCCTCACTTTGAGGATGCTGTCTATTCACTGTTGTCAATTTCTGCCATAGGGTTTCATGGAAACAAACAGGCCAACACTCAACCTGCAGACAGTTCAGCCTATGCTGGAGGGTATCCCAGGAAGTACTGGGACCTGCAAAGCAGGATTTATTTCTTTCACTGTCTGTTGCCCATGACCTCATCATTGGGGCTTAAAGTATGATGCAGCTAGATGAAGACGTTGTTGCCATTGGAAATGATCAGAAGCAGCCTGATCCCCATCATTAATGTAAATGTTGTCAAGGAGAACTCCACCATGACTTTAAAGTATTTTCTTTGCCCTCCTTGAAACATTGGCCATTTGAGAGTCAAATAGAGGAAATTAGTCTTTTTTCCCCTCATTCATGGGATGTTGGCATCACTTATTAGAACAGCATTTATTGCCCATCCCTAATTTCATTTCTGAGGGTGGTTGTGAGCTGCTTTCTTGAACTGCTGCAGTTCCTGTGGAGTAAGGTCACCACAATGTGGCAAGGAAGGGAGTTCCAGGATGTTGACCCAGAGACACTGAAGGGATGATCAGGATGATGAGTGGCTAGGAGGGGAATTTGTAGGTGGCTGTGTTCCCGTATATTTGTTGTCCTTCTAGATTCATACAGTAAGTAAGATGCTCTTTGGTAAATGGTAGAAGTGGAAGATTTGGAAGGTGCTGTTTAAGGAGCTTTGCATTACAGTGGTGCATCTTATAAATAATACATACTGATATAGTTGAGTGTTGCTGGTGGAGGGAATGGATGGTTGTGGATGTCGTGCCAATCAAGAGGACCACTTTGTCCTGGATGGTGTCAAGCTTCTTGAGTGTTGTTAGAGCTGTGTCCATCCAGGCAATTTGGAAGTACTCCATCTCCCTCCGAACTTGTGCCTTTGTAGATAGTGGACAGGTTTTGGGGAGGCAGGAAATGAGTTACTTAGCATAGAATTCCTAGCTTCTGACCTGTTTTTTGCAGCCATGGTAATTACATGAATAGTCCAGTTCAGATTATGGTCAATGGTAATCTCCAGGATGTTGCTAGTGGAAGATTCTGTGATGGTAACACAATTGAATATCAAGGTACCATGGTTATATTCTGTCCTCTTGGAGAATGTCAATGCTTGGCATTTATGTGGCACTTTTCCATCCAAGTTCACATCTTATTGCATTTGAACATGAGCTGCTTCAGCATTTGAGGAGTTGTGCACATCTGACCTTATGACGTAGGGAAATAGGACAGTAGGACACTAGGGCCCAGGACACTACCCTGAGAAATTCCAGCAGAGATGTCCTGGAGCAGAGATGACTGACCTCCAACAACTACAACTTCCTATGTGTCAAATATGACTCCAATCACCAAAGAGTTTGCCCCTGATACCCATTGGTTGCAATTTTATGAGGAATCCTAATGTGACATTTGGTAAAATGCAATCTTGATGCAAAGGGCAGTCACTCCCCCCTCACCACTAGAGTTCAGCTCTTTTACATATGATTAGAACAAAGTTGGAATGAGAGCATTAGGCTGGGGGAATCCAAACTGAGCTACAGTGAGCATGTCACAAATAGCACTGTCAATTAGCTCTTCCATTGTGTGCCAGTGATCAGGAGTAATACTCATGTAATAGCAACTGTTAGTTTTAATGAAGAATAGTACTTCTGAACAGGGCATGGTTGTGATCTGCATAACCCCAGGGCAGCATTTACCTTGCGTTGTTACTTGAACTGAAAGCATTGTCAAAAGAAGGGATTGAATTTATGTAACATCTTTCATATCTACCCAAAGTGCTTTCCAGCCAATGCAGTAATTTTGAAGTGGAGCGATTTTTGTCGGTACAAAATGCAACAACCAATTTTGAGTGCAGCAAACTCCCCCAAACAGCAATGTAATAATGATCTCGTTATCTGTTTTTGAGAGTGATGTGGATTGAGGGGTTATTATGGGCCGTATCAATGTTGGTCATTCCTCTGCTCTTCCTTCATGTAGTCTCATAAGCCTTGTCCCCCTTGCTCTAGCAGGGAGCTGGGCCCCACTTTACCATCGCATCCAAAAGACAGCGCCGCTGGCATGCTGTCAGCTTCGAATGGAAATCACCACAGGCTCATACCAGCTGTAAAGGGTTTGTGACTCAGACCAGAATGATACCATTTGAGCTACAACCGACACCTAGTAACTTGCAATTGATTAAGTGCCACTTTACAGGATCCTTCTGCTGATCGAGATCAAAATAGCTTTAGTTTTATTACTCTCCGGTTGATTTGTCCAGTGTTATAAAAGTGACACACTAGTAAACAGGTTTAAATCTCCAAATTCCTACTTGACACAGAAAACCAATTGGGTACTGTGGAATATACCGTGCGCATATCTGTGATTTATTGGTTGGAAGGTGAAGTGCTGAAATGTTACATATGCAGCTTGTGGGCTGGGAATAAGGCCCAATTTTCAGGGCATGTCCCTGGAGTTAGAAGAGGAATGGATCAGAATGGTTGCACATTTTCAGAAACATTTTGTGTACGTTGACAGTAAACTGTGTCTCATAGTTGTTAAAAAAAAGCAGATTTAAATTGTTACCATAGTAAATACAGATGCAAGAGGGGAGAACACAACAGTTGCAATTCCTAATGAGGTAAATATGAGATGTGGTTTCTAAAATAGAATTTAGCCCTTCTGCCAAGTAGACTCATGTCTGGAGAGAAAGAAGCCAAGAAGCACTGTGATTTAAAAGAGGTAAAACATCTAAAATCTAAATGTCCAGGAAAAGACAAGATTAATTCATCTATCAAATTTCAAATCACTGGAGGTGAAGGATCAAGAAATATCCAAGCGAAGAGTAACTACATATCATAATTAGTACAAGCTTGAACCCAAATTAAGTAAAGAAGGCTATGGAATAGATTTTAAGAAATTATCACAATTGAAAAGTCAGGTGTAGGAGACCATTTGGACGGTTTTGTTTACCTGTCTCTAAAAATGTGATAGACTGCAAGAGTTGGCCTCTCTAACCTAACCCAGAAAATAACCAGTGGCCTCAACCACTCTGTACAAGAAGAATCCAGGGCTTGTCTTTTCTTTTAACAGCGGGTTGAGTTTAACTGGGAATAACTGTAAATCTCAACTCCCAGCGGGGTCTCTTGATTCCGTGCTCAGGCAATGAACACTCGGAGTCGGTCTGGCTGTTTAAGACTTTACTCTTTATTTATTCAATCGGCCGGGTGCTGATCATCCGGAAAACACAG
Organism: Stegostoma tigrinum; assembly: GCF_030684315.1. Taxonomy (NCBI): domain Eukaryota; kingdom Metazoa; phylum Chordata; class Chondrichthyes; order Orectolobiformes; family Stegostomatidae; genus Stegostoma; species Stegostoma tigrinum. The sequence goes on from NC_081357.1 coordinate 24,908,876, forward strand.
AAGTTGAGCACTTCCGTATTCCTTGGAGGGGCTGCACATACAACTTAATACAAAGACATTTTAATACTTTTCTTAAAGCAGGGTGTGTGGCGTGATCGCATAGTGTATTCAAACATTACCAATCAATGCATGATATTGCTTCATTGACAGTTACATAATCCATTAGTATTAACTGGTAAATGACTTAGGTCACAATGTTTAGGTTACTTTTTGTCTCGCCATATAGCGCCATAACATTTGCTTCTGAAGGTCAGCTAGAATAGTTAGTACTGCATTATCTTATCATTACTGCGTTATTTATGTAGCTCTAGCAAAACTCAGAGTTCCCAGGCTAGAAGCCATTTTGTTGCTAACTTGCACCAGAAGCCATCTTGTGCCTGAATTCAAGTTTCAGATTCTCATAACATTCCAGATTATTTTGCATATTTCCGGATATGGCACAAAGCCTGCTCGAAACCTGGATGATAACACAAGATTGTTGGTATATTAAGAAGGGGCAGGGGTGTTTGGGAACTGTAACCATTACATAAGACCATAAGATGTAGGAGCAATAGTAGGCCATACAGCCCACTGGGTCCACTCCACTATTCAATGAGATCATGGCTGTTCTAATAATCCTCAACTCTACTTTCCTGCCTTTTCTTCATAACCCTTAAATGCCTTACTAATTAAAAATCTACCTCAGCCTTAATATAGTTACGTACCCAGTCTTGACAGTCCTCTGCAGTAAAGAATTCCACAGATAAATGATCCTCTGAGAAGAAATATCTCCAAATCTCTGTCTTAAATGTGTGAACCCATTATTCTGAGATTAGGTACTCTGATCTTAGATTCTTCCACAAGGGAAAAGGACTTTTCTGCATCCGCTGTGTCAAATCCCTTAAGAATCTTACAAGTTTCAATAGGGTCACCTCTCATTCTTCTAGCTTCCAATGAGTACAGGCCTAACCTACTCAACCTCTCCTCCAGAAAATTCCTCCATATCTAGGATCTGCTTTGTGAACCTTCTCCAAGCTGCCTCCAATGCCAGTAATCCTTAGGTAAGGTGATCAAACCTGTTCACAGTATTCCAGCTGTGGTCTGACTAATCCTTTGTATAATTTTAGAAAAACCTCCCTATTTTTATTCTCTATTCCCTTTGAAATAAAGGCCAGCCTTCCATTTGCCTTCCCTGTTACGGGCTGGTCTTGGAATGCAAGCTTTTTGGGATTCATGCATGTGGATTCCCAAAACTTCTGCAGCCTTTTTCCATTTATATAAAATTCAGTTCCTCTATTCGTCCTGCCAAACTGCATAATCTCATATTTGCACACATTTTATTCCATCTTCCGCACTTTTGCCCATTCCTGTCTATTGCCCACTACAGACTAATTGTGCCATCCTCAACACTTGCATTCTCATCTTTTTTTTATCCTCTGCAAACATGGCTACAGTCAATTCGCTTCCATCATCCCAATCCAACATTACTCCCCTCATGCATTCCACTGCTGCTCTTCTTCAGTCAAACTGTATCCACCTCAATAAAGTTTAGTCTAAAATATGAGTTTGGGGCAGCATGGTGGCTCAGTGGTTAGCACTGCAGCCTCACAGCACCAGGGACCCGGGTTCGATTCCAGCGTAGGGCAACTGTCTGTGTGGAGTTTGTAGATTCTCCCTGTGTCTGTGTGGGTTTCCTCCAGGTGGTCTGGTTTCCTCCCATAGTCCAAAGATGCGCAGGCTAGATGGATTGGCCATGCTAAATTGCCTGTAGTGTTCAGGGGTGTGTGGGTTATAGGGGGATGGGTCTGGGTGGGATGCTTCAAGGGGCAGTGTGGACTTGCTGGGCCAAAGGGCCTGTTTCCACACTGTAGGGAATCTAATCTAATCAGAGTTATTGAATATTCTTAGGATAGAGTTAAATAGATTCTTGACTAACAAGGGAGTCAGCCTTAAACTTGTGAAACACTGTATAAGACTATTCTAGCATCAAATTAATCAGTTCTAGCATTCTAGAACAATGAACACATATCCCGTCAGGTATTTGATCATGTGACTGGAGTACATTTACATGTCAGGAGGATAACAAGGCAGCAAATAGAACACCATTAACATATTACTGCCTCTCTGTACCGTACCAGAGTCTTGAACTTTGGTTCTAATGGGCGGACTAGCATGCCTAACATGCTGACTGTTTCTTGCTGTTTTGTCGCACAAGAATATTCAAGATGAGTCATGCCCTCTGGAAAGCCAATGAGGAAAGTTGATCCTACTAAGTTTACTTTAGCATGAGAAAACTGTTACCTCCCTGTTCCAAATTTGAAGAAATTTTATGAATAAATAAAAAAGAAAATTCTTCAAGACCTTGTATTATTTTCTCCAAGTTTTCTTTCTTCTAGCACTGAAACACTCAAGCTTTTGTGCCAGATGCCCACATAAATACAAATGCTCAATTAGTCACCTTCTGGGTGTTTCCTTAGGAGCATTGTAGCCACAATGCCAACCTTAACCCCAACCCTAATCCACAGTATAACTTATAATAGTACCACAGGTGTGAAGGCTTGCCAAGTTTACTATTAAATGTAGCCACCAATATGCCAATGGTTTTGGCTAAGCTCAGCATTTCCTTTGTCTGGGTAGGCTATTGGAAATGTTTTATCCAGGGTCTGAATTAGCAGAAAGGAAGGTGCAAATGGGAACTAGCTCCACTATTGCTGTATATTATATAGTGGTCACATCAACTGAAAGAGGTGACTTACACCAGCCTTCACCACCTCACAGGCACACTGCAGTGCGGAATTACCATGGAGAAGACCAACAGCCTTGACCCTGCTACCTAACTTCAGGAGTGACATTATAACAGGAGTCTATATGCTCGCAAACACATGCCTGCATCTTGGGTTTCCCTTCCCTGGCACCTCTTTGTAGAGCCAACATTGTCCCAGAGAGCCATCAAACTGCACTATCATTAGAGAGAGACGATTGGCAGTGAGTTTGACCTGAGGGCCACCACACCTCAGGCAAAGAGGGAGGTTGAGTAGCTGGGAATTTCAAGGGCAACATCAACTAATACAGGATTGAACCCGCAGTGTTGGTGTCACTCTGTATTACGGATCAGTTGTCCAGCCAACTGAGCTAACCAATCACCTCATGTCTCTGTAATGATAGAGCCACCCTCTGCTCCTTTGGGACGAGGGTAATTTGACCTTGATCTCTTTCTGCCCTCTCACTTCACCATGGAAATAAAAGCAGCTAAAGAGTCATAATGTCTCCTGAGATTTCCCAAAATCTTTTGAAATTCCCAACACAGAAGACCATTCCCCTTTGCTGAGCTTGGCTTCCCATCGAAGATGCTGTGTCTGAAGTTCAGAACCAACTAAGGATCAATTTTGGTGAATTTCATGGATGGCTTTTCTCCATGCAGCCCGGTGAGATTTCTCAGGCTATCTCCTCAAACCTGCCTCATGGCCTGTGCACTCCACTCATTACATTGTCCCATTTGCCACAGGCAGATGTACCTGCCACTGTGGGGTTCCTCCTGGTAGTTTGACACCAACGTCATCTTTAAAGCCCATCTGTACACTAAGGCTCAGTCCAGAGCTGCCCTGTGCTGTTCACATGAACCTCCCAGACATGTAGAGCAGAGGGAAATTGGTGCCCACTTTTCTGACAGGTATCTGGAGGTACTGCTGGACAAGGTGGTGCAGAGGATGCTCATCCTTTTCCTTTTGAACCAGCAGAGAGGACTCCGCAAGACCCTGCCATCCTGGTCCCAGGTCAGTGCTGCTTTCACACTCCAGAGAAGTGCCCAGCAGTGTAAGGACAAGGTCATTGACCTTCCCCACTCTGCCTTGAGTCAGTGCTGCTATCTTCTCTCTGCTGCCTCATGCTCACTCTATCTATGCTGTAGCAAACACCTCCCACCAAGGGTCACACTCTAGTGCTCTCACTGTGAACGCAACTCGCTCCTACCCACCCAATCTCTGCACACCATTAACCCTGCGTGCCTTCTGCAGTGCCCAGTCACTCACTTGCGGGCACCTGTGCCAGACACTTCTATATTACTCAATTCCTCCTTTGTTCCATTCCAGGAGAAAAATTGGGCAGAAAGATCCCGGAGGTGTGGCTGGGTCCTTATGTCCTTAATGCCAATGAAGATGCTCTCTGACTGTTGTTGGACTGATATCAGGGGCTGTATTGTGGCAGAACTCCTGACTGAGGGTGACCCTCTTGACTTGATTGAGGATGATCCCCTTAGACTTTGGGACATGGCTGTTTGGCTGATGTGCACACACAGTGTTTGCTGTGTACACTGCTGGCAAATGCTGTCGATGGGAGATTGATGTAATACCCAACGGCAGGTAAATAAACCATGAAAGAAATCTCGTGTTGTAGAACTTTACAGTGTCATTCTAGGCAGAGAGCTCTCACATTTACATTCCCCGACTGCATGTGACTCTAGTTCCCTTTACTGTTGATTATCAACCATCCTTAGTGCGACTGCACTGTCAACATCCTAATAATGAGAAAACAGAAAGTTAAAAAAAATGGTTAAAAATCTTACATCTCCTCAGGCACTCCACTGTCCCCCTCTGTGCCTCAATGGAAATGTTTTGTTGCTAATCACTTGAAATGTTTTACTAGCCTCAAGGGGCTAAATAAATGCAAACTATTGTGGTTGTTGTCATCCTATCAACATGTTCTATTCTGATTTTCATTACCAGATTTATAGCCAAGGCTACTGACAGAAATTTGCCATTTTTCAACTGTCTAGTGCCACCAGTTTCACAATTCCCAACTCCTCCCACTATCTGTTGTAGAGAGCCTCTTAATCTTCAAGCTTCTGAACTTCTGCTAAGATTCTCCACTTTTCTGGATGACAATGAATAACGCCGTATTATAGTAAAAAGAAGACCAATTTAATGGGGACATGTTCCTCCACAATAAGTTCAATGGGGTCTGTAATACCAAAGAGATAGTGCTGAGGCAGCGTCAGCCTCATTGCTACAAACAAGAATTGCTACCTCCCTAACCCCTCTGCACCTCTTACAGAGTCTTCCCAACCCTCTCCTTCCTTGCCTGCTGCTTGTGTGGGGGTGACAGGAAGGCTGGGCAAGTCATGAAGTCACACAGCATGGAAACAGACTGTTTGGCCCAACCCATCCATGCCGAACAGGTTTCCTAAAGTGAACCAGTCCCCTATAGCCTGCATGTGGCCCACACCCCTCTAAAACCTTCCTATCCACGTGCCTATCCAAATGTCTTTACTAGCCACCTCCACCACTTCCTCTGTCCCTGGAACACTTCAGTTCCAGCTGCAAAACTGAGCTTTTCCTTTCACTGTCACTGATGGGAAAGCCTCAGGGGCCATCATGCAACGGTTTCAAGGTACAATGCGGGAAGGGGAGCAGGACCGGGTGGATAGTGAGGGGGCGGCTGAAAGAGGAATATTACTCTGCAGACCCTTCCATTCACCCCTTAAAACAAACTTAACATCTATCTGCATGTTCTGATTCAATCATCCAACTTTAAAAAAAATATATTTTCTTTGATTTTGTTGAAAACTGAAACAGCATTATTGGGCAACAGAACAATCTAAACTGTGAAAAGTTAATATTTTGCCCACAACTTTTAGACTGTTGATAGCACTGGAATGTCCTGGGTAATGGATTACACAGAAAGCTCAAAGTCAGCAAGAATAGTCAACTCAGCCTGCCGGCCAGTAGCAAGTCAGCATGTGGTAATGTTGCCTAAGAAAATAAATCCACTGTTTCAAAGTTCCTGGACAGGGCCTTGAACCGACAATCTACTAGCTCAGTGACAAGAGAGCTCCTGCTAAACCATTATAACTGAATCACAAACAAATCAAAGCCCTTAGGCCCATTATGTCTATATCAGCCTGTTAAACGAGCATCACAAATCACTGCCAAACTCCTGATTTATTTTCCTCTACACCCTTCCACATTATTTTTATCCAACAAATAAACCAATCCCTTCTGGAATACCTCAATTGAAAAGGAGCACGGAATATTGATGCTTCAATGGGTAGCATGGTGGCTCAGTGATTAGCACTGCTTCTCTCACATCACCAGAGACTGGGCTCGATTCCACCCTCAGGCGACTGTCTGTGCGTAGTTTGCACATTCTCCCCATGTCTGCGTGTGTTTCCTCCGGGAGCTCCGGTTTCCTCCCATGGTCCAAAGATGTGTGGGTTAGCCATGGGAAACGTAACAGAATGAAGTGGTTCTGGGTAGGATGTTCTTTGGAGGATTCATGTAGAGTCAAATCGGCTGAATGGCCTGCTTCCACACTGTAAGGATTCTATGAAAACAATGTAATCCCAAACTTCACATTGTGTTTAGGTATCACAGTTAGTGGGCAGTATACAATTGAGAAGGGTACATAAAGCGAAAGGTGGGGTCCCAGTTTTAATACAGGAAGTGCAAAAGAAAAGTTCACTTTTCCCAGCAATTATTCTAATCAAGAAAATCCAGGAAGGTCTGATAATGGGAGAGCAGACAATAGCTCCTCAATATCCTAAGGACCAGCAATATCCCTCAGGTAGTTTCCCATCGGAATCAATTGTTAGAAGTAGGGGACAGGAAGTGGGGCAAAATCCCGTAAAGCTGGGTGCTATCTCTCAATAGCAGGCTGTTGGAGTTTTAAATGCATTCACAAAACATTTGCACAAGTAAATCTGCATTACTGCAACAATATATGTAACAAGACGGATTGCAGATTCAGTTCAATTGAGAAAGATGAAGCACCACAGTTGAATAATGGAAACACAGTACAGCCCAAAAAGCAATTGATGCAAATAAAATTCACATGTGGCCTTTATGCAGAAGTGTTGATCTTTTGAAGGAAATTGCACGTAGAAACTGCAATGAAAAAGGCAGATGAGATTCTGAGGAAAATCCATGTATCGGAGTCTGACTGCACTTGAATACTACACCGGGTCTTGCACAATCCATTACAGACTGGGCATTAGCTCGATATAGAGTAGAAAAACAATTACCTTGAACTACCATCAAACCTGAGCAGTTTACTTGCAAAGAAAGGCATGAAAATGACTCCACATGAAACAGAGAAAGTTAAAAGTTTAACAGATTTGTAGAAAATTATTAATGGTTTAGAGGCTGTTATGTTGCTTCTATGGCTTTGAGGGTTTTTAATTTGCTTTGCTAATGGATAATAATGGGATAATGTCTTAAGATTATATTGGGCTTTCAGAATTTGAAATGTGTGCTGTCAAATTAAACAAATAGCCCTTCGATTCTCTGAGCAAGCTGCTGTTTTGTCACTGGTGACCAAGAGTGGGTGTCGGAGGCCACGGCCTTAAATTCCAAACTCTTTTCACTAAAGAATACTGTGAGCTACTTGTGAGGGAAATGCTTCTTCAGAGGTTTAACATCAGACGATGTGAGAATTTCACCTCTCATGTCAAGTTGTAAAATCCAAAAGGGCTGAATAAATTGAGCAAATCACCTTACTTCTTCCACTTCATGGTCCAGATGTAGGCTGTTGTCTTCCTGTGGTCTGTGTCCAACTGGAACACCAAACACAAGAGGTTTATACCAAAGACAGAGATCATGACTTGTTCACTGCTTGTTAACTACATCCTAGATTCACCGTACTCTCTGAAGTGCTAGGGTTAAATGAACTAGTGAACCATCTCATTAGTTAATCTGAGAATGCTGAAGCCTAATTGTTTGACTGTTTACTTGTTAGCAATGACATAAACTACCATTAAAATCTGGGCTGTATTATTTAAAGATCCAAACTAGTGTTTCTATATGGACAGCACTGTATGTAGTCTTATTTTTTATTTCCCATATAGACTTGGGTTTGACATTATCAAGGAATGATGGCACATTTTCAAAAATGACGAAAGAAACATATAAAATAATCAGAGGGTTTGATAGGATGGATAGGGAGAGCCTTTTTCCTAGGATGGTGACGGCAAGCACGAGGGGGCGTAGCTTTAAATTGAGGGGTGAAAGATATAGGACAGATGTCAGAGGTGGTTTCTTTACTCAGAGAGTAGTAAGGGAATGGAACGCTTTGCCTTCAACGGTAGTAGATTCGCCAACTTTAGGCACATTTAAGTCGTCATTGGATAAGCATATGGACATACATGGAATAGTGTAGGTTAGATGGGCTTGAGATCGGTATGACGGGTCGGCACAACATCGAGGGCCGAAGGGCCTGTACTGTGCTGTAATGTTCTATGTTCTATGTTCTATGTTCCATAATAGAAGAATATGTGGATCAAGTTAAAAGAAGTGTAGAAGGAGGGGCATGTGGAACTCAAACACTTCCACGGATAACTTAGGCCATATGGGCCTGTTTCTGTGCTATATTTCTTTCACAGAACTCAGTAGCAGTTAACATGTGGTAGAAGTTATTGATGACTGAAACTTGCCACTTACATGTAGGAAGTTAAGAACGGCACTGGATGTGGTGCTGCACATAACCATTTTACTGCTGATAGCAAAGTGAGCAAGGGAAAGGAGGGCAGTTTAGTTCAATAACAAATTATGGATTACTTCATAACTTCGTAGAATTGTAGGGTTTTCCAGGACCAAAAGAAGGACCCTTTAGCCCGTCAAGCATGTGCCAGTCATCAAGCACCTATATAATCTAGTCTCATTTTCCTGCAGATGGCACATAGTGTCTATTATATTTTAAATGATCATCCAAAAATTTCTTAAGTGTTGTGATGGCTCCTGCCTCTACTTGTGGTTCAGGCAGTGAGTTACCATTGGCCACATTCCTCTGGGGGGGAAAACATTCTTCCACAAATCCCCTCTAAGCCTCCTTCCCCCAACTTTAAATTCACCAACACCCACCTCACTCACACACCAATTATTGACCCTTCAACTGAGGCAAAGAGTTTCTCTCTACCCATGTTACCTATGCCCCTCATAACTTTGTACAACTCAATCAGGTCCTATTTCCCAAATGTTCATGGTGCATTTCCTTTTGCGCCCACAATAGCTGTTTCCCCTGCGATTTAACTCAGGGTAGAGTTAAATGATTGAATATTTTTGCAGAACAGACATTGAACAAGCTCCTTCTCCTCCCTTACCAAGCCTGTAAAAGCCACATTTTCTTGCAGTAACACGGGAGAGCATAGCTATGATCTGACAGATGAAAAAATAAACTAAAATGACCAACCATTTGAAAAGAACTGGCAACTCAAAAATTAGATTTGCATCAGACGGGAAAGAAACATCTTCACAATTTATTCTTGTGTAATTCTGCCAACGACATATTTGTTGTTGATTCCTGTTTCCCTGAAAGGGTATTGGTGGGCATCCTTCAACAACTGCTGAACTGAGGATATAAATTTGGGAACACCAGAATTGTGAGATAACAAGGTGTGGAGCTGGATGAACACAGCAGGCCCAGCAGCATCAGAGGAGCAGGAAAGCTGATGTTTCAGGCTAGGCCCTTCTTCAGAAATGGGGGAGGGGAAGGGGGTTCTGAAATAAATTGGGAGAGAGGGGGAGGGGGAAAGAAAATGGATAGAGGTGAAGATAGGTGGAGAGGAGACAGACAGGTCAAAGAGGTGGGATGGAGCCAGTAAAGGTGAGTGTAGGTGGGGATAACAGGGTGTAGAGCTGGATGAACACAGCAGGCCAAGCAGCATCTTAAGAACAGGAAAGCTGACGTTTCGAGATGGGTCAGTCCAGGGAGGATGGACAGGTCAAGGGGGCGGGATGAGGCAAGTAGGTAGGAGATGGGGGTGGGGCTTGAGGTGGGACGAGGGGATAGGTGGGAGGAAGGACAGGTTAGGGAGACAGGGGCAAACTGGGCTGGTTTTGAGATGTGGCAGAGGGAGGGGAGATTTTGAAGCTTGTGAAGTCCATATTGATATAATTGGGCTGCAGGGTTCCCAAGCGAAATATGAGTTGCTGTTCCTGCAACCTTCAGGTGTTATCATAGTGGCACTGCAGGGCCTGTTGTCTGAGGAATGGGAGGGGGAGTTGAAATGGTTCGCGACTGGAAGTGCAGTTGTTCCATGCGAACCGAGTATAGGTGTTCTGCAAAGCAGTCCCCAAGCCTCTGCTTGGTTGCCCCAATGTAGAGGAGGTCACAACGGGTACAGCAGTATACCACATTGGCAGATGTGCAGGTGAACATCTACTTGATGTGGAAAGTCTTCTTGGGGTCTGGGATGGGGGCGAGTGGGGAGGTGTGGGGGCAGGTGTAGCACTTCCTGCGGTTGCAGGGAAAAGTGCTAGGTGTGGTGGGGCTGGAAAGGAGTGCCGAGAGGACAACTGAGTCATGGAGAGAATGGTCTGTCTGGAGAGCAGATAAGGGTGGGGAAGGAAAAATGTCTTTGGCGGTGGGGTTGGATTGCAGATGGCGTAATTGTTGGAGGATGATGCGTTGGATCTGGACGTTGGTGGGGTGGTACGTAAGGACGAGGGGATTCTGTTTTGGTTGTTATTGCAGGGATGGAGTGTAAGGGATGTGTTGTGGGCAATGTGGGAGACACGGTCGAGGGCATTCTCAACCACTGAAGGGGGGAAGTTGCGGTCCTTAAAAAGTGAGGACATCTGAGATGTTTGGGAGTGGATTGCGTCATCCTGGGAGCAGATGCGGTGGAGGCGAAGGAATTGGGAATAGGGGATCGCATTTTTGCAGGAAGGTGGGTGGGAGGAGGTGTATTCCAGGTAGCTGTGGAAGTCAGTGGGCTTGAAATGGATATTGGTTTCCAGGTGGTTGCCAGAGATGGAAACAGAGAGGTCCAGGAAGGAGAGAGAGGTATCTGAGATGGTCTACGTGAACTTAAGGTTGGGGTGGAAGGTGTTGGTGAAGTGGATGAACTGTTCGAGTTCCTCATGGGAGCACAAGGTGGCGCCGATACAGTCATTAATGTAACGGAGGAGGAGGTAGGGTTTAGGGCCTGTGTAGGTACAGAAGAGGTATTGTTCATGTAAACAACAAAGAGACAGGTATAGCTTGGGCTCATGCAGATACCTATGGCCACCCCCTTTGTCTGTAGGAAGTGGGAGGCTGTGATCACATTCTGAGCCTGTGATGCCAGAAGAACAACGATATATGAGCAAATCACAGTGGCTGATGAGGCATTTTTACTGTGATTGAATTTTCGTATCATTGTAGCTCTTGTCTTTCTATGTGCTAGGGATACTGGGCCTGCGAGACACTATTGATGGTGAGTTACTGTGAGGCATACAATAGACAATATCGAAGGCAGATAAGTGGTGGGAGTAGATATTAAACCCATTAGGAAAGCACAGATTGCTGTGTTGCTATGGTCTCTACCCCCACAACAGAGTGGAGAACACTGCATGAGAATCTTGATTTGAGCCTTGTGAGTGGTAAAGAGATTCCGAAAGGTGGGTGAGCCTCTTGTCTGTTAATATGCATTTTGTCAAACACAATATCCATGTACTTCGCTTGATTGCCAATGATCAGTACGCTTATGTGTAAAAGATTGCATTTTCTTACCTTACGAGTGACTGACCCAATTTAAATAACCCCAGGGGCAGCAAATCTTTTATTAACTGGCCCCTCTGCGACCAGGAGAAGCCAGTTGATTGAATATTCTGGATAATCAAGAGGTCCACAAAATCAATGTAAAAACACACACTGAGAAATGTAACGCCAAGGGTTATACTTTATTTACAGCATATATCAGTGAAACAATAATGCAATCTTGCCTTAAAGAAAACTTAGTGGCAGAGAGCCTTCTTGATCATATGCTCAACTGACTACTCGGACACCAATGTAGTAAACTTCCAGTATTTCAAGTACATAATTTTATGCCAGTTTATCAAGAGTGCCGATCCATAAGGTGCTAGTTAAAATAGAGTTTGCTGTTAAAACAAAAATAGTCATTTACTGTCCTGGGCGTTCAAAGTATGACATATCGCTCATTCATTTTGCATGCACTATTACACACTCAAAGGCCACATATGTAGTTTCTTGGATGAGTTGATTTTTTAGTTGGGAATGAGGATTCCCAGTTAGCTGCGAGATCTATTGCAGTCAATTTTCCAGAGTTTAGTTCTGAGGTTAGGGTTAATTCAAAATTGAAACAGATTGGATTGGAAGCCTTCTCCCACTGTAAAAGTATTATTGTTTATTATCTTGGCTGCTTAGAACTCTTGCAGCTGGTTCAATGGTTTGTTAGTGGAACCCTGTGTCTGCAGAACAGCTTCCTATTACTTTAAACTGAATAAAATGGTATGCTTATCATGCGACATGTACAAGATCAAAATTCTGTTTCAAAAACACATTTGTCGAATGCATGTTTCATTCAGTTTTGATGTTTCTTGTGTTCATGATCGAAGAGAAAGTGAGCTGGCTGGAATGCTGTAGAGACCCGCTGATGACGATCTATCATTGAAAAGAGGATGCGAGAGTTCCCTGATGGTTGTGAATGCCCACATTCAATTAGACATTTGCTGAAGAATCAGGAGCAGGATTTCCAGTGACCATTTTAGTCAATAATATACTGGATCATGATTCTTGCCACTTCGGCTTCAAAAAGAAACTTAGCACAAGTGTCATGACAATGGTATTGTTATTGAAGATTATGGTCAGGTAATTGGATCATTTTCTTCCCAGTTCTCTTTCCAGTTCTCAGGAAGGGTCACCAGGACCGAAACGTTAACAAAGTATGGAGATGGATGAACACAGCAGGCCAAGCAGCATCTTAGGAGCACAAAAGCTGACGTTATCAGGCCTAGACCGAAACATCAGCTTTTGTGCTCCTAAGATGCTGCTTGGCCTGCTGTGTTCATTCAGTCCACACTTTGCTATCTCGGATTCTACAGCATCTGCAGTACCCATTATCTCTGAAATATTAACTCTGTTTTTACCTTCACAGATGCTGCCAGGCCTGCAACTTTGTTTTGGATCCTGATTTACATCATCCACAGTTCTTTTGGTTTTTATTTGGATATTTTTCTTGTTTGACATTCTGCCATGACCTGGCACCCGTTGTAGCAATAGAATCGTGGAGTCGTGGAGTCATAGAGTCACATGGCATGAAAACAGACCCTTCAGCCCAACCAGTCTATGCTAGCCATAACTCCAAACTAAACTAGTCCCACCTGCCTGCACTTGACCCATATCCTTCCAAACCTTCCCTGTTCATGCACTTATCCAAATGTCGTTTAAACACTGTAATTGTGAATGTTATCTACTTTTCATTGTCCCCGAGCTGGATTTTATCCAAGCTGACATGGGCTGCATCATTAACATTAACATTGTCCCAGCATCTGTCTTCAGTTAAAATTATGTAAGAATACCTCAAATGTGAAATCAATATGTCATTAACAATTGTAAAGTGAAAAAACTAGAAGATCAAAAATGTGGTAGTAATAAGTGCTTAATAAGTGTTGGTCAAAATGCATTTGCAAATAATTATTTTGTTTTAAATTTTTGCCATTCAGCACTTGTAATGTTCAGGCTTGTACTTGTTTATAACTCTCCCGTTGAATACTCTGGTTAATCTTAAACTGAGGAGGTGTAGATAAAGACTAAAATTATCTCTGATCACAATGTCTGCTACCACGGGGAACAGCTAATGTCTGTTGCTGACATACTGCGGGTACCCGTTCAATTGTATCCTATGTGTGAATATTCCAACTTGGAGCAGGAGTAGGTATACTCATGTCCCACTCAGACCCCTCAAACCTGCTCGAACATTCAAAAAGATCTGATTACACTATATTCTACCCAACCCAGATAACCTTTCACCTCCTTGATTATCAATAGCCTATAGCTCTATCAATAGCTCTGACTCAGAAATATTCAAAGACCTTGCTTCCATCGACTTTTGCAGAAGGGAGTTCCAAACCCTCTGTGAGGAAACAAACTTATTTTCTCTTGTTCAAATGGGTGATTCCTTATTTTTAAACAGTGACCACTAATTGTAGATTCCCCTGTAACGGAAATCATCTTTTCCAATGTCCAAGGAGACAATAGGAACTGTCGATGCCGGAGTCTGAGATAACAAGGTGGAGAGCTGGATGAACACAGCAGGCCGGGCAGCATCAAAGGAGCAAGAAAGCTGTTGTTTTGGGTCTGAACCCTTCTTCAGAAAAAATGTCCACTCTGCCAGGACTCCTTATATATTTCAATCAAATTGCCTCTTACACTGCTAAACTCTAACAAACTGACTTTTCCTCATAAAAAAACATTTCCATTACAGTTATTATCCCAGTTAACCTTACCTGAACTGCTGCTGACATATTTAGACTGAGTTGCCTAAAATAGGGACATTGCTGTCTGGGTGGATTTAAACCAGTTGGTCAGGGAGATGGGAACCAAACTATAAGGGAAATAAGCTGGTAGCAGGAAGTATAAGTACTGGGAGGGAGACTAGAAGACGGGAGAAACAAAGCCAGACATCGAGTACAATCCAAGTGTGGAATGACATCAAATAGATTAAGTTCAGGGCACTCTACTGAGCATTTGCAACAAGATTGATGAGCTAAAGACACACCTGGAAGTAAATGGTTATAATCTAATTAGCATTACAGAAACATGGCCGCATGGTGACCAGGACTGAGAACTGAATATTCGAGGATATTTGTCATTTAGGAAGGATGGATGGGATCGGTATATTAGTAAGGGAGGATCTAAGTTCAGAACAATACTGTGTACAATCTGTTTGGGGAAAGCAGGAAACAGAGGGCGGCAGCAGACAATGGTTGGAGTTATTTATAGGCCACCGAAGTACTGGCGATAGTGTGGGGCATGTAATAGAGGAGATGAGAAGCAAGTAGCATGGGCACCTCAGTAATTGTGGGTGATTTCAATCTGCATAAAGACTGGACAAAATAAGTAAAGCTGTGTAGGACAACTTTCTGGACTGCCTTGGGTATGATTTTCTAGAGCAGCTTGTTGGAGAGTTGACTGGAAGACAGGCTATTGCATATCCAGTATTAGGTTATGTAAAAGGGCTCATGAATAATCTTCTTTTAAGAGAACTCCTGCACTTGTCCCCACACTCAGTCCCTCTTACAATCAGTTTCTCTCTCCCGCTTCCCCCTCGGCCTCTGGTTCCCCACCTGCTCCTCCATGTTGCCTGATACAAAGAAGCTGGATAAAACAGCCATGGACACACATGCAGGCAGGGCTGGGATTCCACGTGTCCCCATTTGCCTCACCCAGTTGTGGTGTGCATAATAAACATGAAATGCAAAATGAGGTGCAGGGGCAGAGGGGCCCAGCTGTATAAGTGTGTCGATCATTGAGTAAGGCAGGAGATGGGGGTCAGAGCTTACTGGGCTTTATCAATAGACAGTATAAAAGCAAGGAGATTTTGCTGACCAAACCAAGACAGTTTTAGGTGCCACTCTTTAGGAAAGATGTGAACACATTGCGGGGAGTGCAGAAGAGGTTTACAGATGTTGGCTCAAGGTTCAAGTTGTGAGTTTAGATTGAAGAGGTTGGGACTGATCTTCTGAGAAATATGAAGGCGACAGAAGTTCTGATAGAAGCCTGCAAACCATGTGGAGGCTGGGTTGAGTAGAGAGGGAGAATCTATTCCCACCTGTAAAATGATCAAGAATGAGAGGACACAGATTTAAAGCGGTTTACAAAAGAATGAAATGCGATGTGAAAAGAAACCACTGGGTCAGGAATGTGCTGCCCAGTAATGTGGAGAAGGCAGGTTTAAATAAGGCATTGGATGATTATTTACATAGAAATAACATGTGGGTATAAGGAAAAGATGCTTCAGCATTAGGTCATAATAATCATTTGATACAGACACTATGTAGAGCTAAAATGGCTTTTATTGCTGTTAGCTACTTATGTAAGCTGCCTCCAACAGCTTATTTTATCCAGTGGGAATGCTTAAGGTATTTCCTGTAACATAAGAAACTGGACTTGTATATCATGTCATTGAAGAACCCAAGCGATGTTTGTTACAGCAAACTATTACACATAATCCTTACAGTTCTCTCAAGTGTCTGGGTTAACAGTAACTGAACAGGTTACAGAAGAACAGCTTGCTTTTAGTAGCATGACAAAGTGTGGAGCTGGATGAACACAGCAGGCCATGCAGCATCTCAGGAGCACAAAAGCTGACGTTTTGGGCCTCGAACATCAGAGGGTCTCTGATGAAGGGTCTAGGCCCGAAACGTCAGCTTTTGTGCTCCTGAGATGCTGCTTGGCCTGCTGTGTTCATCCAGCCTCACACCTTGTTATCTTGGATTCTCCAGCATCTGCAGTTCCCATTATCACTGCTTTTAGTAGCATGTCATGCTTCAAGTGATCTGAGGCAAGGTGGAATTTCAGATCTGCGTATCATCAGGTCACATGCTCTGACTTGGTGATGATATCATAAGCATATTGTCTAAAGGATGTTTCCATGGTGTTTGATTCTATGACTCTGTATCAAGCAACTGCAAGATAACAAAGTGTGGAGCTGGATGAACACAGCAGGCCAAGCAGCATCTTAGGAGCACAAAAGCTGACGTTTCGGGCCTAGACGCTTCATCAGGGAGGGGGATGGGCAGAGGGAACTGGAATAAATAGGGAGGGAGGGGGTTGGACTGAAGATGGATAGAGGAGAAGATAGGTGGAGAGGAGAGTATAGGTGGGGAGGGGGTAGGTCAGTCCAGGGAGGACGGACTGGTCAAGGAGGTGGGATGAGGTAGGTGGGAGATGGAGGTGTGGCTTGTGGTGGGAGGAGGGGTTAGGTGAGAGGAAGAACAGGTTAGGGAGGCGGGGATGAGCTGAGCTGGTTTTGTGATGCAGTGGAGGGAGGGGACGAGCTGGGCTGGTTTTGGGATGCAGTGGGGGAGGGGGAGATTTTGAAGCTTGTGAAGTCCACGTTGATACCACTGGGCTGCACGGTTCCCAAGCAGAATGTGAGTTGCTGTTCCTGCACCCTTCGGGTGGCATCATTGTGGCACTGCAGGAGGTCCATGATGGACATGTCATCTAAGGAATGGGAGGGGGAGTTAAAATGGTTTGCGACTGGGAGGTGTAGTTGTTTATTGCGAACCGAGTGAAGGTGTTCTGCAAAGCGGTCCACAAGCCTCCGCTTGGTTTCCCCAATGTAGAGGAAGCCACACCGGGTCCAGTGGATACAGTATACCACATTGGCAGATGTGCAGGTGAGCATCTGCTTAATATGGAAAGTCATCTTGGGGCCTGGGATGGGGGTGAGGGAGGAGGTGTGGGGGCAAGTGTAGCACTTCCTGCGGTTGCAGGGGAAGGTGCCGGGTGTGGTGGGGTTGGAGGGGAGTGTGGAGCGGACAAGGGAGTCACGGAGAGAGTGGTCTCTCCAGAAGGCAGACAAGGGTGGGGACGGAAAAATGTCTTGGGTGGTGGGGTCAGATTGTAGATGGCGGAAGTGTGGGAGGATGTTGCGTTATATCCGGAGGTTGGTGGGGTGGTATGTGAGGACGAGGGGGATTCTCTTAGGGCGGTTATTGCAGGGGCGGGGTGTGAGGGATGTGTTGCGGGAAATGCGGGAGACGTGGTCAAGGGCGTTCTCGACCACTGTGGGGGGGGATGTTGCGGGTCCTTGAAGAACTTGGACATCTGGGATGTGTGGGAGTGGAATGCCTCATCCTGGGAGTAGATGCGGCGGAGGCGGAGGATTTGGGAATAGGGGATGGAATTTTTGCAGGGGGATGGGTGGGAGGAGTTGTATTCTCGGTAGCTGTAGGAGTCGGTGGGCTTGAAGTGGATATCAGTTTCTGTCTGGTTGCCTGAGGTGGAAACAGAGAGGTCCAGGAAGGTGAGGGATGTGTTGGAGATGGCCCAGGTGAACTTGAGGTTGGGGTGGAAGGTGTTGGTGAAGTGGATGAACTGTTCGATCTCCTCTTGGGAGCAAGAGGCAGCACCGATACAGTCATCAATGTAACGGAGGAAGAGGTGGGGTTTGGGGCCAGTGTGGGTGCGGAACGGCAATTGTTTGGAAAGGAACACAGACAGTGGCAGTGAACAGATATTATTTTTGGAATGGAGGAAAATATACAGTGATACCCCAGGGATCTGTGTTGACAGCACTGCTCTGTTTGATACGTTAATAACTAACACAGTGTAGTTTCAAAAGCAGCAGACGAGATGGCAAAACCTTGAAAACATAATAAATAGTTAGGAAGATAATAGTAGACTGCAGGATGATACAGACTGATAAAATTCACAGAAGTGTTAAGTGAAATATTTTTGAAGCAAGAAGGGGCTTAGAAAAGTTACATGTTTAAATTACAGTAAGGATTTAAGGGGGAATCAGGAACAGAAAGTTACATACAGAC
This sequence comes from Stegostoma tigrinum, assembly GCF_030684315.1. Taxonomy (NCBI): domain Eukaryota; kingdom Metazoa; phylum Chordata; class Chondrichthyes; order Orectolobiformes; family Stegostomatidae; genus Stegostoma; species Stegostoma tigrinum. The sequence goes on from NC_081357.1 coordinate 24,927,118, forward strand.
ATGAAATTACTGAATGCATTAGGAAGAGCCGGAGGCCATTCAGTCCTTCAATCCCATTTTTCATTCAATAAGAGCAGAGCTGATCAGATTTTAATCTCAAATCCATATCCCTGCTTATTTCATCTCCTGGTTTACCAAGAATCTCGATCCATTAAAAATATTCAAAGATTCTGCTTCCATCACCTTTTGAGGAAGAGAGTTCCAAAGTCTCATGACCTTTTGTGAAAACAAAATTCTCTTCCTTTCTGTCTTAAATGGCGCAACTCCTGATTTTTAAACAGTGACGCCTAGATTCTCCCAAAGAGGAGACATGTTTTCCACATCTCCCTTGTCAAGACCCCTCAGGATCTCAATTGGTTAATCCAAGCCTTACCTCTACACTCCATCAGATACAAGCCTTGGGTGTCCAATCTTAGAAACTCTCATAACATTGAAGCCCTAGTTAGATATTCACTTATATTACCATCACCACCAGGGCTATGGGACAAAAACTGGAAAATGGGATCAATGTAATCAGATCTTTGTTGACTTGTGTGAATACACTGGGCCAAATGTTCTCATTCTGTGCTGTACCATATGTGAATCTATGTGTCTACAATCATTCATTATAACACAACCCGCCCACTCCAGGTATTTGTCAATACATTTTTGTATTTCTTCCAACACACTTGCATCATTCCTTAAATAAGGAGATTAGTATTATGTATAATATTTTAGACATGGTCAACAATTTCCTGTATAAGCGAAGCATGACCTGCCAACTAATGCATTCAATTCTGCTTGCAATAAAGAATAGTATTCTATTAGCTTTCCTGATTATTTGCTGTATCTGCGTACTAACCTTTTGTGATTCATCCACAAACACACCGAGATCCCTGTCTTATTCAGTGCTGTATGACTCCAAGACTGTATCAGAGCTCTGCAGTCTCTTATCATTTAGATCTTTGCCCACTCACTTTAACTGTCTATATCCTGTTTTGCCTCCTCTTCACAATTACTTCGCTATCTAGATTTGTGTTATCAGCAAAATTAGCACTCAGCGTTCTTAGGGATTTATGTTTGTATGGGCAAACCAAGTTGATAAGATAGTTAACAAAGCTGACTGGATCTTTGATTATGTGTGTAGCAGAAGAGAATACAAATGCACCGAATTTACTTTCAAAATTTGTATGTCCCTGGTTGGGCCTCAGTTCAATGAATGGTAGAGGAAGTGAACAATGATTTAACAAAATTATATTGGATTTTTGCCTTATAAATTGTGAACTGGTAATTATCTGTAATTATGTTAAAATCAAACTTAATTTCTCTTGACTGTTCACAATTAGAGGGCATGATGTAAATTGCTCTGGAGCTCTTGGCAGATAATCCTCAAATCCTATTACTGCTGAGCCAGAAAATTATTACACAAGCAAATCGATTTAATCCCGCCAATTAACAATAATTGTTCAGATCAGTCAATGCCTTCATCCCTAATCAGTGTTGACCAAGCTCCTGGTCTAAACAGGTTCCCCTGTAGCAGTCCCATTCCAGTTACTATATACTGGAATTAAGGTGCTTTTATGCATTGCGATGAAGCTTGTGTTAGGAAAACTGAATCGATATTAGCGAACCCGAAAGCAAGAGGTGATAAAGGGCTGTATCTAACAATTGTCAGGAGTACATGTGGCTGCACTTTATTTGGCTGAGATACAAACCTGTATAAAGCTTCCGTTGGTAGGAGAGACTAGGACCCAAGGGCACAGCCTGAGAGTAAAGGGAAGACCATTTAGAATGGAGATAAGAGAAACTTCTTCAACCAGAGAGTGGTGAATATATGGAGTTCACAGCCACAAAAGGCTGTGGAGGCCAGGTCATTGAGTACATTTAAGACTGAGATAGACAGGTTCTTGATTATCAAGGGGATTCAGGGTTAGAGGGAGGAAGCGGGGGAATGCGGTTGAGAAACTTATCAGCCAGGATTGAACAGCAGAGCAGATTCAATGGGCTGAATGGCTTAACTTCTGCTCCTATGTCTATGGTCTAATAAGATTCTGGGGAAATGTTTTCTCTGTAAACCCACCTGAAACTGAATGACGGGCCATGAAGGGATGTTTGGGCAGCCAGGTGTGCTGGTGAACTGTCTGGTTATGCTGGCTGATAATGGGGGTGGTAACTTATCTTTTGCTTCCCCATCCCCAACACTAGTGTCTTAAACCACACACAATGGGAACCTTAGATAACAAAGTGTGAAGCTGGATGAACACAGCAGGCCAAGCTGTATCTTAGGAGCACAAAAGCTGACGTTTCGGGTCTAGACCCTTCATCTTTTTCTGATGAAGGGTCTAGGCCCGAAACGTCAGCTTTTGTGCTCCTAAGATGCTGCTTGGCCTGCTGTGTTCATCCAGCTCCACACTTTGTTATCTTGGATTCTCCAGCATCTGCAGTTCCCATTATCTCTGATTACAATGGGAACCTTCTTTAATTATATTAATACTGTCTGATTTAGTCTTTGGACATCGCTGTCTACAATTTCTATTGTAGGCCAAAAGAGACCCTTCAGCTCAGTCAGCAGAAGTAAGTTTTCCGGTTGCTCCCTTTGATGGGATAGCTCCACAGGGAAGGGCAGGGGAGTCCTGACCCATTGTTCCATTGCTCCACGGCAGCACTGGAAAGTCAGGTTTTGCTGTGACGTGTCATCACTCTCCAAACTGTAACAGGGCAGCAAACTCAAATTAAACAGAAGTGCTTTTTCATCTTTTCCATGCTAGAAATTCAATTATTTCCTACATTTAAGAATCAAAGGTCAACCAGAAGACATAACACACTCTGTCTCTGGCCACAGCCCTAATTGATTCCAGCTATCTCCCCGCCTTCCCTCGCCTGCCTGGGTTCCTGTATAAATCCCTGCATGACTTGGTCCACCAATTGTATTGTGGAGCCGGCCAGGTCCAGGGAGGATTCATTTATGGGGATGAGGCTTTGCCAATAATCCTCCACAGTCCCAAGCTGTCTGTCTCTCTGTGTCCAGTTTGGAGAAGGAGAAACTTCACTTCCATCCCCCACATTGAAATCACTTCCATATCCACCAGCACCAACTTGGTGTGTTCTGATTTGCTGTTTTTGAATTTCTGTCTCCTTTGTTGTACGAATCAAAGAGCATCACTGATCAGATTAATGAGGCTATTGTTGTTATTGCAGTACCAGAGCATTTTATCAGGCATTATGCACATTCCTTTAGCTTGCAATTAACTTTATCTAATCTGTGGATAAACTTATTCACCAAACATCAATTGACTGGCTCAGTTGGTACAAAACGATGTATAAAGTTGAGCTCATGAATGCATTACCCCATATGATACTGAGATCTACGGACTGACTAATCCCAGATCTCAGTGCTGAGTTTGTGAATGTGAAACCTGGTGAAGGTAACGATATTACAACGGGTTTCAGTGTCTCTGTAATAAAGCTGAAGCTGCTGGAGAAACTCAGTAGGTCTGGGAGCATCTATGCAGAAAGAATCAGACTTAACACTTTGAGAGCAGTGACTTGTTGATGGAGCTGAAAGGGGGCTGGAAAATGGTGGTATTTCACTGTTGACAAAAGTTGGGGGGGGGGGGTGCAGGAGCGACATTATAGGCGTTGAGGGTGCCCAGACCACAAATCATGAAGGAGATATAAATGTAGAGTAGGATTAAATGATGGGTATTAATAGCAGAAAGTAGATCAGCTTGTCAAGAGCAAGCCTATGCTCTCTTTATGGGGTGGGTTTGGTGGGGCTAAGGGGGGAGCTAATCAAAATGAAGGACAGTGGTCATGCTCTGAGGTTGTTAAACTGAATGCTGGAGTCTGACGGCAGTGCACCGCCAGGTTGGAAAATGAGTTGTTGTTCCTCGAGCTTGTGTTGTGGTTTTTTTTTAGAGCATTGCAGCAGACCCAGGCTCAGGCAAGACAGGAAGATTGCTTATTGAAATGGCAGGTACCTGGGAGGTCAGGAGTCAGAGCAGGGGTGTTCCACAATGCGTCCAGGTTTGGTCTCACCAATGTAACAGAGACCACATTGTGAGCAAAGAATGCAGCAGACATAGTTTGGAAAGAGTGTGAGTGAAACACTGCTTCACCTGGAAGGTGTGTTCAGGCTTCTTGCACAGTGAGGGGGGGAGAGGTGAATAGGCAAGTGTTACACTTTCTGTGGCTGCATGGGAGGGTGTGAGACTGGGAGGGTGGAGGGTCGGTAGGAGTGACTGAAGAGAGGATCAATGTGTCACAGATGGACAGTCCCTGTGGAAAGCTGAAAAGGGAGGGGAAGGAAAAAAATGTTTGAATGTTCTGAAAAAGGCATAAGTGAGAACAGACAGAACATGACGAGGAAGAATACAGCCAAGATAGGAAGAAATATGTTCACTGGTTGAGGAACAAGCTATGATGATGGTCTGCCAGGGCAGTCCTGTTCATGAATTTTGCAATGACCACTTCTTCTGCCTTTTCTCTGGGTAACTACTCCTTTTACATAAAGAAGAAGAAGTCAGACAGGACTCAATATGTTAACTCTTTCTCTTGCCACAGCTGCTGTCTGATCTGCTGGCTGTCTCCAGCAGTTTCTCCTATTCTTGCTGATCTCCAGTATCCACAGTACTCTGCTTTTATTTGTGTTTCTGGGCCAGGGAAAAGACAGAGTTTCAGCTCCAGCTCACTATCCAGTGACCCTACCTGCTTCATGAATATAAGGTGAAAAATTAGTTGTACTGTTTGATGCAAGGAAAGTCAAACATTTATACTGAGGGATAAGTGAGTGAGAGAATTATAGTCTGTGCCTTAAGCAGGGGATGTATAGTTAATCATTTGCGGGCTTGAATTTTTCCCAACATATAGATTCATGCTTAATGATTTCACACATAATTCCATTTACCACACAAACGCAAACCGCACAGGCAGACAGTCAACATAACAGGCACTGAAATTTGCAGGACTTCCATTTATATTGTGACCTAATGCATTTGTTAGGGACTGAAAAGTATAGCTGCTTCATTCTGTATGACTTTAAGTTGTTTGGGCAAGCACATGGTTAATGCATGGACAGCAAGATCCCACAAGCAGCAAATGAATTAAATCTTCATAATGTCTGTTTTTTTTTGTGTGGTATTGGTTAAGGTAGATGTTTTGGGCAGAGTACCCGATCCCAGTTTTACCTTGGGATGATATGGTATAATAGCAATGTACATTCCAGGAAATATTAGGTGCTCTAACAACTCCCAACAAGCTTGTGTACCAAGATAATAAAATGTGAGGCTGGATGAACACAGCAGGCCCAGCAGCATCTCAGGAGCACAAAAGCTGACGTTTCGGGCCTAGACCCTTCATTAGAGAGCTTGTGTACCATATGCAAGACCATGACACATTCCAACTCTAACTTCTATCAGCCTGGATTCTTCTGTGTAACACAGATGGATCAGGCATGTCCATGAACACAAAATGATGGTGACCACGGGTTAGGAGCCTCTGCTGTCAGCTCAGATGGTTTCTGTGAATCTCAGACAGCCGTTCCGAAGGGTTTGTTGGTGGGCCAGGATGGGCAAGAACATGAAGTCACAGAGTCAGAGAATCACTTATGAAGGAGACCATATGGTCCATCAATTCTATGCTTGCACCCCACAGAGCAATCCATTCAGACCCGCTCTATCAGATCCCTCCTATAGTCTGCACATGTGCAGCGCCTTCTGAGATACAAGGCTCAGGAAAGGCAACTTGGGAACAATATGCTTGCTGTCCTCTCTCAGAGATGTCATTCTATGAATCTCTGAAATAGATTCAAATCCCATCGAGACAATTGATCAAATGCGAATTCAACAAAATCTGGAAATGAGAGGTACTCGCAGTAAAGGTGACGATTACAAGCCCAATTGTTGTTGTAAAAACTCCTCTAAATTGCACACATCCAACAGGGAAGGAAATCTGTCATCCTCACCTGGCTTGGGCTACATGTGACTCTAGACACACAACAATGCGATTGACTCTTAACTTCCCCGAGAAATGGCTTCACAATCCAATTAGTTCATGGGCAATTAGGGAAGAGAAAGAAATGTTGATTTTGCTGACATTGTCCACATCCCCGAAAGGGTAAAGAAAGAAAGTTCAGCCATCGATGGGATATTGTTGTCTGTTACTGGGCTCTTAAAGCCCACGACTGCATGAAGATACCAAGTACAGCCACCTGAAGCAACTTCAATGGGAGCTGTCCACCTTCTAAACTGTGCGTATTGGGAGATCACTTTGTTAGAGTAATGGAGTAGGTCAACAAACACACGAGAGAGGCCCAAAGGGATTTAACAAGAGTAACTCCTAATTATGTTGTTTAAAAACTAAAGAACTGCAGATGGTGGAAATCATAAACAAAAACAAATTGCTGGAAAGGCTCAGCAGGACTGGCAACATTTGTGCAGAGAAATCAGAGTGAATGTTTTGGGTTCAGTGACCCTTCCTCAGAACATTATATTGTTGTCTATGAGATACAGCTGGAATTCCATTTGTTGATGTGTTTATTTTTGTTCTGGATTTGTTATTGGGGTTTAAATATTTGGAGGATAAGAGCCCTATGGTTAAGGATTCAGGTAGGTGTTGTTGGTAAAGTACTGTTACAGATTGTGAAAATGTTAGTGTGTTGGGATTGGGAAGGATAGTTTACTTAAAGAGCCCTTAGGGTAATCTGTTCCAGTAGCTAGCTGACTAATGTGCTTCTGCTCTTTCTCCTGTTCTACATGCACTCCTTACTGCTCCAGCTGATGAAGGATATATAGATCCTGATGGCCACAACTCTATATGTCCCCAGGGTTTCTCTGTAATAGTAGGGAAGTCAGTTTATAATGTGGCAGCACTGTTAGAATAAAGGAGCATGACAGACTTCTGGTGTAGGGCCGTTGAATTAAAACTGCTGCCAGGAAAATGGGGAGCAGACCTGCAGGATACAGTTAGTTACCTGTGGTTGTAATCCAGGTGAAGGATTGAAATCTCATTGAAGGTAAGCACAGAGGTCTCTGGGGAAGACTGCCGTGCAGGTCATGTCATTGTCCTGCTTCTATCCTTCTGTGGGGAAAGAGATAATGGTAGTCCCTTTGGTTTAGAAAGCACCTCAATGAAGAGCTCCAAGCTGGGAGATCTCACTGATAACCTGGCTGCAGTTAAGGTCAATCTTGAGAGTGGCAGACAGTGCTGTCCATGCCCTGCAACAAGTTCTGCAGCTCCAAACGACAAGCTTAGCCACAGGTTCCATTGTAGAATAAAGGGTTAACACTTGAATACATGAAGAGTTATTAGAGTGTGAATAAATAGTTACATTGAATAGGCCTTAATGTGCAGCAACTATTGTAATGTAATGCACCCAAACTCTTCCAAGGCCATCCACATAACTTCAGATTCTTTGGCACTTAGAATGTTGTATTCCCGAGCAGTTCCATCTCATATAAATACACTCTGACAATCCACTGTAGATGTGGCTCTCTTTGGGGATAGATATCCTCATTCATAATTATTCCCCAAAATAAGAAGCTTCACAGTGCTACTGGTCACCATTTACTGACTAATTAATGATTATTGGCAATAATTCCACCAGGCCATAAGATCATAAGATATAAGAGCAGAATTAGGATGTTTAGCCCATCAAGACTGTTCCATCATTCAAACAAGGCTAATATGTTTCTCAACCCCTCCTGCCTTCTCCCATAACCTTTGATCCCCTTACTCATCAAGAGCCTACCCATCTTTATCTTAAATACACTCAATGACTTGGCCTCACAGCCCTCTGCAACAATGAATTTCACAGATTAACCCCCCACTGGTTGAAGAAATTCCTCCTCATCTCAGTTCAAAAGGGTCGTCCCTTCACTCTGAGGCTGTGCACTTGAATACCAGTCTCTCCTATCAATGGAAACATCATCTCCATGTCCATTATATACAGGCCTCTCAGTATTCTGTAAGTTTTGATCAGATTTCTCCCTCATCTTTCCAAGCTCCTTTGGGTACTGACCCAGAGTCTTTAACCTCTCCTCATACAACAAGCCTTTTATCTCCAGCGTCATTAAATTTCCTTTGGACCTTCTCCAATACCAGCACATCCTTCCTTCCTTAGATATGCACCCAAAACTGATCACAATATTCAAACCATGTTCTGACCAGAGCCTTATACAGCCTCAGCAGTACATCCCTGCTCTTATAATCTAGATCTCTTGAAATGAATGCAATCATTGCATTTGCCATCCTAACTGCCATCTGAACTTGCAAGTTACCTTGTCATGTTCGTTTTCGGAGACCCTCGCGGACTTGTTGCAATAACAAGACACTGACTTGTTTAGAAAAACACAAAGCCTTTTATTACCAAGCAAGTACAAGCTGTGGAGAACCACTGTACTCAACCCGGCACAGAGTGTAGCGTCTCGCAAGTAATTCTCCCCGAGCAGTGGACAGTCCCTGCTTTTCATACTTTACAAAAGACATGACACATAAAACGATTTCACAATTTACAATGGCATGATACATAAAACAATTAGTACAACAGACAAAAACAGGATACCAAACAATTATTACATCAACAACATAAAAGACAAGGATATAGTATCGATTGCTAGTGAAGTAGCTGCTAATGGCAGGAGGCGATTTCGAGTTGTTGTCTGGGACAGATTGTGATTTCAAGTTGCCAGTGTGTCTGGCTAGAACAAAGTCAGTGCCCTGGCCCCTTTGTCAGCGACAGAAGTTACATGCTAATGAAATGTGAGGCTGGATGAACACAGCAGGCCCAGCAGCATCTCAGGATTCTCCAGCATCTGCAGTTCTCATTATCACAGAAGTTACATGCTTTAGAGGTTTCACATCTTTACAAATTTTCCCCACCTAACCCTATTTGAAACAGTTTCATTCTAATTTTAATTCAGTCAGGAAGCTTAAGACAGTGTCTGCATACCGATGTGTGAGAAGACAAGAAGTTACAAAAGCTTTACACTGAATTCCTAGCTGGGCAGGAAGCTTCAGGGCAGTGCCTGCATACCTATGTGTAGACAGATAGAAGACTTTAATTTAGAAATCAATCGGATGTTATCACAATAATATCTCAACCTGAGGAGAATCCTGAACTAGAATGCCAAAATTACTTTGAACTTCAGATTTCCACAGCCCTTCCCTGTTTAGAAATAAGTCTACACCTCTATTCTTTCCACCAAAGTGCATAACATTACACTTTCTCACATTGTATTCCGTCTGCCACTTCTTTGCCCACTCTCCGAGCCGGTCCAAGTCCTTCTTCAGCCTTCCTGCATCCTCAAAATTACCTGCCCCTCCACCTATCTTTATGTCACCTACAAACTTAGCAACAATATCCTCAGTTCCTTTATCCAGATCATTAATATGTAATATGAATAGGTGTGGACCCAACACTGACCCCTGTGGAACTCCACTAGTCACCAGCTGCCATCCTGATAAAGGTCCCATATCCCCGCTTTCTGCCTTCTACCCGTCAGCCAATCCTCTCTTCACGCCAGTTCCTTGCCCCTAACACCATGGGCTCTTATCTTATTTAGCAGCCTGCTGTGCAGCACCTAGTCGAAGGCTTTCTGCATATTTAAAGAGATCATATCCACTGGCCTTGTCAGGCATGACCTACCCTTGATGAAGCCAAGCTGATTAACCTATATTTTATCGTGCACTTCCAAATACTCTGCAATCTTATCCTTAATTATGGACTCTTAAAATTTTACCTATCATTGTGATCAATACAATCAACCAATAGTTTTCTATCTTGTGCCTCTTTCCCTTCTTAAACAGGAGTGTTACATGAGCCATTTCCAGTCCTCTGGGATACTCCATGACCACAGTGATTCCTGAAAGATCACCACCAATTCCTCCACAATCTCCTTAGCTATATCATTCAGAACTCTGGGGTGTAGTCCATCAGGTCCAGGTGATTTATCCATCTTTGGGCCTTTCAGTTTCCCCAGCACCTACTCCTTAGTGATGGCCACTACACTCACCTCTGCACCCCTCACCCCCAACTCTTTTGAAGTTCTGCCATGCTGCTGGTGTCTTCCACAATTTGAAAACTGGTGCAACATATCCGTTCAGTTCCTCCACTATTTCTTTGTTCCTCATTACTCCTCCTCGAGCCTCATTTTTCAGCAGTCTGGTGTCCACTCTTGCCTCTCTCTTACCTTTTAGATATATAAAAGAAACTCTTGCAATCTTCTTTTATGTTGCTAACTAGCTTACCCTTATACTTCATCTTCCCGATTAAAGCTTTTTAGGTGTCATCCCTGCTGGTTTTTAAAGGCTTCCCAATCCTCTGACTTCCCACTAATTTTCACCACATTTTATTTTCCTTTTGCATATATACTGTCCGTGACTTCCCCTGTCAGCCATGGTTGCCTCATCGTCCTCTTTCTATGTTTCTTCTTCCTTAGTGTTGAATTTCTGCTGTTGCCCCCAGAAACTCCTGCCATTGCTGCTCCACCATCTTTCCTGCTAGGCTGCCCTTCTAATTAACTCTGGTCAACAACTCTGTAGCTATCTTTACTCGATTGTAATACCATTACATCTGATTTCAGCTCCTCCTTCATGTCTCTGTAGTTACCTGTACTCAATTGCAATAGCATTACATCTGATTCCAGCTCCTCCCTCTCAAACTTCAGGGTGAATTTAATCATATCATGGTCACTGCCCCCAGGGATGCCTTTGCCTTAAGCTCCCTAATCAAGTCTGCCTCATTAGACATCACCAAATCCAGAATTGTCTGTTCCCTCAACAGCTGTATCACCAGCTGCTCCCCCCAGAAAAAATCTTGCACAAGTTCCAACAAATTCCTTGAGAACCATTGCCAACCTGATTTTACCAGTTCATCTACAGTTGTTTTCAGTGGCTGGGGGAAAGCCCGAGGGCAGCCTGGGAAGGTAAGCTTCCACCCAAGAAATTTTGGATTTAACTAATACCCAAGACGCTACTAGCGTAGTGTCTCCCACCCTTCCACCTCCTCTAACCTAATAATAATGACTAAGTGTGGTGAGCAGGTAAACTATTTGCATTTTTTTCCTCATCTCTTTGTTATCCTTCGGGGTGGTTCCCTAGACGCCAAATTCTCTGGGAGCGAGTTGGAGGGCAAAGCCGGAGTCTGTTTGAGTATATAACGGAGTAAACTTACTGGTGCGGAGAACACTGTGAAACTAGAAAAATACTATTTAGTTTTAAAAAATTAACTAAGTAGAGATGGCAGGCCAGTTGATGTGTTGTAGCTGTATGATGTGGTCCCATTGAGAACAGCAGTGACCACATCTGTAGAAAGTATTGGCTGCTTGAAGAGCTCCAGCTCAAAGTTGATGAGCTGGAATCCGAACTCCAAACACTGCAGCACATCCAGGAGGGAGAGAAATACCTGGATACTGTGTTTCAGGAGGCAGTCACACCTGGTAGATTAACTAATGTTAATTCAATTGGTGGGCAGGGACAGCAGTGTGTGACTGTGAGTGAGGCAGGTAGCGGGACCCTGCAGACAGGAACACAGGAGCCACAGCCCTTGACATTGTCTCACAGGTATGAGGCTCCCTGCATGAATGAGGAACAGGGCTGCAGGAAGGATGAGTCAACTGACCACGGCACCATGGTCCGGGAGGCCATTCAAGAGGGGAGCAAAAGACAGATTGTAGTTATAGGGGATTTCATCATCAGGAGGATAGACAGTATCCTTTGGGAGCAGGATAGAGAATCCCACATGGAGTGTTGCCTGCCCAGTGCGAGACATCTCTGACCGGCTTGAGAGGATACCAGAGAGGGAGGGGGAGGATTCACTTGTTGTGGTCCATGTAGGTACCAACAACATAGGCAAGACTAGGGAAAAAGACCTGTTTCATGATTATGAAGAGCTAGGAACAAAATTTAAAAAGAAACAGGTCTTCAAGGGTCATAATTTCTGGATTGCTGCCTGAGCCGCGTGCAAATTGGCACAGCGAAGCAAGGATCAGGGAAGTTAACACATGGCTAAAAGAGTGGTGTGGGGGAGAGGGTTTCCTTTTCATGGGGCACTGGCATCAGTTCTGGGACAGGAGGGATCTATACTGCTGGGATGGACTCCACCTGAACAGGGCCGGGTCCAGTGTTCTGGTGAAAATGGTAAATAGTGTGGTTAATAGGACTTTAAACTAGTAAGTATGGGGTAAGGGAGAAGTGAATGTACAGGGAGAATAACAAGTAATGTAAGGCAAAGCAGCAGGTTAGCAGGTAACGAGGAAGCTTCAACTCCATTGAAAATTAGGAAAAAAGTTAAAGGGAAGGAGAACTGAAGAGCTGTTAGTAATGGAGGTAGTAGGACCCAAAAAGAAGGTGCAAAAGCTGTCATAAGGGCACTTTATCTGGATGCTCGGAGCATTCGAAACAAGGTGGAGGAGTTGTCAGTACAAATCACAGCAAATGGGTATGATTTAGTGGCCATTACAGAGACATGGTTACAGGATGGTCATGACTGGGAGTTAAATATCCAGGGGTATCAAACTGTTCGGAAGGACAGCAGGAAGGTAAGGGAGGTGGTGTTGCTCTGATTTTTAAGGATGATATCAGGGCGGTAGTGAGAGATGATATAGGTTCTTTACAGCTATTTGGGTGGGAATTAAGAATAGCAGGGAGAAGAAGTCACTGATAGCTGTAGTCTATAGGCCACCAAATAATGACATCGTGGCGGGGCGGGCAATAAACATAGAAATAGTTAATGCTTGTAAAAATAGTAAAGCAATTATCATGGGGATTTTAATCTAAATATCGATTGGCCAAACCAGGTCGGTCCTGGCAGCCTTGAGGAGGGGTTCATAGAATGTATCCGCGATAATTTCCTTGAATAATATATAATGGAGCTTACGAGGAAGCATGCTATACTGGATCTAGTCCTGTGTAATGAGACAGGAATAATTAATGATCTCACAGTTAGGGATCCTCTTGGAAGGAGCGATCACACTATGTTCGAATTTAAAGTACAGATGGAGCGTGAGAAGATTAAATCCAGTATCTGTTTCCTGTGCTTAAACACTGGAGACTATGAAGGAATGAGGAAGGAGTTAGCTAAGGTACAATGGGAGCAAAAACTTTATGGTGGGTCAATTGACGAACAGTGGAGGACTTTCAAAACGATTTTTCACAGTGTTCAGCAGAAGTATATTCCAGTGATAAGGAAGAACTGTAAGAAAAAAGAGAGCCAACCATAAGGAAATAGAGGAAAGTATCAGATATGAAAAAAAAACACTTACAAAAAAACAAAGAATAGTGGGAAACTAGTAGACTGGGAAATCTTTAAAGGCCAACAGAAAGGCACAAAAAAGCTATAAAGAAAAGTAAGATAGATTATGAGAGTAAACTAGCTCAGAATATTTCAACAGGCAGCAAAAATTTCTACAAATATGTAAATTGTATAAAAGTGGCAAAGGTAAACATTGGTCCTTTAGAGGATGAGAAGGGCAATTTAATAACTGGGAATGAGGAAATAGCTGAGGCATTAAACAGTTATTTTGTGTTGGTCTTCACAGTGGAAGACACAAATAACATCCTGAAAACTAATGTCAAGAAGCTTATAGCAGGTGAGGACCTAGAAACTATCAGTATCACTAAGGAGGCAGTGCTGGGCAAGCTAATGGGGCTAAAGGTAGACAAGTCTCCTGGCCCTAATGAAGTGCATCCCAGGGTAACTAAAAGAGGTGATGGGGGAAATAGAAAATGCACTAGTAATTATTTACCAAAATTCACTGGACTCTGGGGTGGTTCCCGCAGATTGGAAAACAACCAATGTGATGCCACTGTTTAAAAAAGAAAGTAGCCAAAAAGCAGGTAACTATAGGCCAGTTAGCTTAACTTCGGTAGTAGGGAAAATGCTTGAAGCTATCAATAAGGAAGAAATGGCAAGGCATCTGGATATAAATTGTCCCTTTGGGAACACCCAGCATGGGTTCACAAAGGGTAGGTCATGTTTAACTAATTTGGTGGAATTCTTTGAGGACATTACTTGCATGATGGACAGTGGGGAACCTGTGGATGTGGTGTATCTGGATTTCCAGAAGGTATTTGACAAGGTGCCACACCAAAGGCTGCTACATAAGATGAAGTTGCATGGTATTTTAGGTACGTAGTGGCATGGATAAAGGTTTGGTTGACCAGTAGAAAACAAAGAGTAGGGGTAAATGGGTGTTTTTCTGGTTGGCAGTCAGTGGCTAGTGGTGTGCCTCAGGGATCAGTGTTGGGACTGCAATTGTTTACAATTTACATAGATGATTTGGAGTTGGAGACAAAGTGCGGTTCGTTAAAATTTGCAGATGACACTAAGATGTGTGGTAGAGCAAAGTATGCAGAAGACACTGAAAGTCTGCAGAGGGATATAGACAGTCTAAGTGAGTGGGCAAAGGCTTGGCAGATGGAGCACAATGTTGATAAGTGTCAGGTCATCCATTTTGGTAGGAATAACAGCAAAATGGACTATGTTTTAATTGGTAAAAAATTGCAGCATGCTGCTGTGCAGAGGGACCTGGATGTTCTTGTGCATGAATCGCTACATGTAGGATTGCAGGTACAGCAGGTAATTAAAAAGGCAAATGGAATTTTGTCTGCCATTGCTACAGGGATGGAGTTTAAAGACAGGGAGGCTATGCTGCAGCTGTATAGGGTCCTGGTGAGGCCACACCAGGAGTACTGTGTCCAGTTTTGGTCTCCTTACTTGAGAAGAGATATACTAGCACAGGAGGGGATGCAGAGGAGATTTACTCGGTTGATTCCAGAGTTGAGAGGGTTGGATTCTGAGGAGAGACTGAGTAGACTGGGATTATACTCATTGGAATTCAGAAGAATGAGGGAAGATTTTATAGAAACATATAAGATTATGAAGGGAATAGATAAGGTGCAGGCAGGGAGGTTTTCTGCTAGCAGGTGAAACTAGGACTAGAGGGCATTGCCTCAAAATAAAGGGAAGCAGATGTAGGACTGAGGTCAGGAGGAGCTTCTTCACCCAAAGGGTTGTGAATCTGTGAAATTCCCTGCCCAGTGAAGCTGTTGAAGCTACCTCGCTGAATGTTTTTAAGGCAAGGCTAGATAAATTTTTGAATAGTAAAGGGATTAAGGGCTATGGTGAGTGGGTGAGTAAGTGGAGCTGAGTCTCAAAAAGATCCATGATCTTATTAAATGGTGGGGCGGGCTCGAGGGTCCAGATGGCCTACTCCTGTTCCAAGTTCTTATGTTCTTATATTAAAGTCCCCTGTGATTACTGTAACAGTGCCTTTCTAATGTGTCTTTTGTAACTCCTGATTTATTTTCTACCCTACATTCTAACTACTGCTAAGAGGCCTGTACGCAGCTCACATCAGGGTCTTTTCTTTTGTGCCGACACAGCTTCTACGCATTCTGATGCGATCAATTTAATTCCATTTCTTATCATCCAGGCAACCCCACCCCATCTGCATCGTCATGATCAGCCATGATCATAATGAACCGTGGTGCTGGCTCAAAGTGCCGAATGGCCTACTCCAGCACCTATTGTCTATTGTCTATTGCCTGTCCTTTCAATAGGACATGTATCACTCAATATTTAATTCAAGAAAGGTACAGTTGTGCTAAGGATAAAAGATCCAGGGTTCACAGGAGAATCCACGTAAACATTAACAGATGTTATCCAGTCTGTTCAAACACATTCTGAGGCATCACCCCATGGTACTCACTATTTGAGACCCTTTCAGAAATCCGGTTTTGTTTCAGCACTGCCTAGCCTTTCTATTAAGAAAAATAGGCAGCAGTTTTACACAATCAGATTAATCCGTGAAATATTCAGACCAAAGGTGGGAGCAGAAGTGACTAAAGTTATCAAAAGGCCACCAATGAAGCTGTGAGGGTATTACCGTTCCATCAATCAAAGCCATATTTTATTGACAGATGTGGCCTTGAAAAGTTACGACATTCAACCTTTATCTGTCACCTGGAACCACCACAACAAATATAGTCCCCTGCCTCTCCATGTGTTGAGACATGAACAACTGGAAAAAGTTTATAAAATAATGAGAGGTGTAGATGGAGTTAATGGTAGCTGTCCTTTCCCTAGCATGGCGGATTTCAAGATTAGGGAGCACATTTTTAAAATGAGAAGATAGAGAATTTAAAAAAAGGCAATGGGGGAAATTTTTTTTACACAGATTGCATGTAGGAATGAACTTCCTGAGGAAGTGGTGGATGTGAGTAAAATTACACCATTTAAAAGACATTTGGATAGATACATGAATAGGAAAGGTTTGAAGGGATATGGGCCAGGAGCAGGCAGGTGGGACTAGTTCAGTTTGGAACTTTGGTCAGCATGGACTTGTTGCACTGAAGGGTCTATTTCCATGCAGTACAACTCTATGACTAATCTGATTAACCCTTTCCCAAACCGTTGGGGTCCTTTTCTGCCTGTGATTCTACAGACCTTACTCATTCTGACTGAAAGGCAGCTCGACCTGATTATACAACACACCTGCAGTGAAATGTTTTCAAAGACAACCATATTAAAACAGGGGCCAACAAAATCATCCACTCTGCAGTCAGCATAATGGTTCTGCAGCCAGAAAACAGAGCAGAAAATGACAGGTTAACCAGCGGCCCCTAATGACAAATCAGCAAGTAACCAGAAAGGGGCTAATAAACTTTGTAAAGAAAGTTTGCTGCGAGAAGCCCTTCCCCTCTATTAAGCTGACAAGTTGCTGTGTGAGTTAATCACTTGGACCTGGTGCCAGGCCAGCTTTATCCCGCAAAAGCCAAAGAAAAACAGAATGTACTCCGGGTCTGAAACAGTTCCAGCAATCACACCATGAACTAAACATCATGCAATATAATGATTGAAATGTTTCTTCACACTGGACACACTAGCCCTACCATCCTTTTTTCATTGACTCCCATCCAGGGTTTGTTGCTCATCCCTGATGGCTCTCCACATATAACTGGCTTGTTTAGCCATCTCAGAGAGGACTTAGGATTCAACCATATCAGGGTCAGTCTGGAGTTACGTACAGGCCACAGCAGGTCAGGGTGGCAGATAGCCTTCCCTGTAGGATATTTACAGAATCATAGAATTATTACAGCCCCTAAGGAGGCAATGCAGCCCATAGTGCTTGCATCAGCTCCGTTGTCTAGTCCGGTTCTACTATTTGGTGTCAGTCTCCAGTCTTTTTCCCATACCCCTGCACACCATTATAGATACTATCCGAAAAAAGAACACAACCAATTCCCTCTTCAATTCCTCAATTGAACCCGTCTCCCCCACATTCCCAGGCATTGCATTCCATACTCTAATCACTCACTGTGCGAAAAACCATTTTCTCACATCACCCCTGGTTCATTTGCATATACTTTAAATCTACATTACTTAACTGTTTTTACAACAATCCAATATTTTCATGGTCACAGCCACAGGCACTAGTTTCTTCTTAAAATTACGGATTTATTTAGTTCATTGAATTTAAATTCCCCGGCTGTTAAGGGGGAGATTTAAATGTCTATCTCCACATTGTTGTGCCAGTTGTCTTAAGTTATCAGTCCACGACCTGACAGTTGTACAGATGTACCTCACTGAATGCTTCAGAGGAAAAACAATACAATCGCAGTACTCCAGGAGGAGTGGTGCTGATTGGCTGGCTGGCAGTGAATTCCGAACAGCTCGTGGAAAATGACTCGGGGAGATTACAGCTTTTGCTTGATGTCCACCAACCACAAACATCTTCCTTAGTGCCAGATATGGCTCCAACTAGTGGAGAATTTTGCCCCTGATTTGCATTCATTCCAGTTTTGCTAGGGCTCCTTGATTACACAGTTGGTCTGAGGCAGCCTTGATGTTAAGGGCAAGGACGCTCACTTTCCCCTTCACTCTGAGCTCTGGTACAGTTTCTGCAGAGGAAAGCAGTGGTTGGAAAAGTTGCACAACTCATCTGCCTCTGTTATCTCATTGCCAAGCTCTGGTCTTGTCTTCCAACAGCCTGCAGCAACCTCAGGGATCTCAGTGATTGGCCATCTAACTCTGGTGATCTCCACAGTCAGAAGGAAAGACCTTTTTTTAAAAAACTTCATTCACAGGATGAGGGCGTCACCAGCCAGGCAGCATTTATTGCCCATCCCTAATTGCCCAGAGGGCAGTTCAGAGTCAACCATATTGCTGTGGGTCTGGAGTCCCATGTAGACCAGGCGAGGATGGCAGTTTCCTTCCCTGCAGGACATTAGTGAATCAGGTGGGTTTTTCCCCAATTGACTCGTCGTTATCATTAGATTCTTAATTCCAGACTTTTTAAAATTGAATTCAAATTTCACCATCTGCCATGGCAGGATTCAAACCTGGGTCTCCAGAACTTTATCTGGGTCCCTGGATTAATAGCCCAGTGATAACACCACCAGGCCATTGCCTCCCGATTGCACTGTCATGGTCTCAGATGTACCCTTAGTGCCTTTGGGCAGGACAAGGTCACTACACCAGGAGGTTCTGTTCCATCAGCTTCTAAAGCAGCCATGTGTGTGCAGGTCCAGCCATCTTCCCCATCGGGATGACAGTTACAGATCACAAAGCCCTTTTGTACAGTGACCTAGGGTTGTGACCTCCAGGATATCCAAATGCTCTCTCCAAGGAAGCTGCAAGAAAGCCATCGCTGTACAGTTGCTAGAATATATCACTGAGCAGATTACTGGGGCTTTGGGGGTTTGTGTGCTGAACCTGCAACCTTAGCTATGAGTGCACCCATCAGCAATGATTGACAGCCAGAGAGGACATGTACCTTTTCCATCTGCAGGTGATTTGAAGCTTGTTTGAACAGGGGACGGTGTGGAAATCTCTGCAGCGCACTCACTCATCCTTTCCCAATGCTAACTACTGCCCGCCCCTTTCACACAAAAGGTTTCAGAGCTGACGACAAACATTATGTCCTTTAACATTAAACAGTGGTGGTGCCATGGAGACTGAGGACAGAGAGGAGCTTCCTCCTGCCATGCAGGAGCTCATTATTTCAGTTTGTGTGCAGGCGCTGGTCAGATTGACAGGTGAGCTAGCTGTCTGCAACCAGCAGGAGTAGTCCCCCTCAGGAAGTTCTGGTGAGAGCCTCCTGCAGTCAGGAACATAAGAACAGGAGGAGGCTATGCACAGCCTTGAGCCTGTTCTTTGATTCAGTTAGGTCATGGTCAACCTGTATCTCAACTCTATCTCCCCGCCTGGGCTCTACCTTCTTTAAGGATGGCAAATACCTGTCGAACTCAGATGTTAAATTTATCAATTAAGTTGCTATCTACTGCTTTCCTTGGAACAGAACTCCACACCCTGCAATCTTTGCAACCTTCCAGCTCTTTTTACAGCTTGAATTCATCCTTTGTCCTAGGCTCCCGATGAGAAGGAAATGTTTCTATCTATCCTCAATTCCTTTTAAACTATAAATCATCCACCAGGTCAGCCCTGACCATTTTATTTTGCAGAAAATAAAGACTTGGTTGATGCAATCTCTCCTCACAACTTAACCCTTACCACCCTGGACGCATTCTGTTGGATCTGAGCTTCCATGCTGACCTCTCCTTCTAAAACCAGTCTATCTTTTTAAGGTGCATTGCTTGGATGCAGTATTGCACATGCAATGTAACAAAGGCTTTATATAGCTACAGAGGGAGGGAGACAGAGAGCTCGGTGTGGGTGAAAGAAATAGTGAAGAGGTTGTGACTGCAGGGGCTGAGAAGAAGGAGAACCATGAGTGAAGTCCAAAAGGGAAGTTGTTTGGCAGAAGATTTCCTTGAGGGGCCAGGGGAGTGACCTTGGGACCTCCTGGCCCATAAGAGGTGCTGCAAAAGGCATTTTGCATCTTTAGCTCCCAACTGCGTTCAAGGAGCCTGAATTTTTTTTAAAATTTAAAACTTGTGGAATATGGGCGTCACTGGCTGGCCAGAATTTATTGCCATCTCTGATTACCCTTGAGCAGCTGGTGATGAGGTGCCTTCTTGAACTGCTGCGGTCTGTGCACTGTAGGCAAACCCATAATACTGCTAGGGAGGAAGTTCCAGGATTTTGATCGAACGACAATGAATGAATGATGTTATATTTCCAAGTCAAGATGGTGAGTGGCTTGAAGGGGAACTAGCAGGTGGTGGCGTTCACACCTATCGCTTGCCCCTGTCTTGTTTGAAGTGTTCGTGGCTTTGGACGGTGCTACTAAGCGTCAGTGGAGGAGGGAATGAATGCTTGTGGATGTCGTGCCAATCCAGCGGGCTGCTTTGTCCTGGATGGTGTCAAGCTTCTTGAGTTTTGTTGGGGCTGCACCCATCCAGGCAGGTGGGGAGTATTCCATCACACTCCTGACTTGTGAACTATATTAATCAAATGTTCTAGCTCTACAAGCCAAGGGACCGATGAGTAACTGCAGGCAAGTGTGATTATGAGATACATTCTTCATTTAAAATCCTTCCCATCAATCAAAGGGGCCAGGAGATGGGTAATGATGGTGAGTTATTACTGTGGCTATCAAAACTGCCTTAAGGTGATGAATTTAATCCAAATGTAAAAGTGCCCTCCATTTATCTCTCAGTTACTATAGAAAATAAACAGCAGCTAGCATGTGTCCCAATACTCTCTGCAATGTTCCTACAAGTTGCTCCCCTGTGGCCTCAGCACCGTTTGTGAAAAGCTATCATTCCACTTGAAGTGTAGCCGACTGAAGTAAAGCTGCCACACAAAATTGTGGACTTGAACTCTGTTTAAATACAGTTATCATTTGGAGTGATAAAAGGTTCTGCTGAGAGATATGGAGAGGTGAAAAGCTATACACACTCTTACTGTGGTGGGAAGTCATTTAATTCCCTCAGCAGAGCCAGGAGCTGGGTCATTCCCATCCCACCACCAGGGGGAGCCTTTGGTAGCTGATGGGAACTGTACCTTAGTTGTGCCACAGGATCTCCAGTCTGACCTTGCCTGTCCCAGGAGCTGGTGATCCACTCGTTTGCAGCTCCCCTCTCTGCAAAAATATGAGAGATTCGAATGCAGTGTGTGCAAATATGTCTTTACCAGGTATGAACATGTCTTTACCGGGTAAAAACATATCTTGCTTTAAGAGGTATACACACACACACACACACACTAAGACCTTGAGAGGTTCACCAGAAACTAATGAGTGAATGCACATTTCTATATGCAATAGGGCAGCCTGCCCATGACAATGAGGTGGTGCCCAGGAATTAAAACCACGAGGGCCTCATGTTGGCATCTTCATGACCCCCAGTTTCCTCCCTAACAGACATACAGTGTAAAAACAAGCTTTGGCTCAACAAATCAATTCCAAAACAAAATAATTTAAAAATTAAACTCAAGTTCTCCTTAGGTTAAGCCTCAGAGTCTTCAGATTCATCCGCACCTGACCAGTCTAAGTATCTCCGAAGGAAACCATAACACTCTCAGCAAAAGGTATACAGAATCAGAACAGCTGTGGTGTGAGAGCACAGACTTTTCTCCCTCTAGACTCGACCTACTGCTGTAAGGCTATTGCAGCTTTAGGTGGATGAAATGCAGAATGCAACTTCCAATATACCACAGCACTTAGACTCCATGATAACACAGACAGAATGCACCACAATGCTGCAAAGATATAATAGAAACTGGGATCTTTAATTTTACAAATCACGGCTTGATCCACAGCTTGTCTTTATACTGAGTAGCTAAGACCATGAGAAAATGTGCCCTGGTTCTGCTGCTCCTGCTTAAATGGATTTTATTCAAGGAATGTGTGCAAATAACAAAAGAGAAACAATGTATTCTTTTTGCGAACCATAGGTGTGGATTTGTAGGTGTATATGCTTTGTTTTGAGGTTTAATAAAGGGAGCACTTGACATGTCTATGACCAGCACTTTCTGTGGAATTGGCCTGTGGGAGTTTGAGTTAACTTGGTTCCAAAATGATGATTAATTATGTATGTGCCTCCCTGTGCACAAAGAGGTGTTGTTTAGGGTCTCCAAGATCTGGAACTTCCGTTTATACTGTGCTTACAATGTACGAAAATGCTGCAAGGCACTTGACTGAGAGAGAAAGAATAAAAGAACAGATACTGAGCCAGAGTTAGGAGAAAGTACAAATACGGCTTGACACAAAGTTTTCGAGATAGTTGGGGGACGTCTGGAGGAAACTGCCAAGGGATTTCAACAGAGTAGAATCAAACTGCCTCGGTTTGTCACCGATGGCCAGGCAAAGGAGGGATGAAAGGACATGGGGGCCGCTGCACAAAACATTCAGTCAAAACGACTCTTCATGACCAGTTTGTATTTGAATCGAATGGGAATGGGTAAAATGATTGCAAGATATGACCAGCCATTGGCCTCCACATCACATATCTACCAGCTCAATGTGTGAAATACCCCCTGATAAAGAGAGAAGGAAGAGGACACTGTTTCTCACACTAATCAGGAGACTTGGAAGCCTAGAGGACAGAAGGTCAGAGGTTCAAAGGTCACTGGGTTGCAAACAGTATATTGGAGCCAGGGTCGGAGGGAGTCGGGGGAGCAGTTTATGGTGAGGGTGGGGCTGGGGGTGGGGCGTTAGGATTGGAATCTGGTATCCTGGGCTGGCTCGGGGATCAGACAGTAGGAGCACATCAGGTGGTTTGAAAGTCTAGGAGGTGGTCGGAGTTTAGAAGCAAGCTGGAGGACCAATTTGGTGTGTGGGTGATTCATGTTCCTTAAACATGGTACCTGGCTCCACGCTCAGTTCAGTACATTTTGTTTTAAAACGTATTCAGTTGACAACAGGCAGTGCTCATGGTCTCATGTTTCTCTTCATTAAACTGGATGCAGGTGCATCAAACAGGTGAGGGAAATGCAGGGAGAGATCTTAAAGGAAGTCACGTGGACTATGGTGAGATTTATGGCCGAATCAGATAGGAAGTTTATCGAGGCTGGTCACAATGTCAGCAGCAACTCATTTCATCTTTTATGCTTTTAACAAGTGAAGCTGCAAGTTGCTAATATTTTGTGAGGGGGTGGGGAGGGGTGGAGATGGGCGATTGTTCCTTGTGATCTGATGTGTTGGTGGCCCAGCCACCCTAACCAATGTTCCACTTCCTATCAGACCAAACTCACAAAGCAAAGCAGGACATCAACATGGAAACCAGAGTCAGCAGCTGGCAGATTCAGCTCCCGCTCGCTCTGAAAGCTGCACATGTTGGACACAATAGCAAGACACTCTGCCTGGGCACCAACCACGGGCACCACATGGGCATTGGCATCTGGTAGGTGTCAGCCTCTGAGAACCCTCATGGCACATCTCTGATCAACTTACAGGACACCTCTCCACTTCAGTGATGTACCCCAGCAGCACGGACACTGTGTGCTCACCGGTACACACCCGGCTCACGATCTGCACCAGGCTGTATCTCCGGGCTCCTTTACTCACTGTCAAAGCATTCACTCTGTCTGAGCCTGTCTGAATGCTCAGTGCATCTCTGCCCTGCATTGCCTTGACTTTCTGCATTTTGTCTCCTCAGATGAAGATATAAGTTTTATCTTACTTCTTTTGCGATTTGTTGTTTTATTGCGGACACAAAGCCAGGAAGCTTGTCATGGGTGTTTATAATCCTCAGTCGAGCAAAAGTCTTCGCTTTGGGGGTGAACGCCATTTTCCAACTGTCTGCCTTGTCCGGGACAAATGTCAGGGACTGAGCAGGGCAGCCCTGGACTGGCGATGCCTGTCCAGATGCATGACAGGTTTTTAAAGATGGCATGGGTACAAAGAACGCCGGTGAATTGTGGGATATCTATTGAACGGTGAGTGGTCCTGGGAATGGCACATAGTGTGATGGGAGAATTGGACATGCCAGATGCCGTAGGGGGGCAGAGGTAACTGGTAGTTAAAGCTCCTCAGCATGTTGTCCACTAATATTTAGATCTTTCTCCCTGTACAACGGGAATTTTTAGTTTTTACTCACAGACCTCTGAGACCTGTTCCCTTCCTGGCTAAACCTTTAATCACAGACATACTTACAGATCCTCACTTCCTGCTGGGAGTGAGTAACAGCCGGGCGTGACTTGATTCCAGTTCTATCTTGCTTCTGTACTTCTCTTACCAGGTCTGCATTAAAAGGGCTTCACGGTTAACTGTTGTTTCTCTCTTGTTGACCTTTCTCACGAGTTTTTCTGCAAGCCGTTTGACTGTTGTACTGCTGCAGCTGCTGATTGTCCACATGAGAAATTATTTTAAATCCTAAACTGTTAATCCTAAATTGTAAATGTCAAATACTGCTCCTGGGTCCATCGGAATTTTTCTGTGCTTGGATCCACTGGAATTCTCACAATTGTAACTTTGTGGTATTTAGCAACAATGCCTATTGCTGCTGCAATGTTGTATGCGCCGGGGTGCCAAGCACTACCAGCTTGTAGCTGAGGAAGTTTGCTGCCACTATCCTCTTCCCTTGATGGAATCTAAGGACCTACTTGGCTTGTGTTGGTACAGAAAAACAGCCAGGGAGTCTCAATTAATAGAAAGAGGTTCTTAAACAGGATGTAGTTTATTACATGATAACAATCAGATAGAAGTTACATCAGAATGTATGACATAGTTGCGAAGAGTATTGTGGATATAAAGCTTCATCCTACAGTACTCCTGCAATGCTCTGCTTTTTATCCGCACAATTGGATTGGTGGAGATTAATGCAGTCTTTATCAATGGCCTAGTGGTTGATCCAGAGACCCAGAGAATGTTCTGGGGACCCAGGCTTGAATCCCACCACTGCAGATGGTGGAATTTAAATTCAATAAATATCTGGAATTAAGAATCTAATGATGACTGTGATTTATTGTCAATTGTTGGAAAAACCATCTGGTTCACTAATGTCCTTCAGGGAAGGAAACTGCCATTGTTACCTGGTCTGGCCTACATGTGATTGCAGACCCACAGCAATGCGGTTGACTCTAAACTGTCCTCTGGGCAATTAGGGATGGGCAATAAACGCTGCCTGGCCAGCGGCGCCCTCATTCGTGAATGAATAAAGAAAAAAATTAGCCTTTACAGAGCCATCACCTCATACTGTTTAACGTTGCATGTATCTGTGATTTACCATTGAGAGGAAGCCATGTGTGATGTCATATCATGTGATCTTGTGACATCACACCACATGACATTCTTGTCTAAAAAGTTTTACCGTGATCTCAAATAACTGCCACCATATTCTGGAATTCATTGAGGAAGTCGGTCAGTCAATCAGTCTCTTTAGTAATAGCGCACTGACCACATTGACGTCTGCGGTAAGGGTTGCCTTTGTGAATTAAAGTATCTTCTGATACATGTTCTCAGTAAGAACTCCGTCTCAATGTTCATGTTACAGGAGCTAACACAACACGAGGGACACATCATGGCCACAGTCGGTGCCAGTTGGTGGCAGCTCATGTGCAGTGTTGGAAGAATACTCCAGAACACTGTTCAGTAGCTAATGCTCCAAAACCCTTCTCATCACCTCTGCAAGATCATTACCTGTGTGGCCATACAGTCTTAACAGTCACAACTGATCATGATGGCCACAGGTCTACATGTAAGCAATAATCCGAATAAAATTGTTCAACTTATTCTGCAGCACAGACACCTCCCTGAGAGATGGAAGGCCTGTCAATATATTCTGTTCAGTAGGAGTGAGATTGATAGCTTCCCGGCTAGATGGAACAAACTCATTAGAATAACAGATTCTTGGGAAGTGATTCCCTCCTTATTCGGTGTGGTCTGGCCAAGGTGAACTGTGTGTAGCTACTAGTCAGAAAATCCACATCAGAGCAGTGGGAATCCATTAAAAGAGGATAGTGAGAATGCAGAGTCAATATGTTCCCAGGGAGGTGATTGATGGGAAGTCCCACAAAGTGTAGGCGACTAGGAATATACCACATTGGATGAAGAAAAACAGGGAAGCGTGTGGTAGGTATGGAGAGCTCAGAAAGTTGGAAGATCTAGAGGTGTGTGGGAAGTGCAAGAGGTTGCTTAAAAAATAAACTAGCAGAGGAAAGAGGAAATGTGGAAGAAAACACTGGCAGGTGAAATAAAAGAAAATCTAAAGGCAATTTATGAGTATATTTGGGGCAGGAACTACCCCATCACTTTTTCCATAGCTTCCTGCCATTTCACAATATTCCCCTCAATATTTAGGTCACAGCTGTGGTCACATTGTAACCCTATGTCTCTGTAATGGCTATTAGGTAATATCTACATATATATTTATATGTAATTATTAATATTATTTGTATCTCCGAGAGAAATTGTTCATTTTATTCTGAATGCTGCAAGCGTTTTGCAATCTCTGGCCTTATCTATAAGTACACTCTTGAGGTTGTATTCTCTTGGTTGTGCTTTAAGTAATAATTATTCAGAGACTATTAGCTGTGAGGGTTTAAGCTGCTCGCAGCTGATACTCCCTGAGCAGAAACTCTTTCTCAGTACTACATTGATATGCATGTAGACCATGACAGCTAGATTTACCCGTGCCTGTGAAAGTTCCTCTCCAGCCCAGAGCAGATATCCTGAACCTTGGCACCAGGCAAACTACTCAGCATCTGGACTCTTTGCTGTAGAGAACTACATCCATTTGCCCTGGCTATGCTGTCTCCTACAGCCACTGCATTCACCATAACTCTGGCCATTTGAATGTGTTTCCATTTGGACAACTGCAAGAACAGAAGCTTCTCCACTTCTCCCTTCTCGATTTCCATCCCTGCCTCACTCGCGGTCACATCCTCCTGTCCCTGAGCTGGACCAGAATAACAGGTCCCATCTCAGGAGATGTGGCCACCACCCAGGAATTAGCGACCAGATAACTCTTTGGCTAACATCCCCGCTGTCAGTAGCTTGGCCTCAACTCAATGGATTGAAAGGTTAATTGCTAAATAAGAACTCGAGAGGGCAAAGGCCATTACAGATGGCAAGATTGAAGGTAAGTGAGTGGGTGAAGAGGCAGATTGACTGAGAGAAAAACACAATAAATAGGGGCAGGCTGAAATGACCCAGAATAAGGAGATGCTGTCAGAACGCAGGGGCTTTGAAAGCAGGTCAGTATTTTAAATACAAAGTTAAAGGGATAAAGTGGGTGGAGTTTCTTGAAGGAGGAGAACATAAGAGAAGGATAGAGAATGGTCAGGGTGCAACCACAGAATCATAGAATCCCTCCAGTGTGGAAGGTGGCCATTCAGCCCTTTGAGTCCACACCGACCCCTCTGAGGAGCATTCCACCCAGAGCCCATCCCTAACCTGCTGATGACAGCCTCAAACTGTCACATGTGATATAGTGCATAGCCAGGTCAAGTGGTTTTGGAATGGGGGAGGAGTTACTGTTCGATTGTCAGGTCTTTGGCACCATGAGATTGCTTTGAAGCATTGGTGAGCGGAATCTTCCCAACCCGGAATAATGTGGGCCATGGTGAGAAGTTTAGGAAAACTGTTTGATATGGACCTCTGGACATCAAGAGCTAAAAAGACCCATTTTCCAAGCTAGAGTTTAGCAGTGAGATGAGATTCCCATGACTGAGCAACGAGAGGCCAATTTGCATGTATTAGCATGCACTAACATCTCATTATTAGTTAGTCTCACCTGATTAATATGCAGTTTCTTATCCTCCCACCCACCATCTAGAAACTAGTCAGAGACAATTCCCGAGATGAAAGTGAGAGCAGGTACCTGGAAACTCTGGGATTGTCACTTGCTCCTCTGGACCTCCATCTCGGACACCCAGCACCAACATCTCAGGGCATGGTCCACAGTCAATCACCGCACGCACCCCACATCCACAGACATTGGCATTTGGCACAGAGTCATCCTGGCACAACTCCAAACTACTTATGCTGAGGCGTAGAGTACATGGGCACCTTTCAACGGATTGCTGTTGCCCAGTCTCAGATATGGGCACTCACCTCATGGATTGCAATCCAGGCACAGTTGAGTCTTGATGGGATGCTCTTCGGAGAATTGGTGTGGACTTGTTGGGTCAAATGGGCTGTTTCCACATGACAGGGATTCTGTCATCCTAAGAGGGGACTAATCTCAGGAAGTACAGGTATATGCCTTTCAGTTTGTGGGTCCCAGCACAGGAAGGCAAGGGACTGAATTTCAATTGGGTGGAAAGTGAGGAAGTTCAAACCAGACGGCAATGACCAGGTGCCTACCGAGAAGGGAATGCATGTATTTGAAGGGTATATCAAGAACAAGAGGCTGAGGCAGAGAGTGAGTTGGGGGGTTGGAGGGTGGGTAGGGAAGGTCACGTGCAAACATTGTGAGGCCCAGACAGGAAAATCACAGCTGCCAAACACACTACAGGGCGTATGTGAGCCTTAGGCATTGACCCCATGGTGTGGGATACAAATCCTCACCCGAGACCCTCCTGATCACATCACATACACCATCAGGAATCAGTCCCACTAATGGCTGTGATGCAGAAGCAATGTCTTGTGGCCTGGACAGATTCATCCTGATTGCCAAAGTAGCAATGACCCTACAGGTTTCCATTGCCTGATAATGGTGTGGGGTTTGCTCATCCCATACCTTGGGCCGTAAAACCTGTCGGGCTAGGGATGGCCTGACTGAGCACTAGGCCTCCGCTTAGACAGAACATCCAATTACAAAGCTGATGGTGAAAAGGGAACGTATATTCACTACTGTGTCAATGTTCCCACTATGAAGTGTTTTCTGCATTACATACACATCCTCAGATGGTCTCTCTTTCTTCCTTCTCCCCAACCCCCCAACTATACCTCGGTCTGGGCTATCCAGGGCTGTGCCATTGCCATGAAGGGAGACAGGCCCTGAGTGGAACCCATTGCCATGGAGGGAGACTGGCCCTGAGTGGAACCCATTGCCATGAAGGGAGACGGGCCCTGAGTGGAACCCATTGCCATGGAGGGAGACTGGCCCTGAGTGGAACCCATTGCCATGGAGGGAGACGGGCCCTGAGTGGAACCCATTGCCATGGAGGGAGACTGGGCCTGAGTGGAACCCATTGCCATGGAGGGAGACTGGCCTTGAGTAGAACCCACTGCCATGGAGGGAGACTGGCCTTGAGTAGAACCCACTGCCATGGAGGGAGACTGGGCCTGAGTGGAACACATTGCCATGGAGGGAGACTGGGCCTGAGTGGAACCCATTGCCATGGAGGGAGACTGGGCCTGAGTGAAACCCACTGCCATGGAGGGAGACTGGCCCTGAGTAGAAGCCATTGCCATGGAGGGAGACTGGGCCTGAGTGGAACCCATTGCCATGGAGGGAGACTGGGCCTGAGTGGAACCCACTGCCATGGAGGGAGACTGGCCCTGAGTAGAAGCCATTGCCATGGAGGGAGACTGGGCCTGAGTGGAACCCATTGCTATGGAGGGAGACTGGGCCTGAGTGGAACCCACTAACCTTAGGTTTGGAAATGTGAGGGTATGTGGAGGGCCCGAGGGACTGTATCCCGCCCAGAGACACGTTCACCTCTTTCAGCTGGAACTCCCACAGGGCAGGAGTGGGGTGGGGTGTGGGGGGATACAGCCTGGGAGGAGGAAGAAGACCAAGAAAATCTGGAAGGAAGCTCCTGGGGCTGGGAAGGGGTAGGGTGGGATGTGGGGGCCTGACGTTGGGGTCCCTCCTCCACCTTGTCCCTTTGTGTGGGCAAGGTTCTTGCAGTGAGCTCCAGGACCAGTTTACTCCCTGTTTCAGTGGGTTGGTGCTGAGCAATGGGATATGGGTCTGTGTTGACATGTAGCAGGCCCTGAGGCTGCTGGGCCTGGCCTGCCCATGGAGGCAGCATGAGGAAGCTGGCTGCCAATGGGTTCAGTACAGCCCCTCTGCCTTTGTATCAAGTTCAAGACAGTGCCTCTAACAAAACTGCCTGTATCAGCTTGTGTCTGCCTGTGTCTGCCTGCTGCCGTATCTGTCTGTATCTGCCTGTGTTTGCCTGTTGCCGTATTTGCCTGTGTCTGCCTGCTGGCATATCTGTCTGTATCTGCCTGTGTCTGCCTGCTGCTGCATCTGCCTGTGTTTGCCTGCTGCCATATTTGCCTGTGTCTGCTTGCTGCCATATCTGTCTGTATCTGCCTGTGTCTGCTTGATGCCATATCTGTCTGTATCTGCCTGTTTCTGCCTGCTGCCATATCTGTCTGTATCTGCCTGTGTCTGCCTGCTGCATTATCTGTCTGTATCTGCCAGTGTTTGCCTGCTGCCGTATTTGCCTGTGTCTGCCTGCTGCCATATCTGTCTGTATCTGCCTGTGTCTGCCTGCTGCTGCATCTGCCTGTATCTGCCTGTGTTTGCCTGCTGCCATGTTTGCCTGTGTCTGCTTGCTGCCATATCTGCCTGTATCTGCCTGTGTTTGCCTGCTGCCGTATCTGTCTGTATCTGCCTGTGTTTGCCTGCTGCCATATCTGCCTGTTGCCGTATCTGTCTGTATCTGCCTGTGTCTGCCTGCTGCCATATCTGTCTGAATCTGCCTGTGTCTGCCTGCTGCCATATCTGTCTGTATCTGCCTGTTTCTGCCTGCTGCCATATCTGTCTGTATCTGCCTGTGTCTGCCTGTTGCTGTATCTGTCTGTATCTGCCTGCTGTCATATCTGTCTGTATCTGCCTGTGCCTACCTGTTACTGGTCATGGACGAGGACAGAGTTGCTGCCATGCTTATTCAGTGTTGGGTAAGGCGGGGCAGCTCAGTGATAGACAATGCTTGGTTATCGGGACATGGATATTCCAGCATCTCTCAGGAATATTCACAACCCTGGGGGTGAGGAGCTAGATGTTGGGAGTTTCCTGTCTGTCTGTGCCCTATTACGGGTTGTTACCCCACTGTGGACAAAGCATTGGATGGGACTGGAGTGAGGTAAATGTAGGAGGCACAGTAGTTAGTGCTGGTTCTAGGAGGAGGTGGGGTGGGTGGTTGGGAAAAACTTCTTCACCCAGAGAGTGGTGGATATATGGAATGCCCTGCCCCAGAAGGCAGTAGAGGCCAACTCTCTGGATAGTTTCAAGAAAGAGTTGGACAGAGCTCTTAAAGATAGTGGAATCAAGGGTTATGGGGATAAGGCAGGAACAGGATACTGATTGTGGATGATCAGCCATGATCATAATGAATGGTGGTGCTGGCTCAAAGGGCCAAATGGCCTACTCCAGCACCTATTGTCTATTGGGAGGGTAGGGGTGAGGCATCCTGAGTGAGACAGTAGACAGCACAGGGCCCTGCAGGATTAGTAGAGAGGGAGTGCCACGGCGGTGGGATGGTGGGGGCGTATTGTTGTTGAAGGAAGATGTTGCTGTGAACAGTGATAGGGGTAGAGTCTTGCAGGGAGGTGGGGGTAGCAGCAGAGAGAGAGTGAGGTGAGGTAGCAGAGTGAAGATGGAGGTACTTGCCCTGACAGAGCACTGGCTTCTTCCTACATTGTTGGCATTCTCTGGACTGGGTGACAATGCAGGCTGGTACAGTCTGAAGCCACGGGGTCCTCTACCCATCCTGGGGGAAGAAGACACCCCTCCTCCAGACCACTGTATTGAGCAGGGCCTCCAGGTCCCTGTCCTCAAAGCAGGCCATCAATTTGCCCTTATCCAGGGCAAATAAACCAAACTGTGTTGTCAGCACTTGACTGGGTGCACACCGGCCCTTTTAAATATGTTGCTGGAGCAGCAATCCCGGAATGTCCTGGCAGGGATGAAAGTCTCTGCCTTTGCTGAGGGGAGGAATAGTGGGAGCGGAGTGCTTAAAGATTTGTAAAGTGAGCACGAGGAAAGTCTGCCAGGACCCACTCCCCGTGAAACATGCCAGACACGACTCTGCCAATTTCTGGTCAGATTCCACAAGGTGAAAACAGTACGGACTGTGATAACTAATTTGTAACAAGTGGGACATTGCCCCCGCACTCCCACCCATTAATTAAGATGCAACTGATTCAAATCCTGTATTCAAAAGTAGAATGTGCAAATTAAGAACTGCATGTTACCAACACAGTGTTTGATAAATCATTGATTTGTTTGACTTCTGATTAAGGTTCCAAGTCTGTTTTTATGGATGCATACAGGAATGCAAGCCCCTGATCCCAATTACTTAGAGAGACACTATATTAAAACACGTTTGGTAAATGATTTATTTTCACTTCCCCAATTATTCTGATAGTTCCCAACAGGTCAGACTTTATTGTGGCAAAAATGACATGGAGCCAATCTATTCTTATAGAATTATAGAATCCTGTGGGTGCAAAAAGAGGCCATTCAGCCCATCAAGTCTGCACCAATCTTCTAAAGAGAGCACTGCCCCCACCATCCCTGTGTTACGGACCAGACCAGAACCCCTCAAAGTATATGATGGAGATAGCCTAGAACCTAACTTTTATATTTCTAAAAGGCAAGTGCAAGGCGCTATGTTCTAGATACATTCAAACTGGTCCACCACTAAACTTGAATCAGAACACGCTTTATGCATACAACACACTGAAAATACAACAAGAGCAACTGGCATAACTTTAGTCCATTGAAATACTTTATAAGATAATGTATCGTTTAACCACTAATCATCAACTGTTCCAATATAGGCAGCATCCCATAAACACACCCTTGACTAAGGCAATTCAGCAACACAGTTACTATTCTCATGTGCTGTCTCCCTCCAGTCCAGAAGAAAGAAATGATGAAAGAAACAATCTTCCCTTTTTTGATTTTCAAGAGGATGCCTTGTTGCCTAAGACTTCACTCTAGCAGCACAGAATTCAAGCTTTTTACTCAGCAGGGAGCGGGAATCTTCTCAACTAACTGAGAGCAAATCTAAAAGTTTTTCTGTTTGAGCCCTGACCCCACCCTCTCATGGTTCCTTTGTCTCAAATAACACCCAGGGAGAACTCAAAACCTGTTTACCAACTGCGTGTCTAAATGAGACATTTCGGCATCACTGTGACGACACCCCTCTGCAAGATAGACAGCACGGAACATCTCTCTTTAAAGGCACAGTATTGTTACATCTTTAGTCCTATATTTCCAATGGCCAATCCATCTAACCTGTACATCTTTGGTCTGTGGGAGGAAACCGGAGCACCCGGAGGAAACCCACACAGACACGGAGAAAATGTGCAAACTCCACACAGACAGTGCCCGAGGTTGGAGTCAAACCAGGGTCCCTGGTGCTGTGAGGCAGCAGTGAAATGTTATCACTGTTGTCACATAGAATGACAGCTCCCACACACATGAGTATGATAATGACCAAATCATTGTTTTATTTTTTGTGATTGAGGGATAAATGTTGGTTGTGACACCAGGGAAGACACTTGCTTTACTTTGAAATAGTTCTGAGATCACATCATCTGAGGAGTTAGGTGGTTTAACATCTCAATGAGGAAAAAGGCAAATCCAACCACATGGCACTCCGTCAGTTTGGCACTGGAGGAAACAGCTTTTATTTTAATACTCAAACCCTTGAACCTGGAAATTTGTGACCCAGAGACAAGACAGGTACCAACCAAATCACAAAAAAAATCTGAAAGAACTGCAGATGCTGTAAATCAGAAACACGATGGCTCAGTGGTGAGCACTGCAGCCTCACAGCGCCAGGGACCCGGGTTCGATTCCAGCCTCGGGTAAATGTTTGTGTGGAGTTTACACATTCTCCCTGTGTCTGCGTGGGTTTCCTCCAGGTGCTCTGGTTTCCTCCCACAGTCCAAAGATGTGCAGACTAGGTGGATTGGTCATGCTAAACTGCCCGTAGTGTTCAGGGGTGTGTGTGGGTTATAGGGGAATGGGGATGGTTTGGGTGGGATGCTTCAAGGGGCGGTGTGGACTTGTTCGGTCTAAGGGCCTGTTTCCACACTGTAGGTAATCTAATCTAAAAAAAAACAGAAAATGCAGGAAAAGCTCAGCAGGTGTGGCAGCATCCGTGGAGAGAAATCAAAGTTAACGTTTCGGGGTCGACTGACCCTTCCCCGGAACAGTTCTGACCTGATTAACTCTGATTTTTCTCCACAGATGCTGCCCAACCTGCTGAGCTTTTCGTTACCGCCTAAATTATAGATGACAACCTTGACATGTTGGCAGGAACAATCAGGATGCAGCTTTTGTTGTAACTTTGTCAGAAGATCGGATAAAATGCTGAATCTGAGATAGCTTTTTCTCCAGGGGTCAGCCATTATTCAACAAAAAGTAGCAGAACCCCATCAAACATCCAGGCATCTTCTCTCAAAGAAAGCAACTGGGGATAAGTATCCTGTATCAAGTACATAACCCTAGCTTCGCGAAAAGTTGTTTGAACAATTAGTTCTCAAACTAATGGTGCAGCCCTGCAACTCTCTGTGTTATAGTTAATCAAACAAGCTGCCAGAAGTCAACAATATTCCCTTAAAAGGGATTGAATCTGTTACATTGGTGGTCCCATTTAGTCTGCCCTATATTTTGTGATTGTTTTTTGGGCCCCAACCCACTAATTCATGATTTGCTGCCACTTCACCATTCCTCCATTAGCAGACTGTCTTCAGGAAGCTCGCTTTCATGTTAAACATGCCCTGTCCACTGCACAACTTTTAATTAGGAACTATAGACCCATCAAAGAGACAAACATGCTTCAGCAAGGCCTTCTGTGAATCCTGGGTAAAATAGTATCAGTGATAATGGGAACTGCAGATGCTGGAGAATTCCTAGATAATAAAATGTGAGGCTGGATGAACACAGCAGGCCAAGCAGCATCTCAGGAGCACAAAAGCTGATGTTTCGGGCCTAGACCCTTCATCAGAGAGGGGGATGGGGAGAGGGAACTGGAATAAATAGGGAGAGAGGGGGAGGCGGACCGAAGATGGAGAGTAAAGAAGATAGGTGGAGAGAGTGTCGGTGTGGAGGTAGGGAGGGGATAGGTCAGTCCAGGGAAGACGGACAGGTCAAGGAGGTGGGATGAGGCTAGTAGGTAGATGGGGGTGCGGCTTGGGGTGGGAGGAAGGGATGGGTGAGAGGAAGAACCGGTTAGGGAGGCAGAGACAGGTTGGACTGGTTTTGGGATGCAGTGGGTGGAGGGGAAGAGCTGGGCTGGTTGTGTGGTGCAGTGGGGGGAGGGGACGAACTGGGCTGGTTTAGGGATGCAGTGGGGGAAGGGGAGATTTTGAAACTGGTGAAGTCCACATTGATACCATTAGGCTGCAGGGTTCCCAGGCGGAATATGAGTTGCTGTTCCTGCAACCTTCGGGTGGCATCATTGTGGCCGTGCAGGAGGCCCATGATGGACATGTCATCTAGAGAATGGGAGGGGGAGTGGAAATGGTTTAGTTCGCAACACGCTTTGCAGAACACCTCCGCTCAGTTCGCAACAAACAACTGCACCTCCCAGTACATTTACAATCCGACCCCACCACCCAAGACATTTTTCCATCCCCACCCCTGCCTGCTTTCCGGAGAGACCACTCTCTCCGTGACTCCCTTGTTCGCTCCACACTGCCCTCCAACCCCACCACACCCGGCACATTCCCCTGCAACCGCAGGAAATGCTACACTTGCCCCCACACCTCCTCCCTCACCCCTATCCCAGGCCCCAAGATGACATTCCACATTAAGCAGAGGTTCACCTGCACATCTGCCAATGTGGTATACTGCATCCACTGTACCCGGTGCGGCTTCCTCTACATTGGGGAAACCAAGCGGAGGCTTGGAGACCGCTTTGCAGAACACCTCCGCTCAGTTCGCAACAAACAACTGCACCTCCCAGTCGCAAACCATTTCCACTCCCCCTCCCATTCTTTAGATGACATGTCCATCATGGGCCTCCTGCAGTGCCACAATGATGCCACCCGAAGGTTGCAGGAACAGCAACTCATATTCCACCTGGGAACCCTGCAGCCTAATGGTATCAATGTGGACTTCACCAGTTTCAAAATCTCCCCTTCCCCCACTGCATCCCTAAACCAGCCCAGTTCGTCCCCTCCCCCCACTGCACCACACAACCAGCCCAGCTCTTCCCCTCCACCCACTGCATCCCAAAACCAGTCCAACCTGTCTCTGCCTCCCTAACCGGTTCTTCCTCTCACCCATCCCTTCCTCCCACCCCAAGCCGCACCCCCATCTACCTACTAACCTCATCCCACCTCCTTGACCTGTCCGTCTTCCCTGGACTGGCCTATCCCCTCCCTACCTCCCCACCTATACTCTCTCCACCTATCTTCTTTTCTCTCCATCTTCGGTCCGCCTCCCCCTCTCTCCCTATTTATTCCAGTTCCCTCTCCCCATCCCCCTCTCTGATGAAGGGTCCAGGCCCGAAACGTCAGCTTTTGTGCTCCTGAGATGCTGCTTGGCCTGCTGTGTTCATCCAGCCTCACATTTTATTACCTTCTGTGAATCCTGCACACTTCTGCGCACCTTACAAAAGAAGTTCTGGAGCCAAAACGTTAACCCTGTTTTTTCCTTTCACAGATGCTGCCAGACCTGCTGAGATTTTCCAGCAACTTTGCTCTTGTTCCTGATTTACAGCATCCACAGTTTTTTCAGTTTTTTCCCTTTATGTGTAGACCTGCATCTTAACATCTCTCCTGAACTGCCTGGCTGTAATTCTCAGACATTCCCCCCAGTTCTACAATCCACACGAGTCTAAGTAACAACATACATAAGAGCCAAGAGCAGGAGTAGGCCATCTGGTTTTTTGAGCCTGCTCCACCACTCAATAAGATCATGGCTGATCTCTTACTGGCCTCAGGTCCACTTACCCACCCTCTCACCATAACCCTTGATTCCTTTACTGTTCAAAAAATTATCGATCTTAGCTTTAAAAACATTCAATGACAAAGCTTCACTACCTCGCTGGGCAGGGAATTCCACAGGTTCACAACCCTTTGGGTGAAGTAGTTTTTCCTCAATTCGGTCCTAAATCTGCTCCCTTTTACTTTGAGGCTATGCCCATTAGCTCTAGTTTCACCTGCCAGTGGAAACAACCTCGTTGCTTCTATCTTATCTGTTCCCTTCATAATTTTATATGTTTCTGTAAGATTCCCCCCTCATTCTTATAAATTCAAATGAAAATTATCCCAGCCACTCCTCATACGCCAACCCTCTTAACTCTGGAAGCAACCTAATGTTCTCTGCACCCCCTCCAGTGCCAATACATTCTTTCTCAAGTAAGGAGACCAAAACTATACACAGTACTCCAGGTGTGGCCTCAGCTGACCTTATACAACTGTAACAGAACCGATGCTGCTTGGCCTGCTGTGTTCATCCAGCTTCACACTTAATTATCTTGGATTCTCCAGCATCTGCAGTTCCCATTATCACTGTAACAAAACCTCCTTGGTTTTAAACCGAATCCCTCTAGCAAAGAAAGACAAAATTCCATTTGCCTTCTTCTTTACCTGTTGTACCAGCAAACCAACTTCTGTGATTCTTCACACCCAGGTCCCTCTGCACAGCAGCATTCTGCTATTTTTCACTGTTCCAGTAATAGTCCTCCTTTGCTGTTATTTATAGTTTAGCTTTATTTACACTGTCTTTTACTGTTAACAGCTTGAAGACTTTGATCTGATCACCTGTACCTTCTAAATTCTAGAGAAAGCAGACCTGATTTGTATAGTATCTCCTTATAAATTAACCCCTGAAGTCCTGTTCTGTGGAATAATACATTTTACAATATGTTTAAGTCTGTCCAGAGCTTTCGTGGAGGATTCCATTTTCTTCTGTCAAATAGACCATAAAACTAAATACAGGACTAGGCCTTTCAGCCCATTAAGACTGTTTTGCTATTCAGTGAGATTGTGGTCAATCTGACAATAGGAATCTCCACTTTCCTGACTTTTCCCCATATCCCCTAATTCCCTTACTGACTAAAATTTGGCTACCTGAGCCTCAAATACATTTAATGGCCCAGTCTTTACAGACTTCAGTGGCAAAGAATTCCATAGATTCACTACCCTCTGAGAGAAAAAAATCCTCTGCATCTCCATTTTTAATATTCATCTGCGTATTCTGAGATGACACCGTTTAGTCCCAGACTCTCCCACAAAGTCTCTCCTCATCTGCCTTGTAAAGTCATCTAATAATCTTATTTGGTTCAATAAGGTACCTCTTGTTCTCTACGTTCTAACAAAGTACAGGCCCAACCTACACAACCTCTCACCATAAGGCAGTCTCTCTGTTTGATATCAGCCTAGTAAACATTCTAGGACTGTATCTAAGTATATTTTTCCTCGGTTAAGAGGAGAAAAACTATTCACAGTATTCTAACTGTGGTATGGCCAGTGCCTTGTATAGCTCTAGCGAGATTTTCCTATTCTCATACTCCATTTCCTCTGAAATAAAGACCAGCATTGCATTTACCTCACTGTTACTATGGAACCTGAATGCTAGCTTGTGATGATTTATGGGCAAGGCCTTCCAAATCCTTCTGTTGTATGACTTTCTGCAGCCTTTTTTCCATTTGAATAATATTCAGCTCCTCTATTCTTCCTGTCAAAGTGCACAGCTTCCCATTTTCCCACATTATATTCCAAATGCCAAGTTTCTTATTGGCCCTTTCACTTAACCTATTAATATCCCTCCGCAAACTGTTTGTGTCATCCTCACCATGTACTTTTCCATTTGTTTTTATGTCATCTGCATACTTAGATTGCTTATAGTGCATTCACTTTCCTCATCCAAGTCATTAAAATATATTGTAAATAATTGTGGCCCCAACACTGATCTCTTTGCTATTCTACTAGTCGCAGGTTGCCATTCTGAAAATGCCCTCATATCCCAACTCTCTGTCTTCTATTAGTTAGCCAATTGTTTATCTATGTTAATAATTACCTTCAACAACATGGGTTCTTATCTTATTAAGTAGCCTGTGTAGTATCTTATCAAATGCCTTCTGAAAAATCCAAGTACATTACACCCACTGCTTCCCCTTTATCTATCCTACTTGTTACATTCTTAAAGAATTCTAGTAAATTTTTCAAGCATGATTTTCCACAGTCTGGCATGCCTTGATCATATTATGTATTTCTAACTGCTCTCCTGGTACATCTTTTACAATAAACACTTGCACTTTCTCAATAAAAGATTTTATTTGTTTTCTTTCCTTTTTAAATTAGTATGTTACATTTACAGTTCTCCAATCTTCAGGGGCTTTTCTGGAATCTAAAGTTTCTGGAAACTTTCTGCATATTGTATGTTTATTCTTTCAGTCTGTCACTATACTTAACTTGCTTGTGTAACCATGATTGGTTTATCCCCTTCCTAAAATCCTTCTTTCTCGCTGGAATATAGGTTAATTGTAGGCCATGGACTGTTTTCTTGAATATCTGCCATTTTCCCTCAACCCTCTTTGTTGCAAAAATCCTTTCCCAGTCCGATCCAGCTAGCTCTGTCCCTAATCTTTTATAATTACCCTTAGGTAAGCTTAGCCCAAATTCCTTCCTTTCAAACCGAATGGTAACTCTACCATGTTATAGTCACTGTGTCGAGGGAGTCTTTTACGCTGACATAGTTTTTTAAGTCTGCTTCATTACATCAGATCCAAAATAGCCTGATCCCTGTTTGGAACCATGACACATTGTTCCAGGAAACTGTCCCAAGATACACTCTGTGAATTCTTCCTTGTGGCTACCTCTGCCAATTTGACTATCCCAATCTACATAAAGATGACAGTCACTCAAGATTAATTTACTATTTTTTTTCATGCCCTCATTATCTCCTGATTTTTTTCTGTCCTACTGTGGGACAATTTGAGGGGGCCTATAGACAACTCCTGTCAATGTATTCTTCCCCTTTTTATTCATTCCCTCAATCCATACAGATTCTAAATCTTCCAATCCAAGACCATTTCTTGCTGTTGTAATTATTCCATCCCATACCAGCAAGACTACCCCACTGTCTATTCCTTCCTGTCTGTCCTTTCCAAAAGTCATGTACCCCTGAATATTTACTTTCCATTTGTGGAATATGGGCATGCTATCTGGTCTGGTATTTATTGTCCATCGCTAGTTCCCGTTGAGAAAGTGGTGGTGAGCTGTCTCCTTGAACCGCTGCAGTTCATGTGATGTGGGTTGACCCACAATAATATTATGGAAAGCGTTCCAGGATTTTGACCCAGCAACACTGAAGGAATGGCAATAGGATTAGGAGAAGGACAGTGGGTGGCTTGGAAGGGAACTTGCAGTGGTGTTCCCATATATCTGCTACCTTGTCCTTCTGGATGGAAGTGGTTGTGGGTTTGGAAGGTGCTGTCTGAGGATCTTTGGTGAATTTGTGCAGTGTATCTTGTAGATAGTACACACTATAGCTAGTGAATGTCAGTGGAGGAGGGAGTGGATGTTTCGTTCCCAGCTTTGATCTCCTTGTATCTATGTGCCCATATGGTGAATTGATCTTACCTATTAATCCCAATTTGTCCCATTAATTCATCTGTTTAGTTCTGAGCCATTGATTTTGCCCTTTTACCATGTTTTTCCCTCTTTCGCCCTATTTCCTGCTGTTTTTTGTATTTTGTGCACTCTGTCCCTTCCTGTCCCATTCTGGGTAATGTTATCCAAAAAGCCTGCCCTGAAATGCTGCCTGTCCTCTTGCTTTATGAGCCAAATGGTCTCTCCCAAATCCTTTCCCTTCTCCAAATCGTTTAAAGCCCGCACTACAGCTCTCATTATTTGATTTGCCAGGACACTGGTCCAAGTTCAATTTAAGTGCCGCCCATCCCAGCAGAATTGCTTTCTTCTATCCAGTTCATGTGCCAGTGCCCCACAAAGTGAAACCCGTTCCACCCACCTCAATCTTTGAACCACACGGTTAATTTCTCAGCTTTACTTGGGCAAAACCAGTTTTCCCCAGCTCAGGTAATAATCCAGAGATTATTGTGTTGGATGTTCTGATTTTGAACTCAGCTCCGAGCTGTTCAAAGTTTTCCAATGGAACCTCCTTTCCAGTCCTAGCAATGTTATTGATACCTATGTGATGGGCAACAGCTGGGCCCCTTTCCTCCCAATCCCAGTTCTTCAGCCCCAAAGGAGATGTCTTTAATCCTGGCAATACAGCCCTTGGCACTTTTGCTCATGTTTGTACGGAACAGTATTTATCCCTCTGATTACACTATCCGCTACCACAACTACACTCCTATTTCCAACCCCTAGCTGAATGGCTCCATGGTGCTGTGGTCAGCTTGCTCATCCTCTCTACAGACTCAGGTAATGATTGGATAATTGCAGGGATGGGGTGGGTGGGTGTCCTCAATTTTAACCTCCTGGGTCCTCAGACCTGCCAGATCTATGATCACACCCTCCTGGTTCTTGATCATAGACTGATTTTGAATGATCTAGTCTAAGGGGTGTGACCACCCTCTGGAGCAAAGTGTCCAGGTATCTTTCCCTTCCCTGATCTGGTGCACTTTCTGTAGTTCTGGCTCCAGTTCCTCAATTCAGATCCAAAGTTTCTCCAGCTGCAGACACTTAATACATACGGGTTCACCTTGGGCACCTTGCTGTCCAGCAACTCCCACATGTTGCAGCAGCAACACATCAGCTGTCCTACCATCACAATTGTATTTGATTTAATTTATCAATTAATTATTTCACATTCCCTGCTCTTTGAAATTTACTATAAAGAGCATTTCTCGCTGCTATTAAGCAGCTACGTTTAGGAGTTGAAAAGAAGGGAAGGAAATCATTGGAGACTAAACACAAACTGACGATCTGACTTTTTCTTTAAAGATTAGAAATATTCACCAGGCCTACACACTAACCAGCATCTTTCTCTGCACTGGGGTCATGCTTTGGTTTGTGGTATCTCTCTGCCACTGATCTCCCTGCAGGTCAAGCATCTTGATCCACACCACTTAAAATCTCCCACTCATCCCTCACTCTGAAGACTTTACTTCTTCCAGCAAACTCTAGTTGAAACATCTCTTTGCATCGAATTCCTACTGTGAGCCAAATTTCCTTCAGGAATTTTGGGAACTCACTTCATCTCACTCTGCCAAAAGCCCACATGCACTGATCATGTTCCTTACTGGCCATGTGGTGTAAGAACATTCTCATATGGATCTGTTCAGAGACTCTTATTAGCCACAGTGACTGACCAGGGGACCCTCGCAGACTCACTGCCTGCCACTGGAAGGGTTTATAAGCCAACAATCAAGTTAGCTAACCATGTTAGAAATGCATCTTCCTTGACTATCAAATGTTGGAGTGGGACTTGAACACAAAACTGGACAAAGACCAAACAAATTCCTCCCTAGTAGACAAGCGAAGCAAGCTATCTCTATCTTTGGTCATAATTTCCAACCATTTCTTCCTCATTGAAGATTTTCTCTTTCATTTAACTTTGTTTTCACATTCCATATAATCTTCCTTTCCTCGCCATCTCGAGTCTACTGGAATTAAGCTTTGTCATTTGCCATTTGCTTTTGTTCTCCAATCATTTTAAAAACAAAACTCAATTTTTCTTTCTGGAATCACTGTGCTTTAAAACCCAAGCATACATCAAGTGGAGCAGTGGTAGTGTCCCTACTACTGAGCCAGGAGGTTCAAGTCCCACCGGCTCCAGAGATGTGTAATAATATCACTGAATGGGCTCATTCGAAAAATAGGTTAAATATAAAGAAAAATCTCAAGCATGGTCTTACTAATAATTACTTTCTGACTTTCAAGTTTTGATCTAAATTTGTTTTAATTTTGTGGTGTACAGTCTCTATCCAGACTAATTAGAAGTTTCTTTTTGACCAGCTTCTTGTCTTGTCACATTTTATTTTAGCAATGGAGACAACACATCCAAGAGTGGAAAAGGTCAATATCACAAAAAGGAATTAGATTTGAAATTACAGAGATTCACTTTATTTTCAAATCCTTGTTTAATTCAAAACAATCATTGAGTGTTAACCTTTGTCCTCGACAGCGAAATGCTGTGTAATCATTAAAATAAAACACTGTACTGTCTACTGTTCTTTTATTCAAAAGAGCATATTGTTGCTTTAACTTGTTTTCTCAAAACCAATGTATCTCTGTCTTTATTGAACTGAGTAGGGTGATTTGTTACTTGAACACACTGTGATATCTTTAATTGTTGCAGATATCTTTTGATTAAAGGAAACTGTATTTGAATAAGTACATAATTCAAGGACACAAATTTATCAGTGCAGCCTAACATAATAAACGGAATGTAGGTTGGATCTGTTAAAGTGTATTCTTGACCCTCAAATGATCATTCTTGGCTTCTGCTGCAGGCTCACAAATGTCAGTTCACTATAACTTTTGTGTTATTTTGAAATACCTGAAGAAACAAAAAGTGGTCTTTTTGTTCTAAACAGTGGATGTTGGAAATGATCACAAACAATGGTTTAGATGCTGAAATCACTGGCTATAATTTATAATGTCAAGAAGTGATGAGGTTTACCATTGTCCTTTTGTCATGTGATCTTCGATCCAAAGGTTCTCCTCCAAACACAGCAGGGGCAAGGGACACCTTTTAACGAATCATAGCTTTGTATCTTAATGTGAGATCTGGAAAATGGTATAAATATAGTACGAAATTCCAACAGGAAGAGTCGCAAAAGGGAAGATCTGAACAGAACCGAAGTCATCAGCCTTTCTAATTTACAAAGCAAGGATTTGAAAACCCTGCAATAAGTCAGGTTAGCTACATATTCATCATAGTCCCCATGTATTTTTAATTTCATAAAGATTCTTTAGGAACGCAGTACTGTATGTAACGTTGACAATATGTTTGTAATACTAGATTTTTTTCAAAAGTCAAGTTTAATCATGAAAGAACTGCAAAGTG
Source organism: Stegostoma tigrinum (assembly GCF_030684315.1). Lineage (NCBI taxonomy): Eukaryota > Metazoa > Chordata > Chondrichthyes > Orectolobiformes > Stegostomatidae > Stegostoma > Stegostoma tigrinum. The sequence continues at coordinate 24,970,783 of NC_081357.1, forward strand.
ATTGTTCTCAAACCTTTGTTGTGTGTGCTGTAATAGCTCTGCTGAATGATATAGTATGTGAGGGCCTGACAGTATGCTGAATGAGCTGATTTCAGTGACAAAGGGATTTCGATAGATCTCAGTGTGCCATTAGACAGGATAGCGGAAATTGGCAAACTTTCCTGATTGCTATCCATTGGACACAGGACATTGTGGATTCAGCTTCAGTAGCTCCTAGCTTTGGAGTTGCCTTCCTAAGTCTTTTCACCTCTTTACCCTATCTCTCTTTCCTTCCTCAAGCTTACCGCTCAGGCCTCATGTTGGATTCAGTGTTAAATTTTGCTCCTGTGAAGTATTTTGGGGGCCATTTCACTCCATTAACGGTGCTATACAAATGCATTTCATTGTTAGATGCACATATCTCTAGTTGAATAGCCTGCTGCCACTACATGCAGGCTACCGTGGAACAAAAAAGACCAATATGGTTACATTCTGGGAGGTTAACCACCAGACATGAGGCCTTCCTGATTCAAGGAGTTAACACTGATTAGATTGTTTCATTTAGTAAAAGCATGCACTGATCAATGAGAGCACAGCTGTTGCTCAGTTGAAAGCATGTTCACTGTTCAGTCACAAGCTTGTTGGTTTATGAAGTACTTGAGACCTCAAGGCCAACATTCCTGACTGAAATCCCGACGGGGTGCTGAGAGGGCACAGCTTTGGGCTCTTGTAGTCGGGCAGCAGTGTCTCTGCCTCTGGGATAGACTCAAGGGTCACCTGATCCCAGAGCTGTGTCATGATTTGTCTCAATAGATTAATTCAAAATTGTTTTTCTACGCATGTACCAGTCTGGCAATGTCTGATCTCAGAAGCTAAGCAGACGCAGGCCTGATCAGTACTTGGATGGGAGACTGCCTAAGAATACCAGGCGCATGCAGTAGGGCCTTTCTCAGGCTGGTTGGTTATAATGGTCATACTTCCAGACTTGTACTCTAAGGGACATGGGCTTGAATCTCACCAGGGGAGATGGTGGGAGTTTAAATTCAATTGTTTGTGGCTCTGTAGTTCTGTTTTCACCTGGTGCCTAGAAAGCCCAGGATCAAGTTCTACGTAGTGCATAACATCCCTGAACAGGTGATTAAATATATCCGAAATAGCCGACCAGATGTCAGCAGCTGATAAAACTGTGCATTCAGTTAAAGGCAGCTGTAGTAGAAGGTGACAGCAAGAGGCAAAGTCCAGGGACAGCAAATAAAAGGCTAGTCACTTTTCAAACTGAAGAGTAAGTGACTCAAATGTTGATGCAAGTTACAGGACAATAAAATGTGATTGAACTGCAGTTAGCAGACTGAGTAAACCTCACCACTGAGAGTGATTAAAGCCCTGGAAATGGACAGAGCTTGGAGGAGTAGCAGCACCGCCTATTGTTGGGAGGGATGAACAGCGAGTATAATGGCAAAAATGTTACAGTAATAAATAGTCGAAACTGGGAAATACTGGAGATCCAGAATCAAAACAGAAGTTGCTGTAAATGGAGAATTAAAGAGTCATGATCTTTTGGAGACGATTTCGCCTCTGGACTGGCAGCTGGCAGTCATTATCTGGCTACCCTGTGTGTTAAGACCTGGCTGATTTTCACAGGCCAAGCCTAAGCTCTCCAAACATTTGGGAGAATATTTATAATGTGTCACATGCAGGCCGACTAAGATAGAGGTGAGGCAACACATTTCGTCTCCTGTCAGTGGCTGTTTGCATCGGCATCAGTTTGTGTCTCCCTATGGTGTTTTCAGTCAATCTGCGACTCCATGTGAAAATTTCCTTCATGATCATGTTGGGTCTGGCGTAGAATACCAATGGGGGATCGGTCCTCGAGTCCAGAGCCATAAAATGGACTAAGTGGACACTGTCTTAAGATCTCTCTTTTTAAGTTTCTTCATTCTTATTATATTATCTTGGAAGGACTGTTATTCTGAACATTCTATTTCTTTATAGAATCCTTACAGTGTGGAAACTGGCCCTTCAGCCCAACAAGTCCACAATGACCCTTGGAGCAACCCAGCCAGACCTACCCCTCTATAACCCACCTAACCTACACATCCCTGAACACTACGGGCAATTTATCATGGCCAATCCACCGAGCCTGCACATCTTTGGACTGTGGGAGGAGACACGGGGAGAATGTGCAAATTCCACACAGACAGTCGCCCAGGGGTGGAATTGAACCTGGGCCCCTGGCGCTGTGAGGCAGCAGTGCTAGCCACTGAGTCACCGTGTTTAGCTTTCTAATATTTTTCTTAAGAATTTGCACTCCAGGATCTGTATCTCAGGATTTTGGAGCCTAAGATGGTGCCATTATGGTGATTTGTAAACTTTTCCCTGTATGCATGTGAGTACATGTGGCAATGAAGCAAATTCAAGAGGTTTCTGAGTCCTTGGAACAATCTTGCCCAAGAAGCAATTGAAACAGAGTCCCTGAATAACATTAAGGCAGAAGCAGATCGATTCTTGGTAGGCAACGGGGGTAAGTGGTTCCCTGGAGAAGGCGGCAATGTGAAGTTGGCGGGCGGGGAGAGGGTTTCAATCAGCTGAGCCGTGATCTTATTGAATGGCGGAGGATGTTTGAAGGGCTGAGTAGTCTACTCCTCCTAATTCATGTGCCCTTCTAAAGTGGGGGAGGGGGTGATGTTGCAGCATTTTCAGGACTCTGAACAATTTTAAATTACTTGCCATATTTCTTGCTCAAAGGGCATTTGTAGCAAAGCTCAGAGGATTGAAGTGAAGTTTAACACGTCTGAGGACATGCTGGAAAGAGTATAGAATAGAACTTTTTTTATAAAATCCCTACAGTGCGGAAACAGGCCCTTCGGCCCATCAAGTCCACACTGAACCTCAGAGCGTGCCACCTCGACCCATCCCCCTATCACCCACCTAATCTACACCTCCCTGAGCACTATGGGTAATTTAGCATGGCCAATCCACCTACCCTGCACATCTTTGGACTGTAGGAGGAAACCCACGCAGACACGGGGAGAATGTGCAAACTCCACACAGACAGTAGCCTGAGGCCGGATTCGAACCTGGGTCCCTGGTGCTGTGAGGCAACAGTGCTAACCACTGTGCCACCATGCCACCGTGCCACCATGCTGCTAAAATGTACAAGAGCCACCAATGAGAGTCAGGACAGTAAATACCTGCCAGTGGAATGTAAAAACTCGAACCAGAAAATATTTATGCTTCCATTGTCAGCGTATCTTACATTTAGCCATTGTTGGCTTGCCAACTGGCTGGATAACTATGAAAAGTACACTCTGTAATTTTACTTCTTCAACTTAATGTTCGCTATGTCCCAAACTGATGTGCTGTGAATTGGATTGCAGTTATACTTTAAAATAGGTTTCGCAACCTAAGCGAGCATTCCATACATTTCCACTTCTGAGCAGAAACTGAGGGTTCCTTCTGACATTGAATATATATCAAATTCTTTTGATCATTGGCATACATTCAAATCTAGGCATGAGAAAGGACCAAAACAATGGCATGAGCTCACTTGCTCAGATGGCATTCTCTCAAACCTACTTGGTCATGTTATATTGTCAGCTGAGGCAATGTATAAAGCTTATCAATTTGGCTTAAACTGTTAAAAAATACGTAAGATTAACACTTGTGTAGGAACATTCATTAACTCAGTATGCCCCAAAGGTCATAAAATATGTTTTGAAAGTATAGTTACTGATAGATTGTGGAAAAGTAGCTGCCAATTAGTACATAGCAAGCTTTCTTAAATAGCAATCAGATAAGGTCATTGTGTTTTAATTATACTGGATGAGGAATAAATATTGTACATGACTGGGGGAACTGCACTGCTCACTGTCAAGTAGTGCTACAGAATCATTTGTGTCCATTGAAGAGAGAAGGAAAAACTCAGTTTAGTGCCTCATTGAAAAGGTTGCAGCACCCCTTCAGCATGGCATCAGTGAAACCATGTGCTCACATTTCTGTAGGGGATTTGCACCCACAACCTTCTGACTCGGAGTTTATACGCTTCCAACTGAGTCACAGCTAACATGACGACGGATATACCTGGGCTTTTATATCTCTGTCACACTCTGGGGCAGTCACAATGCTGCATATTCCCTCGCATTTTACATGTCTCATCATAACTCCCATTTATAAAGATCAGGACAAAGATTCTAACAAATACAAAGTTGCTGGAAAATCTCAGCAGGTCTGGCAGCATCTGTAGAGTGAAATCAGAGTTAACATTGCAGATCAGGTAACCCTTATCCTGAGCTCTTTCCGATTTTAATTTAGGACAATGATTGAGTAGTGTTTAGCTGATTATGGACATATTCCTCCCACCCAGCTTTTCACTGCCATGGTGCTTTGTTCTCTGTGGCAGTTTAATAGGAAACATATGGCCGTAGTCACCAGCAGTGATGTGTACAAATAGACACAACTGGAGTTAATGTGTTAATATGGCTTTAGCTTTTATTTTATAAGAATCTATGTATTTTAAGTAGTAAATACTCAGTCCTGAGAAATTAGCTTGTGGAATTTACTGTGATAATACTCCTGCAAATTTTAGCCTAAATAAACTAATAGTAAGACCAAATATATATAATATATGACCTAACATATGACCAAATCAATAAATTGTCTCAAGTTCCTCAATCCTGATACAAAACATGCTGGCATACCTTTTGTTCACTCAACCGGGCACCAAGACTCTCCAAGATACCATTGATGCCTGGAACTTGTGTTTTGCCGACAGCAGTTTAGCTACAGAGTTAACCATTGCTTGTTACAGCAGGATTCCTAAAATGTTGCAGCAAGTTGTGGGGAATCTAAGTCCTCTCCAATGGTCCAATCAATGCAATTTCCCCCCGATCATTCAGTGCCATTTGTATTAATTAAGGTCAGTTCTGTGACCTGTGTTTTCTTGCAGTTGGTGTATCCACCTGCAGTAAGTTACTGTACCATCAAATCCTGAGAATATTTATTATCTTTGTGTATGATGAGTCTGTCATCTCTGTTGAGACTTTTAAGCTTGGTCCTACCTCTCTGTGCCCCCATCTCTCCCCAAACGAACAAATGGCTAGAATTGAATTGAAGGTCAGGCCTGATGGATGTCAATAAAGAGTTTGCCTGCAAGAGTATCTACCATTCCAACCAAGAGCTCAGAAAAGATTTACAAGAATGTTGCCAGGATTGGAGGGTTTGAGCTATAGAGAGAGGTTGAATAAGCTAGGGCTATTTTCCCTGGAACATTGGAGGCTGAGGGGTGATCTTATAGTCGTTTATAAAATCTCGAGGGGCATGGAGAGGGTAAATAGACAAGGTCTTTTCCCTCGGATGGGGGGGGTGTCCAAAAGCACATCACTCGCATTCTGACATAATTCAGGCATTCCACTGATGTTTTTCTGCAGTTGAACAAGTTTAATGCTGTTTTCTAACTAACACCAAATTTGATGATTTTCGCTGTGTTTTTGGTCACATTTTGTCACTCATAGAGTCATAGAGATAGACAACATGGAAACAGACCCTTCAATCCAACTTGTCCATACTGACCGGATCAATGTGGTCCCATTTGCCAGCGTTTGGCCCATGTCCCTCTAAACCCTTCCTTCCTCTTCAAATACCCATCCAGATGCCTTTTAAATGTTGTAATTGGACTAGCCTCTACCACTTCTTTTGGCAGCTCATTCCATACACGCACCAACCTCTACATGAAAAAGTTGTCCCTCAGGTCCCAATTAAATCTTTCCCTTCTCACCTTTAACCTATGCCTGCTAGTTTTTGACACTCCTCCATCCAAGGGAAAAGACCTTGTCTATTTACCCTCTCCATACCCCTCATGATTTTATAAACGACTATAAGATCACCCCTCAGCCTCCAATGTTCCAGGGAAAATAGCCCTAGCTTATTCAACCCCTCTCTATAGCTCAAACCCTCCAATCCTGGCAACATTCTTGTAAATCTTTTCTGAGCACCTACAAGTTTCACATTATCCTTCATATGCACACAGTATTCCAGAAGTGGCCTAACCAATGTCCTGTACAGCCGCAACATGACCTCCCAACTCCCAGGTCTCTTTGTTTAGCAATACTCCCCAGGACCTTACCATTAAGTGTATAAGTCCTGCCCTGATTTTCCTTTCCAAAATGCAGCACCTCACATTTATCTAAATTAAACTCCATCTGCCACTCGTTGACGCATCGGCCCATCTGATCAATATCTCATTGTACTCTGAAGTAACCTTCTTTGTTGCCCACTACACCTCCAATTCTGGTGTCATCTGCAAACTTACTAACCATGCCTCCTACATTCACCTCCAAGTCATTTTATATAAATGACAAAAAGCAGTAGACCGAGCACCGATCCTTGCGGCACACCGCTGGTCACAGGCCTTCTGACTGAAAAGCAACCCTCCACCACCATCCTCTGTCTTCTATCTTTGAGCCAGTTCTGTATCCAAATGGCTGGTTCTCCCCTACTCCGTATGATCTAACTTACTAACCAGTCTACCATGAGGAACATTGTCGGACATCTTACTAAAGTCCATACAGATCACATCCACAGCTCTGCCTTCATCAATCCTTCTTGCTACTTTCTTAAAAAGCTGAATCAAATTTCTGAGATGACTTCCCAATCCATTTAAAATTCAGACCATTACTTTGTAGTTGACATATCGTTGCAAGAATTGATTAGAAAAAGAATGCAAATTAAGTAGGAATGGCACATGGAGACATACCATTGTTCATGTTATGCCACAATCAGAAATGATGGCATTTTCCGAACCACTGCTAGTTATATAGACATTTGTGTTATAGTCACAGAGTCACACAGCATGGACACAGACCTTTCATTCACGCACACAAGTATGTTTGCCTGGATTTTGTGGACTGTGGTGAAGATGGAGAAAAAGCTCATGATCACTACATGTGCTGCTCTCCAGAGGCCATTTGTGCGCTTTGGAGTGGCAACCCATGGAGAGATCTGTATAAAATATACAGAAAACAAAATAAAGGATAAAGAAAATTGGACTTTGGACAAAGAAACAAAATACTTATTAAACTAAAGATACAGTTATTTTCATTTTTAATAAATCACCAACATTAATTACGTTCAGAATGAATGCGACACATGAGTTGATAACAAATAGTGGTACAAGGCCATTTGGACCATCAAACCTGCTTTCCCATTCAATACCACCTGTTTGTGACCTTAACTCCACCTATTCGCCTGTCCCCCATAACCCTTGGCTCTTTTGTTAATTGAAATGCTGTCTAGTTCCGTTTTCAATATGTCAATTGCCTCCACAACTCTCTGTGGAAGAGAATTTCATAGACTAGCATTTCCTCTGCGATTAAATTCCCTCTTATCTCCATTGTAAATGAGACAGCACTTATTTTTAAACTAGATTTTCATTCCTGATGAGAAGAAACATCTTCTCAACATCCATTCTTTAAGTCCCTTCAGAACTGTACGTGTTTCACTAAAACTGTCTCTAATTCTTCGACGCTCCAAGGAGGACAATGTCAACTTGCCCAACCCTTCCCCCTAAGATAGCCCCTCGTCACATTCAGTTAGCCTGGTGAACCATCTCTGAGTAGCTTCCATTGCAAGTACATCCTGTTTAGATAAGGAACCAGAACGGTACACACTACTCCAGTGATGGTCTCATGAATATCCCCATCCATTTGTCTCGAGACTTCCCTACAGACCATATACTTCCATATACTATATTATATTCTATCTCACTCGCAGTAAAGGCCTGCATTCCATGTGCCTGGATATTGTCTAGGTCTTACTGTCTTTGAGCATGGGCTGCTTCAGTATCTGACGAGTCATGAATGGTGCTGAACATTGTGTGAACATCCCCACTTCTGACCTTATGATGGAGGGAAGGTCATTGATGAGGTAAGTGAAGGCAGTGGTTGGGCCTAGGACACTGCCCTGAGGAATTCCTGCAGAGATGTCCCGGAGCTACAACCCCCTTCCTTTGTGCGAGACATGACTCCAACCAGTGGAGAGCTTTTCCATTGACTCCGGTTTTGGCTACCACTCTTTGATGCCACACTTGATCAAATGTGGCCTGATGTCAAGGGACCATGTTGTTTTGAAGAGAAAGTTGATCTTAGGGACTTGGTAAGCAATGTCCTGGGTTATAACACTGTGATGGGAGAGGGGATCCCACTGGAGGGTGATAATGAAGTCCTGCTTTTCAAATTATTTCCTAGCTCCACACTTTCTGCTTGCAGGACCTCATTCCTCTTTTTACCTATGCTTTTGGTACCAACATGGACCACAACCTCTGGCTGTTCTTCATCCCTCTTCAGAATGTGCCAGAGTTGCTTGGTGATATCCTTAACTCTGGCACCAGGGTGACAACTTATCATGTGTGGCTGCAGAAATGACTATGTGTTCCCTTTACAGTTGAATCCCTGATGGTTACTGCTCTCCCACTCTTCACCAATATTCCCTGTCGTGAAAGTGAGCCATTTGTGGTGCTACAGACTGGGCTTTTGCTGCATTCTGTTAGTGCCTTCACTCTGTCTGGTGGCCACCATTCCCTTTCTGCCTGGTGCACTCTTTGCACATACCTCACGGTAAGTGCTATCAAGATGAATGCCACACATGCAGATGCTTCACACCCACTGCTCCAAGGTCAAAACATGGATTTTGAGTTGCTATAGTTGCCTCCTGCACAAGTGGTCAGACACTAGAAATGTTCCTTACTTCTCTCAATGCACAGAAAGAACATTCCACATAGCTGAGCTGTCCTACCATGGCATTCCATTGAGTGACTCTCTTCACTTCCTCCAGTTTAAAGAATATTAAATATAAACTAGCGAGCTTAACATACTACGTATACTTTTAACGGGATTAGATCGAAGCTTGGGACCAACAGCAGTTACTTAACAGCTAACCTCCCAACTTCCCTGAATTGTCACTCTTGGATTTCTAACCCAAACTCTGCCAAGTTTTTCAGTACAGTTCTCACACTGGAGATGTTGATAAGCCCTAAAACTAATGCAGCGAACCCTCTCTGAACTGCTTGTAATGCAGTTCTACCTTTGTTTAAATAAGGAGACCAGAACTGTACCTAAACTAAACATACTGTCTCACTAAAGCTTTGTTAAGATGCAATAATTTTCCTTTATTCTTGTATTCCATTCCCCTTGTGACAAACACTATTATTCCATTTGTCTTCCTAATCTTTCACTATAATTGCTGCAGTGATTGGAATGAGCTCAGCCAGATGGATCTCACAGAATATGTGTTCCCTGTTTGGGGGCTGTTAATCTGGTCCAATCAGGGAGCCCTGGCTGACAGATATAAACAGGAGTGTCAGCGACTCTTTTCCCTCTGAGAGCTGGCTCTGAGAGAGCTGGGTCAGTGTATTGTGCTATGCACATGTAAACAAGGGTGATTTGGTGACGAGATACCAGCCTTTGTGGAGTTATTTCACTTACAAACCATCTTTGTTTGTGATTCTTGTTGGGTATTCATGTACCTCGCATTTGCCATATCTCACCATTTTAAAAATGTTTTCTGTTTGAAAAGTGGGCAAGTTCACATTTTTCTCAGAGCATCCCGCAACTGCCAAATATTTACTTTTTGTCCAAACAATTAAACCTGCCTACGACCCTCTGGACCACTTACTTTCTTACCCAGAGATAACAGGAACTGCAGATGCTGGAGAATCTGAGTTAACAAGGCCTGGAGCTGGATGAACACAGCAGGCCAAGCAGCATCAGAGGAGCAGGAAGGCTGACGTTTCAAGCCTAGACCCTTCTTTAGAAAACATCAGCCTTCCTGCTCCTCTGATGCTGCTTGGCCTGCTGTGTTCATCCAGCTCTACATCTTGCTATCTCATACTTTCTTACCCAGCTCGGAGTCAGGGACAAACGACCACTTTGTCTCTAAATGCTGCCAGGCCTGCTGAGTGTTTATAACTTTAAATAGCGTCTAGATTTAAGAGGGTTTCTGCTTCTTTTTAAATAGGTGCGCATCTGTAAATTTTAACTTACATTTTAAGAAGAAAGGTAGGCCAATAACATAAAAGATGTGCAGACTGGGGCGTGACATGGCCTTGATTTGACACTTGGTAACGCAGAAGTTGGTCAGTCAGCCAGCCAGCTACTCTGAGCGATTCTGTCAGGTGGAATGAGCGTGTTTTTCTCCAGTTTGCTCTCTGTGTAAGTACTGGCTGCAGGCTACAAATGGGGGTCGGAGAACCAGGACATTACTGATGTTGGGGTATCTCACCGGGGAGAATGAAACCAGCTCCGCTCCGCAGACAGGAGGAGAGACTGCGAGACTCAGTAAAACAAGGGACATGCATCCCAGTGCTGGCGGAGCTCCCTCTGCTGTGTTGCTGCTCTGTTTTTGGTTAACCGAACTGTGGTAAACATGTTATCGTGGATCTGTCAGGGTTTTATTTTGAACGCACACAGCTGAGCAAAGTTTCTGAACACTTGCCTCCTCCCTCGACTTACTTTGGGAGGGAAACTCTTTCTCCACTGTTGTCCTGAGTATAAATATTAAATCCTCCAAACTTTATTCCGCTCTGTTTTGACGCTTGAAAGTTGTGCAGAGCCCTCAGCTAGAGCTGGGAGTTGGGAAAGAGTAAGAACCAGTAAACCCCACGGCGACACTTGGAAATGAACCTTAAGGGTTAGAAGTACACAGAGTAACTTGGAACAGCATGTTCGGAGATAGCACGAACTGCACACGCTGGAGTCAGAGTTAATAGTGTGGGGCTGGAGGAACATAGCAGATCGGACATCATCAGAGGAGCAGGAAAGTCCTGATGAAGGCTGTAAACCCGAAACGTCAGCTTTTCCCCTCCTCTCTGATGCTGCCTGACCTTCTGTGTTCCTCCAGCTCCACACTGCATTGCATGGGACTAGCGTGTGCCCGGTTTGCCAGTTCTACTGTTCTTGCTACTGCTTCAAGAACGAGCAGGGATTGTCTGCTGGAAACAGAGTCATAGAAACCCTACAGTGTGGAAGCAAGCCACAACAGTTATATAGCCCGAAGGAAAGTGTTGCTACAACTGTGCAAGCATAACTAAGCTAGCACTGGAGTGTCTGATAGAGTTTTGGTCCCGTTATCCGAGGAAGGACGTAACTGATTTGGAGGCGGTTCAGAGAAGATTCACTGGATTGATTATAGAGATGAAAGGCCTGTCTTAGGAGGAGAGATTGAACAGTTTAAACTCAGTAGAGTTTAGAAAGATGAGAAGAGGTCTAATTGAGATATATAAGATGTTATAGGGGATTGGCCAAATAGAGTAGAGACTGCCCCACATGAGTTTAAGGAGAATGGGAGCAGTTTAAAAACAGACGGGGAGAAATTTCTTCACTGAAAAGGTAGTGAATCTGGAATTCACTACGTCGGAGTTTAGTGGATTCTGGGACATTCAGTAAATTTAAGGAGGAGATAGACAGATTTTTAATTACCAGTAGAGTGAAGGGTTATGGAGAGTGGCCAGGAAAGTGGAGCTTGTTGCTGAATTGCCTACTCCTGCTTCAGTTCTTCTGTTCACTCCTGACTTGTGAATTGTAGAGAGTGGACAGGCTTTGGGTAGTGAGGAGGTGAGTTAATCACCTGCGAATTCCTAGCCTCTGACCTGGCCTTGCAGGCAAGCCCTGGTTTTGGGCATGTGTCATTGCTGCCAGCAGCCCAGGAGACAAAGAAAATAGCCTTATGATTTAGGCAGTGATAATGGGAACTGCAGATGCTGAAGAATCCAAGATAATAAAATGTGAGGCTGGATGAACACAGCAGGCCCAGCAGCATCTCAGGAGCACAAAAGCTGACGTTTCGGGCCTAGATCCTTCATCAGAGAGGGGGATGGGGTGAGGGTTCTGGAATAAATAGGGAGAGAGGGGGAGGCAGACCGAAGATGGAGAGAAAAGAAGATAGGTGGGGAGGAGAGTATAGGTAGGGAGGGGATAGGTCAGCCCAGGGAAGACGGACAGGTCAAGGAGGTGGGATGAGGTTAGTAGGTAGGAGATGGAGGTGCGGCTTGGGGTGGGAGGAAGGGATGGGTGAGAGGAAGAACAGGTTAGGGAGGCAGAGACAGGTTGGACTGGTTTTGGGATGCAGTGGGTGGAGGGGAGGAGCTGGGCTGGCTGTGTGGTGCAGTGGGGGGAGGGGACAAACTGGGCTGGTTTTGGGATGCGGTGGGGGAAGGGGGGATTTTGAAGCTGGTGAAGTCCACATTGATACCATTGGGCTGCAGGGTTCCCAAGCGGAATATGAGTTGCTGTTCCTGCAACCTTCGGGTGGCATCATTGTGGCACTGCAGGAGGCCCATGATGGACATGTCATCTAAAGAATGGGAGGGGGAGTGGAAATGGTTTGCGACTGGGAGGTGCAGTTGTTTATTGCGAACCGAGCGGTGGTGATCTGCAAAGGCTTGGGGACCGCTTTGCAGAACACCTCCGCTCGGTTCGCAATAAACAACTGCACCTGCCAGTCGCAAACCATTTCCACTCCCCCTCCCATTCTTTAGATGACATGTCCATCATGGGCCTCCTGCAGTGCCACAATGATGCCACCCGAAGGTTGCAGGAACAGCAACTCATATTCCGCCTGGGAACCCTGCAGCCCAATGGTATCAATGTGGACTTCACCAGCTTCAAAATCTCCCCTTCCCCCACCGCATCCCAAAACCAGCCCAGTTCATCCCCTCCCCCCACTGCACCACACAACCAGCCCAGCTCTTCCCCCCCCACCCACTGCATCCCAAAACCAGCCCAACCTGTCTCTGCCTCCCTAACCTGTTCTTCCTCTCACCCATCCCTTCCTCCCACCCCAAGCCGCACCTCCATCTCCTACCTACTAACCTCATCCCACCTCCTTGATCTGTCCGTCTTCCCTGGACTGACCTATCCCCTCCCTACCTCCCCACCTATACTCTCCTCCCCATCTATCTTCTTTTCTCTCCATCTTCGGTCTGCCTCCCCCTCTCTCCCTATTTATTCCAGAACCCTCACCCCATCCCCCTCTCTGATGAAGGATCTAGGCCCGAAACGTCAGCTTTTGTGCTCCTGAGATGCTGCTGGGCCTGCTGTGTTCATCCAGCCTCACATTTTATTATCTTATGATTTAGGCACTTGGTGAATTGCTTGTGGTCATAGTGGCAGCCACCTCCAGTGGGGCTATGTGTGTTCACACTCACAGGAACACAGCATTTCAGAAGCACATGGCATCTCTGAACAGTGACCAAGCTGGGAGCTGTCTGTCTCAAAGATGGTGCTGCCAGTCTAATCGACGATGATATCAACGCTCTCCCTCCATTAGAGCAGCTGTTTCTTTCCCCCATATCTCTGGCAGACTCAGCCTGAAGAACTGGGAGAGAATGCAAGAAATGGCCAAGGTAGCCCATGGGATTGGCCATGGGCCTCCTGCAGTGGAGGCATTTCGGTGCTTCGGTTTTTAATAGCAGTCGGTGGCAGATGTAGAGTGAGTTGTTTGATCGGGTGAAATGGTTTAAGTCAGGAGAACTGGATGGGCAGCATTCTAACCTGCTTGCTCAGTAACAGTGATGGCTAATCTAGCGTCAACTCAACCCTCCCTTGGCTCCTGAAAGACCTCAAGTTAGTATACCGCCAGTTTCAATATAATTGAAGATGGTGCATCCATACCTTCTGGGCTGGAGAATTCCGAAAACTGACAAGCCAGCGAAAGGAGCATGTTTCAAGCAAAAACGTGAATGTTTTGAAAGCAAGTAGTTAGCCGGGCATTGTCACTTAACCCATCACTAGGGCCCCTATTTATTCAGTTCTGCATGCCTGAAGGACTTCTGCATGTTGTCAGTAGTCACTATGCTTCAGTTCAGTATTGAAAAACAAGACCTTTTCATTGAAAATTGAGGCAGCCTGGTTGACTTGTCAAACATCTATACATCGCAGCTTGATTTTTTTTTGTATTAAAAGGGAGTATCAGAATAAATTTTGACAGATGGTTTCTTGCCCTGAGGCTGCCCAACAACCTTTCTCACACTGACTTCTTATCTCACCCACAACAACCCTCCCCAGTTCTGAACACTACTCAAGCCTTGGGAACTTCAGCAGTAGTGCAGTTCAGTCAGAAGGTTGTGGGTCCAGATCCCGCCACAGGAAATTACAGGAACCAATCCCGGCTAAAGTACCAGTGTTGTCCTGGGTGTCTACTCACGTCACTCTCTAAAGATCCTCTGACACCAATTTGAAGGAAACATTTTTTTGTAACTATTTATCTTGGTTTCACTACCAACTAACGGCTCAATCAGTTTATTTGGTTGTTTTCACATTATTGTGTTTGGAATCTTACTATGTGGAAATTGGCTGTTGTGTTTCTTGCATTACAGCTATTACTATGTTTCCAAGAAAACTAATTAGTGTAAAGCACTTTGTTCGGGAAGTCGCTTCTCTTGATGCAGTTGTGCCGCTCTGAATGTGGTGTCCTGTACACAGCTCGGACTGGGCGATGCCTTTGTGGAACACTTTGCTCTATTTGCAGAAATGGCCCTGAGCTTCCCATTGTCAGATACTTCAACACACCACCTTGTTCCTTGGTCAACACCTTAGCCTCAGGCATGCTGCAGTGCTCCAGCGAAGCTGAGCACAAGCTGGAAGAAGAGGACCTCATTCTTTGCTTCGGGACCCTGCAGCCTTCAGGAACCGATGTCGAGTTCACCAACTTTAGGGCCTGAGCACCTTCTCCATGTCCTTACCCCAACCTCCCCCCACACCCTGAACCTGTCATCACACAAGCTGCTTTCCCCTCAGCCAATCAATATTCCCCACTAATGGTCCCCAAACACAGCTTTTCTTTCTTCTTGGCCATCATTAACCACTCCTTTGTCTACCAAACTACAGTTTTTTCTCTCGCTCTCTGTCTGGCCTTCATCTCCACCTACTGTGGTATGGTTTATTCATTCTTGCATCATATGATTAGCCATGGCCATTTTTTTGAAGTGCAGAAGAAAAGTTATACTGGACTCAAAAATTTAACTCTTTTTCTGTCTCCATAGATAATGTCAGATCTGCTGGTGTTGTAGCTTTCAGATCTTGTGGACCTGACAGTTCCAACTTATTCATGCGGTTTAATTGCAAATATACATCAGTTTTTCTGTGGTTTTCTGTATACTGCAAGAACATAAACAGACATCTTTATGTCCCTATACAACTGTTCCACTTTCCCAGTTGATACTGTCACTCGTTTTTCCATTAAATTTAAAACACCTCTTAGCTGCACTTTCAATTTGTTTTTCGATGTTATCTGGAAGATAAACCTTGAAATTTGGTGGATGTAGGTTTAATTGAGGCATTCAGGAGGACGCTGATTATTTGGATAGAGATAACGCGCAGGGGAATGGGAATAGTCTGCAGACTGGCACTAGGTAATGGTGTTTATTTGAAGAGACGGTGCAGTAATACTGCTGTGATTCTGACTCTTCCCTTCCTCAGTGAAGGCTGGCATTTTTACACAGTTAAGGGCAGGTCTCCTGGTCAATGTTGATATTTATTTCTCCCTCCCACGTCAATGCTGGGATTCCCCAGACCTAAACTTATAAGGAGCAACCTTATTTTTTGTTGACCTAACTCCAAATCCCCAGCCAAGCTAAATGCTGCTGCAGTTTTGGTTAATTCCAGACCACTGCATAGTTTATTTAGAAGTTCCTGTTTTATGAGCATTTTGACCTACAATTGCAGTGGTCATTGAAGAGAGAGAGGCTGCTTTATATCAGGATAATCCTGAGCCATGATTGTTGAAAGGCTGATTCTAATGGGTGACAGGCATCTTCAGACCCCAGTTTTGAGTGACCCTGTTCTGTTTTGGTTTAGGCATTCTCTCCCTAAGGAGTTGCCTTTTACTGCAATGTTTCCATGGGTACCTTTCACCATCTGCTATCTTGGCCGAGTGCCCATCCTTAAGGAATGATAACGAATGAATGGTTAGATGATGAATACAGGAAGTACTCAGGAGGTCAGGCATTTGTGGAAAGGGGAAAAAAAATAACATTTTTGTTATAATCCTTTAAGGGTCTTAAGTCTCTAAGCATTCCTGGCCTGTTAATTGTTCTCAGCATGTTCTGTATTTTATCTACTTCACATTTCTGGCATTTGATGGTATGTTTTCAGACAGCCTTTTTGTTATTGTGAAACATTGAACAATGGTAGACAATTGTATAAGGATTTTAAATCAATTATAGATGAGGATGGTTAATTGGTCTGTTTCAAATCATTAACCTAGAAAGATGTTAAATGCTTCCCCTTGCAGCATTTAACCCTTAAGTAGAAGTCAATTTGCTATATAGATTGCTCTTTGTATGAAGAGCCTCCTGATATTAGTCCTAAACTTGTTTGAATTTATTCCCTCATGTCTTGCTCTCAAAGCAGGGAACATTTTGGATATTTTTCATCCTCCTTATCTTGTGCCCCATTCTGAATAGCACACATTTATATACAGAATAGAATTTTCTTGTTTTCTTCTTCAAAGACTTTTAGAAGGACTTTTCTGACTGTCGCTGCTGTTTGTTAAAATACATCTTCAAAGCTCAATCGTCTAGAATTCTGTCCTATTTACTCCCCTATCTATTCTGTATTACATTCAGGTAACTTCAGCACAAATAACAAAGCAAGCCAATTTTTTTTAAGATTATAAAATATTTGTCCTGGACAATGTTATGCCAAATCGTTGTTCTTTTACAAATCATAGGAACAGCTTAGCAAGGGTTGAAAAAAAAATTTGAAATAAGGAAACACAGCACTCCATACATTTATTAGTAACAGGTTTTGTGGACGTTAGTAGTTTATTAGCTTATGGTACTGAGACATATGAAATCAAAGTGGAAACTGGGGTTGAGGCATTGGTCAGCTGTGATCCTTTAAATATCAGAGCCAGGGGTTGAATGGTCTCTTTCAGTTTCCATGATTGTGTATTTAACAATTAATGAGACCCTAAAATAGGAACAGGAGTAGCCCATTCATCCCCTCAAGCCTGCTCTACCATTCAGTAGGATCACAGCTGACCCAACATTTCTCGTGTCCACTTTCCTGCCTTTTCCTTATCATCCTTGATTCTTTAACTGATCAAGAATCTATGTATCTCAGCCTTAAATATACACAAGGGCTCTCACCCCAACATCTTTCTGTGACATGGAGTTCCAAAGACTCGCACCCCTCTGAGAGAAGAAATTCCTCCTCATCTCAGTCTTAAACTGGGTCTTGCACTGGGCCCAAACTCACCTCTGCTGCAGCAGGTAGGAGTCGGCACTAGGACCGCCTCGACGCAGAAGTATTGGGCTGACTCACCGCTGCAGTTCTAAAGGGTTCTGCCCTCACTCAGAGGCTGTGCCCTCAGGTCCTAATCTGGTGGAAACATCTTCTCCACATACCCTCTATTCAGGCCTCTCAGGATTCTGTAAGTTTCTATCAGATCCACTACCCGCACCCCCATCCCCCGACCCCCAATTCTTCTAAACTCCATTGAGTATGGACTCAGAGTCCTCAACCACTCCTCGTATTGGCTAGCGCTTCAACCCTGCAATCATTCCTGTAAACCTCCTCTGGACCCCCTCCAAGACCAACACATCCTTCCTTAGATACAGGGCCCAAAACTGCTCACAATACTCGAAATGAGGTCTGACCCAAATCTTGTACACCCTCAGCAATACACCTCTGCTCTTGTATTCGAGCTGTCTTGAAATAAATGTTAAGATTGCATTTACCTTCCTACCTGCCATTTGAACTTGTAAGTTGGCCTTAAGAGAATCCTGAATGAGGACTCCCAAGACCTCTGTGCTTCAGATTTCTAAAGACTTTCCCCTTTTAGGAGATATTCTACAACTCTAGCCTTCCTACCAAAGCGCATAACCTCACACTTGCCCACGTTTTATTCCATCTGTCACTTTTTTGTCCATTTTCCTAGCCTGCCCCAGTCCTTCTGCAGCTTCCCCACTTCCTCAACAGTACCTAACCCTCCCTCTGTCTTTGTGTCATCTGCAAACTTTGCAACAATGCCCTCAGTTCCTTCATCCAGAAGGTGCAATGGCAGCAAATTCTGGAACGCAGCCTTGTCAAGAGCTGACACCTCCCCCAGAGAATACAAACACCAAGTCAGAGTAAATGGTTATTTTGTTCCTTATTGAAATATGTATAGACTGATAGATCAGAAACGTTTGTGACAAAAATGCCTACTTGCTGCTGCTACATTTCTTTCCATCACTGCCTTCAACAATTCGATTACTTGTATTTCAGATTAAAAGTTAAGTAGTGTGTTGACAATGATATCATCATAAGTATGAAATTCTGGTAACCTCTACCAGTTCGTAGTGGATGGGAGATTTGAGGGTAAGAATTTGGTCAAATACCCTTCCCCATTTCATCAGATATTAAAATTATCTATTTATTCTGACCAGGTATTTACATCCTCAGAGGAAGTTGATGGTTCATGTCAGCAGCCTATCAGACAATACTCAGGGTAGCCGTCTGCAGAATAGTGTTTGGGTTCTGCAGCTCATCAGAGATTCCAACAACATGGAAGGCCAACCCAAAACTTCAAAAAAAAAAGTACGAAAGAACTGCAGACGCTGTAAATCAGGAACAAATACAAAGTTGCTGGAAAAGCTCAGCAGGTCTGGCAGCAGCTGTGAGGGGTAACAACAGAGTTAACATTTCGGGTCCAGTGACCCTTCCTCAGAACCGGACCCAAAACGTTAACTCTGTTTTTCCTTCACAGATGTTGCCAGACCTGCCGAGCTTTCCCAGCAACTTTGTAGTTGTTCCTGACTTACAGCTTCCACAGACCTTTCGGCCAAAACTTCAAATTGGTGGCGGTGGCTGTTTGTGCTCTGGTAGACCGAGGTTCCCATTCCTTTGTCCTGACTGATAACCAGATAGCAGATGTGTGTTTTGAATCAGCCAGTCATTTAATACAACAGAATCCATTGTTTTTACACAACATCTTCCAGTTCTGTTGTGGGTTAAGAATATACGGAGTAGAGGGACAGTGATAGCTGAGAGGGACAGAATAAGCAATACAGCGATCATCTAAAGCCTTGGAGGATGCAAAAGTATAAACTGGCTCCTTTCTAGAGGTACAATACTTGGATGTTTGATCCATAATTTGCCTTCTGATTTTTACAATAGCTTTTTTAAAATTCACTTATGCGGTGTGATTGTCATGGTGATCTGCCTTCTTGAATTGTAGCAGTCCCTGAATAAATTTAGTGTATGTTTAAAAATAATCTAACCCAGTAAAGTTGTAATGATCTAAATGAGCAATCATTTGTTCTGACAACTGTTAAACTGTCCACATCTGGGAATTCTGTAGTCATTCTCCATTTAAACAACACGTTTTAAAAATACTTTTCTTATCAAAGTGAATAACTTCACATTTTCCAGATTAAACTTTGTCTGTCAAATTTTTGCCATTTGCTCAACCTATCTATTATCTGTCAGCATCCGTGCTATGTCAGCCTCACTTATATTTTCCTGCTTATGTTTATGTCAACTCCAATTTTAGTTACCATACCTTTGATCTTCTGATCTAAGTTAGAACAGAGAAAAAGAACAGTACAGCACAGTAGAGGCCCTTCGGCCCACGATGTTGTGCTGAACTTTTACCCTAAACCTAAGTCTATCTAACCTTCACCACTATCTTATATTATCATCCATCTGCCTATCTAATAACCGCTTAAATGCCCCTAATGAGGCCAACTCCACTACCCTCTACAGCAATGCATTCCATGCCCCTACCGCTCTCTGAGTAAAGAACCTACCTCTGACGTCTCCCCGATATCTACCTCCACTCACTTTAAAACTATGTCTCCTCGTAAAAGTTATCTCCACCCGAGGAGAAAGCCTCTGGCTGTCCACTCTATCTATGCCTCTGATTATTTTGTACGCCTCTATCAAGTCACCTCTCATCTTTCGTCGTCCTAAAGAGAAAAGTCCTGGATCTCCCAAACTTTCCTTGTAAGACCTTCCCTCCCTTCCAGGCAACATCCTTGTAAATCTCCTCTGAACCTTTTCCAATGCTTCCACATCCTTCCTGTAATGAAGTGACCAGAAATGGACACAATACTCCACATGTGGCCGAAGCTGGCTTTTGTATAGTTGGAACATAACTTCACAGCTCTTGAACTCAATCCCTTTATTAATGAAAGCTAACACACCATACACCTTTTTAATAACTCTATCCACCCGGGTGGCAGCTTTCAGGGAACTGCGGACATGAACCCCAAGATCTCTGCTCCTCCACACTGCCAAGAATCTTTCTGTTAACCCTGTATTCTGCTTTCAAGTTTTTCCTTCCAGAATGAACGACCTCACACTTTTCAGGGTTAAACTCCATCTGCCAATTCTGAGCCCAGATGTGCATTCCATCAACATCCCTTTGTAACCTAGAACAGCCCTCTGCACTGGCCACAACGTGACCCACCTTTGTCCGCGAACTTACTAATCCACCCTTCCACTCCTTAATCCAAATCATTTACAAAAATCACAAATAGAAGAGGACCCAGATCAGATCCTTGTGTGCACCACTCGAAACTGAGCACCATGTTGAATATTTTCTGTCCACTACCACCATTTGTCTTCTAAGGGTCAACCAATTCTGACTTCAATCTGCCACATTTCCCCTATCCCATGCCTCCTTACCTTCTGCATGAGCCTACCATGGGGAACCTTAACAAACACCTTACTTAAATCCATGTATACAACATCCACTGCCCTACCTTCATCCACGTGTTTGGTCACCTCTTCAAAGAATTCAATAAAGTTTGTGAGGTATGATCTATCCCTCATAAATCCATGCTGACTTTCACGAATCAAACTGTGCCTTTCCAAGTGATCATAAATCCTATCTCTCAGAGCCCCTTCCAATAATTTGCCCCACCACTGACGTAAGACTAACTGGCCTGTAATTTCTGGGGTATCCCTATACCCTTTTTTGAACAAGGGAATGACATTTGCCTTTCTTCAATCTTCCAGCACTATACCTGTGGACAGTGAAGACAAAAAGAACATCGCCAAAGGCCCTGCAATCTCTTCCCTTACTTCCCATAGAATCCTTGGATAAATCCCATCAGGCCTGGGGGTCTTATCTATCTTCAACTTCCTCAGGATTCCTAGCACATCTTCTTTACTAACATCAACCTCCTCTGGCCTACCTGCCTGTTTCACAATGCCCTCCTCTACAACTTTGTCCCTCTCAGTTGTGAATGCTGAAGAAAAGTATTCATTAAGGACCTCTCCTATCTCTTTAGGCTCCATGCACAAATTCCCTTTACAATCCTTGATTGGCCCTACCCTTTCTCTGGTCATTTTCTTGTTCTGCACATACGTGTAAAAAGCCTTAGAGATTTCCTTAATCCTATCCGCCAAGATTTTCTCTTCTCCTCTTATAGCTCTCCTAAGCCCTTTCTTCAGCTCCTTCCTGGCCAACTTGTATCCCTGTAGAGCCTTTTCTGTTCCTCTTTTCCTAAACCTTACATAAGCCTCATTCTTCCTCTTAACCAGTCGTTTGACCTCTCTTGAGAACCATGGCTCCCTCACTCAACTGCATCTTTTCTGCCTGCTCAGAGCAAACATGTTGAGCACATTGCATTCCTTAAACAATCTCCACAATTCTGTGGTGCTCTTCCCTGACAGCATCTGTTCCCAATTTCAGTTACCCAGTTCTTGCCTAACTGAATTGAAATTACCCTTCCCCCAATTGTAAACCTTACTCTGCCGTATGCACCTAGCCTTATCCAAGGAAAGAAACAGCGTTCTGATCACTTCTACCAAAATGCTCTTCTATCAACAGGTCTAGCACTTGGCCTGGTTCGTTGCCAAGCACCAAGTCCAAAGTGGCCTCTCCTCGTGTTGGTCTAAGTACTGTGTCAGGAATCCTTCCTGAGTACACTGGACAAAATCACCTCCATCTAAATCATTACAACTAAAATGTTT
This sequence comes from Stegostoma tigrinum, assembly GCF_030684315.1. Classification (NCBI taxonomy): domain Eukaryota; kingdom Metazoa; phylum Chordata; class Chondrichthyes; order Orectolobiformes; family Stegostomatidae; genus Stegostoma; species Stegostoma tigrinum. The sequence goes on from NC_081357.1 coordinate 24,992,718, forward strand.
CCAATCAATACTTGGAAAGTTGAAGTCACCGATGACCACAACCCTGTGACTTCTGCATTTTTCCAGTATCTGCCTCACAATCCGCTCCTCTACTTATCTGCAACTATTAGGGGGTCTGGAAAAAAAAACCCTCAAAGTGACTGCTCCTAACTTGTTCTGGACCTCAACCCAAACTGACTCTGTAGACATATCATTCTCAAACTGCCTTTCAGTAGCTTCTACACTTGCCCTGATTAGCAATGCCACTCCCCCACCTCTTTCTCCACCCTCCCTATTTCTTTTAAAGCATCTAAATCCTGGAACTTCCAACAACCATTCCTCTCCCTGAGTTACCCAAGTTTCTGTAATGGCCACAGCATTGTAGTTCCAAGTACCAACCCATGCTCTAAGTTCGTCCACTTTATTTCTGATAACAAGGTGCAGAGCTGGATGAACATAGCAGGCCAAGCAGCATTCAGAGGAGCAGGAAAGCTGATGTTTCACACCTAAACCTTCTTCAGAAATGGGGAGGGGAAGGAGATTCTGAAATAAATACAGAGAGAGGGGGAGGTGGATAGAAGTTGGATAAAGGAGAAGATAGGTGGAGAAGAGACAGATGGATCAAAGAGGTGGGGATGGAGCTAGTAAAGGTGAGTGTAGGTGGGGGTTAGGGAGGAGATAGGTCAGTCCAGGAGCACGGACAGGTCAAGGAGGTGAGTTGAAGTTAGTGGGCAGGAGGTGGGGGTGGAGCTTGAGGTGGAAGGAGGGGATAGGTGGGAGGAAGGACAGGTTAGGGAGGCAGGGCCAAGCTGGCCTGGTTTTGGGATGCAGTAGAGGGAGGGGAGATTTTGAAGCTGGTGAAGTCCACATTGATACCATTGGGCTGCAGGGTTCCCAAGCGGAATATGAGTTGCTGTTCCTGCAACCTTCGGGTGGCATCGTTGTGGCACTGCAGGAGGCCCAGGCTGAACATGTTGTCTGAGGAATGGGAGGGGCAGTTGAAATGGTTCGCGACTGAGAGGTGCAGTTGTTTATTGTGAACCGAGCGGAGGTGTCCTACAAAGCGCTCCCCATTTCCCCAATGTAGAGGAGGCCACAATGGGTACAGTGGATGCAGTATACCACATTGGCAGATGTGCAGGTGAACATCTGCTTGATGTGGAAATTCTTCTTGGGGCCTGGGATGGGGGTGAGAGAGGAGGTGTGGGGGCAGGTGAAGCACCTCCAGCATTGCAGGGAAAAGTTCTAGGGGTGCTGGCGCTGGAGGGGAGTGTGGAGTGGACAATTGAGTCACCGAGAGAGTGGTCCCTCCAGAAAGCAGACAAGGGTAGGGAGAGAAAAATGTCTTTGGTGGTGGGGTTGGATTGCAAATGGCGGAAGTATCGGAAGATGATGCGTTGGATCCGGAGGTTGGCTTGGTTGTACTTAAGAACGAGGGGAATTCTGTTTAGGTTGTTATTGTGGGGAAGGGGTGTGAGGGATGAGTTGCGAGAAATGCTGGAGACACGGTCGACGACGTTCTCGACCACTGATGGGGGTGAAGTTGCGGTCCTTGAAAAGCGAGAACATCTGAGATGCTTGGGAATGGAATGCCTCATCCTGGGAGCAGATGTGGCGGAGGCAAAGAATTTGAGAATAGGGGATGTCATTTTTGCAGGAAGGTGGGTGGGAGGAGGTGTATTCTAGATAGCTGTGGTAGTCGGTGGGCTTGAAATGGATATCGGTTTCGAGATGGTTGCCCGAGATGGAAACAGAGAGGTCCAGGAAAGTGAGGGAGGTATCAGAGATGGTCCAGGTGAATTTAAGGTTGGGACAGAAAGCGTTGGTCAAGTGGATGAACTGTTTGAGCTCGTCGTGGGAGCACGAGGCGGCGCCGATACAGTCATCGATGTAACGGAGGAAGAGGTGGGGTTTAGGGCCAGTGTAGGTGCGCAAGAGGGATTGTTCCACGTAACCTACAAAGAGACAGGCATAGCTTGGGCCCACGCAGGTACCCATGGCCACCCCCTTTATCTGTAGGAAACGGGAGAAATTGAAAGAGAGGATGTTGAGGGTGAGGACGAGTTCGGCCAGGCGGATGAGGGTGTCGGTGGAGGGGAACTGGTCGGGTCTGTGGCACAGGAAGAAGCGGAGGGCCTGTAGGCCATCTGCATGGGGAATGCAGGTGTATAGGGACTGGACGTCCATGTTAAAGATGAGGTGTTGGGGACGGGGGAACCGAAAGTTTTGGAGGAGGTGGAGGGCGTGGTGGTGTCATTGACGTAGGTGGGGAGTTCCTGGACCAAAGGGGAGAAAATGGAGTCAAGATAAGTGGAGATGAGTTCAGTGGGGCAGGAGCAGGCTGAGACAATGGGTCGACCAGGGCAGTCAGGTTTGTGGATTTTGGGAAGGATATAGAAATGGGTGATGCGGGGTTGGGGAATGATGAGGTTGGAGTCTGTGGGTGGGAGATCATCCGAAGTGATGAGGTTGTGGATGGTTTGGAAGATGTTGGTTTGGTGGTCGGGGGTGGGTCATGATCAAGGGGGCAGTAGGAGGAGGTGTCAGAGAGTTGGCGTCTGGCCTTGGCGATATAGAGGTCAGTGAACCATACTACAACTGCACCTCCCATTGTCTGTGGGTTTTATAGTGAGGCTGGAATTGGGGCGGAGGGCTGCACGTTCTGCGGGGGAGAGGTTGGAGTGGGTGAGAGCGGTGGAGAGGTTGAGGCAATTGATATCGCGACGGCAGTTGGAGATGAAGAGGTCGAGGGAGGGGAGGAGGCCTTGGGGTGATGCCCAGGAGGAGGGGATGTGTTGGAGGCGAGAGGAGGGGTCAGTAGGGGGTGGGTTAGGCTCACAGTTCAAGAAGTGAGCACAGAGGTCGAGGCGGCGGAAAAACTATTCAACGTCCAATTGTGAGCGGTATTCGTCGATGTTTGGGTGGAGGGGGATAAAGATGAGCCCTTTACTGAGGACTGACCATTCGTCCTCAGTGAGGGGGAGGTCTGGGGTGATGGTGAAGACTCGGCAGGGCTGGGTGCTGTTGTCTCCTGGAGTGGAGGCGGTGGGCAGAACAGGGTAGGTGGCGAGGGGAGCGGAGTTGGTCGGTAAGTCAGCTACGGCGGCAGCAGCGGTATCAGGTGTGTCTTTGATGTCTGTGACGCTAGCCTCGGAAACGGAGGCGGCGACTTCCGCAGCGGGGGCGTGCCCAGTGGCGGTGGGTGTGACGTCATCCGTGGGTGGTCCTAAAGCGGGCACGTGGTCAATGGCACATTATGGGGAAAGGTCCTGGGTAGGGTTGGGGATTTGGAGGGGAGTGGGGGAGGCGAAGGAGGCCTCTGTTGGGTGGCAGGCCCCTTTTGTTTGTATAGAATTGGAAAATAAATGCATCCCTCTCTAGCTCCGCATTTTGCTACAGTCATTAACACCCATCCACGACCCCCCACCACCCTCCTCCAGTTCACCGTTAGTTTCTCAAGGGGAAATTAGGATGTGTGAATAAATGTTGCTGTCACCAGCAATGCCCAAATATTGTGAATTAATTAAGAAAACTCCCCATAACTGGCCCAGTGGTGGGCAATTCACTGCAAGGTCAGGGCTCTGACCTTACGTAGCAGAAACTACTTCTGTCAACAGGTTTTATTGCTCCAAAAGGGTAGCTGGTTTATTGGGGTTGGAAATCTCACTGTTGGGGTTAATGAAGGATGTTGCTTCTAACTATCTTTCTCTATTCAGACCATGGACAAGTTGCGAGTTGCCGTGATTGGAGCCGGTGTGGTGGGGCTCTCTACTGCTGTGCACATAGCAGAATCTGTTCCAGATTGCTCTGTCACTGTGATCGCGGAAAAGTTCTCTCCTTACACAACTAGCGATGTCGCTGCCGGAATCCTCAGCCCACACTTCTCTCGAGGTGAGCCGGCAGCGAATTAACATGCCCCACATTTAACTTAAAGGCAAGAAACAGCAGCAAGGTTGGGACAATGTGTTACATTCCTGGAGTAAACCATGCAATGACCTTGCAACGATTCACAGTTTTGGTGTTAAGAACTTGCATTTATATAGTGGCCAGCACATTCCTGAAAGTGCTTTGCAGGCAATGCGGTACATATGGAGTATAGCCACTTTTGTGGCAGCCAATTTATACACAGTGAGCTCCCAGAAACCACAGTATAGCACCTTGCACATGAAAATCATCTCAAAGCAGTTCAATGTGCACAATCCTGTGTAATCAATGGTGGCTCAGTAGTTATCACCGCTGTCTCACAGAGCCAGGGAGCCAGGTTCAATTCCACCCTCGGGCGACTGTCTGTGTGAAGTTTGCATGTTCTCCCCGTGTCTTCTTGAGTTTCCTCCCACAGAGACCAAAACTGTGCAGATTAGATGGATTAGCCTTGGCACATTCAGGGTACAGGGATAGAGTAGCGTGTGTGTCTGTGTGGGATGCTCTTTGGAGGGTCAGTGTAAGCTTTGTGGGGCAAATAGTCTGCTCCCACACTGTAGGGATTCTAATATTCTATGAACTAGTGAGCTACAGTGTAGGTAACCACTTGTGCTGAGATAGATTTTAAAGCAAACCTCAAAGAAGGAAAGAGAGGCAGAGATGTTTCGAGAAGGAATTATAGAGCTTAGGTTCCAGGCAGCAATATATTGAAGAGGAAGGGGGTGCAGCAAGGGTATGCACTCTAATTCCTATAAAAGGCCAGAACACTTGAAGCACAAAGAGTGATGAGTGTTCTGTAACTAAAGAAAATTATAGAGATTGGGACAATATGATCACAGACAGCTTAGAAGCCAGGATTGGGTCATTAAAATGGGAGATCTTGCTGGACTAAGAGCTGTTGTGGTCAGCAAGCGTACAAGTGAGTTAGGATATGGATGGTAGAAGTTTAGATAAAACTGCAGGTGGTAAGTGAGGAAACTAGCCAGGAGAGAATTGGATTAGTCGAGTCTGGAGATAAGGGAAGCAAGAAAGAGCATTTCAGCAGCAAAATAGGACAAGCTACTGAGGGCATGAGCCATGTGACAGAGGTAATCGCATTTAAGACTACATTACAATGTGACTTCATTGAAAGTATACTTAAAACCAAAATAGTGCAGATGCTGGAAATCTGAAATAAAACCAAAAATGCTGGAGAAACTCAGGCCAGCAGCTGTCTGTGGAGAGAAAAACAGAATAAATGTTTCAAGTCCAATGTAATTCATCTTCAGAACTGGAAGGAGCTGGAAAATAGTTGCCCTTAAGCTGTAGACAGAGGGGGAGGAGGAGCAAATGGAAAAAATGGTTGGGGTGCCCATAGCAAAAGACCAAGGAGATGCTCTCCTTCACCGCCATTAACACCCGCTGTGTTACCATCTGTGCTACCATCAGCCCTGCCCCCCTTCCCACCGTCCAAGCATTGCAACTTCTTAATTAAACAAAAGCTTAAGGGATTTCTGTTCCTTGGTGCAGTTTCCAAGTCAGTGCTATGACTAATCAAAGTCCACTTGCTAATCAATCTACATGTTTTTTTCTCATGCCATATAAGTTAGTGTTCCCTTTGAAATGTGACATTCTTGCTATGGTCCTGATGAGTGCAAATTAAATTAAAAAAAACTTCAGCAGCAGCAGCCTATTTCTACTTTAGCAGAACTCAAGTTCTGTATAAAAATGTGACTATTTGTATAATTTGAATATTTTTATGAACACCTTGATAGGCTTAAGTCAGTGATAGTTAAATTTTGGTACCTTTCTGTGCACTACTGGATATGGATATCTGGTGATTTTAAAATGGTTCAGTTTTTACTGATTCTTGTTTTTACAAGTCTCCTATCTTTTCAAATTAGAGACACCAGTTGAACTTCAGAAGCGCTGGTTTGATGATACATTTGCTCACATCTACTCAATCGCACAGTCAGAGGAGGCATCTGAAATCGGTGTGCAGATCCTGTCTGGGTAAGGACACAATTTTCAGTTCTCATTATATCTTAAAATGACAAGTTTTCTTTTTAAAGAAAGATGAGAAATGATCTATTTGGGACTCTCTGTACATCTCTGATCTACCAGTGACATTTGACAGGTCTTCATCTTCCAGATAAGGTATTAAACCCAGATTTTCACCCAGATTTGAATCCTACAGCAAGCAGCTCTGACCTGTGGCTTTGCACGTTCTTTGTAAGAGCTATTCAATTACCTATGCTTACCCACTTTTTTAAATTTCAAAAACAAACTTTATTCATAAAAATATCTCTTTGTACTTCTCCTATAACACGATAGTTGTGTTATTGTGCGACCTCGCACAATAGAAAATCACAACGGAAAATTGCTTTAAGGGGAAATCTCTATACTGTACAGTAGAAAGTTTGCATTATCCAAACAGCGTCCACTGCTCATCAATCGTGCTACAGCCAATCTGCGGTAACAAAATGCAAGTTATAGTAGAAATACCTGTATATACATTGTCACTAATGCAGTTCAGTTTTGGACAGTAGCACATGAAGTAAACAAACAAACATTTGAGTTTGACTTTATTCCAACAAACCAAAGGAATCTCTAAAACATACAAGATAATATTTTATATAGTGTATCAAGGCACTAGGAGGGTCCAATAACTGTATGGATCCCCAACTGACTTCAACAGAAAGACCTTTGACTTTGGTCTTTCTCCACTGTACCTCACTGGCAGCGGTGCCAAGCTTTAGTGCGTCCCTCAGCATGCAATCCTGGTCTTTGGAATGTGCCAGTCTGCAACACTCGGTTGGGGTCAACTCCTTGTTCTGGAAAACCAGCAGGTTTCAGGCAGACCAAACAGTGCCTTTCACTGAGTTGATGGTCCTCTAGGTGCAGTCGATGTTTGCCCCCTGTTTCAATTGAGCTGTTATATACCTGTCCAATAATCTTTGAAAGTTTTAATTGGGCCAGCTCCCACCAATCTTGTGGGCAGTGCATTCTAGGTAATACTAACTTGCTGTGCAAAAAAAACTGAGCATGTTTTCTGTTTCCCTCCCCGAATCTTTTGCAAATTTTCCGCAATCTGTCCCCCCTCATTTCTAACTCATTTGCCAGTGAGAACAAGTTTCTCTGTATATACTCTGCCAAAACTGTAAATGTATGTAAACATGCCAGAGTAAAGAGTTATACAACATCAAAAAGCTTTCTCTCTCTTTTTATATTTTATGGAAGATATGAGCTTGGTAGCATTCTAAGGGGATGCAGAGAATTTGTTGCAGCATCAAGTAGAGCCGGTAAATGACAGTAACCAAAACAGGCAAGTAGCAATTGAGTTTGTATAGAGGAGCAGCAGAGGATAGAATGAGGAAAACTCATATGATTGGTGAGCATGAAAGATTGGGCAGACCTCAGGGAACAATGTCCGAGGCAGCATTAGGATCAGAGCAAATAAAAGAAAGCTATGCTTATATCTAATGTCAGATTGTTTGGAGGAGGCAGCATTGTGTCTGAGGGTACAGCTGTGAGACAGGAAGATGAACTGTGTAGAAAGGTATCCAGGACCTGAAGAGTGAGAGTTATTGTGAAAATCTAATGTTACAATGCATGAGTTTTAGAGCTAAAACGTTTTACTTTAGGAATCCATTTTGAAGTGTCGTCAAACTGAAAACAGTAAAAAATCTCAGTGAAAGACAATGTTAGGTCCAGTTCAAAATGGGAATCTTATTGTGTTGTTGGGATGGTGGTGGCGGTTAGTCAGACCCAGGGCTCTGACGGCCCACCTGAAGGACATTGCTTGGCTCAAGATCTCACAAAAAATGCTCTGAGTTTGGTAGCGTTCATGTAGGTTCCCCACATCAAGCAAGTTGTTAAAGGGACTGACACTAATGGAACCACAAAAGTTGCCATTGCCTTAATTAGAGATATAATTATTTTATTGATCCCAGAATGTTATTCAGAAGAATGAATAATGGTGTGACTGTGAAAGGATTCAGGGTGGGAATGATGACAGTGACAGTTCACTGGTAAACAAGTGAGTTATGCCATTAGATTAAACAGGAGTGTTGAAAGAGTTTGAAGCTGCAGAGAAAGACAATACCAGCCATTGACCTGAATGTTTGGCTGTTATTGCTGAATGCAATGCAGAAGGGAATCTTTGCCACTTGCTTGGTCGAATGTGATAGCAACACTTAACAAACAGCTCAGCACCATCCAGGACAGGGCAGCCTCAATCTGTTTTACTTTCCATTATTACTAGTGGGCACAGGATGCACATCCTGAAACTAGCAAGGTAAATTCAACAGCATTGCCCTGCACTGCCATGGAGCAGTGTGCAGCAGATCATCTCCACCTTCTTCTCAAGGGCAACTAGATCTGGAGAATAAATACTGGACCAGCTGGTGATGTTCCCACATCCTCTAAAAGTACAAATAAAACAAAACTCGTGGGAATAAGATGACACCGTCCTGACATGAACTAACAATAGTATTCCTTCATAGTAAGTACATTGTATTCTTGAAATTCCCTTCCTTACACCATTGCAATGTAAACTTAGTCTCTGCAGCACTTTTGGAATCATCCTGAGCACCAGTGAAAAAGAAACACGTCCTGCTTGTGCCAGCCCACCTTAGCAGGCAGAGGAGTAGGCGAAAACCTAAACTGATTAGTGTGTAATTAGTGCCAGATTGCTGAGAGTTGAAATCCACTATCATCAGGGCTTTTACACCCAGGAAAGGCTCTTCAAATAGCTCTGATTTCTTAATGTTACATACACCTCTACGGCCCTGGCAGGGATCTGTGTCTCAAAGACAGAAGCTGTTTGCTGCAGGACGGAGCCTTAAAATGGCCTCTTTCCACAGGCATGTGCAATCAGCATTGGTGGTAGGACTTACTTCATGCCTGTGGGATCTTCCTGCGATTACATCTGAAACAAAAAATGTCGGTGACTATTGTACCCTGTCTTCTGGCCTTGTGGTGTATTAGCAAGTATGTCAGGCAGTTAATGAACTGTAGCAACTCCATTACTGCTTCCCCTCTAAGTATATTGTCTGGGGGTTTAGCGATCTTAGTAACTAGCACTGTTTATTCAACTATGCACATCTTAAATAGAATAGAAAGAGAGCCATGTATTACTGTTTTGGAGTCCATCCTTTAATTAAAATTTAATCATTCGCTGTGGATCAGGTAGTTATTGTCTATCCCTATTTGTCCTCGAGAAGGTGGTGTGGAGCTGCAGTCTGTAGGTGCTGTAGGTAGACCCACATTGCCATTAGAGAAGGGATTCCAGGTTTTTGCCCCAGTAACGGTGAAGGGACAGCGATACATTTCCACGTCAGGATGGTGAGTGGCTTGGAAAGTTGAATGTGGTGATGTTCCCATATGTCTGCTGCCCTTGCCCTTCTCGATGGGAGTGGTTGTGAGTTTGGAAGATGCTGTCTTCAGCCTTGTAGATGGTACACACAGGGACTGGGTTACTCACCTTTGACCCAGTCTTTTACTTGCCTTGCCCTCGCTGTTGTTACCAGTTGTAAGTAATTGCAGTCCCAGCATTGATCCCTGTGGCACTTGGGTGGTAGTCGCTGAAATTAATTTCTCTGCTCCCTTTCCCCTTGATTATTTAGTCATTTTGGAATGCAGGGGCAAAATGAGTTTACATGCCTGGTACAAACAATAACAGGAAATTCTGGGGAAACTCTCACAGCATCTGAGAAGAAAAAGCAGTGATAATATTTTGACTCCAGTGAGCCTTTTGCAGAACTGGAAGAAATTGGGATAACATGCTATTTATGTTGATAATGGGGTTGGGGGGGACAGGAGTGACTGGATAGGTGGGGATAAAGCCCAGACGGAGAGAGAGAGAGAGAGAGAGAGAGAGATCCAGATGCAGTGGGTCACCAGGATCAGAATCGTATCTTCTGTGACTTGTTGAGTTCTGTACGCTTCACAACACAGAGCTGACCCACCTTCAAGACTGTCACTCCTCAGATAGGTCTCAACCACTTAGCTCCGCAGAATCAGTCTTTGCTTGTCAGAATAGATGCTAAGTAACACAATCGATAGCTAACTGCGCCTAGTTAGACCACCCACACCCCCATGCACAAGCACGAGCACAAGCACAAGCACACACACATGCACACAGAGACACAAATGCACATACAACGCACACATATACACACACACATATATATATACACACACGCATGCATATATACACACGTGATTGTGCATGTATGCACACTTGCTCATGTGCACACAGACAGATGTACTCTCACACACAGGCATGTACTCACACAAAGCATGGTCTCTCACGTGTGGTGAGTTTGTGTGAGGTGCTACTACTTCTATACACCATCAGTGTAGTTTAAAGCTCTGTAAAACAGTGAACATTGTTAACTTTGCCTTCTCCCTATCAAAATTCAAATGCAGAGAGACAATATAAAACAAAAGGTACAGTTCTGAAGAGCAGGCCCCCTGTATGTAAATATGTGTAAATCATTGACGATGACCAGGCAGTTTGAAAGAGTGATCAATAAAGCATACAGAAACCTGGGCTTTATTGATAAAGGCAAGAATGGTTCTGGGGGAGAAACTTCAGTTACTGAGATAAGAAAAGACTAGGAAAAACTGTTCTATTTCATGGAAGAATTGAGACCTTGCACAGACAAAATGTGGGCCAAATGGCCTGTCCTAGGTGCTGCAGCCATTCTCTGATTCAGTGAGTTGCAGGCATTTTTTTTATATAGAACTCTTCCAATAATCTCATGAACCAGCTGATGCTGGTAATGGACAATGTTGACTGTTTAAAATTTTATCAATTTTCACCAATTTTGGTATTAAAAGACACATTTATGCTTGGAATATCTCTGCTTCGAACACAGCACCAACTTGCATCTATATCCCATGTCTAAACTAGTAAAATAACGCAGGATGTGTCACCAGACACATTTTCACTCAAAACATGTAGCGTCATATTTGTAAAAGAAATAAAAATAGTTGGTTTTAGACTGGTAGCGAGGTTTAGAAACATCAGGGTAAATAAATTATTATATTGTTGTTCAAGTCATGAAATCTTTTCTTTCTACGTTTTTCTAGATGGGAGATCTTTAAAGAAACTCCGATGGAACCCATCCCGTTCTGGTCTGACTCTGTGTTGGCATTTCGAATTATGAATAATGCTGAGCTGAAGAGGTTTCCTTGGGCCACATTCGGCTGGATGTACACTACTCTGCTTTGCGAGTGTACCTCTTACTTACCTTGGTTGGAGAAAAGGTAAGTCTTTCAACACCAATAGGGCAGAACCCTTTCTGCCAATTCAGTTGTGATTCAGTTGCTTGTACTGTTGTCTCTGAGCTGGAAGAGAGCCAGATTCTGGTTCCACACCAGAACTTGGGAATCAAAGATCAAAGCTGGTCCTCCAGTGGAGCAGAGCTGTATGGGAACTGCTATCCTTTAGTTATTATGTTAAATAACAGATTTGCCTACTGTCTTGGGTAAATGGAAAGGATTGCATGACATTATTTTGATCCATAGAATCCCTGCAGTGTAGGAGCAGTTTGCACCAACCCTGTGAACACCACCCTACCCAATCCTTGTAACTCTGCATTTCCCATGATTAATCCATCTAGCCTACACATTCCTGGATTGTATGGGCAATTTAGCATGGCCTAAACTGTACCTTTGGACTGTGGGAGGAAACCAGAGCTCTGGAGGAAACTCACACAGACACAGGGAAAACATGCAAACTCCATGCAGTTAATTGTCTGAGGGTGGAATCGAACCAGGTCCCTGGTGCTGTGAGGCAGTAGTACTAGCCGCTGAGCCACCGTGCCACTTGAAGGAGGCCAATATTTATCCCTTAACCAAAAACAAACCAGACTATCTTGTTTTTCCCAAGTTGCTGTTTGGTAGAGTTTGTTGTACAATTTGGCAACACATTTCTTACACTACACTTCACTGACTCTAAAATGCCTTTAGCCATCTGGTGGTTGTGACAAATGCAGTATTAGTGCAAGCCCTCCTTTCTTTTTGCTGGTCTGAAGAAGAGTCACTGGACCCAAAACCTTAACTCTGATTTGTATCCACAGATGCCGCCAGACCTGCTGAGTTTTTCTGTTTTTGTTTCTGACTTCCAGCATCCACAGTTCTTTTAGGTTTTTTGTTTTGCTGTACTGCATTTGTAGAGTTTTGTTGGTGAATGAAGGCTATAAATTCAGGAAAAAAAATGCTGCAATAAAGAAACAGGCAAGCCTGAATGTAATACAGGACACAAGTTCATTAACAGTTACAGGAACATTGCTAACTAGGCTGAAACTTTTAAATTTCAGATAATCACCCTTGGGAGATTAAATCTACAATGCCTATGATATTCATGTAAACTCATTGCTGTGATGAGTTTTCTAATTAACCAGATTTTCTCATTATTTGCTGTGTTATATTTATTTCAACATTCCTTAAGATGTGGAATTGAACTGCATAAGTTCATTCCTATTTTGCAATTTATAAAATACATATTGCCCTTAAATTTATTAATGCTTTTTCATTTATTTTGAAATTTATTGTTGACCATATGAAACTGTGGTTATCTTCAACAAAAGACGAATTTCCCGTGCTTATGTTTCAGATTGGGGTAATTCAGGAAGTATGAACTGGAAACTATACATATTGATATTTCATTTTGCGCTTGAACTAATGATCCAATTAACACTTAGACCATCTGTCAGTAAGCACATGAAGTCACACTTTGAGTTTCCAAAATGTAGAATCAGATTAGCAAAACTGGACTGAGAATGATGGAAGGTGAAGATAATTCATATCCCTTTGCAGAAGACTCCTGCTTAGTAGCATATGACATCAATATTGATTACATGATAATTATAAACATTATCAAGGAGTCATAACATCTAATTTGTGAATATAAAGCTGGTTGAATGGTTTAAAGTTTTATTATGAAATATCAGTGCCAGTTTGATGAAGACAATTATATTCTATCTTGTTAAGCGATTTCTCGGCAAACAGCAGTGAAATTAATGTCAGTGAATCCTTGATCACTCGTTAGTCCAAGTGTGTTCTTCTAGGAAGCTGCAAAGCAGCTGATGTTCCTTGAGCTTGGTTACTTTTAAAGCTCTTCAAATTCAGAGAGGTTTCTCAGATGTACCAGTAAGCCTCACTTGTACATTTCCTGTTGTTTATATCCACTTGTCTCTCACTAATATATCTCCTTTAGCCTTTCATTTCCAGTCATGAGCTTGTGCTAAACTTCATTCCTGAATTATTTTCTGGCTACAGCCATTTGCCAAGTGTATTTATTCAATGGTTTCTTCCAAACAGCCTTATGCTGAATTTGTTCTTGTCTGCAGCTTGGGGTCTGTGATGAATTGTCAGTTAGGAATCTGATGGGACAAGTACGTTGAAAATTGAGCCCCACCAAACATATAGAATCCTTAGAGCATTGAAGCAGGCCATTCGGCCCATCAAGTCCATACCAATCTTCCGAAGAGCATCCCCCCCAGACCCAACCCATCTCTGCAACCCTGCATTTCCCATGGCTAATCCACCTAACCTGCACATCCTTGGACTGTGAGAGGAAACCAGAGCACCTGGAAGAACCCCACGCAGACACAGGGAGAATGTGCAAACTCCATACAGTCGCCTGAGTGTAGAATCGAACTAGGTCCCTGGCACTGAGGCAACAGTGCTAACCACTGAGCCATCATGCCACTCATACTAATGTCTTACTTTTATCACAACAATATTTCATTAGTTCCTCTTTATTACTGCCATCTAGAACAAAAGCAATTTTGAACCAGATTTCTTCAATAAACCCAAGAACTACTTGCTTATTAAGAACAAACTTATCCTTTAAGTAAGTGGCAAACTGTGTAGTACATAGACTGAAGCCATATCCTCTTTATTCCCCACACACTACTCATGAACATATAGAGAGGACAAGATGGCAAAGGTCTGAAGCAAATTATGATCTTGTGAATATTAGGGAAGAAAACCACCCTGTTGGCCGAGAATCCAAACTAAAAGGACACAGTGTGCTGACTTCTCACAGTTTTTTCATTTTCCTGTTGATAAGATCAAAGTGATGGAAGATCGTTAGTCTGGAGTTCACATTCAGATGCGAGACAGTTAGAAGTCCTGATTTCTGAAAGTTTATCTTTTGTTTACAAACTGGCTTTTTAACTACTTTTGTTTTAAGGAATTTCTCTCATCCCATCAGAGAGAAAGATTTGGAGAGATCATGGAGTAGTGGGGCTTAATTTCTCCCAGCTTTCTACCAACTTTCACTTTTCAGAAAAGACGGATTTTACCATTTCTGGCTTCGAGGTCATTTCCCAACTGACGAAATACAGTTTACTGGCAGACAGAACAAACTCACTTCAGAGGATGTTGCTAGGCACCCTTCAGCAAAGACCTGCCTCAGAAACCCAGTTTGTCTGTCTCTCAGTTATAGGTTGTAAAGCAATCTTGTATCTTTCTTTTAAAGGCTTATTGTCCCAAAATCACTTCTTTATATAAACAATAGACCATCCCTAATCTTTTTTTACCTTTTGATTCTTGAATCCTAAGAAGCCACATGGTAATTTCTCTGCAACTCTCGTCCAAAGCTTCAATTTTCCAATTCTCAAAATCCATACACACATTTGCTTCTAACATGGCTTTACCCTCGAAATGAAACACTATTTCTGGATGGGTTTCATTACCATGTCCATATGACACATACCGCAACAAAGTTTTAACAAGAATTCACTCTCATTCATCCTCTATACAGGATTTATCCAACTTATAGAACATAGAACATAGAACATTACAGCACAGGACAGGCCCTTCAGTCCTCGATGTTGTGCCGACCTGTCATACCGATCTCAAGCCCATCTAACCTGCACTATTCCATGTACGTCCATATGCTTGTCCAATGACAACTTAAATGTACCTAAAGTTGGCGAATCTACTACCGTTGTTATCTTTTTAAAATCTCCAAACTATTCCAGCATCACTCCATTCTTGATGTTGCATCTGATATGAGGTTATCTATTCCGTTGATATGAATATTATGAAGTTGAATTAACAATGATGATATAGTCTAGCATTTTGAGTCTTAGATTTCTGTACAAAACCCAAAGGATTGTAATAATTGTAAATTAGTATCTTTTTGTGGTTTTGAAAGTTATGAACTTCAAAATATTCAAGAGCAAGTAAAATAACAGAGTTTTATTTCCCACTGGAGAGTATTCCTTTTGGTAGTGATTCAGCTTCTTGGAAATGTGCCCTACTGGCTCCTCCTCATCTAATTCATTACCTTGTAGTGGAAACAAATTCACTCCAAAATTGCCACATCAATTCCCATTGTTAAAAGATTAGTGAAGACTGAGGCAACTAGCACTGATTCATTCATCAGGATTGGCTTCAACTTTTCAAACACTGTTTTGAACTCTCTTCAACTATATTGTCTGTGCTTGTTTTCATAACAAATCTGTTAAAGGTACGGTTGCAGTGCTGAAGTTAAGTATGAATCTTTGAAAGACACAGATCTCAAAAAATCTGCATGCTTTCCTATTTAGCTTAGGAACAGGAAATGCTAGCAATCTCTTTTGTTGTTCTTGGCAACACTAGCCCTAGTCCTACAGTGGGTCCTAGTTAAGTTACTCTTAATTTCATGAATTACTCTTGGAAAATTCTATTACCGGGTCAGCTAGCCGAGACTGTTTAAATAAGCCCTCCAGTTGTTTCGTATGTTCTCCCCAGACATTCCTATTTATTGTGCATCGTCCAAGTACTAGTACACAATTATATACACTAGTTATAAATCAGTTCATTCGTGTTTAGAATATAGCTGGAGCATTGTTAAAACTGAATGGCACAACTCAGTTTTTATATAACTTTGTTGTAACAAAGTTTGCTATCTCCTTAGTTCTTGATGTCAACAGTACCAGGCAGTACCCCTTCAACGAATCAATCTTGGTGAGCAGTGACACACAAGGAACCCTCCTGATATAATCATCTAATTGAGGGCTTGGCTACAAATCTGTTTTCATCACAGCATTTAATTTTCTGTAATCTCTGCAGAATCTAGTAGGGAAGGCAACAGCCTAGTCTATTCATTGAGAGACACTGATAATGTTCTAGGGATCTGGGTTTAAAAACAAACACCTGGAATGGACTGTCTAATGTTGATTATAAAACTGTTGCAGATTTTTGGGGGAGAAATCCCCATCAGATTCACTAATGTTCCCTTTAGGGAAGGAACTCTGCTGTCCTTACCTGGTCTGGTTTACATGTGATTGCAGACTCCTTTTTCAGGTGGCAGTGAGAGAGGTGGCACCAGGCACAAAATTTATTACTACTCTCTGGAGTAATTAGGGATGGGCAATAAGCCAGCAATGCCCGCATGCTGTCAATTAAGTTTTGTGAAAATCAGGTTTGGGAACAAATACCAGTGGAGAACCCTAGACACTTTGGCTAAGTTCTGTCAAGTGATTTTTTTTAGATCTTTGTTTTCAACTGTGATAGTTTTCTGGGTTTAACTGCTGAGAATGTTGTTTCATTGGTTCTGATTCAATAGCATCTCACCTGCTGGCTGGCTATCCACACGCATGGATCTTGACAGATTTCTATAAATTCCGCTATAATCTGCCATTCCTGGATAACAGTGTCTAATTGTCTCAGTATTCCAGCTAATCAGGTTCACTTTGTGATTTGTCTGCATCTCCCCTTTATCTCACTCTCACTGTCTGTCATCCTCCACTATCGTTAGCACCTGACATACTTGTTCCTTCCTTTGCACAATGATGCCATTTTCAAATGTCAATGCAACACAATTGATTTCTTTTACTCCAACTGGTTTATTTGAAGACACAAGCTTTTGGAGTTTCACTCGTTCTTCAGGTGTCAGTGAGAGAGGTGGCACCAGCCACAGAATTTATAAGCAAAACATCAAAGGGTCATTGAACTGATGCGATGTTGAGCAAACCAAAGATGGCTGTTAAATCTTTAATCAGTTAGAAAGGATTAATATGCAAATTCCAAAATCTCTTGACAGTCACTGCCCCAAGTTCCCTCAGTATGCTAGACATGAAATCCCAGGACAGCCAATGCATTTTAGGTGTGAGATCTTGTTTAGAATCTGGCTGGGTATCAACTCGGAGTCAGACTGGTTTTATTTCCAAAGTAGGAATTTATAAAATGCCACACTGACTGTCTACAAATTGTGTGCTTCTTGAACAAAATAGAATGTATCTGCAATTACAAATCTGCAAATTCACCTCATTGATTTATGAATGTGTGTGTGTGTGTGAGGGAGAAAGGGGCTGAGGGAGAGAGGGGCTACGTGTGTGTGTATGTCTGTACAGTGTGGTGGGGTCACCTTCAGTGCGACACGAAACCAAGATCCCAGTTGAGGCTGTCCTCATGGGTATGGAACTTGGCTATCAGCCTCTGCTCAGCAACTCTGCATTATTGTGTATCCTGAGGATGGTTACCCGAAGATCACTGGGGAACTGCGAAAGAATGGGCACCTAAAACCTCACGGGAGACATTATGTGGCTGCAAAAAACAATACTAAATGCTGAAGATTAAAGCTGTCATGTAATTGAAAAGTTGATTGCAGCTCACATTGTGGTTAAATTTATTTATCTCTATTGTTATATTCTCAAATTTAATTGATATAATAACTGTACCACTCTGCTTGATGCTTATTATTGAAGCTATTATCTTTATCATCCAAAAGCCAGCATTAAAATCCTGTCATCGGACTAGTTATGCAGATCGCCTCAGCCAATGTTCAGAGGACATGGGTTTGAGCCCTGCAACAGCTTATGGTGAAATTAAAATTCAGTAAAAGGATCTGGAATAAAGGGTTGACCTAATTACAACCATCTAATGACTGCTGATTGTCGTAAAAACCCATGAAGCTCACTAATGTTCTTTTGGGGAAGTAAATCTGCTGCCCATATCTGGTCTGGCCTACATGTGACTCTGGTCCCACAGCAGTGTGGCTTATTCTTCACTGATCCTAGGCAATTAGAGATGGGCAGGAAATACTGGTGTAGCCAGTGACACCCACATCCTGTGAATGACTAACAAAAAAATTTTCCAATTCTGGAATACCTGTCCTCGTTGCTGTGACAACTGCCTATGTAGCCATTGCTCCTGTGACATTGCCAATGGGTAAATTTGTTCATTGCTTGTCGATGGACTATGGAAACTTCAAGCTGCATGTGTTATCGAATCTACAGCAAAGGCAGGGGCACAGTCTTGTGTTACAAAGTCTAAAGTACAGGTGCCCATTGCCATGGAGCAGTTGAATTCAGCCTCATGCACCCCAGCCCTGTACGCTGCACTCTTCAACCATAAATCCAACTGCCTTCAGCACATAGCTATCGAATTTGCACCAACAGGACGATGAAGAGGGGCAGTCAGTGGGAGCAGCGGGGCATTGGAGCAACCAGTGGTGAGGGGGGGTCAGACAAGGGAAAAGCACTGACAATGAGCCCTCTTCTTCCAAGTTCACTGCAGTGTGGATGCACACTGACATTATAAACAGCACCATTCAAGGCACTGGCAGGAGATACACCACTTTGGATAAGCAATGTTAAAATAGCTGTTACCTTTTTAGGCGTTCCGAACAAAGTTATAGTTTAGATGAATACTGTAGGCAGAAAATGAATAGACAGTTTGGTAAAAACACTGTGTCCAAGAATGATTGGCACTGATAATATGAAAAGTAGGAGAGGTGCTTTTACCCAGAGACGTATCCCAAATAACACCGCGTCTCGTTTGTACTAGTCAGTACATGATTCCTTCCATGGGAAACTGAGGCGTTACATTTTCTGCAGAGATTTCTTGTGCAATATTGTTTCCAAAAATTATGAAATATTTCAAAATTGTAAATGATTGTATATAATCAAGACATTATTTCTGCATGAAATTTCTACAAAGAAATTGTGTGCTGAATTAATTTGTGAGAATATTTTGAGTCCCGCTGGGAATTAACCTCAGAACAACATGGAGTTAATTCTGGGAGCATGTGGCTTTTGAGTGAATCAATTAATAGATGTGATGGTAATTAGTAAGAGAGTGCATCACTGTAATATAGTTCATTTCCCACAGTATTCAGAGTATTGCATTATATAACTTCACTCAGTGACTCCAGCCCACCACTCAAGCTCTGAAACCCAGAGCTCAGGTTTCAAGTGTAGCTGGTTGCACTCCCTGCGCATGTGGCTATCTCAAACATCAGGAGGGGCCATGAATTCCTACATATTATGTTCCACGCAACTGAGCTGTGCTGCCATACTTTTATTGTTAACTTTATTCTGCTTTGGATTGCTTATATTACTTTATTATAATAACTCTGAAATTTCCTTATTCCTGGTGTTTCTGTTAAATACAAGCACAGATACTTCTTTAAAAGCAATTTACAGTAATTTAAAAGCAGACCCTACTAGCAGTTTCTTACTAACTTACTGAAAAAGAGTCAAATAAATTATACCCCCTTCCTGCCCTTCCTCCCGGTCAGCATGGTTACTTTTTGCAACAAACCTTATTCTTTCCTCTTCTCCCACTTTGAACTAAATCCCTAAACATACTCACTTAGCCTCTGTCTCATGCAGACACGGGGGTGTACCCTTAACTCCTCTGTTTTTAGTTGTTCAACTTTTTTAATTGCATTTTACTTTACAGTCTTATAAGCCAAAAAGGTGCATGGCATTTGTGACTGTTCACATTAAAATGACATCCCATTAAATTATCAAACAAATGAGATCCTTAGTATACATTCTTGTTTAACTAAATATTATAACCATTTTGGGCATTGTTTGAAACGAAATGTCAAATAAACCCCAGGACACCAATGAGCTTCATCAACCAGGACTAGCTCCACTTTTTAAAAGCGACACATGGGATTGCTTTCACATTTCCACATCGATAAAATACAAATATGAATGTTTGCAAAACTAGGATTTGATTGAATGTATCTTCATGTTAGCCTTGGGTAAATGTCCTTGTGGTTTTTCTTCATATGAATTTTTTCAAGGAAACAGATGCAAAATCAGTCAGTGAATCGTAAGCTCTTAGTTTGATGGTTTCCAAAGGTAGAGTGTTCTGAAATTCCTTTGTCTAATAGCCATGATGTGGAGGTGCTGGTGTTGGACTGGGCGTGGACAAAGCCAGAAGTCACACAACACCAGGTTATAGTCCACAGGTTTATTTGAAAACACAAGCTTTCAGAGCCTCAGTCCTTCAAAAGCTTGTGTTTTCAAATAAACTTGTTGGGCTATAACCTGGTTCCTTGTGATTTCTGACTTCATTTGACAGAGTTGCAGGTTATAGTTCAGTTACAAATCGCAGACAACAATGTGATTCAATGGACAACTGTAGTGCCAGCTTCCACCCAGCAGATGTCATACACATGCTTTATAGATGTCAGAGATAACAAGGTATAGAACTGGATGAATACAGCAGGCCAAGCAGCATCAGAGGAGCAGGAACGCTGGCATTTCGGGCTTAGACCCTTCTTCAGAAAAAATCAGCCTTCCTGCGTCTCTGATGCTGCTTGGCGTGCTGTGTTCATCCAGCTCTACACTTTGTTATCTCAGATTCTCCAGCAGCTGCAGTTCCTACTATCTTTATAGATGTCACCTAGCACAGTCCATCCAAATCCTGGTACTGAGACAGACAGACAGATGCTTTACACCAGGATCTGTATTTCGGGATCCAAAGTTCGAGGGTGCATTTCTCACAGTGATGCTGCTAACTCAACCGAATGAGCAATTCTTCTCCACTCTAAATTCAACAAATTGATGGATGAGTTTCTATCAAATGCCTGAGGGCAGAAAGTTAGCAAAAACAAACTGATTAATGAGTTTCTGAAATATATCATCAGCATGTTAACCCTTTTGCTAAGTATAATACCTTGAGGAATTTCTTCCCTCTGATACTCTGAGGCGGTTCAAACAGTTATGTAAAGATAGAATCAATATAGCACAGAGGAGGCTATTCGGGACATGAAGTACTTGCCAATACTTAATAACCTGGTTTTGAAACCACAGGGGAGGTGATGAAGGGCAGAGTTAATCTTTGTTGGAACAGACCTCGTTAATCACATGTCAGTTCAGATTTTTGGAAGCCAAGAAAGTGCTGGAGGCTACAGCCCTGAAGACTGGCGCTGAATCTCGCATCCAGCATTTTCACCAGGTGGGCTGATGGTAATGCAGTGAAATGTTTTACACTTATCCAGGGTTTACAGGGACAGCTACACCTTTAACAATTAGCTGTTTTCAAACTGAACTAATTTTGGCCACCCAAGTTTCTGAAATATCATTCGTGGTCTTTAGGTAACTCGAAGTACAGGTCTTAATCTGCCAGGGTTATTTGGAGAAGGAACATAGCCTTTGAATGTCAGGTTGTTAAGAGTTGATATGTATGTGCATAAAGTGGATAAGGCCTGGGGAATTGTCAAGTTGTCAAGTCATTTAAATCCCTTGCCCTTTAAATTTTGAAAAAAAAAATTCAGTCAGCTGAAGTTAATAAAAATAGCTGCTTGCAAATTTAATGGATGTTATCTACATAAGCTTGAGATCTATATTTGTCATAATATTTCTGTTAGACTGTTTTAATACTTTAGCATCACAATGTGGGAACTGTAAGGTCACAGTTGGCTGCACAGCTCTAAGTGGTTTTAAAGCAAGGAGCTGCCATTGATGTGGGGCTTACAAATTCAGACATTTGTTTGTATAAGGCATTAAGTACTAGAAAGAGTTGAAATTATTGAATAGAATTCTTATTAATAGACTTTATAGGAATACAGTGATGCTTCTAATTCATTCCTGGGACTTTATTTTATTTCATCTCAGCTTGGCTCCTGAAGGCTGCCCATGGTAGATATTCAGTGAATTGGCATGGAGGATGAAAGAATAAATGATGAGCATAGATTAATGTGAGTTGGCACTAAGTTGGCAGGTGCAAAAAGCCAGAGAAAGAGTGGGGAACATGGGTTTGCATGATTTGATACTAAGTTGGCACAGGAAATAGAAGATCTGGAGAGTTATGGGGAGCATAGATTGACATGGAGGTGGTGACCATGGGGAGTGGTTAGAAGTGCATAGGCTGGTATTGCAGGAATGAGAGGTTGGTGTGCCCTCGCGGTCACTGTTGTATAGCTGTGTCAGCCCTGCAGTGTCGAATGAGGTCAGTTCACAACACCTTCAGCTTCCTTGATCATGGAACTGATCTTTCATTTCATCCCCACTGTCAGCAAAGAACAGGTTCTCATCTCCCTCTTCAGGGAGAAGATCACTGTCACCTCTGTGGAACTCCTGCCTGAGCTGATCTGTCAGACGTCACTGGTGTGGGGAGTGCTCAGCCTCTCACAACTTGATCAGCAGCTCCTGTTGGTTCCTGTGCTGTAACCTGCATTATCATGATTATTGTTTGAATTCTGTGTGGGCATCACTGGCCAGGCCCACCTTATTGTACAGAGGGCCATTAGGAACCAACCACATTGTTCTGGGTCTGGAGTCACATGAAGACCATTTCTTCCCCCAATTCATGGATCAGTTTTTTTTAAGCAGTTGTTTATGGTCATTATTAGAATTTCAACTCCAGATTTGTAATAAACTCAAATTTCATCATCTGCTGTGTTGGGAGTCGAACCCAGGTCCCCAGACATTACTCATGAAACAGAGGATTAATTGTCTAGTGATAATACCATTAGGTCATTACCTCCCCCTTTCTTGCCTGCCTATCCCGGATGGCTGTCAATGTCTCACCTTCCCCGCATGGTACCCCTCTCTTCAGCCCTTCTTTAAAGCTCGTCATGTCATTTGATTGAGTGTAATGACAGGGAAATGAGGAAAAGGCAGCACACCACCCCCCTCCCTCGCTTTCTCAGAACTTTGCACTGCCTTGTATTTCCTGGGCAGCCTGTCTCTGAGTTTTATGCCATGCTGTTCACAGCTGCAAATGGGATCAAAAGCTTTCCATCTGAAATGGATGGGAGATGTTTGCTAGTCACTGAGACAGTCTAATGAACAGGATCTTTACTCTGTGGGGAAATGACTTCACTGCCATCTCATTTGCAGCTCAGAGCCTGGTAATAACTTGAGTGAAAAGCTTGTGCTTTTAAAAGTGCAACATTAACATAACTCACAAAGTACTTTCTGAAGTACAAAACAATCATAATGTCAATATTCTCAAGCAATGCTGTTATTGTATTGATTGTTGATCTTCCTCCCTCTCTGTCCCTGATAGGGGCTGGGTTACTGATTCGTACTGTGACAGGTTGCTCTCCACTACCTGTACACTGGGGCCGGGCTGTAATGAAGCTGGCTCAGTGGGGAGCAGGAGGATCTCGCGGCTAGTCAGAGCTGCCAGTCCTGCCTGTCGCCCCCTCACCTCCAGACCTTACTGACAGCGTGAGTTCAGGAGACGGACAGTGAGAGTAGTCAAGCAGGGGGTCTCCAGAGAGATGAAGTGTCTAGGCACAGCATCAGCAGTGAGAGGGTGGGTTAGGGAGCAAGAGACATTGTAAACCCAAAGGTCTGGTAGTGAGCGAGAAGGTCAAGGAATGGTAAAGACTGCTCCCAAAAGGCACCAACGTCATACTAATGTGAAGTGATTTTAAAAAGAAATTCATTAATGTCAAGCAAGAATATGGGCCTCCAAAGATGACCAATATTAAAGGGAGATAAAACAAAACAGGGTAAAGGACAGCAACTTACTGCACAATAACAGAAGTTGCTGGAAAGGCTCAGCATCTGTGAAGAAAAAAATCAGAGTTAACATTTCAGGTCCGGTGACCCTTCTCAGAACTGATGTGTCCTCTCTGTCCCTGATTGGGGCTGCGTTACTGTTCCACACTGTGACAGGTTGCCCGAAATGTTAACTCTGATTTTTTTCTTCACAGATGCTGCCAGACCTGCTGAGCTTTTCCAACAACTTCTGTTTTTGTTCCTGATTTACATCATCTGCAGTTCTTCTGGCTTTTATTTAGGGGATTACTGTAGTTTAACATAATGCATATGGATTGTTCGATAGTTTTAAGCTGCGGGTGAGTGCTGTATCAACGTACCTCACTGTTATTATGGGTTATTCTGTTGTGTAATTATATATCAATGACATACAGCAGCACATGGACTATCAGTGGTGTCATAACAGGACAGAAACATGCAGCAGAGTCTAGAATAGCTGCCGTGAACTTCACAAGTTTTTCTGTAAATGATAGCACAGATTGCAGACATGTACACTGTTCATAAACATCCTCCTAACTCACTTCCCCTTTATTACACTGCATTGATGAGAACACTGCCTGGTAATCATCTTGGGTAATCCATTATTCTTTTCACTGGACTGAATCTGTAATGGCTTCATGAATCAATTATAAGCAATGAGAAAATGTCATCGCTGCTGCTTGTAAATCACACAGCACTCCTCTGGAAATGTCATGTTTTACCCTCCTGCCCTGTGTGGAGGTGATCGCAGCAATGATTTTACATGCCAGTCACATACCCCGCAAGATGCCCAATCTGAATCAAATGGTATTGTGTTGCTGATTTATTTTTTTAACCAGTGAGTACAGTTTTTAGTTAAAGGAACTCATTTTCATTGTGTGCACTCAGGGGAAGTAAACGAGCAGTGGACTGCTCGAAGGCAGAGGGATAGTGAGATGGAAAGTGGATTATAGTTAGAAAACAAATACAGTGTGGAGCCAGTCCCAGTCATGGATGAAGGAGGAAACAACGGAATTAATCAGGAGAGCAGGGAATTGTGAATCACACAACGTCAGGGCATTTAACAGATACCCAGTGATCAGGGGTGTTGGGTTTTTAAAATTCATTCACGCGATGAGGCCATCACTAGCTGAGGCAGCATTTATTCCCCATCCTAGAGGGCAGTTCTGTGGGCCTGGAGTCACATGTAGTCCAGACCAGGTAGGGATGGCAGTTTCCTTCCCCAAAAGGACATTACCGAACCAGATGGGTTTTTCCAACAAGCAACAGCCGTTCTGTAGATGGGTGACGGGACCTGAATCATTAACTCTGATTTCTCTCCACAGATGCTGCCCGACCTGCTGACCTTTTCCAGTTTTAGTTTCCGATTTCCATCACCCCCTTCTGTTTCTTTTTAAATGAATAACTGTTTCATGGTCATCTTTAGACTCTTTATTCCAGAATTTTCAAAATTGAATTCAGATTCCACCACCTGCTGTGGCCGGATTCAAACCCAGGTCCCCAGAACATCGCCTTGGTTTCTGGATTAACAGTCCAGTGATAATAATACCACTAGATCATTATCTCCCCGAAGTTGTCTAGCTCTTTGTGGTTTTCCTTTGAGTCTTGGGGGTGGGGGGTGGTAGTGTGCAGTATTAATAAAACCAAGTAATAGGGAGAGAAGTTTAGAGGCAGAGGCAGTAGTGAGAGTATTTCTCATAACATCATAATGTATTTTAATAAAATTACAATAAATAGAAGACAATAACACAACTCATTTTCAGGAAAGAAGTCTTTTGGGCCCTGAGTATGACTGGAGCGAAGTGGATTAAGGTTTACCCTGAATTCATTTGCATAAGCAATGCCATTTAACTGAGGGGGTGACCGGGGTTGGGGGTGGGGAGTTGGTAGGGTTTGGGGGCATGGGTAGGGGTGTGGTGTTGGGCATTGGAATTAGAAGAGAGAACATGTTGAGGGTGTGTTCAGCCAATCGTTGGAGAGTAGTGGTGGA
Organism: Stegostoma tigrinum; assembly: GCF_030684315.1. Classification (NCBI taxonomy): domain Eukaryota; kingdom Metazoa; phylum Chordata; class Chondrichthyes; order Orectolobiformes; family Stegostomatidae; genus Stegostoma; species Stegostoma tigrinum. The sequence goes on from NC_081357.1 coordinate 25,018,326, forward strand.
TGGGGAATGGATGAAGTGCAGATCCTTTATGAGGAAAAAGTGGGTGTGAACAGAATCACCAACATGTTTCAGAAATGGAAATGGATTTTAAGGGTTTTTGATATGATGCACAGTTTTTTTTTAAATGTAATTTTGAATTTTGTGCTTCATTATAAAATGACCTTTTTTTTGCGACTTCATCACCTATCCTGGCACTGTTTTTAGAGATTAGCATTCAGTTAGTCAGTACGCTGGGCCCTTTATGTGACCTGGTTACATCATTAAAGGAACAGCTAAAACTTCTGAAATTGTTTGTAAAAGTGAATGGAGGCCTGATGATAGCACCCGCTGTATAGAAAAATGTATATATAAGGTATAGTAGCAGAATTAGGCCATTGGACCCATCATTTGCTCCACCATGCGATCATGGGTGATATGTTTCTCAATCCCATTCTCTTGCCTACTCCCTGTAAATCTCAATCCCCTCACTAATCAAGAACCTATCTACCTCTGTCCTAAATACATTCAATGACTTGGCCTCCACAGCCTTCTGCAGCAATGAGTTCCACAGATTCACTACCCTCTGGCTGAAGAAATTCATCACTATCCCTGTTCTAAAAGAACATTCCTTCACACTGAGGCTGTGTCCTTGGATCCTAGTGTCTCCTCCCAATGGAAACAACTTCTCTAGGTATGATCTATCCAGACATGTCAGTGTTCTGAAAGTTTCAGTCAGATTCCCCAATCCTTCTAAACCCCATTAAGCAGAATTTGTTACCAGAACTGCTGAGTTTCTCCAGCACTTTCTGTCTTTATTTAAAAAAGATAAAGTCACTGTAGCCCTGCCTCACAATACAGCTGCTCCTCCTTTAGAGAGAGGCAGATGGGGTTGGTTTAACCTGAGGCAAGGGGAGAGTTGAGAAGGAAGGTCCTTCATAGTAACCTCAGCTGGTGTGGAAATTGAACCAATATCAGAGACATTGCACTGCATCGTGTGTAACAGTCTTGTTGTCAGTTTGAAGGATTAAAGGTTCAGAGTGATTATCCTTGGGTTAAACTGGTCCCTGCACGTGTTCAGACATGAGGTCAGTTGACCGTAACAGGGTGATGGAAATGCAAGTGTCATCAGGCAGTGGGAGCGGAAGTGGGTGATCATGGGGAAATGTGGAGAGCGGGGAAGGTGGGGTGAGTTGGGAGGGGCATCAGTAGGGAGAGTAGCGGGGAGTGGTGGGCAAATGGGGAAGTGGGAGGGTGGGAAGATGAGTAGGGGATGGGAGTGATGAGTGAGGGAAGCCCTCTCAAAGCACATCCAACTCTTTTCCCACTATCTGTGATTTTCCTCTTTTAGTGTTTATTTATACTCATCACCTTGTCGGGCGAAATGTTCTGAATCAAAATAATTTGCTGCATATTTAAAAACAATTAGCCTCCAATGCCCCTTTGGTTCGTTTGCATCACTTTACATTTGACTCCTTTAGAAGTGACTCTTCAATGATTAAAATCACTGTTTTGTTTGTTTAATCCATCTAAACCTTTGGTCATTTTGAATATCTCCACCGAGTCTCCTCTTAGCCGTCTCACAGAGAGCAGCCCCAGCTTCTTCAGTCTATTTTTGTCACTGCGAACCCTTACTCCTGGTAAATCTCTGTTATACCCTGGATAATACCAGTCTGCTCATTTTCTCAAAATCTCAAAGAATTCTAGTAGACTCATGAAAATAACCCATTGCTTCTGAACCCATCCTCAAAAAGGGGGGAGCCGAGCACATCAGTTGAAAAGATAAGATAAAGCATTTACAACAATCTTCATTCAGAAGTGCTGAAAGGATGATCCAGCTCAGTCTCCTCAAATGGTCCCCAGCATCACAGATATCAGTCTTCAGCCAACTTGATTCAATCCATGTGATATCAAGAAACAGTAGAGACAGTGGATACTGCAAAGTCTAGGGGCCCTGTCAATATTCCTGCAATAGTACTGAAGACTTGAGCTCCAGAACTTGCTGCTCCCCTAGCCAAGCTGTTCCAGTATGGTTACAAAACTGGTATTTACCAGACAATGTGGAAAATTGTCCAGGTAGGTCCTGCGCATGAAAAAAACAGGACAAATCCAACCTGGCCAATTACAGCTCTATCAGTCTACTCTTGATCATCAATAAAGTGAGTGAAGTGCTATCGAGCTGCAACCAGCACCAGGGTTCCACCAGGGCCACTCAGCTCCTGACCTCATTACAGCCTTGGTTCAAACATGGACAAAAAGAGCTGAATTCCAGAGGTGAGGTGACAGTGACAACCCTTGACATCAAGGTTGCATTTGACTGAATGTGCCATCAAGGGACACTAGCAAAATGGGAATAACTGGGTATCAGGAGCAAACTTTCCAGTGCTCTGAGTATACCTGATGCATAGGAAGATGGTTGTGGTTGTTGGAGGTCAGTCATCTCAGTTTCAGGACGTCTCTGTAGGAATTTCTCAATTTTGTGTACTTCGCCCAAACATCTTCAGCCTCTTCATCAATGTGTTTTTTTCCATCTAAGGGTCAGAAGTGGGGATGCTTGCTGATGATCGTACAATGGTCAGCACCATTTGCTACTCCTCAGATACAGAACTAGTCCATGGTCAAATGCAACAAGATGTGGACAATATTCAGTCTTGGGTTGACAAGTGGCAAGTGACATTTGCAACAAAAAAATGTCAGGCAGTGACCAATTTATTGGTCACTCCGTTGAGTATTAGAGTTGGGAGATCATGTTGCAGCTGTACAGGGCATTGCTTCAGCCACTATTGGAGTAGTGCATACATTACTGGTCTCCCTGCTACAAGAAGGATGTTGTGAAACTTGAAATGGTTCAGAAATGACTTACAAGAATGCTGCCAATGTTGGAGGGCTTGAGCTATAGGATGAGGCTAAATAGACTAGGGCTATGTTCCCTGGAACGTCGGAAGCTGAGGGGTGACCTTATAGAGGCCTATAAAATCATGAAGGGCATGGATAGAGTAAATAGACAAGATCTTTTCCCAGGGGTGGGCCTGGGTGGTCCAAAACTAGTGGATTTAGGTTTAAGGTGAGAAGGGAAAGATATAAAAGGGACCAATGAGGCAACTTTTTCACGCAGAGTGTGTTGTGTATATGGAATGAGCTGCCAGAGAAAGTGCTGGAGGCCAGTACGATTACAACATTTAAACAGCATCTGGATGGGTAAATGAATAGAAAGAGTTTACAGAACATAGAACATAGAACAATACAGTGCAGAACAGGCCCTTAGAGGGATACGGGCCAAATGCTGGCAAATGGGACTAGATTTATGCAGGATATCTGGCTGGCATAGACTTGTTGGACCAGAGGATTTGTTTCTGTGCTGTATATCTCTATGCCTGTATATCGAACAAGAGATAATCTAATCATCACTCCTTGACATTCAATGGTGTTACCGTCATTGTCTCCCCCATTATCAACATCTTGGCATTTACCATTGACCAGAAACTCCACTGGACTTGCCACATAAACACAATGGCTACAAGGACAGGTCAGAGGCTAGGAATATTGCCTGGATGAGTGCAGCCCCACCAACACGCAAGGACTTTGATACCATCCAAGACAAAGTAGCCCTCTTGATTGGCACCACATCCACCAGCATTCACTCTCTCGCCCACCGACATTCTGTAGCAGCGGTGTGTGCAACCTAGAAGACCCACTGCAGAAATTCACCAAAGATCCTTCTGTGGCACTTTTCAAACCCACGACCACTTCCACCCACCAGTATCTGCAAGTTCCCCTGTACACCACTCACCATCCTGACTGGAAATATATTGCCATCACTTCAGAATCACTGGGTCAAAAACCTTCCCTCCCCAAGGGCATTGTGGGTCAACCTACAGTAGATGGACTGTAACGGTTCAAGAAGGCAGCTCAGCGCTACCTTCTCAAGGCCAAGTAGGGACGGGCAACAACCAGCCAGTGACATCCATGTCCCACAAATGCTTATGAAAATCCTGACTCTCCCTTTAGTGTGCAGTCTCATTAGAAGAATATTGATTGTATACCACAAAACACTTGAGCATTTTTTCCTATGACTGGTGTCTGGAGAGGGTAATAGTTCCCTGATTTATGTTTCATTGCTTTCTTTCATCAACATAATTACATTTGCTACATTCCTCAGGCACAATCCTTGCAACACAGACTTTTCTAGATATGTTAACTGCACCTTCATCTGGTCTGGCTTGTAGCTTCTTTTAGGATGAAGGAGTATTGTTCCTCTGTCTGGCAGGTAGCGAGTCGACATTTTAAATACTCTGAGTCAATGAGGAAACAAATACTTTGCCATCCAGATTCACAAGAACGCATGAGAACGGCAAATGTTGGAACTGGGAATAAAATCTGTAAATAATGACCATGAGCTAACGGCTGTGTGCGTGAGCAAGCCCAGATAAACAGGCACAGTACCTTCAAGGCTCACAATCAGCTGTGTACAATGAATCAACAACACCACAGCCATTTTCTAATCTATCGTGATATTTCAATCCAGTTTCTATGTTCCTCCCTCTCCCCATGTTGATTTGCCTTTTGGTTATTTTTCAATATTCCGAATGCCGTCTCCATGAAATACGACAAGAATCTATAGCCCTAAACCACAAACAAAAAGGAGAGCAATTATACATTTTCTGACAGGCTATAAGTCAGCTACACCTGCTGGTTGACCCCATGTTTAAAACACAGGGAGTTTTACTCTGTTGAGGGCACCACATAAATGCAAGTTGTTGGTGTACTGGAGGGTGGTGGAAGATTCGGAGGGTTTTTTTTGGTGAGACTTGGCTTTGCCACTTTATAAGTTGCATTTCAACAGCTGGTTACATGGTCATGAGCTAACAATGCTGCCATTCCTTTTAACTTGTAATAACACCCGTTTCAGATTTATGATGGTCAGTCTAAACCTTTTGTTTCAGGCTGGCCCAGGTGTTGTTTTGCTCAAAGAGTCAATGTGGTATTCTGGGCCACACACTTTCTGTAGCTAAAGATTGGTAAATATCTGGAACCTAGTGAAACCTGCCATACTGTAAGACTCAACTTTTCTGGGACAATTCTACCAAATGCCACAGTCCCCACACTATTTCCGCTGACTGTCTGCGAACAGGTTGTCAAAATGTAGTGAGCCTTTCGATGCCATCTACCTCTGGAACAGCAAACTACTCACCTTGTAATTTCACTATGATCCTCCTGGCTACTCTACACATTAAACAACATGGAGACAATTGCCATCACCATCCCCTGACGCAAATCCTGTATCCTTACCATTAGCTCAATTCCACCCCAATGTCTTCCCCACTACATTTCACCCTGAGTCAGACTGATTACAACTTTGCTGAGCCTCCCCATCTTACAAAGTCCGTCTAATTCTACCTGTGTAACCTCATTACTCCTGGACCTAACTTAACAAATTGCTGCCAATCCATTTATTAGTAATCTTCAGATTTAGTTCCTGCCATGCTCTTTGGCATGGCCTCTCCCTCTGTAAACTCCAGCCTGTTGAAAACTGCTCTAACTGATCCTGCACCAAGTCCATCGCCCGCCTCTTTATTCTTGTTGACATCCACAGCTTTCAGTTCCTTCATGTGTTAAATTTAAAATTCTTACCCTTCAATTTCTGCTCTCCTTTGCCTGGGGCCCAGCTGAGAGGAGGTGAACAAGATGCAAAATACCAAGGTCTGTGTCTTTCACTGGCACTGGGGTCAAACCTGTGTTGGCTTTTGTCTTTTCTGGAAGTGTGGCTCCTGTCCTTCTCAAACAGTCACGTCTCACTTCAGTGTATAAACCTATAACACCGATGGGCACAAAATTGATTGTCCTGGAGCAAAAGCCCAAGTCCCTGATTTGGTTTGACTGGGTGTCCACTAGTTGTTGCTGGAGATCAATGCAGCTAAAGCAGTGACATAATATGAATGGCCACGTTCTTTGTATTTGTCTGACAACGCTGCACTAGTAAATTATATCACATCAAAGCCTGAACATTTCACATGGGTACAGAGTACGAAATCTATAGATTTTGCTCAATATGTATGAAACAGTTTGACTCCTTTATGATCTAGTGTTTGTAATTCAGGACACCTGGGGGATTTGTAAAGGATTTGTAAGAGATTTAGTAGACTGGTTCCAGAAGTCAGAGATTGCAGATAGACTGGGAACATTTATCTTAGACCCAAGGAGCCTCAGGGAAATTGTTGGAGATGTTAAAAGTAGGAAGGGTTTAGATAAAATTAAGAGAAACAGTTCCAACAGCTGAAGGGTCAATAATCAGATGTCCCAGCAAGTTGATTTGTGAAAGTATCAGAGGCAACACAAGAAAAATCTTTTACATGATGACTATTTAATATTTTAAATACACTCCCTCATATTATGGTGGTAACCGATTTAGAGTGGTGTTCAAAAGGAAATTAGATAAATACGTGCAGAATAAAATAATGGGCAAAGAGCAGGTGTTGGGTGTGTGTGTGGTAGAGCTGACTGGATTTCATTTTGAAAAAAATTGTCTCAGAGTTGATGGGCTGACTGGAATCTTTTGTGCAGCAGGACTGAAATCACTAAGGTTCCTCATGGAAGCTGCCAAAATGGAAAGTGGAACATATAAACGTACGAATTATGAGCCGAAGCAGTTTGGTTGGCCCTTCAAGCTTGACTCACCATTCATTAGGATTGTGGCTGAACTGTCTGAGTTCTGAATTTCACATTGCTGTCTATCTTTGATAATCCTTCATTTTCTTGCCGAATCACAATCTATCTCTGTCTTAAAAATGTTCGGTCACCTCATCTCAACGGCCTGCTGAAGCAGAGAGTTCCAAAGTCACACGCCCATCTGAGAGAGAAACATTCCCCTCATCTCTGCCCCAAAAGGACAGCCCCCAATTTTAGAACAGTGCTCCCTAGTTCTGGACTCACCCACAAGATGAAACATCCTTTCCACGTCAACCTCATTAAAGTCATTCAGTAACAAATCGTTCTTTCTCCTGAAGTTTGTTCTCAAATACAATGGCCCAAACCGCCAAACATCAGCCAGTTAAAAAAAATGCAATCTTGCTCCACCGAGCTACTCTCATTGGGTAGAATACCCAGCTGGCCCAGGCAGGGCATTTGCTGTGCCACTTCAGAGGATAGCTGAGAGTCAACCACATTACTGTGGGTCTGGAGTCACCAACTAGGTGAGGATGGCAGATTTTCTTCCCTGAATGATATTTGTGATCCGGAATGGATTTACCCAAAAATCAGCAATGGTTTCACAGTCATCAGTGGGTTCTTAATTCCAGGGTTGAGTTGGTAGCAGCACTATGCTTATCCCCTACCCATCTGTGTGCCAGGAACATAGAACAGGTCAGCACAGTACAGGCCGTTCAGCCCATGATGTTGTGCCGAATGTTTACCCTAAACCTAAGTCTAACTCCAACCTATCTTATGCTATTATCCATATGTCTATCTAATAACCGCTTAAATGCCCTAACGAGGCCGACGGCACTACCCTCTCCAGCAATGCATTCCACGCCGCTACCACTCTCTGAGTAAAGAACCTACCTCTGACGTCTTCCCTATATCTACCTCCACTCACTTTAAAACTGTGCCCCCTTGTAATAGCTACCTCGGCCCTAGGAAAAAGCCTCTGGCTGTCCACTCTATCTATACCTCTGATCATTTTGTACACCTCTATCAAGTCACCTCTCATCCTTCATCGTTCTAAAGAGAAAGGCCCTGGCTCTCTCAAACTTTCCTTGTAAGACCTTCCCTCCATCCAGGCAGCATCCTGGTAAATCTCCTCTGCACCTTTTCCAATGCTTCCACATCTTTCCTGTAGTGAGGTGACTGGAACTAGACAATACTCCAGATGTGGCCAAAGCAGGCTTTTGTATAGCTGGGGCATAACTTCACAGATCTTGAACTCGATCCCTCTATTAATGAAAGCTAACACACCATATGCCTTCTTAACAACTCTTTCCACCCGGGTGGCAGCTTTCAGGGAACTGTGAACATGAACCTCTGCTCCTCCACACTGCCAAGAATCTTTCCGTTAACCCTGTAGAGGAGGAGGTTCCAGGTCTGAAATCGGGTAAACAAGGTCCCTCCCATATTGGGCGAGACCTGGTGCCTTCTTCCTGTGGGCTAAGGGGGGTAACTCTGCTGCCTGGCAGAAGCCCATACTCCCCAACCTACTTTACACTCTGCATTCCCCTTCATCCCACTGACCCGCATCCTCCAGCCTCCTCTCTGAGACCTCTTTATACCCCTGAACTCCCATTGGATTTCTCAATAACCATCTTCTATTCACAATCCAAGTTCAGGACTTGCCCCAGCCTTCTGTCCCACAAGTGTTTCTGTGGTAACAGCACTCAGTTGTCCCAGTGGAGTGCCACTGGAACAGAAGCAGGGGATGTGACAGCCTCAAGGTTATATTCAAGCCTGATGTTGCAGAACCTTCACCAGTCCAATCAGATCAGTGATACCGAGAGACACATATTGCATTGCTACTGACAGATTTATACCTGAAAATCTGAGCTGGCTGGCCAAGCACAAATTGATTATTTGTCAGTTTTCCTTCACTTGCAATATCCATGTTTTTGTTTGCGGTGCATGGAACATTAACAGTTAATCCTTATGGAAAAGTGTTTTTTATTACATTGACTGTACCTTTGAAAGTTTCAATGGAGGCAAATGCTGCTCTGAGGGAACCAATTAAGAACAATTACAGGCTTCAGAAATGATGTGTTTGCTGCAGATACAGGGTGCCTCATGCACACCAGAGGCTGGGGCAGATAAAATGTAGCTCTGTCATGAACAACTCTGATTATAGTGTTACTGTATGGGAAAGCAGCTGGATGATAACATTAACAATTTGTTTGTATCTGAATTGCACACAAGCCAACATTGTGTTCCGTTTGATTATATAGTGAGCAGCTTTCACTGTGAATAGTTCTGGATTTGTTTTATGAAAGGCTGCTATCTCATAAACTTGTGATTCAGATGCTGAACCAACAAACGTACATAATCACAGCAGGCAACATCGCAACTGGTTTAATGTGGCTTGGAGGCACTATTTCTGTTTGGAAGGTAGTTCATACTCAGTATTCATTGATTCTCGCCTTATCTTCCAGTACACTCAGTGAAACACAACATTGCTTACAACAAAATGCCTTCTATCAATCTTAGAGAGGTGTCCGGGGCCTTTATGATGGGGGAGAATGAACTGAGTGCTGAGTGAACAGAGGGCTAGTTTAGCCAGTGGCTCAGGAGTTTACATAAGTTTCCCAGGGCCCTGGAAGGTTTAGGGTGTCTCAGGAAGTGGTCAGGAGCTGGTTGTCGCAGAATCAGGACTTTAACCATTGAAGTGAAAGTGCCCGACCCAGTGCACAAAGTATAGTGCCATCCCAACCTCACTATTTGACCCACCCTCAGCAGAGTTGCTCCCCTCACTCAGAAAGGTGAACGTTGCTGGACAGAGGTGAAAGCTTAGGCCCAGGTCACTATGAAGAGGCATTACAGGGAAGAACAATGGTAGGAATTAGAGGATATTATTTGCAGCAAGAACAATATATCTACCTGATGTTGATTGTTCTTTGAAGCACACTGACACTTTGTGTGCCAGTATGAATTACTGAATTGCAAGTCTGTCGTTATTTTTGTGGCAGTTTTTCCCACAAGCTCAATTTAAAGCATCCTGCTGTGACCACAGTCAAAATAAGTGGCAGTTAACCCCCCTCTCCCCCACTTGCTTGGAATTGTGTTGTGGAATAGCCGTTCAATTTGCTTCATCACATTTATGTTTAATATAGATATTCTAATGGCTGTGCGCTTGTGTGATCTTGTCTTTTTAAACAGGTACAATCAGAGGTTGGTGGACAAATGCACCACTTCATGTGATACTGGGCTGTACTTTGGCATACTGGGCACTCACACCAGGATGAGTGCAGCTCTAAAAATACTTAAGAAGCTTGACACCATCCAGGCCAAAGCAGCCCACCTGATTGGCATCACCTCCACAAACATCCACTCCACCCACCACCCACGCTCAGTAGCAGCAGCTGTGTACTATCTATAAGATACACTGCAGAAGTTCACCAAAGATCCTCAGACCTTCCAAACCCATGATCACTTCCATCTAGAAGGACAAGGGCAGCAGATATATGGGAACACCACCACCTTCAAATACCCCTCCAAGCCACTCACCATCTTGAATTGGAAATATATTGCCATTCCTTCACTGTCGCTGGGTCACAATCCTGGAATTCCCTCCCTAATGGCATTGTGGGACAACCCACATCAGGAGGACTGCGGTGGTTCAAGAAGGCAGCTCACCACCACCTTCTCAAGGGTAACTAGAGTTGGGCAAGAAATGCTGGGCCAGCCAGAGATGCCCAAACTCCCATGAATGAATAAGAAGAGTACGTTAGGAAGAGATCACTTCTCTGACTGAGTTAACTACTCTGGGGGCCTCTCTAGGGATCCTACAACTGGGCCCAGACTGAATGAACTAGCGTGGGTTCAGTATCAGCCAGGACTTCCTTTCCTAATAAATATTGACACTGCTGAGATGTTTCCATTCAGGTGAAGACCGGATCACCCAAAGACATGGTCAGCCTCAGAGATGGCCAGTCTCGGAAATGATCAGCCTTGGAGATGATCCATCACGAGGCCAAATAGTTTGTCAATAACATCCAGAAGTAGATTTTCATTTAATTAAAAAATGGAGTGGGAACATTCCGAGGCCTGAGAACATGCAACAAATGCTAGTTTGATGAGAATTGAAAAGGATTACACGACTTAGGAAGGTGTGATCATAGTTCCCCAAAGTTAGGAGAAGAAATAGATAATGTGATTAAGAAGGTATATGAGATACTTTCTTCCAATGGCCAAGGCTTAGAACACAAGGAAATGGAGATTATAGACCCCTCCCCTTCCCTAACTGTAGCTATCCCACCCACTCTGACCCTACTCCCATTCTCACATGAATGGAAAATGCCATGTTCAGGAGGTGGAGGCGGATCTTGTGATTTTGGGTTGCTTCCTCTATCGTCACCAGAGCATGAGAGTCATGGTTATCATGGGGAAAATGTAGGCCCTGGAAAATGGGATTACCCTTTTCTAGCTGGAACAAACAAGATGGACTGAAAGGCCTGTGCCTGTTCTGTAAGTCTTTCTGAGAGCCCATAAATCCACACCAAGGGATAACAGGCCAAGAGTTATAAATGTGGAGTAAAAGCAGAGAAACCAGTTCTGTGAAAGGTCTCAAGTTTATATCAAACAGAGATAATAAGAATGGGCTGTGTCATCTTGAAATGAGGAGGGGGAGAATAAAAAACAGGCTTGCATTCTTTAAGCACACAAAGAAACAAGAGAAAAAGCAAGATGTGTTGACAGGGTGAATCACTGAATATGTAAGGAAATAGCGAGCATGGGAGAAACTCAGAGAGATAAAGGACAAAGTGACAGATGTGGAAGCAGTCAGTCAGTCAGTTGAGTATTATAGGCAGCTGAGGGAAGCTGTCATGCCTGAAGCCAGCACGGTTAGAAAACTGACCATGAACAGTGAACACAAATGGTCAAATAGGGTGAACACAGTTCTCGATTATTTTTCCTTTGCTGGTTGAAGTTGATGTTTGAATCAGTATGATTACATTTGTTACTCAATGCGTTCACCAACTGTCTGTAAAATTAAATTACTTAGTTTCTTTTTATCTCCCGTGTCTCACTAAGCTATTTTAGTTTGCCTTTAAAAGGATTAGAGAAGCAGACATGAAGGCATCTGTGATCTGCAGTTCAGATCATTAGCAAGTACTTCTGTTAAAACCTCAGGGTATGCTAGTGTAATTGTGAGAAATTCAGCAGCACAGGGACAGCATTGGCAGTAAGTCCTGAGATCATTTCCAGAAATCGCCACTGTACCCTTGAAAATACCTAAGACAGATTTGAAATTTCTAACTTTGAATGCCTGGATTTGACTGGCTTTTGATCCCTTTTAGGTTTTGATATACTTCAGCTCATTAGAGGGTCATCTCCTCACTGTGCTTGCCTACTGTTACTGGTTCCTGCTCTCAGTTTTACCTGATTACACAATGTAGCTGACAGCAGAATAACAGGAAGGGATGGTCCAGGGGGCTAAGAGTCACTGGGAGGGGTCCACTGGATGAAGGAATAAAGATTGTGATGGCAAAGGAAGTCAAGGGGAAAGATGCACAAATCTCTGTTTGTTACGTCACACACAGTACGGTCCCAGAATGTCTTAAAGGCCAAGCAGAAAAACCCTGTACTTCCCTTTTTTATCCACTGAACCTATTGATTATCAACTGTGGAATTATCTTTGTAAACACAGTGTATTGATGAAGTTCCGATTGTTAATTCCAGGTTAAAGAATGCAGGCGGCCAGTTGCAGACTGGGAAGATCACAAATTTCTGGGAACTTGATGGGAAGTACGAGATCATTGTGAACTGTTCAGGTATTGGAGCCAGGGCCCTTACAGGGGACGTGAACATTTATCCAGTAAGGGGCCAGATCCGGAAGGTTCATGCTCCCTGGCTCAAACACTTTGTGCGTGTTGGTGATGGCACCTCTTACATCTACCCAGGAATCTCCGCTGTTACTTTGGGTGGAACTAGGCTGCAAAACGATTGGCGGATGTCAGTCGACCCGTCAGACAGCGAGAGAATTTTCAGCAGGTGCTGTGCTTTAGAACCAAGTCTCACATGCTCTCGTAAATTATTCGAAGGAGTCGGTCTGAGGCCCGTTAGAGCTGTGCTGAGGCTGGAAAAGGAGAAGCTGGAGCGTGATGGCAGACAGATGTACTTGGTGCATAATTACGGCCACGGGGGAGCTGGGGTTACCTTTCACTGGGGAACTGCAAAGGAAGCTGCCCAACTGGTTCAGGAGTGTGCAATGGAAATAAGATGTCAACCTATCCATTCCAAATCTAAACTGTGAACAGGATGTCACCAAATGATCTCACCGTTGTGGCAACTTGATTCAAAACAAAACAACATATACCTACAGGTAATTCTACAAACATCAATAATGAGCTTCTACGGGTGATCCAGACACTAGATCATAAGAATAATGACCACAGAGTGTACAATATGGAAATCATATACAATTGGAAAAGTGCCCTGATGATTTTATTACTCCTGTATTTACAGTAATTAGGTGTTGTGGCTGTTTTCTGGAATAGAATGTAAATGCACAAACCATCAGATGATTGTCTCTTTCTTTGTGATCAGTTTCTAATTTGTATCTTCTGCCTTAATGCATCCTTGTTTTAATGTCTTTGTGTGCAGTCAAGTGGATAATTAACATATGTGTTAAAAATTTACAATAAAATATGCAGATATTAACAAATAAAATGAAAATGATAAATTTATTATGTGCCATCACCTCCAACTGCAAGGTTTGATCAAATCCCCTTTCATGTTAGTCTCAGGTAAAGATCCTCAGTCTACACTGCAGCTGTTAAGTCACCAATAGTCCCAGAGGACAGCTCCCCCAGTACAGAGAGATAACTGCTGCTGGTTTCACCTGAGGGTAACCACACCTGAGATGAGGGGCAATGTTGTGAAGGCGGGACTTTTGTGGTGACCCTGACTGGTACAGGAACTCAGCTGACATGGCTCTGCGTTGCTAATCAGCTGGCTAGCTAACTGAGCTAACCAATCTCCAATGGGCCAGGGACAACCATAGAGATGGCAATACAGCATTGACTTAGGTTAGGTGCAGGCAACTTAAATGATTGGACCAGGAAGCTTTCTGTGCACCATTTGGCATATTGGGGCAATATCTCTGGGAGATGAGGCCTACCCTGTAGCGATCATTAAAAGCTTGGAGGCTGTTGTTAATGTGATCCTGTATCTGTACAATGTTACTGGCACTCAGTGTAAAGCTCATTGACCCATTCTGGCTTCCTGGCTTTTGTTCTATAAAGGAGGGACTGTTCATTAGCTGTATTATAGTAATGATATTGATGTTCATCTGAATGTTTATTTCAGTTTGTCCATGTTCACAGTCTTCTTCATTCTGTACCCCATCTGTTGTCCGTGATTCACCATTCAAGGTAACTACAGTCCAACTCTCCCTCTATGGGATGTCCTGTTGGTCAGCCTTCTCCTTGTGGTGAATCCAGAAGTTAGAAAGACATTGTTACACAATGTCATCAGTGGTTTGTGAACTCTCCACCCTAGAGGACTGTGGATGCTCGCCTGTTTAGTATATTCAAGGCTGAAGTAGATTTTTGGTTCATCAGAGAAGCAAGGAAAGTGGGGAAACGGTAAGAAAGTGGAGATGAGGAACAAAATCAACCATGTTTCTATGGAAACCAGCAGCAGCAACAGGTCCTTATGGTCTACAAGTGTTCCTATTTGCTTTGTTCTTCTGTTCTTCTGCTTCTAGAAAACAATCTTTAAAAAGCTTACCTCGAGTGTCGGTACCTTCCATTTCTGGTTGCAGCAGCAGCGCGGGGAGGAGCTTGCAGCAGGAGCCTGTCGGGAAGCCGGTGAGTCACTGTTTTTGAATCTTTAAAAAGCTTACCTCGTGAATAGGCGGAGGGACGCTGAGCAGGAGCCGACACGGGACTGGTGAGTGAATGAGGTAATAATTTTGTGTGCCTGATTGGTAAGGTAACAAGTTTATTTTTTATTCTTTATTTTTTAAGTCTTGGAAATTTAGAATAATGGGAATGGACAGGGCAGTTGAATGTTCCTCCTGCAGAATGTGGGAGGTAAGGGTCACCACTATTGTCCCCGCTGACTACATCTGCGGGAAGTGCACCCAACTCCAGCTCCTCGAAAACCACGTTAGCGAACTGGAGCTGGAGTTGGATAAACTTCGGATCATTCGGGAGGCAGAGGGGGTTATTGAGAGGAGTTACAGGGAGGTAGTCACTCCTCAAGTACAGGAAAAAGGCAGATGGGTTACGGTCAGGGGATGGAAAGGGAACCGGCAGGCAGTGCAGGGATCCCCAGTGGCCATTCCCCTCAACAATAAGTATACCGTTTTGGATTCTGTTGTGGGGGGGACTTACCGGGGAAAGCAGTGGGGCACAGGTCTCTGGCACTGAGTCTGTCCCTGCTGCTCAGAAGGGAAGGGGGAAGAGGAGCAGAGCAGTAGACATTGGGGACTCCATAGTTAGGGGGACAGATAGGAGGTTCTGTGGGGACGAGAGAGACTCACGGTTGGTGTGTTGATTCCCAGGTGCCAGGGTGCGTGATGTCTCTGATCGTGTTTTTGGGATCCTTAAGGGGGAGGGGGAGCAGCCCCAAGTCATGGTCCACATTGGCACCAACAACATAGGTAGGAAGAGAGATGGGGATTTAAGGCAGAAATTCAGGGAGCTAGGATAGAAGCTGAGAGCTAGGACGAACAGAGTTGTTGTCTCTGGTTTGTTGCCCATGCCACGTGCCAGTGAGGCGAGGAATAGGGAGAGAGAGGAGTTGAACACGTGGCTACAGGGATGGTGCAGGAGGGAGGGAGGGTTTTGGATTCTTGGATAATTGGGGCTCTTTTTGGGGTAGGTGGGACCTCTACAAGCAGGATGGCCTTCACCTGAACCAGAAGGGTACCGATATCCTGGGGGGAAAATTTGCTAAGGCTATTCGGGTGGGTTTAAACTAATTCAGGAGGGGGATGGGCACCAAAATTGTAGTTTGACTATAGAAAAGGTTGAGAGTAGGGTGGTCCTAAATAAAGTTTCAGGGAAGCAAGATGGCACCGGCAAGCAAGAAGTTGGTTTGAAGTGTGTCTACTTCAATGCCAGGAGCGTCCGGAATAAGGTGGGTGAACTTGCAGCATTTGTTGGTACCTGGGACTTCGATGTTGTGGCCATTTCGGAGACATGGATAGAGCAGGGACAGGAATGGTTGTTGCAGGTTCCAGGATTTAAATGTTTCAGTAAGAACAGAGAAGATGGTAAAAGGGGCGGAGGTGTGGCATTGTTGGTCAAGGACAGTATTACAGTTGCAGAAAGGATGTTTTGGGGACTCATCAACTGAGGTAGTATGGGCTGAGGTTAGAAACAGAAAAGGAGACGTCACCCTGTTGGGAGTTTTCTATAGGCCTCCGAATAGCTCCAGAGATGTAGAGGAAAGGATAGCAAAGACGATTGTCGATAGGAGTGAGAGAGACAGGGTAGTTATCATGGGGGACTTCAACTTTCCAAATATTGACTGGGAACACTATAGTTTGAGTACTATAGATGGGTCAGTTATTGTCCAGTGTGTGCAGGAGGGCTTCCTGACACAGTATGTAGATAAGCCAACAAGGGGCGAAGCCACATTAGATTTGGTACTGGATAATGAGCCTGGCCAGGTGTTAGATTTGGAAGTAGGTGAGCACTTTGGTGATAGCGATCACAATTCTGTTATGTTTTCTTTAGTGATGGAAAGGGATAGGTGTATACCACTGGGCAAGAGTTATAGCTGGGGGAAAGGCAATTACGATGAGATTAGGCAAGATTTAGGGAACATAGGATGGGGAAGGAAACACCAGGGGATGGGCACATTAGAAATGTGGAGCTTATTCAAGGAAAAGCTCCTGTGTGTCCTAGATAAGTATGTACCTGTCAGGCAGGGAGGAAGCTGTAGAGTGCAGGAGCCGTGGTTTACGAAGGAGGTAGAATCTCTGGTCAAGAGGAAGAAGAAGGCTTATGTTAGGATGAGATGTGAAGGCTCAGTTAGGGTGCTTGAGGGCTAAGAGGTAGCCAGGAAAGACCTAAAGAGAGAGCTCAGAAGGGCCAGGAAGAGACATGAGAAGTTGTTGGCGGATAGGATCAGGGTAAACCCTAAGGCTTTCTATAGGTATTTAAGGAATAAAAGAATGATGAAAGTAAGATTAGGCCCAATCAAGGATAGTAGTGGTAAGTTGCGCGTGGAGTCAGAGGAGATGGGGGAAGCACTAAATGAATATTTTTCAACAGTATTCACTCTAGAAAACGACAATGTTGTCGAGGAGAATACTGAGATACAGGCTACTAGACTAGGTGGGATTAAGGTTCACAAGGAAGAGGTATTAGAAAACCTTCAGAGGGTGAAGATAGATAAGTCCGCTGGGCCGGATGGGATTTATGCTCGGATCCTCTGGGAAGCCAGGGAGGAGATTGCCGAGCCTTTGGCATTGATCTTTAACTCGTCATTGTCTACAGGAATAGTGCCAGATGACTGGAGGATAGCAAATGTGTTTCCTCTGTTCAAGAAGGGGAGTAGAGACAACCCTGGTAATTATTGACCAGTGAGCCTTACCTCAGTTGTTGGTAAAGTGTTGGAAAAGGTTATAAGGGATAGGATTTATAATCATCTAGAAAAGAATAAATTGATTAGGGATAGTCAGCATGGTTTTGTGAAGGGAAGGTCGTGCCTCACAAACCTTATTGAGTTCTTTGAGAAGGTGACCAAACAGGTAGATGAGAGTAAACCAGTTGATGTGGTGTATATGGATTTCAGCAAGGCGTTCGATAAGGTTCCCCACAATAGGCTATTGTACAATATGCGGCGGAATGGAATTGTGGGAGATAAAGCAGTTTGGATCAGAAATTGGCTTCCTGAAAGAAGACAGAGGGTGGTAGTTTATGGGAAATGTTCATCCTGGGGACCAGTTACTAGTGGTGTACCGCAAGGGTCGGTGTTGGGTTCACTGCTGTCTGTCATTTTTATAAATGACCTGGATGAGGGCGTAGAAGGATGGATTAGTAAATTTGCAGACGACGCTAAGATCGGTGGAGTTGTGGATAGTGATGGAGGATGCTGTAGGTTGCAGAGAGACATAGATAAGCTGCAGAGCTGGGCTGAGAGGTGGCAAATGGAGTTTAATGCAGACAAGTGTGAGGTGATGCAGTTTGGTAAGAGTAACCAGAAGGCAAAGTACAGGGCTAATGGTAAGATTCTTAGTAGTGTAGATGAGCAGAGCGCTCTCGGTGTCCATGTACACGGATCCTTAAAAGTTGCCACCCAGGTTGACAGGGCTGTTAAGAAGGCATACAGTGTTTTTAGCTTTTATTAATAGAGGGATCGAGTTCTGGAACCAAGAGGTTATGGTGAAGCTGTACAAAACTCTGGTGCGGCCGCACTTGGAGTATTGCGTACAGTTCTGGTCACCGCATTATAAGAAGGATGTGGAAGCTTTGGAAAGGGTGCAGAGGAGATTTACTAGGATGTTGCCTGGTATGGAGGGAAGGTCTTACGAGGAAAGGCTGAGGGACTTGAGGCTGTTTTCATTAGAGAGAAGAAGGCTGAGAGGTGACTTAATTGAAACATACAAAATAATCAGAGGGTTAGATAGGGTGGATAGGGAGAGCCTTTTTCCTAGGATGGTGACGGCGAGCACGAGGGGGCATAGCTTTAAATTGAGGGGTGAAAGATATAGGACAGATGTCAGAGGTAGTTTCTTTACTCAGAGAGTAGTAAGGGAATGGAACGCTTTGCCTGCAACGGTAGTAGATTCTCCAACTTTAGGCACATTTAAGTCGTCATTGGATAAGCATATGGACGTACATGGAATAGTGTAGGTTAGATGGGATTCAGATCGGTATGACAGGTTGGCACAACATCGAGGGCCGAAGGGCCAGTACTGTACTGTGCTGTAATGTTCTATGTTCTAAGTTCTATGTAAAGCCTGTCCAAAGTTCCCCAGATTGTATAAATTCCTACTACAATTTATGTAACTTCACCCTGCAGCATCCCCATGGAACTGTTGGTGCAGATATTCGGCTCTGTGTGGCAAAAGATGGTACCTGGTCACTCCAGATCTATAGCCCAGAGGACTCAGCATTGAGTTCTCCAATTTCAAATGACCTTCCCACCCATCCCCCAAGTCCCCATGTCGCCCTGCCTCCTCCCTTCCATTCCACCTCTGACTCTCCCTTCCAGCCACCAATTGGATTTATCCCTCCCACTGACCAACCAAGTTGTACCTGCCACCAGTGTCCACCCATCACCAACCCTTCCCTACGACCCCTCTTTATCTACAGTTCCCCCTACCCCACATCCAGTCCTCTAGAAGGCTAATACTCAAAACGTTGACTGTTCCTTTCCTCCAGATGCTGCCGGACCAGTTGTGCTCTTCCAGCCCCCTGTTTGTCCACTTTCGACATTATTTACTCAAAGAATCCTTCATAAATCCATTGTCAGAGCTGACACATTTTGTTTAATCCCAGAGGTATCCAACATGCCCAATCTCTTTTCCAAACGAAGCAGTGACCCTGCCTCTGGCATACAGCGAAGCATAGTTGGCCATCATTTCTCCATAACTCTATAATCTGTCTTGTGCTAAAAGGATTACCTTCCAAAATAAATCACTTCAGATTTGGTTGACTTTATGGTGTACATTCCTGATGTGATTATTGTGATAGTTTTTACTGTTTTCTCTCAGTGAAGATGTGCTCCTGAGATGCTGCTTGACCTGCTGTGTTCATCCAGCCTCACATTTTATTATCTTGGAATTCTCCAGCATCTGCAGTTCCCAAATTCCCAAGATGTGGAATGTGTTGGACTGGAAGGAGACCTGATGTAGGTGACACCTGTAGATGGAGATGTTCCACTTGCTCCAGTGTAAGAAACCTCCTTACGCTGAACCAATATCTATCTCTTCATCACTGAGCTGGTGGAAGCTGTAACATAGCAGATGCAACAGCCTAGTGGTATTATTGCTCGACTATTAATTGAGCAACCCTGGTCACATTCTGGGAATCTGAGTTCACATATCTGCTGTTGCAGATAGTAAAAATCCAGTTTTAAAAATTTGAAATTAATCAGGATGACCTTGAAACTGTTGCCAGTTATCAGGGGGTAAACCCATCTGGTTCACTAATGCCCTTTAGCAAAGAAAACTGCCATCCTCACCTGGACTGGATACATGTGACACCAGGCCCACAGCACTGTTGATTCTTAACTGCCCTCCGAAATGTCCGAACAGCCCCTTCAGTGAAAAGAAACGAAACTGGGCGGGTTACCTGGCATTGATAATAAATGCTGACCCTGTCAGTGAAACCACATCACATCAATGATTTTTTTAAGAAAAACATGGCCGTAGTTATTTGAAAAGATGAGCTGACTGAAAACTGTATGACTGTTCCAGTTGCTTTGGAATGATAAGTGGGTTTTTATCTTCTAGCCTGCACAAAGAATCAGTACAGGCGGAATGGCATCCTCCTGTACGGCCTGGTTTCCTGATTCTGAAGGGAAGTGTCTGAGGACCAGAAGTATGATTAATGTTGGCTATGGCCTTTCCTGAACAACTCAAGCAGTGGCTGGAAATGTGACTCCTGGGTAACTCTCAGCTGCTGGGAGACTGAACTCATCCTCCTGAGCTAGAAACTCTTCAAATCAAGCTGCAGTTGCTCTGTCTCTCTCTCTCTCTCTCCCCCGAGTGTCTCCTGAGTGAAGAATGAAAGAACAACGAACACATACTGTCGTAGAGGGGTCACGCGTTCAGTTTTGGCGATTTCGGTCCAGTCTGCTTGTGGTTTTATTCAGGGAGTGAATGCTGAGAAGAGGGTTCTGAGGGAAAATTTGCACCATCCAAATGTTGAAGCTAGCAGCCGCCTTCAGGAGCTGCAAAGGCCCTGTGCAGTAGCATGATAACCACGCCTTCCACACCCACTGGCCATGGGTGTTAACAATTCACAGCTCAAAGTCAAGACTGTCTGGAGTGAGCAAATTTTTTTGAACCTTGCTCTTTCTGCCTCAAAGGTTGGTGTTTCCCCCATTGATGAAAGTAAACATGAGTGTGTTTGCGCACTAGGAATGAGTGTGAGTGTGTGTGTGCGTGTGTGTGTGGTTGTCAGATTGCAATATCCTGTCCCTTCAATGATGTTATGTGGAATATTAACCAATGTAATAAACACTATCCTCCCTTGACTACCCTGAAAATAGCAAACTTCACTGCGACCTCTAATGGAGTGTGGGCGTCAGCTTTTGAAAATATTTGCACGACTTCACCCCACCTCCTCAAGCTGGGCAATAATGTTTCAATCTTTTTATTCTAAAAGCAACTTCTTCTTAAAATTTGAGTTTTTACAACAAAAAAAATCCAAGAGAACATCTCACTGGTGTGATGTCGCCAGTAGACTCTGCAGCCAAGCGAGAAGCTTTTTAGCTTGGAGTGCGTCAGTGCAGTATCAGTTCACTGCCAGCTGGTGGCACACTCATGCTTCCTAAATGGCACAAAGCACAATTCCTCCATCCACCCAAGTCACTGAGGCAGGAGGATCGCTAATAGATCGTTTTGGGGCACAAATGTTCAAGTGTTTCCAATACTGCTGTTACTAAGCCAAGAGACGTTGAAGTTCCTGCGTCAGTCCCTTCAATAAAAACAAACAAATTCTGTACAGGAGTCCTCCTTGAATCTGTCACTCACTGAGCAAAAGATAATGCGTTGAGAAATTTGGCCCCTTTGGCTTGTGCAGAGCAGTTATAGAACGAGATCCTTGTATCCTTCAGAGTGAAAGTTGGGGCTGTTCAAGAGGAAGAGTAGATCTCCCATACAACCTATTGATCAAGTTAGGTTAAAAATGTTCACATTTTAATTTTTTAAACCTATTGTTTGGTAAGAGGTTAACAAAGAAAAACAACAATCTATAAAATATAATCTCACAAATCATAGCCAGCAAAAAGAGTAGCAGACAAAAAAGAAATCAACTATTCCTGCAGCACAAAAACAGAAACATGAAAAATATCCCACTGCAGGAGGCCAGTCCTCATTATTGTATTATCTGGAAATGAGAGCATCATTACACAAATGTGATGGATGGCTCGCACATATTAATGAGAAAGGGAAGGTTTGAATCGAAAAACATCAGCTAAAGGCAGAATGCATTATTAGTTTTGGTTCCAGTGCTGCGTTACTCTGTGAAGCAATTGTACAATGTGAAATTACACTCTGAGGCACTCTCAGTGTGAATTCTGAACTCCTGAGTAAATAATGACCAAGGGCTCCCTGACTGACTGCTGGAAGTAAGATCAGAGTATGCTTCATCTGATGCGTTCGCTACATATCAGCGTGTCTCTTCCCCTCACTACATTACCTCTTCCCCTCACTGCCTTCCCTCTCACCTCTCCAATTTCTAATAAAGTGACATTTCTTCAATCCACTACATGCTTGAATACACAATGTCACATCACTCTGATGGCAGTCATCATGTGAATAAATGAACTTCATTTGGCCAGCCCTGTGAGAATTGGCTTAGAGGCAGGAACATGTAAAACAGTAGCAACACGGAGGGAGCAGGATTGTGACTGAGCCTGTAGGCAGCCAACTGAACACACACACACAGACACTCACCCACACACACATACACAAACACAGGGACAGAGAGAGAAAGATGCACACACAGACACACAGACAGGGACAGAGAGCGACACACACACACAGACAGAGACAGACAGAGACACAAATACACACAGGGACAGACACACACACACACACACACATACACACACACACACACACACACACACACACACACATCAAAGCTCCCTTGGAGCACTCTGGTTTGTCTGTGAACAGGAAAACTTCAATTATCTGCCACCCCCACAATAGTTCCTCCAGGTATGAGCAAAGTTCCCAGAAAACTCTCAGGAGAAAAAGCCCAGAAATACTCCCAGAATTGCAACAGTTGACACAAGATTGTAATCTCTATGAATTACAAAGCCACATGTCAGTGCATGAGCCATTGTGGTAAGTGAATCCTGGAGCACCCATGATGCCCTTCCTGTTAACGAGGGGAATAAGGAAAAGGCTGAGGGGAATGTCTACTGCCTAAGAACCCGGCAACTGGGCAAAGGATATTTCACCAAGTTAAGTAAAAACCTGCATATTTCTGCAAGGACAACCACCCGGAGTATCTAGGCATGTTCACTTGATAGCAATACAAAGGATTTTATAGGCCAGTAACTTTTGGATTGCCAATTTGCCCTCTGCTGCCCTTTAGAGGGAATTGCCTAACTTGACAAAATAGTGATTTAAACAACTGGAAATGCTCAGCAGGTCGGATGGTACCTGTGGAGAGAGTCATCGAATTTGAAGAGAATATCCTTTATTGTCATTCACACACGAATGTGTGCAGTGAAACGTTTGTAATGGTGTCTCTCAGTGTATACGTACATCTGAACTCCTGTACGCATGTGCTTAGGTACAGAATACTTAAATATGTGTTACAGACTTGAAAGAATCATACATAAAAGTTAAACCTTGTAATAAAGAATGGAGAAATTTTCTCTTTTTACGCTACTCCAATTTTTGTCTTTTCATCAAGTCCATGCCAGCACCGAGCTGTCAGACCAAAGCTGGATTTCCCAGCCTCGGGGCCTCTCTTCTAATCCCCAAGGGCTTTGCCTACCACTGCACAGAAATAGGCCCTTCGCTCCAACTTGTCCATGCTGACCAGGTCTCCTAAACTGAACTAGAAGGGTCTAGGCCTGAAACGTCAGCTTTTCCTGCTCCTAAGATGCTGCTTGGCCTGCTGTGTTCATCCAACTCCACACCTTGTTATCCTCGTTCTATTTGCCTACATTTGGCTCATATCCCTTTAAACCTGTCCCATTCATGCATCTGTCCAAAAGCCGTTTAAAGGTTGTAATTGTACACACCCTTACCACTTCCTCTGGCAGCTTGCTCCATACATGCACCGCCCTCTGTCTGATAAAGTTGCCCCTTAGGCCCCTTTTAAATCTTGCCCCTCTCAAGTTAAACATATGCCCTTTAGTTTTGGACTCCCCTACCATGGGAAAAGGCATTGCCTATTCACTCTGTCCATGCCCCTCATGATTTTAGGCTGTTGGGTGACCTGATAGAAGTTTATGAGAGGCATGAGAGTGTTTTTCCCCAGGGTAGATATGTCAAGTACAAGGGATATAGATTTAAGGTGAGGGGGGGAGCCGTGAAATGAAATGTGAGAGACAAGCCTACTGCTGAGGGTGGTAAGTACATAGAACATAGCACAGTACAGCACAGTACAGGGCCTCCGGCCCATGATGTTGTGCTGAGCTTTTACCCTAAACCTAAGGCCTATCTAATCATCACCCCTACGTTATACTATCATCCATATGCCGATTTAATAGCCGCTTAAATGCCCTTAATGAGGCCAACTCCACTACCCTGTCCGGCAATGCATTCAATGTCCCTACCAATCTCTGAGTAAAAGTACCTACCTCTGACGTCTCCCCGTATCTACCTTCACTCACTTTAAAACTATTTCCCCTTGTAATAGCTACCTGCACTCTAGGGAAAAGTTTTTGGCTGACCACTCTATCTACACCTCTGATCATGGAATGTGCTGCTCAGAGGAGGTGGTGGAGGTGGATACAACAGCAACATTTAAGAGTCATCTTGGCAGATATAGGAATAGAAGGATATGGACTGTATAGAAGGCCAATAGGTTTTCCCTTTTGAAAGACATCATGTGTTGGTGCAGGCTTGCTGGGCCAAAGGGCTGTTCCTGTGCTGCACTGTTCTTTAATGAATGAGCAGAAAGTCAGGCTTGTCAGTAACATCTGAACCACCCAGCCACAAAATACGTCTGGCAATGCACAACATAAAGGTCCCCTTGCCCTGTGCACACCAAATCCAACAGGATGTAGCCGACTCAAAATGGAAGATCAGCAAATTCTTACTGACAGTATTAACGAGGTAATACTGACTTGTAAACAAATGGGATTTTGCTGCCTAATTCCTATTCAGTGCAGGAAACAGAATAATAAAATTGAGCAAAAGTCTTTTTGCATAAAGAGCACAAATTATTTATTGCATAAATCAAATCTGTAACGTATTTGAATAAATTGCTTCCCTGAAAGACTGCTATCATTTCAGGAATGCAAGAGTGGTTGACAATTTGATTAGTAAGGGCTTTCCAACACATCGTCTTGCTTGCTCAATCCAGATAAGTGCTTTGCCTTGAACATTTTCAGCTGATATTTCTTCCTGCTAATAGGAATGAGGATCATTCCTTCCTGAAACAAGGTGTACTCTCTCTGCCTTCAGTGCCTCATCAATTATAAAACACATCAGAATGTGTTACTCAGTGATAAATGGGAACTGCAGATGCTGGAGAATCCAAGATAACAAAGTGTGGAGCTGGATGAACACAGCAGGCCAAGCAGCATCTCAGGAGCACAAAAGCTGATGTTTCGGGCCTAGACCCTCTCTGATGAAGGGTCTAGGCCCGAAGCATCAGCTTTGGTGCTCCTGAGATGCTGCTTGGCCTGCTGTGTTATTCCAGCTCCACACTTTGTTGGAATGTGTTACTCATTCTGTCAGTGGATGCAAATTGGAATCAAGGGACTTCCTTCTGGAATTACATTCAGGGAAAATAGCACCAAAACATTTCTTCAAATGACCCAAATAAATTGACTGGAAAACAGGAGTAATATTCTGCGAGTTGAATTTTTTAACGGCAGTGAATTGATATCCAAACACTGCTGTAAGTCTGTTATATGCGTCTGGGTATTGATGCTATAAGAGATGGAGCAACTGGGATGGTAAATGTATTGTTCATGTTTTTTTTCCAAGATTCTACCATTTTCCCAGAGGATTGGAAGCTGTCAAATACACCATCACTGCTCAGGAAAGGAGTTGAGAACAAAATCAGGTAACAGGCCTGTTACCATGACATCAGTCATTGGGAAAATACTGGAAGTTAATTTTAGTGAAGTCTTAGCGACACACTTAGCAAATCACAGTATGGTGAGACACATTCAGCATGGGTTATGAAAGGCAAATTGAATTTGACAAATTTATTTACCATTTCGAGGATGCAATTAATCTTCCCGCTAACCTTTCTTGCTGCTGCATGGATATACCAGGCTGCTTCTGGAAACGGAACACTGATCAATGTGCATGGGGTTTCCCAGCGGCTGCAGTGACACATGGCTCAGTGGGAATGTCAGATGTAACAAGTAATGGAAGTCAGCAGATGCAATGGATTTCCGAAAGGCCTTTAATAATCTGAGGTAAGGGCAGCACAATAGCTCGGTGGGTAGCACTGCTGACTCACGGTGTCAGGGGCTCTGGTTCAATTCCACTGTGGGGTCACTGTCTGTGTGGAGTTAGCACATTGTCTGTGTGGGCTTCTGCCAGGTGCTCCCATTTCTTCCCTCAGTCTAAAAATAAGCAGGCTAGGTGAATTGGCCATGCTAAATTACCCTTAGTGTTCAGGGATGTGTAGGTTATGTGTGCTTGCTGTGGAAACTACAGGGAAGGGTTGGGGGATGGGTCTGCGTGGGATGCTTTGCGGAGGGTCATTGTGGACTTGATGGGCCAAATGGCCTGTTCACACACTGTGTGGGAGTCTGTGAGGTGAGAGTGACCGCCATTGGCATCAAGGCAGCAGTTGACAAGTTATCAAACAGCCTAGCAAAACTGGATCAATGGGTGTTGGGGAAACCTCTCCACTGATTGGAGTCATACCTGGTACAGGGGAAGATGGTTGTGGTTTTTGGAGGTCAGCCATCTCAACTCCAGGGCACCTCTGCAGGAGTTTCTCAGGGCAGTGTCCTCAGCTCAACCATTTTCAGCTACTTCACCAATTACCTTCCCTCCATCATAAGGTTAGAAGTGGGGATTTTCTCCGATGATTGCACAATGTTCAGCACCATTTGCAACTTTTCAGATACTGAAGCAGTCCATGTTCAAGTGCAATGTGATCTGGACAATATCCAGGCCTGGGCTGACAAGTCGCAAGTAATATTTGTACCATACAAATGCCAGGCTATGACCATCTCCAATAACAGACAACCTAACCACTGCCCCTTGAAAAGCAATGATATTACAATCATTTAAACTCCCACTATGTTCAAACTGAGGTTGACCATTGACTGGAAACTGAACTAGACTCACCACATAAACACAGTGGCACAGTGCAGCAGTACAGTGGCTAGCACTGCTGCCTCACAATGCCAGGGACCTGGGTTTGAATCCATCCTTGGAGTTTGTCTATGCTCCCTGTGCCTGTGTGGATTTCCTCTGGATACTCTGTTTTCCTCCCACAGTCCAAAGATGTGCAAGGCCATGGGAAATGCAGAGGTACAGGGATAGGGTTGAGGGTGTGGGTCTGGGTATGGATATTCCTTGAGGATTGATGTAGACTCAATGGGCTGGATGGCCTGCTTCCACACTGTAGAGATTCCATGATTCAACAACAACAGGATGGGAGCTAGAAATATCGTGGTGTGTAACTCATCTCCTAATTCTCCAAAGACTGTCCATCATTTACAAAGTACAAGTCAGGAATGTGAGGGAATGCTGCCCACTTGCCTGGATGGGTGCAGCTCTAACAACACTGAGAGGAATGGCATTATTTGTTGATGCTCTGATTGCAACTCCTCCATTCAGCCCAGGTCAGTCTCCAGCAGAACCTGGAAAGTATCTAGACTGGAGAGGCTGTATGTGTCACATAAAACAAAAGAAAGCCCAGTCACTATTCTTAATTAGGAGCAGCACTGCCACCACTGTGTCCTGCATCACAGCCCTCATCACTGATCAGTAGTTGAACTTGACCAACTACCTCAACACAATGGCCACCAAAGCAGAGTAAAGTCTGGATACTCTGTGAAAGGTCGCTCAGCTTCTGCCCCCAAAATAAGCCTCAATGCCATCAATATGGCAGTCAGGAATGTGATGGAATGAAGGTAAAGTCATTGTCCTATTGGACAACAAGGTAGCTGTCTCATTACAGAAAGGCAATTGGTTGTGGGGCACCATACCTCAGGTAAGGGGAGAGGGTCCTGCATCGTAACCTCAGTTGGTGCAGGAATTGAACCCACACTTTTCGCATTGCTCTGCAACAGGAACCAGCTGTCTCCAGCCAACTGACCCTCCTATCCATAACACTCAACTAAACCTGTGCGCAACTGCAACAAAACGTTAGCTGCCCAACACTTTCCAGGATAGAACGATACGCTTAACCGACGCACTGACGCTGTGCCTAATATCAACCTTCACCAGCTCAGTGTGTACCATCAGCAAGATGCCATGCAACAACTCACCAAGGTCACAATGAGAACAATTCCCTCTCTTGCAAAGCTTGCCACTGAGAAGATCAGGGCAGTAATGTTATGACAAAACTACCACAGCCATGTTACTCTCCACATCACAAACCATTCAGACCTGTAACCACCGTTCCTCCTTTGTTGCTGGCTCAGTTTCCTGGAATTTCCCACATGGTGGGAGCATTTTCACTGCACAGACTGCAGGCATTTGTGGGAAAGGTTACCAGCCTTTCAAGGCAACTAAGGGAGGGGGCAGTCAATACAGATTTGTCAGCATCACGTACGCCGCAAGGTTTACTTTTGTAAATAAAGTGGCACAAGTTAGCGTGCATGAAATCTGTCTGTCAAGTCAAATACAGAAAGAAAAATCATAAGCTCTGCAAATATGTCAAACTATCTTCAAGGGCTGGATTTCTTCAATAAACAGCTTGCTAGTGTCTGCAGAAGCTATGCTGTAGAAGAGATTGTGGCAGGATGTTGTGGGAAGATTTGGCATCAATTGAAATGAATTTATTAAGTGCAATGAGGTGATTTAAAAATTGAAATTCTTTGCTGGTTGAATCCTTTCAATCTCAAGTGCCTTATCTTTCTAACTCAGTCATATCCGTGCATCACTCTTCCCTGGGTGCTCCATCAGGGAATGAGGCCAATCATTCTGGATGGCTGAGCATTACATGAAACAAGTTGTGCTCTTTAGTAACTCTCCCTCATGTATTGAATAAAGAAGCAATCATTTAGTGCTGCTACTGTCTAACTCATTCTTGCCTCATTCTATACTTGGCTGCTTACATCAGATCACTTACTGCATGAATAGTTCAAATTCCCCAGGGTAAGTACATTACATTGCTTCACAAAGTTCTCTAGATTTTTCCCACCTGTTTTCCTTTATTTATTCATCCATGGGAAGTGGATACCACTGACTAACCCAGCATTTATGGCCTGTTCTGACCCAAATTTGTCCAGATGGCAGCTGAGCACCAGCTACGTTTGCCATGAAGATTAAAGCAACATGAATATTAAAGTCACTATGACTAATGCACTGCTTTTTGACATGCCCCGATCTAGTCTCTTTCCCTCCGAACAGCTACTGCTTGGGGTCCTTTAGACTATTCACACCAGTGTCTTCCTTGTGTTGTTAGTTTTTACCTGCACCATATGGATTTTACATTCAAGATCATTTCTTGTTATTGTACTAATTCCATCCCTAATCAATAACGCAACCTCACCAGCCTGCGCTTCCTGCCTGTCCCTTTGAAAAGTCATAAATCATAGAAATATGGAAAACAGGAGCAGGGGGAAGCCATTCAGCCCTTTGAGCCTGCTCTGCCATTCTTCACAATTATGGCTGATCATCTAACTCAACAGGGTAACCCTGCTGTCTCCCCATAGCCTTTGATTCCATTTATCCCAAGTGCTATACCTAGTTGCCTCATGAATACATTCAATGTTTATGAATAGCTGTGTTCAAGTAAAGAAGCATTAATTTTAGCCTTTTTACCCAATTATTTCCCTGTTGACCCAATTTGCTTTTTTTTCTGTTTATATACACAAGATACTGTGAGCATCACATCTGAGTATCTGCCCTGAAAATTAACTTCAGTGGAAATTTCAGCTGTACCCAAAGACCAATTTCAAATGCATTTTTGGGTGCAATTTCCCTCAAAGCAGAAACTCCATTCCAGTGTTATAATAACTAGCCCATACTGCGCTGGGCGTAAGAGATGCAATGTAGGACATGATGAATACTTTACTGACCGAGGACTGTCCTCCAACCATTTATTGAGCATCACACAGAACAGTGCTGAGAAGCCACATTACAATACAGGCTTTGTTGAGCAATTTTTGAACACAACATAATTTTGCGGATGAAAGAATGTTGTTGTTCATTATCACTGGTGCCAAATGAGTCGCTTCCTTCTGTATAATTAATGAGACTTGGCTCCTGCTCGTGGTTACTGATGACAATTATTACAAGCTGCTGCTGGGGGTGGGTGCAGGGAGAGGGGTTGATGTGGATAATAATTGCAGTTTTTATGTGGAGCTGAAGAGAAGCCAACTAACTGCAAGAGAAAATCCAACAGTTCTCAATTCCCTATGGGCTATTTGCAGCAATTACTCACGTGGCTTTTAGTTTTAATGAATAGGCAGTTGTTTGGTGTGATTGTGTGCATTTGTTGGTTCAGCAACAGAATTACAGGTTTAACAAATCCAGAACTATCCACAGCTAAAAAAAAAAATCAAATGTAGCACAACACTGGTCTGTGTGCATTTCAGATGGAAGCAAATTATTAATGTTGCCATCCAGCTGCTTTCTCACACAGTTAGATTATAATCAGAACCGTTAGTGCCAAAGCTACATTTTACCGCCAGAAGCAAGTCCGCGGGTAGCTCACCTTAAATGTTTCTGAGGATCTGGATGTGACATAAGGAGGATATGTCATCTCCCCAGTACTAAGTCATAGAGTCGTATAACACAGAAACAGACCTCTTGGTCCAACCAGGCCAGACCGCTCCTGATCCCAAACTAAAGTAGTCCCACCTGCCCACTCCTGGTCCATATCCCTCCAAACCTTTCCTGTTCATGTACTTATCCAAATGTCTTTTAAGGATTGTAATTGTGCCCACATCCACCACTTCCCCAAGCAGTTCATTCCACACGAATCACTCTCTGTGTAAAAAAGCTTGCCCCCATCTCTTTTTTAAAACTCTCTCGTCTCACCTAAAAATGTGCCCTTAGTCTAAAATTGCTCATGCTAGGGAAGACACACCTCCCATTAACCCTATCTACATCCCTCATGATTTTGTAAACCTCTATATGGTCACCTCTCAACATCCTACGCTCCATTGAAAAACGTTTTGACTGCCCTGCTATAAGAAATACGGAGTTAAATTTGAAAGTATGCAAAGAAGATTTATGAGGACCTTGCCTGGACTAGTAGGCCTGAGTTATTGGGAGAGGTTGGCCAGGAAAGGGCTTAATTCTTTGGAACGTAGGAGAATGAGGATGACCTTATTTATAAAATTATGAGAGGCATAGATAGGATGAATACCTATCAAACCTTTCCTTAAAACTCAAACCTTCCGTACCCAGCAACATCCTGGTAAATCTCTATTGAGCCCTCTCCAGCTTAATAATACCCTACCAATAACTAATGGATGACACTGAACTGTCTCAGAGGACACGCTGAACAGGGAGAGAGATCAACAGCAGATGCTCAATATGCCTTTAAGTAACATGCTCATGATACCATTTCTGTAGAATGGCATGTAACCTAATGGTGTTAAGCTCACAGTCTCCATCTTACTGGGTTCTGTTCTCCTGCAG
The DNA here is from genome assembly GCF_030684315.1 of Stegostoma tigrinum. Taxonomy (NCBI): domain Eukaryota; kingdom Metazoa; phylum Chordata; class Chondrichthyes; order Orectolobiformes; family Stegostomatidae; genus Stegostoma; species Stegostoma tigrinum. Next base: position 25,049,611 of record NC_081357.1, read on the forward strand.
CATTGAGGGAAGTGTGTTTCCAGCACGCCTGAATTGCTTCACTTGAGCCCAGACTCCCAAGTGCTTGTGATTTTAATGTTTATTGGTAGGTACCAGGCCCTGTAATATTTGATTTTTTTAAATTAGAGTCATGGAGCAATGCAGCATGGAAACAGGCCCTTCAGCCCTAACTAATCCATGCTGACCACGGTGCCCAGTCAGCTAGTTCCAATTGCCTGCATTTGAACCATATCCCTCTAAACATTTCTCATCCATGTACCTATCCAAATGTTTTTTAAATGTTGCTATTGCACCTGCCTCAACCATTTGCTCTGGCAGCCCATTCTATTTACGCGCCACTCTCTGCATGAAGTTGGCCCTCAGCTCCTTCCTAAATATTTCCCCTCTCACCTTAAACCTATGCCCTGTCGTTTTTAATTCCCCATTGCTGGGAAAAAGACCATATGCATTCATCCTGTCTGTGCCCCTCATAATTTTATACACCTCAATAAGGTCACCTGTCATTCCCCTACATTCCAAGGAATAAAGCCCAATCCTGACCAACCTCTCCCTATAACTCAGGCCTACTAGTCCTGGCAACATCCTTGTAAATCTTTGCACGCTTTCCAGTTTAACTATGTCTTTCGTATAACAGGGTGATCAAAACCGCATGCAATATTCCAAGTGCGGCCTCACCGATGACTTATAAAACTGTAACATAACATGCCAACTCCTATACTCAATGCCTCGACAGGTGGAAGCCAGCATGCTAAATGCTTTCTTCACCACCGTGTCGAACTGTGATGCCACTTTCAACAAACTATGTATGTGTACCCATAAGTCCCTCAGTTCCACAACACTCCTCAGGACCGCACCATTTATTGCATAAGTCCTACCTTGGGTTTGACTTTCCAATGTGCATCTGTGTTGAATTGCATTTGCCAACTCTCAGCCCACTTCCGCATCTGATCAAGATCCCTCTGTAACTTTTGATAACTTTCCTCGTTATCAACGATACCTTCTGATTTTGTATCATCCACAGACTTACTAATCATGCCTTGTACATTCACATCCAGATCATTTAAGTAAATGACGAGTAGCAACAGTGCCAGCGCTGACCCCTGCAGAGGTCTCCTGTACTACTGTGTAGTAGATAGTGTGCACAGATCTTACGACCATAACAATTCATGAGACTCAAGCCATACACACAGTGTTTAGAACAAAACAGCCAAGGGGCCGTGTTCTTCAAAGGCAGAAAACTACCACAACCAGAGAACCAGTCACAAACACCTGAGTATCAGCAAAGGTTTCTAAGACATACAATCATCCCTGGTTGTATGAAGCCATTACTGATCGCACTGTTACGTTGTAAAGGAACAGAAACCAGCTCAAACCAACAAACAATGCACCAACATACACACTGACAATAATGATTCTGTGATGATGCTGAGTGATTGCAATCAGTAGCCAGACAACCAATTTGCTAACCAAGGGTAGTATGTACCTCTCCTGATAGCTCTAAGATCACCAGTTCAGGATGAGTTACCAAACCTCTGAAATGTTATACCAAATTTTGAATTATTAATCTTGTTGTGTCTGTACAATTGTTGAATTCATGATCTGTGCCTCTGCACAACTATGTATATTTGCTGAGATTTCTTTGGGAAAAGGGGAATTCCCAAAGAAATCTCAGCAGATATACATAGTTGTACAGAACATAAATTCAACAATTGTACAGACACAACGAGATTAATAATTCAAAATTTGGTATAACATTTCAGAGGTTTGGTAACTCATCCTGAACTGGTGATCTTGTACCTTTAAAGGACATGTCCATGATGTTTTCACTGTGTCACTGCAACTTGTGATCTAATGGTATAACGTTCACAAGCTCCATCTTATTGATTCTGTTTTGTTCCACATGATAAGCTTTGGGAAATGTATTACAGTATATCCGAATTGCTTAGCTTGAGTCCACAAACGCAAGCACCTAAAGGTATCAGTAACTGTCAGAAAGGTTCATTGCATTCTTCTGAACTGGGCGATCAATGTCTTATCTTCATGTTACAAGACAAATGCAAATAACAAAGCATGATTGTACTAGACCAGTTAATGATGCCACATCATGACATTGTGACATCCTACACTGAGAGGTCATGGCCAATGTTGGTACCAAGAACATAGGTAAAGTGAGGGATGAGAGTCTGCAAGCAGAAAATGGTGAGTTATGAAATAAGTTGAAAAGCAGGACCTCAAAGCTGGTAACATCATGATTATACCCAGTACCAAATGCTGATGAGGTCAGGAATAGGGGAATTGATCAGATGAATACATGGCCTGAGATAGGGTATGAGGGAGGAATTTTGGTTCCCGAGGTTTTGGGAGTGATTATGGGGACAATGGGACATGCTGGATGGGTTACACCTCAGCCTGTCTAAGACCAACATCCTCAAAGGGACATTTTCTCGCCAGAGTATAAACACAAGTGGCTGGAGGATGGGAACCTGAGTGGGGTGTCACAGGAGCAGGAAGGAACCAGAGAGAGAAATAAAAGCTAGAAAAATAGAAAGTGAAAAAGTAAGGTGGAGGAAAGCGAGTTTGGCATCAAAAGGGTCATAGGCCAAAAAGGACAAAAATGTCAAAACAACAAATTTAAAGGTACAATATTTGAATATCCAGAAAATTTGCAACATGGTAGAAAAACTAACAGCACAGTAATTGTATCAGAGATAATGGGGACTGCAGATGCTGGAGAATCCAAGATAATAAAGTGTGAAGCTGGATGAACACAGCAGGCCAAGCAGCATCTCAGGAGCACAAAAGCTGACGTTTCAGGCCTAGACCCTTTATCAGAGAGCTCTCTGATGAAGGGTCTAGGTCCGAAACGTCAGCTTTTGTGCTCCTGAGATGCTGCTTGGCCTGCTGTGTTCATCCAGCTTCACACTTTATTATCTTAGCACAGTAATTGTAAATGGGTATGATTTGATGGTGATTATGGAGACATGGTCATAAGGTCAGTGAAGCTGAGAACTGAATATCCAGGGGATATTGAATATTTAGTAATGTCAGGGAAAAGGGAGAAAAGAGGTGGGATGGCATTGTTAGTAAAGGATAAAACCAGTGTAAAAGCATGGAAGGATATTGGTGCAGGAAAGCTAGCTGTAGAATAGGACTGGTGGGCCTAACTAGCAACGAAGGACAGAAAGCATTAGTTGGAGTTGTCTATAGCTTTCCAAACAATTAGGTAGGGAACAGAATTAAAAAGAAAATTAGAGAAGTATAAAACAAGGCTGCTGCACTAGCCATCGGAAAAAATATACTCCCGATATAGACAGGACAAACAACATTAGCAACAATACTCTGGAGGATGAATTCTTGGAACATGTGCAGAAATATTTTTAAAACCAGTTAAGAGCTGACAAGTGTCCTTGGGAAAATGCCCTGATATTTGAGATCCACTACTCCGGTCATCACAACTTATAAAACTTCAGGCCAGCACCATCTCTCAGCCCTTCCTAATCCACTGGATATCAGCAAACCTGTTCACTTCTGGAAACTGAAACCTTTTTAACATGATGGTAAACTAGAGCTCATCTCAGTGGGTACACCTTCCTCTCACACCAACAGTGCTATCTACAGTATCTCTTCTGCTGTAACTCTAACTGTTAGAGCTGGGAGAAGGACTAGCAATATGACTGCCAGCATTTCCATTCACTAGGAAACAAGGAGCCTCTCTCTATTGTTAAGATGTAGGAACTGACGTAGGCCATTTGGGTCACTAGATCTGCTCTGCCGTTTAATGAAATCATGGCTGATTGGATAATCCTCAACTCTACCTTTCTGCTATATCCCCTTTGTACATGTTTCCCTTGTCGATCGAAAACCTGTCTGTCTAAGCCTTGAATATACTTTAATGACCCAGCCTCTACAGCCCTCTGTGGTAAAGAATTTTACTGATTCACTACCCTCTGAGGCGAAAACATTCTCCTCATCTCAGGCTTAAACAGACAACTCTTTACAATGAGATATTGCTCTCTGGTATTAGCCTCTCCCACAAGAGGAAACAACCTCCCGCAGTCTATCGAGTCAAGCCCCTAAGAACCCAATATAGCTCAATATGATCTTCTCCCACCCTTTGAAAACCCAAGTCCAACCTCCTCAACCTCTCCTAATGAGAAAGTCCTTCCACACCTGGAGTCAGCTGAGCGAACCTTCTTTGGACTGCCTCCAATGCTGGTATATCTTTTCTTACATCAACTATCACAGTATTCCAGCTGTGGTCTGACCAGTGTCTTGCACAATTTTAGTAAAACTTTTATACTCTATTCTCTTTGAAGTAAAGGTCGACTTTCCATTCACCTTCCAATTACTTACGGAGCTTAGATACTCATTTTTGTTTGTGATTTATGCACAGGACCCCAAATGCCCCTGAGCTGAAGTTTTCTGCAGTGTCTCCCCATTTATGTAATATTCCCCTCCTCTATTCTTCCTGCCAAAGTGCTTTAACATCACATTGTCAAACATTATAGTCCGTCTTCCAGGCTTTTTGCCAAATCTTTTAATCTGTCCATAACCCTCTGTAGGCTCTTTGTGACATCTGCTTTCCAGTTTTTTTTGTGTCATTGGTAATCTTTGCAATAGTACATTCATTTCCATTATCCAAATTATTAATATATTGTGTAAGTAATTAGCCCAGCACTGATCCCTGTGGCACTCCACTAGTTATGGATCGCCATCCTAAAAATGAGCACCTCATCCAACACTATGTCTTCTATTAAGTAGCTAATTCCATATGAATTCTAATATACTGCCTCATGCACTCTTGGGCTCTCATCTTAAGCAGCATTGAGTGTAACACGCCTTTTCAAAATGTGTGTGCCTTATATAGCTGTTGACCAATGGAATTCACTTCCCCAAATGAAGCCAAGAGGATATGCCGGCAAAGGCACTGTGCAGATCTTGTACTGCTGTATACATCTCAAACAGTTCTACTTGCATCTTTAGAGTTAGCTCAAATGTTGGTAGTAGAACATAGAACATAGAACATTACGGCACAGTACAGGCCCTTCGGCCCTCGATGTTGTGCCAACCTGTCATACCAATCTGAAGCCCATCTAACCTACACTATTCCATGTACGTACATATGCTTATCCAATGACGACTTAAATGTACCCAAAGTTGGCGAATCTACTACCGTTGCAGGCAAAGCGTTCCATTCCCTTACTGCTCTCTGAGTAAAGAAACTACCTCTGACATCTGTCCTATATCTTTCACCCCTCAATTTAAAGCTATGCCCCCTCGTGCTCGCCATCACCATCCTAGGAAAAAGGCTCTCCCTATCCACCCTGTCTAACCCTCTGATTATTTTATATGTCTCAATTAGGTCACCTCTCAACCTTCTTCCACTGAAAATCAAGCCCCACTATTCTCAGAAAGATGAAAGATTCTTATGTTTTTATTTAAAAGTGTGCAAACTCCCCAGTTTATATGTCATTCACACCCAGGTTGACAGGAAGCATAGCCAGGTTTCTGTCCTTAACAAGAATAACTATTCATTACAAATACACTGTTGCAAAAAAAATACAAACTCTAACTGTAAACAATTATGAACTGACAGCATATAACTTTACTATTACGGCTTTAATTTCTTTATGAATGTCCCTTTAGACATATACAAGCAGGGGAGAAATCATGGGTGTCATGGGCAGAGGGCAAGGCAGTTCAGTGGTACCTGTTCACAAGTTGACTGAGATGGTTCATGTGTTGATCAGAACACTGCTTCTGATCTTCTTTCTCTGGATGCTTTCACTGGTTTGCAGGAGGCACAGGGTGACCTGCTCACACTTAAAGAAAGGATTTCTGACTCCTTAATTAAATGCATGGTTTATACGAACTGATGAAAGAAAAATAATCTGTTTTTCTTCAGGCTTAAAGTGACTTCTACTGCAGAGAACAAAAAGAACTCCTGAGCAAGAAGAGATCTGGTGGCTGCTCCCTGACCTCTTCACAGTCCCAAGCTGTTCAGTCTCCTGGGAACCAATCACATAGTTGTAGTCAGGTAGAAGTCCTTTGTCATGAGTAACTGGTTACTAATCCACAGACCAATCAGCTACTTGTTGCCTGCTGAATTTCTATGCGTACACACACTTTGCTCCAGTGTGTTTGCACTTCTCCTGCTACTGCTTCAACTAGCTGCTGTGTAAACAGTGCTTACAATGATTGCCATGTCAGTTGCTTTGAAAAATGTGCCGTAATTCTTCAACAATCCTTGGCTTCCGGAACAGTTTTTTTTTCTGCTGACTTTAGCCCACAGTCAGAAATGCAAATTAAAAAGACACGATCTTTAGAGCAGAAATATGGATATTATTTTGTGAATCAGACACAGCTTAGGCAGAAGCAGAAATACTTGTCGTTGCAACTGAGGAGTCAGGAGGGAACAGGGAGAACTTGAGAAGGCAAAGGATGAGGAATTTATCTTCACAGGGCAATGAAGTATGGAGGAAAATGTGACTTCCACCAAGTTTGATAAGTACCTGAGGGAGAATGGAACAGTAATCCATGTCAATGGGGTTAGATGAAGAATGGTGAAAGGAGGCTTGTGTAGAGTCTCTGATTGGCCAGCATCTGCTGGTAACAGTCCATGAAGCCTTTATCAAACTAACTGGCTCATGATTTGACAAGCTGTCTCAGTGCCTGTCCTCACATTTAGGCTGCAAATCAGAGAAGCGCAATCCAGATTTCAAACCTAACAACTAATAAAACATCAATTCTATTGTAATCCATTTATCACAGTCTTTCCCATTTACCTAATGCTTCGGTATCTCTTTAATCTTCGACTGTGTGTGCAGACTGTGAACAGGGCCCACTGGCTGGAGGGCAAGCTTCAGTCCTCAATGTCAGACAACATCTGGAGAAGACCCCCAGCATCACTTTGAACACTCAATGTGAACATGTTTTCTTCCTACACCCCTAAAAATATAGAAATGTAAAGGGTCATTTTTTAAAAAATCATTTTCTTATTTCTTCTTGGAATTCTGGGCCACCTCATCAATGCTGATCTAATCTTGAGGGCAGCATTGTAAACCTGCAGCAGGAATAAATTTCATTTAACAAGGCAGCACTATCAGTACCTGCAGCACTCACTTTTTATCCCTAGAGGGCAGTGGTAGTTTAATTTCTTCTAAATCCTATCAGTGCTGTTCAATCATTTCGACAGCCATTTCAACAGAATCATCATTCGATGATTCAAGGTAGTAGAAGAATATTGCAAATTGGGGAAGGTTTCTTCAACGCTTCTGATGATATTTTGACTGCTGTCCCCTTGCCTAGCAATTCTGCAGGGCAAATTAATTCAAGCCATTTTAGGGTTGATTAATTCCAGAGAAAATACTGCAGGTCCCACCTCCAAAAGGTGATAAAAGATGCACTGCGTCAGTCAGAGTGAGATAAGGTTCTGCTGGTGGCTACATTACCATCCAACCTCATGCTTGCTGAAGTGGAGGCCACTCACACAGGATAGCAGATAAACCCCGAGGCTAGTCAACCTGTGCACTTGCAGCCAGCACGAGTAAAATTTAGAGCACCATTAGATTTACAGGCAAAATCTGTGCCTGCACACTGACTGCCTTCAAAAGAGAGACGTTGCAAAGTACAGTCAAGGCATATATTCACGAAAGGGAAAGGCAGGGCAAACAAATCCAGAAACAAAACCAGAAATTGCTGTAAAAACTCAGCAGATCGTGAAGAGAAATCAGAGTCAACGTTTCTGATCCAGTGACCATTCTTCAAACCCTTCCAATCTGAAGAAGGACCTGAAACATTAATTCTGATTTCTCTTCACGACCTGCTGAGTTTTTACAGCAATTTCTGGTTTTGTTTCTGGATTTGTTTGCCCTGCCTTTCCCTTTCGTGAATATATACCTTGACTGTACTTTGCAACGTCTCTCTTTTGAAGGCAGTCAGTGTGCAGGCACAGATTTTGCCTGTAAATTAGAGTTAATGTTTCAGGTCCTTCTTCAGAATGGAAGGATTTGAAGAGTGATCGGAAATGGTAGCTCTGATTTCTCTCTACAGATGCTACCAGATCTGCTGAGTCTTTTTTCCAGCAATTTCTGTTTTGTTTATAATTTCCAGCATCTGCAATTCTTCTGATTACTTTTATTCTCAAATAAATCCAAAGCTTCATGGATGATAAAAGAGAAAAAGACCAAGATGAAGAAGAAAGGTAGTTATAAATTGAATTGAATTAGCTTTATTGTCATATACTCAAATGAGCACAGTGAAAAGTTTGTAAGTATGGTACAAAGTTACCTAGTTATATTTCTTCGTTACAGAATAGAGAAATGAAAAAAAAGTTATATTACAGCTATACACAGTACGACCATTGGCCAGAAAAAAACTAGAAGCAAAGTTAAAAAGACATATATCACAGTGTCCCTCCAAAGGCTCTCTGCAGCAGACCAGCACTTGGGGAGCCTCCATTTCATTTTCCACACAAGGCCACTATCCCTACTCCTGCTCTGGACCAGTCCCTGGTCGCTATGCCCACTCCGCACTGGGCCACTGGTTGCTGGCGTCCCCATTTCGGGCCTTTGGTCACTGGCTCCAGCCTCTGGCATCTCTGCTGACCCTGCTTCGAAGGCAGGGAATCAGAGGCAAGATGTCTGAGGCCGAGCAAAGGGTGGAGAGAGGGAGAAAGAAATGAAGAAAAAGAAGGAGAACAGGTAGAACGGAGGGTCTCCACCCAGAGAATCCTACTCCCCCACCATCTTACCGAAAGACTGATGCTGGGTGAATAATACGAGTGAGAGACAGACTGAATGTTTGGTTCTTGGGCCCAATTATATCCCATCTATGCGAATGAATTGGGTGCAGGGATAGAAAGTACTGCAGTCAGATTTGCAGATTACACTAAGTTAGATGGGAATGTAAGTTGCAATGAAGAAATAAGAAATTTATAAATGGATATAGATAGGTTTGCTGAATGGGCCAAAGTTTGGCGGATGGAGTTAAATGTGAATGCGCATAAGGTTCTCCAATTTTGTCAGAGAAAGGCAACTTATTATCTAAAGCTGCAAAGAGGTCTGGGTGTCCTTGAGCATGAATCCCAGAAAACTAGTGTGCAGGTACAAAAGCTAATGAGGAAGTAGCGAAGTGTTCCTACAACAGTGCAATGCCTTAGTGAGACTGTGTCTGGAGTACCACGTCTGGTCAGTTAGGTGGGGCGTAGCTGCATTGGAATGTTCAGAGGAGGTTCCCTAGACTCAGTCCAGAGATGAGGACCTTGTCTTAGAGCAGTTTGGACCTATGCTTTCTCAAGTTTAAAAGAATGGGAGGAGATCTAATAACCAAGCTCCAATAAAATAGTAAAGGGGATTGACAAAGTTGACATAGAAAGGATGTTTCCTGACGAGGGCAATCTAGTATGCAAGATCATAGTTTAGAATAAGGAATAGCAGATTTAAAACAGAGATGAAGAAAAATTATTTCTCTGGAATTCACTACCACAGAGTGCAATGGATGCTGGGATATTGAGTAAATTTAAGGAGGAAATAGACTGATTTTTAAGAAGTGATGGACTGAGGGATTATGGAGAATGGCCACAAAAGTGGAATTGATGCAGAGATAAGATCAGCCAAGATTGCATTGAGTGGTAGTGTGGGCTTGAGGGGCTAAATTGCCCATACCCTTTCCTAGTTCTTAGGTTTTATTTAACTCCGTATTAAAAATCTCCATGAAAATTACCCATTCAATATAACTCCCCTATTCAAGAAGGGACACAAAAAACAGATAACCAGAAGCCAGTTAACTTGTTGGTAAAATTCTGGGCTCTGTTTTAAACAAGGCATTTAGAAAACTCCAGTGCAATCAGGCAGGGTCACATGGTTGTGCAATAGGGAAATCACATTGTCTGTTTCACTAGAGTTCTTTAAGGAAGTGGCAAGACATGTAAATAAACGGAACCTGTAGACCTGATGCTCCTGGATCTTCAGAAGGCAAGATGCCATATCAAAAATTCCTGCTCAAAATAAGAGCACATAGTTAGAGCATAGCACATGGGCGTGGTGAGAGTGTTGCTTGGTTAACAGAAAATAAGAGAGTAGGCATAAAATGGTCAATTTTTTGTTGGCAAAATGCAGCAAGTTGAGTACCACAGGGCTTAGTGCTGGGGCATTAACTATTTATAACCGATGTCAATGACTTGGATGAATGGATAAAATATTTGGATACAAATCTGTAGATAATACAAGGATAGGTCAGAAAGTTGTGAAGAGTCTGTAAAGAGATATAAACTTGTGAGTCAGTGGGCAAACATTCAGCAGATGGAGTATAATGTGAACATACACACATTGGCAAGATGGCGAGCATATTATTTAAATGGTGAGGCACGGCAGAACATTATGGCAGCGAGGGATCTGATACATGAATCACCTTACAGATACAGCGAGTGTTAGAACATAGAACATAGAATTCTACAGCGCAGTACAGGCCCTTCGGCCCTCGATGTTGCGCCAACCTGTGAAACCAATCTGAAGCCCAGCTAACCTACACTATTTCATTATCATCCATATGTTTATCCAATGACCATTTAAATGCCCTTACATTGGTGAGTCTACTACTGTTGCAGGCAGGACATTCCACGCCCTTACTACTCTGATTAAAGAACTTACCTCTGACATCTGTCCTATATCTATCACCCCTCAATTTAAAGCTATGCCCCCGCACGCTAGCCATCTCCATCCGAGGAAAAAGGCTCTCACTGTCCACCCTATCTAATCCTCTGATCATCTTTTATGCCTCTATTAAGTCACCTCTTAACCTTCTTCTCGCTAACGAAAACAGCCTCAAGTCCCTCAGCCTTTCCTCTTAATAAATCTCCTCTGCACACCTTCCAATGCTCCCAAATCCTTCCTATAATGCGGCGACCAGAACTGTACGCAATACTCCAAGTGCGGCTGCACCAGAGTTTTGTACATCTGCAACATGACCTCCTGGCTCCGAAACTCAATCCCTCTACCAATAAAACCTAACACACCGTACGCCTTCTTAACAACCCTATCAACCTGGGTGGCAACTTTCAGGGATCAATGCACATGGAAACTGAGATCTCTCTGCTCATCCACACTACCAAGAGTCTACCATTAGCCCAATACTCTGTATTCCTGTTACTCCTACCAAAGTGAATCACTTCACACTTTTCTGCATTAAGCTCCAATTGCCCCCTCTCAGCCCAGCTCTGCAGCTTATCTATGTCCCTCTGTAACCTGCAACATCCTTCCACACTGTCCACAACTCCACCAACTTTAGCGTCTTCCGCAAATTTACTAACCCTTTGTTCTACGCCCACATCCAGGTCATTTATAAAAATGACAAACAGCAGTGGCTCCAAAACAGATCCTTGCGGTACACCACTAGTAACTGAACTCCAGGATGAACATCTCCCATCAACCACCACCCTCTGTCTTCTTACAGCAAGCCAATTTCTGATCCAAACCATTAAACCACCCTCAATCCCAAGACTCCATATTTTATGCAATAGCCTACCGCGTGGAATCTTGTCAAACGCTTTACTGAAATCCATATACACCACATCAACCATTTTACCCTCATCCACCTATTTAGTCACCTCCTCAAAGAACTCAATGAGGTTTGTAAGACACGACCTACCCTTCACAAAACCGTGTTGACTATCCCTAATCAATTTATTCTTTTCTAGATGATTATAAATCCTATCTCTTATAATCCTTTCCAACACTTTACCTACAACTGAAGTAAGGCCTAACTGGTCTATAATTACCAGGGTTGTCTCTACTCCCCTTCTTGAACCAGGGGACAACATTTGCTATCCTCCAGTATCCTGGCACTATTCATGAAGATAATGACAACATAAAGATCAAAGCCAAAGGCTCTGCAATCTCCTCCCTAGCGTCCCAGAGAATCCTAGGATACATCCCTTCTAGCCCAGGGGACTTATCAATTTTCACACTTTCCAGAATTGCTAACACCTCCTCCCTGTGAGCCTCAATCCTGTTTAGTCTAATAGCCCGTATCTCAGTATTCTCCTCGACAACATTGTCTTTTTTCTGTGTGAATACTGATGAAAAATATTTATATAGCTTCTCTCCTATCTTTTCAGACTCCATGCACAACTTCCCACTACTGTCCTTGACTGGCCCTAATCGTATTCTAGTCATTCTTTTATTCCTGACATACCTATAGAAAGCTTTAGGGTTTTCCTTGATCCTACCTGCCAAAGCCTTCTCATGCCCCCTCCTGGCTCTTCTTAGCTCTCTCTTTAGGTCCTTCTTGGCTAACTTGTAACTTTCAAGCGCTCCAACTGAGTCTTCATTCCTCATCTTTACATAAGCCTCGCTCTTTCTCTTGACAAGAGATTCAATGTCTTTAGTAAACCACGGTTCCCCCGCTCGACCACTTCCTCCCTGGCTGACAGGTATGTACTTATCAAGGACATGCAGTAGCTATTCCTTGAACAAGCTCCACATTTTAATTGTGCCCAGCCCCTGCAGTTTCCTTCCCCATCCTGTACATCCTAAATCTTGCCTAATCGCCTCATAGTTGCCTTTCCCCCAGCTATAACTCTTGCCCTGCCGTATATACCTATCCCTTTCCATTGCCAAAGTAATCGTAACCAAACTGTGGTCACTATTACCAAAGTGCACACCCACCTCCAAATCTAACACCTGACCTGGCTCATTACCCAGTACCAAATCCAATGTGGCCTCACCTCTAGTTGGCCTATCTATATACGTCAATCCTGCACACATTGAACAAAAACTGACTCAAACTATAGTGTTTCCAGTCAATATTTGGAAAGTTAAAGTCCCCCATGACAACTACCCTGTCTCTCTCACTCCTATCGAGAATCATCTTTGCAATCCTTTCCTCTACATTTCTGGAACTTTTCGGAGGCCTATAGAAACCTCTCAACAGGGTGACCTCTCCTTTCCTGTTTCTAACCTCAGCCCATACTACCTCAGGAGACAAGTCCTCATCAAACGTCCTTTCTGCCACCGTAATACTGTCCTTGACTAACAATGCCACACCTCCCCCGATCTTACAGAAACATCTAAACCCCGGAACCTGCAACAACCATTCCTGTCCCTGCTCTATCCATGTCTCGGGATGGCCACAGCATCGAAGTCCCAGGTACCAATCCATGCTGCAAGTTCACCCACCTTATTCCGGATGCTCCTGGCGTTGAAGTAGACACACTTCAAACCAGCTTCCTGCCTGCCGCTACACTCCTGCGACCTTGAAACGTTATTCATGACCTCACTACTCTCAACCTCCTGGACACTGGAATTACAATTCAGGTTCCCATCTCCCCGCTGAATTAGTTTCAACCCTCCTGAAGAGCAATAGCAAATATTGTGCCCCCACCCAGGATATTGGTACCGCTCGGGTTCAGGTGTCGACCATCCCTTTTGTAGAGGTTTCACCTACCCCTGAATGAACCCCAATTATCCAGGTATCTGAATCCCTCCCTACTGCACCATCCCTGCAGCCACATGTTCAACTGCTCTCGCTCCCTATTCCTCACCTCGCTAGCACATGGCACGATTAACCAGAGATAACAATTCTGTTTGTTCAAGCTCTAAGCTTCCACCCTAGCTCCTTGAATTTCTGCCTCACATCCCCATTCCTTTTCCTACCAATGTCATTGGTGCCTATATAGACCACGACTTGGGGCTGCTCCCCCTCCCCCTTAAGGATCCCGAAAACACTATCTGAGACATCATGGACTCTGGCACCTGGGAGATTAAGGTGGCAAACAGAAAGTTAGTGCTTATTGTGTGGTTAAGAGAATATCGAAGTATGGAAGTTTGCTGCAGTGTATCAAGGATTCGGTTAGAGCACATCTAGTGTACTGTGTGCAGTTTTGATCTCCTGGTTTAAGAAAGAACATAACTGCAACAGAGGCAAGGCAATGAAGGTTCTTCTCTTCTGAGGAAAATTTGGACACTCTATGCTTGTCATCATCAACAATCACTCACTAATGGGTCTCACTGTCCACCTTGGAAGCTCTGTGTTGCTCAGAATGAGGTCAGTGGATCTCTGTGTGGCTGATGAACCCGATCCTAGAGCCACCTCTCCCCCAACATGTTTAGCAGGTGTTTCTGGGGGATGGAATTTGCCTCTGGCCGTGTGATAATTGAAATTCCTCCCTCTGGTTCCTTTTCCCTACTTCCTCCTGCTGACTGCTGTTCTTAAAGAATTGTGTCTGTTCGCAAAGGAGCTTCCTCCAAGCCTGTTCCTCCTGAGCGAGAGTCTCCAAGGCATTAGTGTCTATGTTGCATTACTTGAGGTATTACTTAAGGGATACGTTTCGTTGGTCCTCCTCTCATTCGAGTGCCTCCCTTGAGTTGGGCAAAGAAGATCTGCTTTGTCAGATCTTAGATATTATAAGCACCCAGTGGAGATGACTGATTTCTGAGACAAACGCAGACGACAAAGTATAGAGCTGGATGAACACAGCAGGCCAAGCAGCAGCAGAGGAGCAGGAAAGCTGATGTTTCAGCTCTGGATCATTCTTCAGAAAATATTCCTACTATCCCTGAGATAAATGTGTTGTCTTATGAGAAAGAGTTGGACAGGCTGGGCTTGTATCCATTGGAGTTTAGAAGAATAAAAGATGATCTTGTTGATAAAACATGAGCATGACAGGGTGAACACTGAAAGAATATTAATCCTTGTGGCAGAGACTATAACAAGGGACATAGTTTAAAAGTGAAATGTCTTCCACCTAAGATGTAGGAGTATGTTTGTTTTGTTTCTCCCAGAGAGTTGCAGAGGCAAAGCCATTGAATCATTTCAGGGTTGAGTTGGATAGATCTTTCACTGACAAGGGAGTCGAAAGATTTGTGTTGGATTGGTGGGGCAGCGCAGGGTTAGGATCAAGATTTTACCATGCCATAATGCCATATATTGTGGTAGGAGAAAATAACTTAGTAATCTAATGACTAGAGGCTGTTGTCTTAAACATCAGTTAGTTTATCCCACGATGGCAACTAGATGTAAGTTACATCGGTATATTGTCACTGAGATTAAGAGGGAGAACTCAAGGCCAGATTTTAAGTCTTCATGGTCCAAACTCTTTTCCTGCCTGGATCCATTTGATATTATCATATTGGGAGGTGCTTGATGCACTCCCCAGCATTAACTCTTTCATGCCCTTACACCCTTATACTATGTAAAAGTAAAAGTGAAAGCATATAATGTGGCGAAGGGCAGTGGGAAATCAGAGGATTGGGAAGCTTACAAAGACCAACAGAGGGCAACAAAAAAAAAACAAATAAGAAGGGAGAAGATTAAATATGAGGGTAAGCTAACCAGTAATATAAAGGAGGACTGTAAGAGTTTCTTTAGATATATAAAGGGCAAAGGAGAGGCAAAAGTAGACATCGGGCTGCTTAAAAATGACACTGGAGAGATAATAGTAGGAAACAAAGAAATGGCTGAGGAACTGAATAATTACTTTGCATCAGTCTTTATAGTGGAAGATATGAGTAATATCCCAAAAATTCAAGAGAGTCAGGGGCATACTTGAAGTATGGTGACTATCACCAAGGAGAATGTGCTGGAAAAACTGAATGGCCTGAAGGTGAATAAATCACCTGGACCAGATGGACCACACCTTAAGCTCTGAAGGAGATAGATGAAGAGATAGTGGAAGTGCTAGTGGTGATCTGTCAGGAATCGCTAGAGTCAGGGAGTGTCCCAAAGGACTGGAAAATCACTAATGTGACACGCCTGCCTGTTTAAAAAGGGAGTAAGGCAAAAGATGGAAAATTACAGGCCGATTAGCCTAATCTTGATTGTGCATAAGATTTTAGAGTCCATTGTGAAGGATGAGATTTTTGAATACTTGGAAGCGTACGGTAAAATAGGGTAAAGTCAGCATGGTTTCACCAAGGGGAAGTCATGCCTGACAAATCTGCTAGAATTCTTTCAGGAAGTAATGAGCAAGTTAGATGAAAGAGAGACAATGGATGTTATCTACCTGGACTTCAAGAAGCCTTTGACAGAGTGTCACACAGGAGGCTGCTAAGTAAGATAGAGGCCCATGGTGTTAGCAGCAAGGTGCTAGCATGGATAGAAAATTGGCTGTCTGGCACCAAGTGGGGTAAAAGGGTCTTTCTCAGGTTGGCAGCTGGTGACTGGTAGTGTTCCACAAGGGTCAGTATTGGTACGGCAACTTTTACTTTATACATTAATGATCTCAATGAAAGAACTGTGGGCATTCTGGCTAAGCTTGCAGACAATACAGACATAGGGGGAGGAACAGGTAGTATTGAGGAGGTGGGGAGGTTGCAGAAGGATTTGGACAGGTTAGGAGAGTGGGCAAAGAAGTGGCAGATGGAGTACAATGTGGGAAAGTGTGAGGTCTTGCACTTTGGTAAGAAGAATAAAAACATGGACTATTTTCTAAATGGGGAGAAAATTCAGAAGTCTGAAGTGCAAAGAGGCTTGGGAGTTCCAGTCCAGGATTCTCTCAAGGTAAACCTACAGGTTGAGTCAGTAGTCAGGAAGGCAAATGCAACTTTGGCATTTATTTTGAGAGGACTTGGAATATAAAAGCACTGATGTATTTCCGAGGCTCTGTAAGGCACTGGTCAGACCACATTTGGAGTATTGTGCGTAGCTTTGGGCCCCATATCTCAGGAAAGACGTACTAGCCCTTAAGTGGGTCAGAAGAGGTTCACAAAAATGATCTCAGGAATGAAAAGCTTAACATATGAGGAACATTTGCGGACTGTGGGTCTAAACTTGATGGAGTTTGGAAGGATGAAGAGGGATCTAAGTGAAACTTACTGCATACTGAATGGCCTGGACAGAGTGGATGTTGGAAAGATGTTTCCATCAGTAGGAGAGATTAGGATGCAAGGGCACAGCCTTAGAGCAAAGGGAAGGCCTTTTAGAACGGTGATTATGAGAAACCTCTTCAGCTAGAGAGTGGTGCCACTGAAGGCTGTGGAGGCCAGGTCAATGAGTATATTTAAGACGGAGATGAATAGGTTCTTCATTGTTAAGGGGATCAACGGTTACGGGAAGAAAGCAGGAGAATGATTGAATGGCAGAGCAGCCTTGATGGGCTGAATGGCCTAATTTCTGCTCCTACGACTTATGGTCTTATAGTCTAAATGGCAAGGAAAGGCCTAAATAAATAAATGAGTGGGCTAAGTAAAGTCCAAGACAACGAAGTAAACAACATGGTGAAACAGCCCATAGCATGTAGTAATGAGCTGTCTAGACAGGTATAAGTTAAACAAGTAACCGAATGTCCCAAATGTAGATCAAAAGATGAATTCTAGATAAGGCCTTATATAATGTTTCCACCTTAACTTTGGCCCTAAGACAGTTTACCTTTTTTTTTCTGGGTTTTCTCAAGCGTCCCCAAATTATGGCAGATAAGCAAAATAATCTTCCCCACTCAAAGTTGCCTTCATAAAATTGTCTCTCTGAATGAACATAACTGCATTTCTCCCACATGTTCTACTCTCACACATTACAACACATTCACTTCCAGTAGTATACACCATTGTTAGAATACAGACCAATTGCTAAAGAATGGGAATACTTCATGAATTCCTAACCTTGCTCACTCCTACTCTGCATTGAACATTCTGTTGCGATTTCATAACTGTACAAATTTATGTAAATGTCCCCAGATAATGAAGGCAGATTGCACTCATTAAGGAAACAAATTGGCTGGTGGTCTTCCATACATTGTTTATCTGCTTTAATATTCACATGGTAAAGTGGCACTGTGTGCTTTCTGAAAGAAATGACCAACTTTCTGCTCCAGTACAACCTATGAATGGATTAAAATATGGATTCTGTTACAAAAAATCGGAGCAAGTACCTGAAGCGTGATATGTTATAATATCTATCTTGGCAACCAGAGCTGTGGAGTATTTATCAGGTGGATGGAAAGCGCTGGAAGTGTGTTGATAAACCTCTACCTCCCACCTTCATTGGAGTAAAGAGGGAAAGAAGACATGAGTGATGTCACACAGATTTCCAATTCATTATTACCCATTTAAACTATCACACAAAGTTAAAATCTACCCATGTGCAGTCCAAGAGCTCTATATAGACCATAGAACATAGAATATGGAACATAGAACAGTACAGCACAGTACAGGTCCTTCGGCCCATGATGCTGTGCTGACCTATTACCCTACTCTAAGATCAAACGACCCTGCATATCCTACATTTTAATGTCATCCATGTACTTATCCAAGAGTCGCTTAAATGTTCCTAATGCATCTGACTCCACTACCACAGCTGGCAGTGCATTCCACACACCCACCACTCCCTGTGTAAAGAACTTACTTCAAACTTGATCTTCCAAGATGAATCACATCACACTTTTCTGGGTTTGGTTCCATCTGCCACTCCTTTGCCCTGCTCTGCATCCTGTCAATGTCCCATTGCAACCTACAACTGCCCTCCACACTGTCCTCAACTCCACCAACCTTCATGTCATCAGCAAACTTACTTACCCACCTTCCACTTCCTCATCCAAGTCATTTATAAAGATCACAAACAGCAGAGGTCCCAGAACAGATCCCTGTGGAACACCACTGGTCACTGAGCTCCAGGCTAAATACATTCCATCTACTACCACCCTCTGTCATCTATTGGACAGCCAATTCTGCATCCAGACAGCTAAATTTCCCTGAATCCCATGCTTCCTTACTTTCTGAATGAGCCTACCATGGGGAACCTTATTAAATGCCTTGCTAAAATCCATATACACCACATCCACTGCTTTAACTTCATCAACATCTTTTGTCACATCCTCAAAGAATTCAATAAGGCTTGTGAGGCATGACCTGCCCCTCACAAAGCCATGCTGACTATTTCTAATCAAACTGTGCTTTTCCAAATAATCATAAATTTGTCCACCAAAGAAGTAAAACTGATTGGTCTATAATTCCCAGGATTATCCCTATTCCCTTTATGAATAAGGGAATAACATTTACCACCCTCCAATTATCTGGTACTACTCCAGTGTACTGTGAGGATGCAAAGATCATCGCCAAAGGGACAGCAATCTCTTCCCTCGTTTCTCATAGTTACTTTGGGTATATCCTGTCTGGCCCAGCAGACTTATCTATCCTCATGTTTTTCAAAATTTCTAGCACATCCTCCTTCCTAACATCAGCCTGTTTTAGCATATCAGCCTGTTTCACACTGTCTCACAAACATCAAGTCCCTCTCACTGGTGAATAAAGAAAAGCCTTCATTAAGGACCTCCCCTACCTCCTCTGACTCCAGGCACAAGTTCCCTCCACTATCCCTGATCGGCCCTCCCCTCACTCTGGCCGTCCTCTTGTTCCTCACAGAAGCATAGAACACCCAGGCATTTTCCTTAATCTTACCCACCAAAGCTTTTTCATACCCCCTTCTAGCTCTCCTAAGACCATTCTTCAATTCTTTCCTAGCTATCTTGTAGCCATATAGACCTCTGCCCAATCCTTGCTTCCTCAACCTTAAGTAAACTTCTTTCTTTCTCTTGACTAGATGGTTCCTTCACCTTACCACCCATTCCTTGCCTCGGTGGGTCAAACCTATCCAGTACTCATAGCAAGGGCTCCCTAAACAACCTCCACATTTCTGTTGTTGTATTTTGTTATGATCATTACTCCTCAAGCCAGCTTGAACTCATTAGTTTTCACTGCGCAGATCAGGATTTTAATGGTTTAGATGATGGCTGCTCTGTTATGTTTTGACCTTTTTCACTACAATGACTCACAGGTTTCCATCAAATACAACCTGATATGTTCCAATATTATTTACAGGCTGTTGTGTGTTGCTGCGTCCTCTGTGAAACACTGCATCCGCATTTGACTTCTCCTGCTGTAGATCAACTCACTCTGCAAACCTGAGCTGTCTCTAGCAATAGCAAATCTGAGCAAATTTCAGTTGTTGAGTTTCGATATCCAAGATAATGGGAGACGATGGTGGCACGGTGGTTCAGTAGTTAGCGCTCCTGCCTCCCAGCACCAGGGGCCTGGGTTTGATTCCACTCTTGGGCAACTGTCTGTGTGGAGTTTGCACATTCTCCCCGTGTTTGTGTGGGTTTCCTCTGGGTGGTCTGGTTTCCTCCCACAGTCTGAAGGTGTGCAGGTTAGGTGGATTGACCATGCTAAATTGCCCATAATGTCAAGGGATGTGTAAACTGGGAGGATTAGACATGGGGAATGTAGGGTTACAATGATTAAGTGGGATGCTCTTTGGATGTTTGTTATGTCCATGATGGGCCGAATGGCCTGCTTGCACACTGTAGGGAACAAGCCCGAGGACACCCCACAGTATTTCACCATCAATCAAATTCTCATCCATCACCAGTCTCTACCTGAGCCTGTGGAAAGCTCAGCAAGGAGGATTAAACTGCAGCACTGAGCACAAGCCGCAGTCAGAGAGACAGAGGTAAAAGAGTCAGAGATAATGGGAACTGCAGATACTGGAGAATCCAAGATAATAAAATGTGAGGCTGGATGAACACAGCAGGCCAAGCAGCATCTCAGGAGTGCTCCTGAGATGCTGCTTGGCCTGCTGTGTTCATCCAGCCTCACATTTTATTATCGAGGTAAAAGAGTGTCAGCAGTAACTTCAAAAGCAAGGGCACAGTGAGGCTGCTGTGAAACATAAAAGGGGAGGAGAAAGCTCAGATCTGAGTGATCATTTTAATAAAAGTGTAACAACACAAGGAAATAGCACAGTGAATGACGGGTGAGTTTCTTTGTTCTTTCTCTCTCCAAAGGATGGTATTGCAGGGAACTTAGCATTGCCACGGGGGCAGGTATGGCAGGGAATGAGTTAATACAAATATTAAAGCAGAGCAGGTTCAGAGGCATGAATTAAAGTGAAATATAATAGCCTAATCATAAAAGAGGGACTTTGTTTAGATTGTGGATAGGAAGCTGAGGTCTTTCACAATTCCTGTCCCTGTGGGAATTTCAGGACATTTCATGCATCTTGGGGAATCACACATCGGAAGTGTCTCACCTGTTTGAGCCACAACTTATTATGGATTTTCCGAAAAGGGTGATCAATTCCCAGATCATATCACAGGCAGTAGGAGTTCAAGGAGCAGAGGGAGACTATTCAGCTTCTTAAGATTCCTGTACCATTCAGGAACCTAACAGGAATCTGTCCAACTCTGCCTTAAAAATATTTTCTGATCCTGCTTCCTCGGACAGAGCATACTAAAATCAAATACCCTTCTCAGAGAAAATATTTCTTCTTATCTCTGTCCCAGAAGTCAATCCCAAATTTTAAAACAATGTCCTTTAGTTTTGAACTCAGCCACAAGAAAAAACATCTTTTCAACGTCCACTTTGTCAAGAACATAATGAATCTTGTATACTTCAATTAAATCATCCAACATCCAGGGAAAACAATCCCAGTCTAATTTAGCAGGTGGGAAGAAAAGAAGGATATTGTTTAAACGGTGAGGGATTGCGAGAGGGATTTGGGCGTCCTTGTGCATGAATCACAAAGGTTAGTACATCAAATAATTCAGGAAACTAATAGAATGTTACCCTTTATTATTAATGGAATTGAATAGTAAAATAGGGAAGTTATGTTTAGGGCACCAGTGAGGCCACATTTGGAGTACTATGCATAGTTTTAGTCTCATTATTTAAGGAGCAATGTAAATATATTAGAAACAGTTTAGAGAGGGTTTCCTCAACTAATATGGGAACAGGCTGGTTGTCTTATGATACAATGTTGTGTAACCTTTGTACTAAAAATAGTCTTTTTGTCTCTGTCTTAAATTGGTGACCCAGTCCACTCACATGTCTGACTTCCAGTATGAGCAAGTACATCACACTCCAAACCTGACAGACAATCCTGAACTGGTTGTCAATGTAATTATTCATATACAGGGGATTATTTAGCAATTGTTGTCCATTTGTGGAATTATATCTAATGTTGGGCGCACTTTGGCTTTTGTAAGCATAAGCCTGTTCAGTATGATCATTAACATGCTTGTTACAATCTGCCAGCCTTTGAGATATACAGCCTTTAGTGGCTCACGGCAGCAGGGACCTGGGTTCAATTCCAGCCTTGGGTGGCTGTCTGGTTGGAGTTTGCACAATCTTCCTTGGTCTGCAGGGGTTTCCTCCAGGTGCTCTGGTTTCCTCCCACAGTCTAATGATGTACAGCTTAGGTAGGTTGGTCACAGGAAATACAGGGTTACACAGGTGGGTCTGGGTATCGGCTGCTTGGGGGGGTGCTGTGTGGGCTTGATGGGCTGAATGGCCTGCTTCCACGTTGTAAGGTTTTCACTTACTTGGCATCACATTGGCACTGAATTTCACATGCCACATTATTTATTTGCGAGATAAGCAGGACATGTTTTTGGCTTGATGGCAGTATCCTGTTCACAGTAAAAACTATTTGCATTGCAATTGTGTACTAGAATGTGAAACAGCCAGCTTTACCTGCTGATCAGATGTTAGAGATTCCATGCTTGTCTGAGGTAGACTTGTCAGCACCAAAAAATGACAGCCTTAAACCTATTCATGAGCTTGCACAATACAAAGGAAGGAATGATCTGATCAGGGCAACCACAGGATGGACCTTATTTCAGTATCAAGCGCATACAGTGAACAAATGGCTTGAGCCCTATTTATCAGGTTGTTGTTAAGACCAATCTAAAGGTGCATGGAATTGTAGGAATCCCAAAGTGTATACTGACCGGGGAGGGTATGTTTGTGGCGAACAGTGTAGAGAACCCCTTGGCTGCTCTCTCAATTGGGACATTGAGGAAAGAGAGATCATTTGACTGCTGCAGTTCAAACAGAATATGGAGTCTCTTACAACATTAGATTACAGAACAAAGAAATGTCCTGCTCTTTCATAATTTTGACAATTTTACCTACTCCAGACTGAAAACAAATGAACATCTTTGGCTACCCTTTGACAATACGGAGATTTCCCGGGGTTGCTATTTAAGGAAGGCCATTCATTTACATTGTGCCTGTTGTGTCCTCAGGTCACCTTTGAGGATTTCCAGTCAATGAGCTACATGTAGCCTCTGTCAAATAAGCGACTATAGCAGCTGAAGGAGTGATAGCACCTAATTTAGTTGCACCGCCTCCACAAACTGATTCATACTCCAACATTCCTATCGATAACCCTCGCTAACCAGCATGACCTACTGAGATAGTCGTCCAGATTGCAAAAACTAAAATGGAAATAGTCTAAAGATGGCTCTTGAAGCTTTTCAGGATATTTCTCAGTAAGAAACCTTGGATCAAACTGACAGCCCTTCAAAAAGAAAGAACAAATTTGAACCAGGAATTAGGGAAGCACAATCTGGATTTAGACATGGAGAAGGTACAAGAGAGTGCATATTAAATCTGAGGCCAATGTTCGATAAATATTGAGAAATAAACAGGAACATTTATGTTGTGATAGATTACTATTACAACAGAAAGTTAACAGACGTGTTGCTAAAATGTGTCATTGACAGTAAAGGTGTAAGATTTACCCACAGCCTCCATTAGGATCAAATAGCAAGCATCAGGCTAGAAAATGGACAATCAGACGAAGAGAGAAGCACAGATCAGAGATAATGGGAACTGCAGATGACTTCAAGATAACAAAGTGTGGAGCTGGATGAACACAGCAGGCCAAGCAGCATCTCAGGAGCACAAAAGCTGACGTTTCGGGCCTAGACCCTTCATCAGAGAGGGGGATGGGGAGAGGGAACTGGAATAAATAGGGAGAGAGGGGGAGGCGGACCGAAGATGGCTAGAGGAGAAGATAGTGGAGAGGAGAGTATAGGTGGGGAGGTGGGGAGGGGATAGGTCAGTCCAGGGAGGACGGACAGGTCAAGGAGGCGGGATGAGGTTGGTAGGTGGGAAATGGAGGTGTGGCTTGAGGTGGGAGGAGGGGATAGCTGAGAGGAAGTACAGATTGGGGAGGCGGGGATGAGCTGGGCTGGTTTTGTGATGCAGTGGGGAGACGGGACGAGCTGGGCTGGTTTTGGGATGCAGTGGGGGAAGGGGAGATTTTGAAGCTTGTGAAGTCCACATTGATACCATTGGGCTGCAGGGTTCCCAAGTGGAATATGAGTTGCCATTCCTGCAACCTTCGGGTGGCATCCTTGTGGCACTGCAGGAGGCCCTTGATGGACATGTCGTCTAAGGAATGGGAGGGGGAGTTAAAATGGTTCCCGACTGGGAGGTGTAGTTGTTTATTGCGAACTGAGCTGAGGTGTTCTACAAAGCGGTCCCCAAGCCTCTGTTTGGTTTCCCCAATGTAGAGAAAGCCACACCGGGTACAGTATATTGCATTGGCAGATGTGCAGGTGAACATCTGCTTAAATGGAAAGTCATGGGGCCTGGGATGGGGGTGAGGGAGGAGGTGTAGGGGCAAGTGTAACACTTCCTGCGGTTGCAGGGGAAGGTGTCAGGTTTGGTGGGGTTGGAGGGGAGTGTGGAGCGGACAAGGGAGTCACGGAGAGAGTGGTCTCTCCGGAAGGCAGACAAGGATGGGGACGGAAAAATGTCTTGGATGGTGGGGTCGGATTGTAGATAGCCAGGCCGTGTACCATCACCAAAATCATCCAACCTGTAAACACAATAAATAATCTCGGGAATTGGATGTATTTCCTGGGATATAAACTGGATGCAAAAACACAACAAACTGGTGGCCACTGACAACACAGAACTACTTACAGATTCAGAGGAGGACCTATGACATATGTAGATCAAGTAAAATCTCAAACTTGAGAATATAGAATCAGAAGGAAGAACAAAACAAAAGTTGCAGTTAGAAGGAAAATTTGGAAGAAACTGGAGGGAAGATTGAAGTGGATGGTGCCACCCTGGAACAGATACGTTTGTCTATTTAGGACAAATGATGACAGAAGATGGCAGACACGATGCAGATGTTAGAAAAGAGACAGCTGGAGGTAAATTTGTGAAGATGAAACATGTGTTAACAACAAGAAAATTCAAACTTACACTGAAGGAATAGCTCATAGGATGCTACGTCCTCTCCACTTTCCTGCAAACCTCAGAACCTGGACGATAAATAAAGACCTATAGAAGAAAATAGAGACTTTCAACACGTTTGATATTAAGATACATGCTAAACATTCCACATACAGACCATAAACAAATGAAAAGGTGCTTGAAATTACTACAGCAAAAAGAATTTTTAAAAAGTGATATTCAAACAAAAAAACACAGTAATGCAGTCATATGATCAGAGCAGAGATCGGGTCTGGAAGGTAGAGCGCATGGCAAGAGGAAGATGGGGTGACCTGGATTCAAATTAGCTACAGCATGGGTGGTACAAAGCAAAGGATGGTGACTCGCCCCAACAGTAAATCTTCTCCAAGCGGTAGCAGAGGTGTATATTTTTACCACGCCTTCGACTCCCATCTCCAACTGCCCTCAAAAGCTGATGATAAGGTCCCTGCACTAGTAACTCAGGGAGCTTGGCTTATGGGAACACGGGTTCAAATTTCAACATGGAGCTGGTGAAATAGATATTCAATTCATAAAGGGTCTCAGTCATGGTGACCATGAAACTATTATTGGTTTTCACACATTTCCATTTGCTTCATTTATGCCCTTTTTGGAAGAAAATCTTTCTCCAGTCTGAGCTACACAGGAATCCAAACCCTGAGCAATGAGGTTGGCTCTAAACTGCTTTACAGAGGAATTAGGGATGGGCAACAAATGCATAGGTCAAACACAACAACCTAGCTATTCTAAAACCATTTTTCAGCACTTTGTCATTAGCCTTGAATACCGTGGCAGAAGTGTACATTTAAATATTAAATAAAAACCAAAAAATTTGGAGTTCTGAGGAATGGTCACTCTAGCCGAAACGTTAATGCTGATTTGTCTCCACAGCTGCTGCCATACCTGCTCAGTGTTTTCATCAATTTATGTGTTTGTTACATCTAAATACTACTGAAGTGTTGTAGAAACATAGAAGCTAGGAGCAGCAGGAGGCCATTCAGCCCTTCAAGTCTGCTCCGCCTTTCATCATGATCATGGGTGTTTGTCCAACTCAAAGGCCTAATCCTGCTTTCTCCCAATAACCTTTGATCCCATTCACCCCAACTGCTCTAAATGCTTCTCTATAAACTCCTTGATAATGGATTAAAGAATTTTCCCCACCAACAATGTTAGGCTTACTGATCTATAATTGCCTTTTGTGCCTCTACCTCCCTTTTTGAATATTGGAGTGATATTAGCCACCCTCCAATCTGCAGGGACTGTTCCGGAGTCTATAGAATCCTGGGAGATGATCACCAATGCATCCACTATTTCTAGAGCTATTTCCTTAAGTACTCTGGGATGTAGATTATCAGGCCCTGGGGGATTTATTCACCTTCAATCCCATTGATTTTCCCAGCACCATTTCTCTACTAACATTGATCTCCCTCAATTCTTCCCTCTCATTAAATCTTGCATTCTCCAACATTTATAGAACATAGAACAACACAGCGCAGAACAGGCCCGTCGGCCCTCGATGTTGCGCCGGCCTGTAAACTAATCTAAGCCCATCCCCCTACACTATCCCATCATCATCCATAAGCTTATCCAAGGACTGTTTAAATGCCCCTAATGTGGCTGAGTTAACTACATTGGCAGGCAGGGTGTTCCACGCCCTTACCACTCTGAGTAAAGATGGTATGTCATTTGCCTTTTCTTTTGTGAAGACAGCACCAAAGCATGTATTCAGTTCCTCAGCCATTTCTTTGTCCTCTATTATACATTCGCCCGTTTTCTGTTCGCAGGAGACCTACATTTGTCTTCACCAATCTTTCTCTTTGCGTACCTATCGAAACTCTCAGTGTCCTTGTCATCCCTGAAGCTTACTTTCGTACTCTATTATCCCCTTATTAATCAATCAATGCTCTGAGGGTTTCTGCCTCTTGCGAGCCGTGAGTTCCAGATTTCCCACTACGGTCTGGATGAGAAATGTCACATTCCCTCTAAACCCCCTGCCCCTTCCAATGAATCTATGCCCTCAGTCATCGTTACCTCCACCACCTGCCTATGTCCCTCAGAATTTTACACACCTCAATCACCTGGTCCCTCTCAATCCTCTCTGCTCCAAGGAAAACAAGCCTAGCCTGTCCAATCTCGCTGTATAACTGTAACTCTCCAAGCTCAGGCTAGTTCTGGGAAATCTCTGCACGTTACAACTGCACCTCAGATGAGCGCCACAGAGACCCAGTAAGGGGTTAAATCGCCGATAAGGGGAGGGGGTGGGTGACTGTGTGATTTTGGGCGGCGGAGGGGGCGTGTCGGGGAGGAGGTGAGAGCGGCTCAGTACCTCTGTCTCTCATTCATTGAAGCGGGCCGGCTGTCAGCGAGTGGGAGGAAGGAGATCTTCAGTCCCCAAGGGAGACAGCCGGCTAGTCCGGGGGGGAAAATAATCCTCACTCCCGACCACAAGCTGCTCACAGCTCGCCATGCCCTGGAGAAAGTTGCTGCCGCCCCCTGTCTCGGTTTCCCCTCGCTGGATGATGCCCCTCTGCCTCTCCACAGTTGCCCTCCTGCTGCTGGGGGCGGCGGTGCTGCCCCTCTGGACCCCGGGATCGGGGCTCGGTAGCTGGCAGCAAGTGCCGGGGGAAGTGGGCTCCGCTGCTGGCAGGAGGAGGGTGACTGGGCCGGCTTGGAGCCAGAGCGCGGAGGGCAAGACTGGGGCTTGCTGCTCGGGATCCCCCTTACAGGGCAGACGGAAGGTGAGTGGAGCTAGCTGGGGGTGGGGGGAGAAAGGCAGGGTGCCGGGCCCCGGAACTCTGTTTGCAAACTTTATAAAGTCGTGCATAGTGCACCCATTACAGAGGGCGACGTACAAACGTTAAGTAGCAGAGAGCGAGGGAAAAAGTATCAATTAGAGCAACTTCTCCTAGGAGGTTGCCCCTTCAAAGTTAATCCGAGCTTTTCTTATTTCAAAAATATACCTTATTCATAAAAAATATCTTCATATACATGCATACTAGAGCAGTGTGGTTCTGTACAGTCTCTGCATATAGAAACAAACATTGGAGTTCGACTTGCCCTGCAGTTCGAACAAACAAACCTAAGTCATTTCTTACTACTGCAAGATACTGTTTACATAAACTAGAGGCACCATGAAGGTCTGATAAACTGAATAGAGCCCCAGTGTACTTTGGCTGAGACCTCAATCAGTGGTCTTTCCCCACTGCGCAATCTTGGGACAGCTGCCCCAGGCTTTACCGAGTCCCTCAGCACGTTGTCTTGGACCTCGGAACGTGCCGGTCTGCGACACTCAGCCGAGGTCCGCTCCCTGCTCTGGAAAACTAACATCCGAGCTCAACCGAGCCTTCAACTTCAACTGCTGCCCGGGATCGAGAATACTGGCTGCTGCTAGACTGGGACGCTTTCTCGGGCTTCACCCATTTGCATTGTTTATTTTTAAGGTTTAGTGAATATCGAGAGCAAATATGCGAGTTCTGATCCAACTATATCGTAACCACAGGCTTAGAGGGGCTGAACAGCCTCCTGCTTGGGGTGGCGGTGAAATATTTAAGCGAGCTGCTGAGGAAAGGGGACATGTGAAAGGCTTGGTTAGGTGTTCGATGAGTGCCAATGTGCCTATTGCAGGGCTAGCGCTCACTTTCCGAACTTTTAAAGTCGAAATGCGGAAAAGGAAACCGTGAACCAAGTGCTGCATTAATTGTACTTCCATAGACTTATTGATGGATTAATGCAGCATGCCTTTCTGAACATGTAGTAATGTGAATGAATTTGTGTGACTGAGGGTTGACCCTTTTGTATCACTGATTTATACATACTGGGCCCTCAGGGCTCCCTGTTGGTAACGATAGGGTACAGTGGGGTTTTTGTTTGGGGTTATGGGGTGTAACACTTGTTTCTCTGGATGTGCTTTGTGGAGATGCACTCACTCATGCATTTCCATCATGCCAAGTGTTTGCATTGACGCTGCACACATTGTACAAGGTAACAGCACACTTGCTCCGTGTTCACATATACATCACCGAAAGGTTTGCAATACAGTCACGATGCCCCTTTATAACTCAGGTGTTTTCCTTGGCACCTGACGTGGACAATGAGGTTTAAATTTGAAACAAACTGTAAAACAAGCATTAGTAGCAAGATCCTGAATGATTTCCCCCGTACGGTGAACAAAACATACACCTGCCATTTGGCTGGCCAGAGCCATCAGCATGATTAATACAGGCTTCGGTGTCAAAACGATTTCATGATTAAATAAGGCACCAGAGCATTTAGGGTAGTTAAGGCAGGATGGAGTGTTTAATTACCTAAACCAGCCTGGTAGAAAATTGAAATAAGTTAGAAAACTTAATCCTTTGCGGGTATTGACATTTCATGAGACTGCTGTGTCCATTCTAAGCTACAAATTGAACTGATTTTTCTCATTACCAAGTGTTCCAGATTGACGCTAGTAATCTCTTTATTTCTGGAGAAGTTAATTTTCTGCAGATAAGGATGTAAAAGGGGGTCCGTCCAGGCTGTAAAACTTTGCTTTATTATTAGCTCTTGGACAACTTTTGACTTTTTAAATTTCGAAGCTTCAATGAGGCAGAAATGTGCACCTTCCATGGGTAAGCACCAGCAATCTGGCGATTTACAACGCTGTGGGGGCAGAGGTAACCCTTGTAGGTCCATGATCTCCATATCAACTATGGCTGTCAATGTGGCACAAGCACGAAAACTTCGTTCTGGATTTAGCCCCAGTGTGGTTTCTCAACACATTAAAGCCTGTTTCTCAACAAATTGCTTTTGCTGTTACAGCATCTTTCATTCCAAATCTGTCTCGCATATTAGCCACTGGTCACATTTGGCTGATTAAGAATCCAGATGTGTTACGTTCAATTTCTGATTAGTAAATAAGAGATGAGTAATAGACTCCATCATTGAGCGATTGATCTCAATATTCATTCACTCAGTCCTTTCATGTAGACTTAACCATTTGTCTGTAAGATAATCAGACAGAAATCAGCGCGCAGTCTACTTTTTCGATTTATTTTGAAGCCTCTCCTTCCTTGGTCACCCATTCCTGCAGACAGAGGGATCCAGGATTCCCAGCACTGGCAGTAACTTCAGCTGTGCTCCCATTCAAATACCAGCTGTCCACACCAGCCCTGCAGCGTTGTTTAATTGTCCTGGATTGAGGGTAATTGGAAACCACTTTGCTGATGGAGAGTCTGCAAATCCTAGTGGATAGGAGTTAGGCCTGGGAAGATGAATTTGCAGAGGCTGCGGTTTCCCTGAAATAGTTTAGCTTTGCCCTGATGCTGCTGTCAGTGTAAACATGCCCAAAATCTGGTGAATGAAAGGGAATGGGATTTTTTTCAAAGCTAATTGTTTCTGAGTCGCTGCTTTGCTGTTATTTATCGAACTGCTCTTAACAGCACGTATCAAGGCCATCGTTTCTGGATAGAGAATTTTGAGCTCGGTTCAGATTGGGCACTTCCTCCTGGGAAGGAGACATTCATCATCCCAATGGGGACTTTACGGGCACTTCCATCCTCCTGATAACACCTATTTAGAAGATATCATGCTTGCAGGACCGTTATGCCTTATGACACATGATTGCGGGAAATTTGTCAGGAAATACTCCGTTTCTGTAACTTCAGCAGGAGCACCATTTACATTTGGGTTCCTATGAAGCTTCCAATGGATATTTTATTACTCGTTTATGGGGTAGGCTTCCTCTGGGAGGACAAGCTGGTTTCTTATTTATCTGAAGTAGAACTAAAAGTCCGGAGGCCCAGATTCATGCTCGGTCACCTCAGCAGCTGGTGGAACTTGTATTCAGTTATTTCGCCTGGAATTGAAAACTAGCCTCAGAAATATTGACCGAGAAACTATATTTATATTTTGTAAAAATTCGTCGCCCTCACTACTGTCCTTTACAACAAGTTGCTGGAAAAGCTCAGCAGGTCTGGCAGCATGTGTGAAGAAAAAATCATCCGAATTAACGTTTAGGGTCCGATGACTCTTTTTTGCCTTCATAGATGCTGCCAGGCCTGCTGAGCTTTTCCAGCAACTTCTGTTTTTGTTCAGAGATATCAAGAACTGTAGATACTGGAGTCAGAGACAACAGTGTGGAGTTGGAGGAACACAGGCAGCATTAGAGGAGCAGGAAAGTTGCCGTTTCAAGTCGGGACCCTTCCTCAGAAATGGGGGAGGGGAAAGGGTTATCGGACCCCAGGAAGGTGTGAATTGTACTGAGGCTGAAGAAGGGTCCCGACCCGAAATGTCAGCTTTCCAGCTCCTCTGCTGCCTGGCCTGCTGTGTTCGTCCAGCTCCAGACTGTTAGTTCTGTTTTAGTTGCCGATTTACAGCATCCGCAATTCTTTCGGTTTTATGTGTGACCCCAGAACCACAGCAATGGAGTTGGCTCCAAACTGTTCTTTGAAGTGGTCTGGCAGGTCACTGTTTCTGGGTGAGGAGTAAATGTTGGCATCGTCAGCAACATCATAATCCCATTAAACAAAACAAAAAGGCCCTCCAGAAGTTAGAGGTGAGCCAGCTGCAGGAAATAAGAGTATGTAATTTAGTGTTTTATGTTCAGACAGTCATTGGGACTTCAGCTCTTCCTGCACAGACCCTCCTGTCACACAGAGAGGTCAGAGTGCACTCTTCATGTACATCAGCATACACGTTCCTGAAAATGTGAGCTCTAGGAATTCTCCTCTGGATGTTGGGAATGACTGGCTTTCTTTCTGTTTACACTTCCAGAGGGTTCTGAAGAGATGGGGAGATGGAGAACTGAGCAATAGGACAGACGGGTCGAGGGGGCTTGGGCATGGTTTCAAGACCAACCCCAGGAAGGTGTGAAGTGTACTGAGGCTAAACTCCAGTCTCTCTCTATCTTGTTACATGTTCCTCGCCTGCTTGGCCTGGCTGCCCACTCCTGATACAGGATTCCCTGGGCCAGCTTCCGACAATGCTTGTGGAGGCAGGTTGGGAACCTATATAATCCAAGGAGGGAAATGTGGCGATGGAGCACTCAGTGCATGGGGTAATTGATAGAGGGCCTGGAGGGAGATTATTGCACTTACATTTGAAGAGCTGCAAGTATATTTTTTTAAAAACACATGTCAAAGACATGGTGAACTGGTCTCTGGTACTGAGCAAGAGAAGCTGGAAGATGAGCGCAGCTCCTTGAGGGGAGTTGCTGTTTTCCGAGGTATAGAATCACTGACTGTCACAGTGCAGAAAGAAGCTATTCGGCCCATTGCGCCAACTCATAAAGAGAGCTTCACTACCTTGTGCCAAACCCCTGCTTTCCCCCGATACCATAGTACATAAACTTTTATTCAAATAATCATCCAATGCCACCTTGAATGTCATAAGCATTCCACGCCGTACCTACTCACTGTGTGGGAAGAAACATTCTTTCTCACATCAACTTTGCTTCACTTTAAATCTATGTCCCCCTGTTCTTGTTCCTTTCGCGTGCAAGGACAGCTCTACCTCCCCTACCACCCCAAATCTACTCAGGGTTTTGAAAACCTCTTCCAAACCACCTCTCAGCCGCCTTCTCTCCAAGTGGGACACTCCCAACCTCTTCAACCTATCCCTGTAACAAGCTTCTCATTCCTGGAACCATTCTTGTATATCGCCTGTGCACTCTGTCTAATCCATTTGCATCTTTCGCATAATGTGGTGTCCACAACTCCACACAGTACTCCACCTGAGGTCTAACAGGTGTGTTGTGCAAGCTCAATATCACCTTACTGCTTTATACTCTATACCTCTGTTAATAACACTATAACACTGCTGGTGCTGAAGAAGGGGTGGGGGTCAGGTCTGACAGAGGATGATGCCACTTACTGATGCTCAAAGCTTTGGTAACGGCTGTGGTTACTGATAGCACAGAGCAGGTACATTATCCTTCTGCTCTTATTCGGTACATGTCCCTCTTGTGATCGTAACAAGGTTTGCCAGTTGCCCTGATCTGGTCCAATCAGGGAGTCCTGGCGGACCAATATAAACAGGAATGTAAGCAAAATGGGACTATGAATACCTGACTGTATGAGAGAGAATGCCGTTGTCAAAGGCTGTGCACTTGTGAATAAGGGGCCATCAGTTATGGAATGTTGGCTTCAGAGTTATTTCAGCACCCTCTGTGAAATGCCCTGCCAGTAAAAATAAAGTTGTGATTAGAGCACATTAAGTGACAACCCAGTGCCACTGAGAATTGTATCAGCTATGTAGTGATCAAAGCTTAACATTGCCATTCAATTTGGAATAGTTTCTGTTGGAGTTTCGAAGCAAATTTCATAAAAGTTTTTTTTAAAAATGTGTGTAGACAATAGGTTAAAAGGAAAGATTTAGGTTCTTTTGGAAGACTGATATTTGACATTTATCTTTTGTTGTAACGTTTTTCCATTAAATAATTAAGTTACACTTAGGATGGGATTGTGTGTCTCAAGGTTTAGATGCATGTCTCCTTTTCCAGCAAACATCTAGCCCAGAGGGAATGACAAAATAAATTTCCATAGCCAGAATTTTAAAACACATGTAGTGGTCTCCTTGAATCGATCAGATCACTTTGAATATTTCAAATTTCTAACACTTACAAGAAGATACAATCACAAAACCTATTCTTTTTAGTTTAGTGTATTGTCTCTGTCTCTTACAGCTCCTGTGATTTCCAAAGTGGCTCCATGTGTATACCAGACTTCAGGAATTAGAAGAAGTAGTCACTGTCTGTTCTCAACCCCAGGGGAGACAGCAAATTGATAGGGCCTCAGTCGCTTATCCACAGGGCCTCAGACAACTGAAAATAATTGTTGATAAGCCACATGTTGTGTTTGGCCTTTCAAAGGAGCATTTTTCTTACGTTTTGACTTTATTTAAATTCATTGCTGAAAAATTGCCAAGCAAGGAAGAAAATTTCCAGGCAAGAAAGAAACAGGATGTCGGGGCTGACATTTCAATGCCCTGTCTTGCAGTGAACGATGAGTAGATTACCCTCACATACATTATTGTGGTTTGAGCAGAAAATTCCCATATCTTTTAATGAGATAGTATGTTCACTTCCAGCAGACAGCCAGTGAGTGCATTTGCACTTTGCAGAGCAGGATGAAAGTAATGCAGTCCTTTGAGGTGGTAGAATTTGAGGATTTGAAAGCTGCTACCAAATGTGCTTGACTGCAGTGCATCTTGTAAATGGCACGTGCTGCTGTTGCTGTGTGTAACTAGTGGGTGGAATGAATATTGAAGTTGGTGCATGGGGTGTCAATCAGGCAGGCTGCTCTGTCCTGGATGGTGTCAAGCTTCTCGAGTGTTTTTGGAGCTTCAGTCATGCAGAGAGGTGGGGAGTGTTCCATCACATTCCTGTCAGTGGAAGAGCCAATAAGGGCACGGTAGACTGAATTCATATTTAGAAGAAGGTTCAGTTCTGAAGATAAAGCCTAACAAGGCACCGTTTACTTTGAAAACCACTTATCAAATACAATATGGGCCAGAAATAAATTGCTAACAGTTCTGCTTTGATGGAGGTATTTATGTTACCCTCTGGGTCTTGTACGAGCATTGATGTTTGATTAGTTCCAGAATGCACATAGCAACACCCAACATCAGGTGGCATGAATTTAACATAATTTACAATGGCTTGTGTTGAATTAGACATTCATTAACATCTACATCCAATTAAAGAATGCTGCTTAATCCAGGGTAACAAGCTCTTTCCAAGACATCGCTCAAGAGATTTTGCAGATTCACCTTGAAGCCTGCATTTCTAGTGAAATATCTGAACAAAGAAATCATTTGAACTTCTCACGTTGCCCAAGGCTCAACCCATTCAAAGCTTTCATCTTCCAAACTTCTTGCGAGTGGGTGTGTGGATTGGGGTGAGAGGAATCTGGTGCTTGTCACTCATGGTTCAGTAACCCAGAGCATTCTCGAGAACAGTCCTCAAGTAAAAACATTAAGGAACATGCAGGTTTGGACTGACGAGTGGCAAGTAACATTAGCACCACACAACTGCCAGACATTAACCATCTCCAAGAAAGCATCTGACGAGCTTATCTTGACATTCGATGGCTTTACTATCACAGCCCCTCTCAATGTTCTGGATTATCATTGATCAGAAAGCAGGTCAGAGATTCTAAATCTTGCAATGAATAACAGCATTTAAATCCTCAAAGCCTGCCAATCATCAAAAAGGTACTGGTCAGGAATGTGATGAAATGATCTCCACTCTGCTGCATGAGTGAAGCTCCAACGTCACCCAATAAGATTTACATTTACATCATGCTTATCATGACGACCAGACATCTGAAAGCACTTTGTAGTGAGGTGTCCTACCTCTCTGCAGTGTAATAATGTAAGAAGCATAGCACTCAATTTGCACACAGCTCACATATAGCAATGTGAGAATCACTATTTGATGGTGATTGCGGGATAAACAGTGGCCAGGACATGAGGGATAACTGCACAGTTCAGCTTCAAAATAGGATGATTGTATGTAATATATGTACTTAAACAGGTAGATCGGGTCTCAGTTTACATCTAGCATGAAAGGTAGTGCTTCCAACAGGCCACTCCCAACCTCTTCAATTTATTGTAACAAGTTTCTCATGCCTGGAACCATTCTTGTAAATCACCTGCACACTGTCCAGTCCATCCACATCTTTCCTATAATGTGGTGCCCATGACTGTACACAGTACTCCAACTGAGATCTAACAAGTGTGTTGTATAAACTCGATATCACCTCACTGTTCTTGCCCACTGCACTGGAGTTTCAGCCTTGATGTCTATGACTCAGCCCTGGATGGGACTTGAACCTGCATCTTGCATATTAGAGATAAGTGCACAAAGCAGACGGCAGGACCAATGTTCCAGGATATCCTGGTGATGTTGCATGGTCATTCAGCAAAAATACATCGCTGTTTGTGTTTTTCTAATTCCTGGTATCGCCGTATTATCTCTGCGTTCAGCAAAAACACATTGTTTCGTATAAATGACTTGACTTGATACAAGTATAAAGTGCTTCTAAATATATAAAATTTTGTTCGATTAATTGTTGATTGCGACCCATTATAAGAACACGATCATAGTGGAGATTACATCTGATCCCAGTTTCATTGTTAAATCCATGAGTGTGACACCATTCCTGTTGCTGACCTGGTGCCACGCCTGCCTTGCTTGCTTTACTCAAAAGCTTGCTCCTCCCTCCGGAAGGGGAAGAACGTCTTCCCATGAGGCCTTAGAGCCTCCAATGTTACATCTAAGGAGACATCACAAAGATGAGGAGCAGCCTTTGAGCTCTATTTTGTCAATTATTTCTGTTGTACACACCCTCACTCTCTACAACCAGAAACAAGCAACCACTTAACATTACTCCCACTCTAACACAAAGTAAAAATGCTGCTCTATGCTCCGCTGGAATGTTTTCTAACCTCCTGAATTGCCTATGCTGCTCCTAATTGAGTATCATCTGCAAACCTAGAACGATCATTTCCAAATCAGTTACAAATATGGTGAAAAGTCCCGATCACCGGGGAGATTGTGCTTGTCGCATCTTGCAGTCTGTTTCCATGCTTGCAACCAAACCCCAATCTCAATGTTCAAACCACACACCCTTCTTTTTGCCAACTTTATTTTTGTGGGGAACTGTATTGATTCCTTTCTAGAAATTCATACCAGCAACATCTACAGTAACTCATCTGTCTGGCTCTGTCACTAACCTCCACTGGGTCTCCATGTGTGTTTTTAAAAAAATGTAGAAATGTGAATACTTTTCTTTCAGTCAAATGCCATCTACACCACCAGCCAATTCAAAAGCCATTAAAGTGAGCATTTATGTTAAAAGTAAGATTAGCTTAAGTTTGCTTTTAGCAAGGAGAAGATTCTAACTGGCATCTAGATGAGTGACATGATGCACGATAGTTCAAGGTGGGCATGGAGAATATGGCCATACTCGGAATTAGAAAAACATGGCCATTATAAAACATTAAGGGCTGTCACACTGAGAATATTTCACCAATGTTTGTAATGGCTTATTCTATTTTGTGATGTTAAAATCAGTCCTTTCACCCATGAAGAGACACATGGAAAACTTGTTAATTGTCATGTTGATGTTTGTGGGCTTAGCCTCTCTGGCATTGATTACATCCTTCCCATCAATATTGTGGAATTGAGGAAGTGATGCAGATGCAGTCAGGGGACACCGATGGATAGGACCAGAGTATCTGCTTTGGTATAGTAAGCAGAACAGGTCGCAGTTAGTGTTGAGAAGGTAACAGTTTTGCTTTTGAATTGAGGTGCGCAGCCACTACTGAGTGCAACGAGCTTCATTTTAGTCAAATCAACCAGGAGTCAGCATTGTAGCTGTTGAAGTTAAGAAACCAAACAATGATATAGTGCAATCACAATCAATTATCTTCCTGATTTATCACAATACTGTCTCTTGCTCAGAAAGACAAGAACATTTTCAGATTTTTCTTTTTCCTCTTCCAACACTGAACAGCAGCAAGTAACCTTTCAGATGGATGACGTGTAGAACCCTACATAGTGTGGTAAATGAAGGAAGCATTTGTTTCATTCAAAGCACTGATATTTACAGCCTCTACAGTCTAAAGGACAAAAAGCTACAAAATCCTTTGAACTCATTGTCGTGCAGCCCAACTACAGAAAGTGATCAGGCTTTCTCCTTTCCTGTCAGTGCCAGTTCATGCTGGAGACAGGCTCAGTGCACATTTCTCAACCGTCAAACTTCCCAAAGTGTTTGGTCAATGAAGTACGTTTGAAGTGGATTCACTGTACTAATGTAGGGAATACAGCAATATGGAAAACAGCTAAGTGATTATAACCAAATAATTTGTTTTTCATGATCGCGGGATAAATATTTGGATGTTCTTCGACAATACTGACGTGAGATTGTCTGCTCCCACCTGAGCGGCATGACCTTTTTAATCTGAAAGTTAGCACCTCTGACAGCGCAGCACACCCTCAATATGCACAAGTATCCCAGCCAAGTTGCTGTGTTGAACTTTTGACTTGAGCCCACAGTTTTTGGACAGATGCCTTACCAACTGAGCCATAGCTGACATAAGATAACCAAGTGTGAAGCTGGATGAACACAGCAGGCCAAGTAGCATCTCGGGAGCACAAAAGCTGATGTTTTGGACCTAGACCCTTCATCAGAGAGCTGACATACTTTGGGGTACATCTTCTCCCACCTGCAACAAGGCCACTGAGTGCACATTAGGAATACCCTTGGCTGTTTTACCCTTCGCCAAATGCGGAGACATGTGAAGCACCCTTAACCCTTCCTCCTCTCAAAGTGGTTTGGACTTGATTATGATTACTTGGTCTTTCCCAGTCTGTGGGGCTCAAGGTCACCGTGAGGCCAGTATCCAGTAAGCTATTCAAGGAATAATTCTTCCTGTTTTCTGTACTGTGGACAAGGAAGACATTTCTGATTCTTAAACCTGAAGGCTGCTGATTTGTAATCTGTCATTACCTGTGGGTTTATAAAGAGCTTTAATCAATACGGCGTCCTAGGAAAATGAAATGATTAGATTGTGCTTCATCAATGGCCGCAGATCAAATGGAAATGCAGCTGATCTGCTTCAAAACAAGTGGGTCTTTTTCACAAGATCTGTGTAGGAGAGAGACGGGGGAGGCAAATTCCTATAAATGTATAATTGAGTTCATGAAAAAATCATTTAAGATTTCCCGTGGGATGGGTGACAGTACCATTCTTTTGTATTGAGTTTATTTCTATGAGACACATTTTCCTCTTTTTTTTTTGTTAGTGCCTTTACTCAGCTTTAAAAATAAGCCACTTGATATTGAAAAAAATGTATCCTTTCTTATTTTGGCTGAAATGGGAACAGAACTAATTTAAAGTTAGACTATTGAAGAATTACTACACTTATTGAAAACAAGTAACCTAGCATTCACTGTGAATGCTGTTAATAAAGATGTTGTTTCAAGCAATGGGGAAAGCCTGGTTCCAGATGAGCTGGAACCAGGATGTCTGTGTAAATGGAGATTTGGCTGGCAACAAGTGGCTGATAGACATCGATGTCTATTTCACAGACCAATCTCCTCCCTGGCAATAACTATATGATTGGTTCTTGGGTAGGTGAATGATTGGGAGAAGCCGCTGAATGGCTAGAAGTAAAGATGCTGTTCTTTCCTTCTGTAGTAGAAGACACCTCAAGCTAGAGTACAGCCAGTTTATTTCCCCTCAGTGGCTGCAAACTGATTTATT
Organism: Stegostoma tigrinum; assembly: GCF_030684315.1. Lineage (NCBI taxonomy): Eukaryota > Metazoa > Chordata > Chondrichthyes > Orectolobiformes > Stegostomatidae > Stegostoma > Stegostoma tigrinum. The sequence goes on from NC_081357.1 coordinate 25,088,858, forward strand.
AAAAGTAATCAGTCAAAACTGTGTGAACCAGTTACTCTGAAAATCAAATGGAAGTACCTGGAGAAGGAAGATTGAGAAGCAGCATCTGGTCTGCAGAAGAGTCATCTCAGCAAAGCAAACCTTGTGGAGAGAGACCACAAAGTGCCTCCCCGATCTTTTCTTCCATCCATAACACCCATACTACTTTCCTGCCTGTAAAAGCAGAAACAGGGATTTGCCAGTCACTAATACAGGACCATGAACCTTTGTGAAAGTTTGCTGATTTGATTGTTACAGTACAGAAAATGGCCCTTCAGCCCATTAAGCCTGTGCTAGTCATAAACAACCACGTAAGTATTCTAATACCATTTTCCAGCACTTAGCTCATAGCCTTGCACGCCTTGGCATTATCACAAGTGTACTTCTAAATTATTTTTAAATGTTATGATACATGATGCAGAGTTCCAGATTGCCAGTCTCTGGGTGAAAACAACACCGCCCCCCCCCCTCACTTTTTAAGATAGTAAGAACTGTCGATGCTGGAGTCAGAGATAACATGTGGTGCTGGAGGAACACAGCAGGCCAGGTGGCATCAGGGGAGCAGGAAAGCTGACGTTTTGTGTCAGGACACTTCCTCAGAAAATGAAGGGTCCTAACTCGAAACATCAGCTTTCTTGCTCCCCTGGTGCTGCATGGCCTGCTGTGTTCCTCCAGCTCCACACTGTATTATCTCCCCTCACTTTAAATCTATGTGACCTGGTCATTGATTCCCTCCCAGCAAGGGGAAAAGCTTCTTCCTTTCTCTGCCCCTCATCTTTATCATGCTTCTCCCACCTCCTCAGTCTCCCTGCTATAAGGAACATCACCCCAGTCAGTCCAATCTCTCTTGATGACTGAAACTCCAGCCCAGGCAATATCCTGGTACATATCCTCTGCACACTCCCCAGTGCTATATCACAACCCCCCTCCCCTGTAATGTGGATTCCAGAACTTCATATAATACTCTCGCTATGGACTTACCAATACCCTACACAGTAACCCCACCCCCGTAACCTCCCTGCTCTTAAACTCTAGCTCTTGGCTAATAAAGGCAAGTATCCCATGTGCCTTCTTAACCTCTTTATCTCTCTGTCCTATTACTTTTAAGGGACCAGTGAACCCACACACCAAGATCCCTCTGATCCTCAGTACTTCCCAGACTCCTGCCCTGGGGAAGATTCATTTGCAAAATTAAAGCATTTGGGATTGGAGATGATGTGCTGGGGTGGATTGAAGACAGGGATGCAGACAGGAAACAGAATGGGAATAAATTACTCAGAGATAATGGGAACTACAGATGCTGGAGAATCCAAGATAACAAAGTGTAGGACTGGATGAACACAGCAGGCCCAGCAGCGTCTTAGGAGCACAAAAGCTGACGTTTCAGGCCTGGACCCTTCTGAAGAATTCACAATCTATGTTAATGATTTAGTTGAGGAATATCCAAATGAAACCAAAGGACTGTGGATGCTGGAAATCTGAAACAAAAACAGAAGTTGCTGGAGAAACTCAGCAGGCTGGGCAGCATCTGTGGAGAGAAAGCAAAGTTAATGTTCTGGGAAGTTCTGAAAAAGGGCCATTGGACCTCAACCACTAACTATGCTGTCTCTTCAAGGCTGCCTGAGCAGTTTCACGTTCTGTACACCTCTGTGCCTTCTGTTTACAGGCGTAGGTATCTACCAAAGCCTCCCTCTTTCTGTTTATCTGGTTCTGTATAAGCCTGGATTCGCTGGGTTTATTGGTCCCACCTTATCTTTATTAGAACACATTGGCTCTGCGCTCTCCCTGCTTCCCTCAGAAGATGCCCCACTGCTCTGACACAGATTTACCGAAAAGTATCTGCTCCCACTCCACTCTGGCCAAATCATATCCGACCTTACAAAAATTAGCCTTCTCACAGTTTAGAACTTTGATTTCTGAGTTGCTCTTAAATTCCCTCTGGGTAATTAGAGATGGGCAACAAATGGGCAGCCAATGATACCCACATCCCACAAACAAATAAAGGAATGATATTTGCAGGCCATGCATATGCTTTAGAACTTTTGCTAATTGTATCCTACTGTCACAGTGAGTCACAGGAATGTTGTAGCACCCAGACCATGTTGGTTGAAAGGTGGCGTGTATCAGTCGGGTCTCTATGGAAGTTTATCTGGGATCAATGGCCTTTGGAACGGTGTGGTATGAGGAGGAGGTTACTGGGGTGCGAGACCTGGGCCTGGCAAGGTGGGGAAGGGGTTGTGTACAATGGTGGGGTTGAGGAAAGTACCGAAGAGATGAGAGGGTGGGCAAAGGGGCATGGGCTAGTCATGTGGGAAGAGCCTGAGTGTGGAATGGGGGGGATGGAGGTCAAAGATGGGGGAATGACCAGCCTAAAGAGTAATGACAGTTCCACCATGTACTTTAGTTTCATTACTTTGATATTCTGGAAACATTAGATAAACTACATTTAAAAAATCTACTCTTCATTCCACCTCCCCCCAACCTCGGACAGTAAAAACAGATGTTTACAGCTGTGGAGAAATGTAGTTGCTGTCTTCCAAGGTTAGCTCAGTTCTTGTTTCCGAGCGTGAAGAGATTGGGTGGCCAGCTGACAGGGTACAAACGGACCAATGATGAATGATGTCAAGAGTTGCCCAAAGGGTAATCCTTCTCAAAACTCTGCCAGATGGAATTATGGAATTGGCAGTGGTTGGAGCGAATCAGGATGACTGCATATTCTTGGCCGTTACTGAGCTGCTGATGGTAAATCTGTATCAGTTACCCTCTCAGCTGCACATAAGGGGTTCCATGACATTATTCAAAGTCAAATTTGGGATTTCTCTCCAGTATTCTGAGTAATACCTTCCCCTCGGTCGACCTCAAGAAAAACTGACTGATCAGTTGTTTGCTGCATTTCCATTTGCGGGGGCCTTGCTGAGCATAAATTGCTGGCAGTAATTACAGCCGAATGAATGACTTCAGAGCAGAAAGCCACTCGGCCCCTCAACTTCCTTTGCATTCAGTCAGACTGTATTGTATCTCCATTTCTTTATTTGCTTGATAATCTTCCACCCATCTTGCTTTTCTAGAATCTATTTACCTCTACCCTGAAAATATTTAGTCTATTTCTGCTACCGGTGGAGAGTTTCAAAGACTCATGCCCCTCTGAGAGAAACAATATTCTTTTCATCATGACCTTAAATGGGCAGCCCCTGTTTTTAAACAGTTTAGATTACTGAATTTAACTGAGTTTATGCATCTTTGGAGAGAACCTTCCTACTTCTGAAGTATGTGTAAAAGAAGTTATTAATATGCACCACAGTTTTATGTCATTTGTCTCCCGTCAACAAGGAGATTGAGAATGACTTGCTGTAGCCATAGCATCAAACATGAAGGTATATTTGCTGATTTAATGCAACAATGTACTCTTCATATAATGCAGTAAATGCTCAAAATCTAGCTTTTCTAAGCTCTGAAATTTGAATTTGAGATTTTCTACTCAATTTTGTCAGGCTATGTTTACATTTTTTAAAACCGTGTCAGCCTCTGTGCAGTTGGAACCAGGGAACATCAAGAGCAGGAAGTATTGAGTTTTACGCTAAAGTTGCTACAGCCATACCAGACCATAGGGCTGCTCTGCCATTGGAGAGACACACCTGGTGATAGCTTAACCTGACGGTCACCAAACCTCGGGTGAGTGGAAGAGGTTGAGAAGGAGAATGCTTCATTGTAACCTCAGTCTGCATGGGGGTTGGAATCACTCTGCACCACAAACCGGCACTCCGGTCAACTGAGTGAAATCAACCCTACTGTTTCCTCCAACAATGGGTTCAGTTTGGAGATGACAGGATTCATTCTGAATCAAGGGTTTCTCTTTCGTTTTATGCACACCTCTGTATTATAAATCACCAAACCTTCCTTATTAACATTTTCATGTCTCCTGTTAAACAAATTGTTTCTATAGCAATGGCTATAGCAACATTATGCTGCCAGTCACTTTTGGCTAATGATGGAGGAGTGAATGACAGAATTTCTCATTGAGATAAGTCACAGCAACCATGGTGTAGAGCTGCCCGAAACAGCTACAAGAGAGACGCTGAAAGTAGTGGGAGCTCAATCAAAGACTCACGTGCCAATCTCAGTGATTGGTAAAACCGTGTCTCCATGATGAACTGACAGTTCCATTGAGAGAGAACAGTAGAGCCTTCAATATGACTTCACAGAAAAGCCTTTCCAAATCAATCTCAGTGACAGCGCACAGTAGTGTAATCTGAAATTTGAACCATGTCAACTGTCCAATTTGTATGGGAGGTCACAGATTATTCCAGCAACCATGTTGGATTAGAAAGAAGTGGAGTCAACAGAGCTCATACAGTGCAGAAGAAAACCATTTGGTTTCTGTCTCAGCTTCAAAAGAGCTTTTTAATTAACTCTGCTGTACTCTTTCTGTATTGCTCTGAAAATATTTTCTGTTCAATGTGCATCCAATTCCCATTTGAAAGCCATTATTAAATCTGCCTTCACCATCCTTTTGATTAATTCATCCCAGCGCATTATGGCATCCTGCAAGAAAAATGTTTCAACAAACTGCATTTTAATACTTAGTTCTGAAGCAAATAATTTGCACTCCAGAAATGATGGAAGCAAGAAGATGCTTCTGTTCACTACGATATATTACAGATCAGTGCAACTGATGTAGCTCTGCATTATCAAATCCCAAGCTGTAGAGTGTAATGTTCTGTGTATCAAGCCAATTCCAAATGCATTCTTCTCATGGTTCCACAACTTAGTGTTGATGTTAACATCTTTTGGCTTGGGAATGGTTTCACTTTGCAGGAATGATTTGCTCAATAGAGGTTTGGATGGGAAATTAAAAATATTGGTAACTTGTATGGAGAACTGGGACACTATGAAGTATGAAATTCTCATGTGATATAACAGATATGTAAAATCGCTAAGTAATTCAGTACCATATTTTGAAAATTTAACTGTAATGGAAACTGCAAAGCAAAGTCACTAATCACTTAACAGCCATGAGAACTGAGTTACAAACAATCATTGATTTATATATTGAATGATCGATGAACTGAAGCTTTTGCACACAGTAATTGCAGCCTGTCTTCCCTTTCTAGTCACGTCAATGGCACATTGAACTCCAACCCTGGGTCAGTTCATACCACTCACTGGAGGAGGAGGCTGCTCGGTTCCTGGCCTATATCAGCAGTTCTCAGGTGGGTCAGCTCACAGATACTTTCAACTAACATCAACATGCTCATTGCTGCATCCATCGGCAAAAGATGAACAGGAAAGATAGAGCAAGTTCTATTAATATAGATGCCTCTTGTGACCTTGAGGTTTTGAGGTTCTTCACTAGAGAGAGAAATTTTTAAGTTGCAATGTAAGGGAATGTGGCACAGTTTGATACAGCAGACAGGTGTACTCCTTCACCTGCTTTAGATTATTTTAATGACTTTTGCTGCAGGCAGCATTATCAGTTCAGGCAGTATCATACCAACCCCTGCTGTTTGTGGCAGTACGCTTCCTGTATCTGGGAGAGCTTTAGCATTTTTTCTGTTCTGCATTGAGCTAGCTGCAGTGACTACAACAAGTGGACTGTCAATAGATGGCCTCCAACTGGCTGTTGGTGAGTGAAGGGAAGGGCCTGCAGACTGAGTGGCTACACACTGGGGCCTAAGAATTGGCTATATACGAGGTGCTGTGGGCTGCTGCTGTCGCTGACCATGAACTTGCTGGTCTGGTTTGGCTCCAACCTACAATAGGCATTCATCGGGCGTGAATTACCCTGAGATGGTGCTGGTGAGCTGCCTTCTTGAAACACTGCATTCCAATTGGTGTAGGGACTCAAAATACCTTTAGGAAGTGAATTCCAGGATTTTGATCCAGTCACCGTGAAGGAATGGTGATATATTTCCAGGTCAGGAAGGTGAGTGGCTTGGAGGGAACTTTCGAATGGTGGTGTTCCCACGGATCTGCTGCCCTTCTCCTTCTAGATGGAAGTGGTCACAAGCTTGGAAGGTAGTCTCTAAAGAGCCTTGGTGAGTTCCTGCAGCCCATCTTGGGGATGGTATACATTGCATCCACAGTGTATCAGTGGGAGAGTGAGCAAGTGAGTGTGGAAATGGTGGGCAAGGTGCCAACCAAGGGACCTGTTTTACCATAGTTGGTATCCACTACCTTGAGTGTTGGAACTGCACTCATCCAGGAAAGTTGGAAGCATTCCATCACACTCCTGATGTGCCCTGTAGATGGGAGACAGACTTTAGGCATTAGGAGGTGAGTTACATGCTTCAGAATTTCTAGCCATTGGCTTCATATTGTCATAGAGACATACATCACAGAAACAGACCCTTCAGGCCAAATCGTCCATGCTGACCGGCTATCCTAAATTAATCTAGTCCCATTTTCCAGCATTTGGCCCATATCCCTCTAAATCCTTCAATCCATGTACCCATCCAGATGCCTTTTAAATGTTGTAATTGTACCAGCCTCCTCCACTCTTCCAGCAGCTCATTCCATACAAACGCCAGACTCTTGTATGAAAAAGTTGCCCCATAGGTCCCTTTCGAATCTTTCCCCTTGCAGCTTAAACGCCTGTCCCCTAATTTTAGACTCCCATAACCTGGGGAAAAGACTTTGGCTATTCACACTATCCATGTCTCTCACGATCTTATAAACATTTATGTGGCCACCCCTCAGCCTCTGATGATCCAGGGAAAATACCTCTGGTTCATTTTCTGATCAATGGTAACTCCTAGAATGTTGACCATGGGGAATTCAACGATTGTAATGTCATGGAATGGCAAAGAGAAATGGTTAGATTTTACTTTCTTGAAGATGGTCATTGCTTGGAGAGAATGTTACTCGCCATTTGATCAGTGCAAGCCTGGATATTGTGTAGGTTTTGCTGCATTTGATAATGAACTGCTTCAGTACCTGAAGTGTCATGAAGGATGCTGAACATTGTGCGATCGTTAGCAAACGTCCCCACTTCTGACCTTTATGAAGCTTACTGAACAGAGTGGGTCTGGCAGTCAGAAACATATTGGCTTTAATGTGAGCAGTATGACAGGTAAGGCAGATAAACTTATAGCTTGGATTAATTCAAATAACTATGATGTTGTAGCTATTACAGACTAGAAGGACAAGACTGGAAGCTTACTGTTCTAGATTTAGATGTTTCAAGTGATGTAGAGAGGGATGTAAAAATGGAGGGGATTGTGTGAATGATAAGGGAAAATATCACAGCAGTACTGAGGGAGGACACCTTGGAAAGTTCATCCAACACAACCATATGGGCCGAACTCTGGAATAGGAAGGGTATAGTCACTATGATGGGATTTACTACAGGCCTCCCAACAGCCAACATGTGTCAGGGGAAAGATATATAGACAGATTTTAGAAAGATGTAATAACAACAGAGTTGTTGTGGTGAGTGATTTTAACTTGCCCTACATTTCCTGGGAATTGCTTAGTGCCAGGGACTTGGATGGGGATAGGTGTGTTCAGGATGGTTTTGTGAAACAATACGTGAAGAGCCCAACTAGGGAAGGGACCATGTTAGATTTGATATCCAGGAATGAGCCCGACTAGGTGATCCAAGTTTCAGTGGGGGAGCATTTCGGGAACAGTGATTGTAATTCCGTAAGTGTTAAGTTACTTACAGATAAGGCTAAGAGCGTCCTTGAGTGAAATTAATAAATTGGGGAAGGCTAACAATGACAGTGCTAGGCAGGAACTGGGGAATGTAGATTGGGGACAACTGTTTGAGGGTAAATCCACAACTGGCACATGAGAATCTATTAAAGGTCAGTTGATTTAGATTCCATGGAGCAAGAGGGTAGCCACAGAAAGGATAGGTCCACTCGAGGACAAAGGAGGGAATATATATGTGGAGATGCAGGTGTGGGAGAGGTCTGTGCCAGATACTTTGCATCAGCATTCACAACAGAGGACATGGGGTTGGTGAGTCTCGGGAGGGACATGTTGATATTCTAGGGTATGCCAATATAGTAAAGGAGATGGTGCTGGATGTTTTGAAAAGCATTAAGGTAGACTAATCCTCAGGTCCTGATGGGATCTATCTCAGAATACTGAGGGTGGAGAGGAAGGAAATTGCCAGGACCTAGTATGAAATCTTTGTGACCTCTTCAGTCACAAGAGAGGTAAGAGGAATAGAGAAGAGCCAATGTTGTTCCTTTGTTTAAGATGGGCAAAGAGATAATCTGGGAAATTAGTCGTGAGCCTTATAACAAGGGTACAAAAATATTGGAGAAGATTCTTAAGGACTGGATTTATTCACATTTGGAAAAATACAGACTTAATAACAATAAGTCACATGGCTTTGTGTGGGGGAGGTTGTGTGTCTCAAACCTGATTGAGTTTTTTGAGGAAGTGACAATGATGACTGATGTCGACAGGGTGGTGGATGGTGTCTACATGGACTTTAGCAAGGTTTTTGCAAAGTCCTTCATGACAGGCTGACACAAAAGACAAAGTCACGTGACCCTGGTGAGCTAGTAAGATGGATACAGAACTGGCTTGGTGATATACTGTGAGTAATGGTTAAATTGTGTTTTATGATTGGATAACTGTCCCTAGTGGTGTTTCACAGGGATTGATGCTGGAATCCCTGTTGTTTGTAGTGTATACCAATAATTTAGAGGAGATTTTAGGTAGCCTGATTAGTAAGTTTAGGGATGACACAATGATTGGGGGTGCTGTGGATAGTGAGGAGGATTGCGAGAGGATATAGCAGGATATAGATAGGCTGGAGACTTGACCAGAGGAATGGCAGATGGAATTAAACCCATACAAATGCAAGGTGATGTATTTTGGATGAGCTAAAGCAGGAGGGAAGTATACAGAAAATTGCAGACCTCTTACTAGCTTCAACATACAGAAAGACCTGGGCATACATGTTCATAGTACCCTGAAAGTGGCAATGTAAGTGGATAAGAAGGTAAAGAAGGGATCTGGCATGCCTGCCTTCATCATTTGGGGGTATAGGGTGTAAAAATTGGCAAGTCATGTTGGAATTGTGTACAACTTTAGGCCACATTTGGAATTCTGTGTGCTGTGCGTTTGTTACACTACCAGAAGGATGTGGGGGCTTTGGAGAGAGTACAGAAACGGTTTATTAGGATATTATCTGAATAAGAGTTTATTTGCAATGAGGAGAGATTGAACAAACGTGGTTTGTTTTCACTTGAACATTGAAGGCTGAGGAGTGTCCTGATAGACGTTTACAAAGTTCTGTGAAGTAAGGATAGAGTAGATAGTTGGAGGCTTTTTCCCAGGGTAGCAATGTCAATTACTAGAAGACACAATGTGGAGGGTGCCAATGTTGGACTGGGGTGGACAAAGTCAGAAGCCACATGACACCAAGTTATAGTCCAACAGGTTTACTTGAAATCACAGGTTTTGATGCACAGCCCCTTCATCCAGGGAACTCGCCTGCTCCAAAAGCTTGTGATTTCAGATAAACCTGTTGGATTATAATCTGATGTCACGCGGCTTCTGACTTAGAAGACATAGGTTTAAGGTCAATGGTGGTCAGTTTAAAGGAGATGTGAGAAGCAAATTCTCTACAAAGAGGGTTGTAAGTGCCTGGGATGCACTGCCAGATGAGGTAGTAGAAGCAGATACAATAGCAATGTTGGAGGCATCTTGACAAATACATGAATAGATAGCGAATAGAATACAGACCATGGAGAGGCAAAAAGGTTTTAATTTCAAAAGGCATCATGTGTGGCACAGGCTTGGTTGGCTGAAGGGCGTGTTCCTGTGCTGTACTGTTTTGTTCTTTTTGTTCATGTGGAGTTAATGAAATTGGCTGCAGACTGGTGTCTGTGATGCTGGAGAGATCTGGAGGAGGACAAATTGTTGAAAACTGGCAGACGGCTTCTAATTATGTTACTGTGTGTCCACCAAGGATTAAGGCTGTGATTAATAATGTACTGAAATTATGCATTTTAATTAGAAACAGCTGACCTTGAATATTAGAGATTCTACTATGAACTGTGTTAATTAAGGCCTACAGATCCCATAGTGCTTTTCAGCTGTATTTTCATTCAGATTGGCTCGACACCCGTTTGCTCTTTCTAATTAGATTATTTGTGTGAAACCATTTTGCGTGGTGCATGAACTTTCTCCAGATGGGCTACATTACTGAGCCAAATCTGATTTGTGATAGAATGTACCAGGCTGGAATATTTGGCCCCTTTCTCCTTGTTTCCACAGGCCACTTCCCGCAGACCTCTGTCCGAGGCCACGAGGAATGAGGGGATTTCTGGAATCTCCAAGTGGCTGAAGCTGTTTTTACCAAAATCCGAGGGAATGATTCTGCAGGGAAACAGTGTCCCAAATTATTCTGTCACCTCTGTGTTAAGGGAAGGGAGTCGCTCCTCTCAAAAGTTCTCATGCAAAATGAATTTGACACAATCACAAACAGTTCCTTGGAAACACCCAGATTTAAAAACAAAATGCCTTTGCGTATGTTTTGCTGAACTGAAAGATAAACCTCTCCAGCATTTGTACTTTACCTTTGATGAGAGAAAAGTCCATAATTTGGCCAATATTTTAATCATGTAGAGCCTACCCAAGTACTAGAGTTGAATTTGGAAGTATTCTTAGATTGTTATGACAACACTTGGCTAAAGATAAGATAACCGGAAACAAAAGGGCAGGAGTAGGCCATTCAGCCCATTGAGCTAGCTGCACCATTCAATATGACCATGGTTGATCTTCTACCTGAGCACCATGGTTCTGCTCTATATAAATGTACCTGTTTCTTTCTTAGATATATTCAGTGGGTTGCCCTCCACAAAGTTTTGTGTTGGTGAATTCCACAAGGTTTTGTGTCTTTACTCTTGAGTCTGAAAGCGGTCCCTGATCTGGGAATGTTGTGGGTTGTCAATAGCTGTCCACAGCTGACTGTGCTCCAAAATCTCAACCCGCAACCTAGCCAGTTACAGACGAGGGAGATTTCACTCGATGGAACTGAGTGCTGACCACTGTTTAGATCATCAGGGAGGGGTGATATACAGAGCTGGTCACAATGAAAAACAAATTGTCTTTGTGGGTCTCGTCGCGACTGAAATGTTAGATGTTTCCAAACTGAAAGCTCATTAGGGGATTCAAAGCAGGTCTGACAGGCTAGACTGCTCGGATTCTGTAGTTGGGAATTGATGGTGGGGTGGGGGTGTTTTCTGCCTTAAGGCTGTCTAACAAGAGTGGGCCTCTCTCCATCCCTGACCTGACCATAGTGACCCCTGACTGTGGCAACTCATGCAGTCCAGCCCCTAAGTCTTTGCGTCTTCCCCACCCACTTCCACATCAGGCATCTTTCCACTCCAGGCTCTCACCTCTTTGTTCAAAGGGCCCTGATGGAGTCCAAAGTGGGAGTACAACTTGAAGTTGTGTCCTTGTCTTTGGAAAGAGAGGCCACCTTTGGCCTGTCAAGCACAGCAACTGAGCGAGTGCCCTTCAACCTACATCCATGGCCTGCAGCATGAGGAACACCAATTTAAATAAGGTACATGATACTCTAGGCCCAGCCATGCATCACCCCATTGATCTGCGACAGTGTTCTCCAGATCAGCACAAGCAGGGGATGGAGGCTGAGCCATGGGAGGGAAATGGAAGTGAGGACTCTTGTCCGAGCCGGCCCATTTATTAGTCACTTGCGTCCCAATAACTAAGGGTCTCCTGGCACAGGTTCAGGTGGATCAGTCTCTGGCTGGACTGTCACAGGTTCCAAAACCCAGAGCAGGCCTAACAAGAGCATCTCAGCAGTGAAAGGGATCTATGCAATTCCCCTCTGTCTGTGCCGACACCACTGGGATATCAGAGACGTGCCATTCGCCAGCCTTTATCTCGTCCCGTGATGGAAGCTTCAGATCACAATAATTTGAGACAAACTCAATAGTCAATTGGCTAAATGTAATAAATTAAGTGTTGCTGACATAGCGTACACAGGCCTCCCAGAAATTATTTGATACAGTGCCACACAACAGGCTTGTAATCAAAATTGGGCACAATTTCAAAACTTGCAGAAGCGACAAAAGGTGGAAGCATGTAATCTGTGAGGAGGAGTATAGAACTTCAAAAGGACAGACAATTTGGAATGGGCAGATATGTGGCAGGTGAAGTTGGAGAAGGGTCAGGTGTTACAGTTTGATAGGAAGAAATGGAGAGGAAATGTAAACTGAAGGGTGTGCAGGGGCAAAGACACCCATGTGGGTATGTACATAAGCAACTCTGAAGCATCTCTGACAGCACCTTCCAAACCCATGGCTTCTACTACTGAGAAGAACAAGGGCAGCAAATACATGGGAGCATCACACCCTGGCAGTTCCCTTGCAAGCCAGCCACCATCCTGACTTGGAAGTATATCACCTCTCCTCCACTGTTGTTGGGTTAAAATCCTGTTACTCGCTCTCTCTCTCTCAAACAGCATTGTGCGTGCACATAAGTATGGTGATACCATTTCTCCTTATGAAAGTATTAAGTGCGATTGGGTCTGGACTTTAAGCAATAGGTCAAAGAAGTAAAGTGATATGTGAAGAATCTCTCTCCATGCAAATGAGTGATTTGTGTCAGGAATGCATTGCCAGTGAGTTGGAGGCACATTTGATTGAGCATTTCGAAATGCTCAAAGACGGTCACTGAAAAAGAACAATGAGCAGGGCTACAGGGAAATGGCTGAAGAATGGCAACAAGTGACATGTTCATTTGGAGAGCTAGCATAGATGTAATGGGCTGAATGGCCTTATTTTGCGTTAGAACAATTGTATGATTCCGTTCAGTGAGCCTGCAACGGTAGTAGATTCGTCAACTTTAGGCACATTTAAGTCATCATTGGATAAGCATATGGACGTACATGGAATAGTGTAGGTTAGATGGGCTTGAGATCGGTATGACAGGTCAGCACAACATCGAGGGCCGAAGGGCCTGTACTGTGCTGTAATGTTCTATGTTCTATCTCTTGTCTCCATTTGCTTGTGGTAACTCTGTTTCGAGATGTGAAGAGAACAGGCCACAGGACAGAAGCATGATGGCAGTGGCCCGGAAATCTTGTAAATAGATCTGAATGAACATCTTTTTCTGATCGGACACCAGCATCACATTGATAGAGTGGGCAACTGTGTAGCTGAGTGAATTCTTCTGTCTGACTAAAGGGTGATGTTATTTCCTTATGAGTGCCATCGATGGTACCTTGTATCTGAGAGAATCCAGCTAGAACATCAAACCTGAGTGCTTGCTCCTTCCGGTCAGTGCCTTCTCCAGCAAATTTGGCATGAATGCCAGTCCTACAAACAAGCCACTTGCCAAATGTATTTATGGGCCACAAACTCTGAAATACTGTGAAGATCTCTGATGCAGTCCTGGAGGAATCCACAAGCAAAGAAGCTGAGGGACATGATAAAGCCTCTGGGAAAGGCTTGCTGATAGCTAGTTCCTTCCAGCTGGTTGCCAAGCTCAGCCATACCTGCCGAGCCACTTTGATACTCCTGAGATGTTCGTGTTTCAGGAGATCGAGGAGGCTAATTTGCCGCTCAGTGCTGATCCCCTCTTGCCCTCACGACAGTTGGTCCATGAGCATCAGGCTGTTGCTGTGCGAGTCTTGATGCATGTCTGACAGCAGCAATGTCCCAAGTAACACATACCACCGAGATTGATCTGATAGAGCAGAGCCTCAATTGCAATGTGCGTAAAGTGACCCCTTCTCACAAGGGCTGTGAATAAAACCCTTCCTGCAAGCAGATCAGAACATCACTGCGAATGCTGAATATTTATTGGCATGTATCCCTGACATGGGCTCATCAGCCACTTCAGGTGCTGCTTTCGGCCATAACTTACAGCTCAGCAAACCTGTGGAGTTACATTCCTCAGCCGGTGTTAATGTTGTAGTGATTAATGAATGGATACGTTGAAATAGACTATCTGCCCCTCTCAGGAGAGAGCTATCGCTCACACTCTGCTTGGTGCCACATGGTCAGATATGGAAGTCCATGGGTTGGAGCCAGTTTCCCATCACCCTCATTGTTCGAGAGTGTTGCCTGCATCGAAGCTCGCGCACTCAGTCACCTTTACTCCTGCTGACCGATGAGTTGAGTTTTATGAAATAATCATACAGGGACATTACTCTGTTCTCTGAGGTGGTGAGATGGGGAAGTAAATGAATGAGTTGGTGCTAGCTTGGTGCATTTCTGGGTGACTTTTAAAAAAATTTTAATCAGCCTGTTCAGATGTGTTAAAGTTTGAGTTAGGGACACCATCATAACTCAACACCCACTGCCCCCTGGGTGAGCTCCTTGAACTGTCATCGATTAAGGACCTTTTAAAAAGTCAACTAAAGGCCTCAACTCACCAGCCGTCCCTTCTCAACCAGCAACCTGCTTGCTGGGGAACGGGGTATCCAATTGCCCCAGTCTAGGGGTAATTGTGGGCATGGAGGATGCATAAGGTGTTTGACCTCTGTAAAGCTGCCCCTGCCTTTGCCTCTGAGACCCTTGGTCCTCCTCCTCCCTCAAACACCCTCAATGACAAGATGACAACTGACTAAGTCTCACCCTGAAGGGTAGGCCTGAGCTGACGGACTTTAAGACCCAGAGGCCACCAAAAACAACAATCTCCCAGGGTACTTGAATTTTCTGATCAGGAACATGTGCCGAGTTAAAGTTGACAAGGACACTCCCCTTCTGGGAGTTTTTACAGGAGAGTGAAATTCAGATGAGGTGTGAGTGCCTGTTGCACTGTGGTGGCTCTCTTGGGATCTGTGAGGTGCTCATGAACAGTGCTGCAGACGAAGACTGAAACTTTGATTTTAAGGAAGAAACCATTTCATTACAGCACGGATTAAGAATGAGTTATTCCAACCAGCTGGAAGCTGAAATTGTAGGGAGTAGATTCCGGTGACAGAGTCAGCCTGAGCGAGTGCCTTCACATCTGCACAGTGTCAGCTCGGTGTGGCGTGCTGAGTAAGAGATCTCACTAACAAAGATCCCTGGGCCCAGTGCCATCAGCTGAATTGAGCATGTGTCACTTGGCTTCACACACTGGGAGCAAGTTGGCTGGAACCAGCCCATATGCCACGTATAAACAGGTAGGCAAACTATCTAACCTCATGAAACTTCCTCCTCCATTTTATTAGACCTTAGCTGACCCTTTCCTCAACTCGACCTGCCTGCCTTTTCTCCCCAATGTCTGTTTCTCCCCCTACCTGACAAATCTCCATTTGAATAATTGAAATGGACACTGTAGCAAGCTGCAGATTGTGAATGAGAAGGTGAAAATATTGCTTTCTCGAAGCTGGCACAGCTATATCTAATTTTAAGATTAGAGTCAGATAGCCAGAGAGATGTACAGCATGGAAACAGGCCCTTCGGTCAAACTCGCCCATGCCGACCAGGTATCCGAAATAAATTTGTCCCATTTGCTAGTATTTGGCCCATATCCCTCTAAACCCTTACTATTCATGTACCCATCCAGATGCCTCTTGAATGTTGTAATTGTACCAGCCTCCAGCACTTTCAAGCAGCTCATTCCATTCACACTCCACCCTCTGTGTGTGAAAAAACTTGCCCCTTAAGTCCCTTTTTAACTCTTTCCCCTCTCAGCTTAAACATATGCTTTCGAGCTTTGGACTTCCTTAACCTGGGAAAAGCCCTTGTCTATTTACCCTGTCCATGTCCATCATGATTTTATAAACCTTTATAATGTCACCCCTCTGCATCTGACACTCCAGGGAAAGTAGCTCCAGCCTATTCAGCCTCTCCATATAGCTCAAACTCTCCAACCCTGGCAACATCCTTGTAAATCTTTTCTGAGCCCTTTTGAGTCTCACAACATCCTTCCTGTAACAGGGAGACCATATTTGCATGCGGTATTCCAAAAGTGGCCTAACCAATGTCCTGTACAGCCACAACATGACCTCCCAACTCTCATACTCAATGCACTGACCAATAAAGGCAAGTATACCAAATACTGCCTTCACTCTCCTATCTACCTGCAACTCCACCTTCAAGGAACTATGAACCTGTACTCCATGGTCTCTTTGTTCAGCAGGACTCCCCTGACTCTTACAGCACAGTACAGGCCCTTCAGCCCTCGATGTTGTGCCGACCTGTCATACCGATCTCAAGCCCATCTAACCTATACTATTCCATGTACGTCCATATGCTTATCCAATGACAACTTAAATGTACCTAAAGTTGGGGAATCTACTACCGTTGCAGGCAAAGCGTTCCATTCCCTTACTACTCTCTGAGTAAAGAAACCACCTCTGACATCTGTCCTATATCTTTCACCCCTCAATTTAAAGCTATGCCCCCTCATGCTCGCTGTCACCATCCTAGGAAAAAGGCTCTCCCTATTCACCCTATCTAACCCTCTGATTATTTTATATGTTTCAATTAAGTCACCTCTCAACCTTCTCTCTAATGAAAACCGCCTCAAGTCCCTCAGCCATCCCTTGTAAGACCTTCCCTCCATAGCAGGCAACATCCTAGTAAATCTCCTCTGCACCCTTTCCAAAGCTTCCACATCCTCCTCATAAAGTGGTGACCAGAACTGTACACAGTACTCCAAGTGTGGCCGCACCAGAGTTTTGTACAGCTTCAACATAACCTCTTGGTTCCAGAACTCGATCCCTCTGTTAATAAAAGCTAAAACACTGTATGCCTTCTTAACAGCCCTGTCAACCTGGGTGGCAACTTTCAAGGATCTGTGTACGTGGACACTGAGATCTCTTTGCTCATCTACACTACTAAGAATCTTGCCATTAGCCCTGTACTTTGTCTTCTGGTTACTCCTACCAAAGTGCATCACCTCACACTTGTCTGCATTAGACTCCATTTGCCACCTCTCAGCCCAGCTCTGCAGCTTATCTATGTCTCTCTGCAACCTACAGCATCCTTCGTCACTATCCACAACTCCACCGACCTTGGTGTCGTCTGCAAATTTACTAATCCATCCTTCTACACCCTCATCCAGGTCATTTATAAAAATGACAAATAGCAGTGGACCCAACACTGACCCTTGAGGTACACCACTAGTAACTGGTCTCCAGGATGAACATTTCCCATCAACTACCACCCTCTGTCTTCTTTCAGCAAGCCAAGTTCTGATCCAAACTGCTGTATCTCCCACAATTCCATTCCTCCGCATTTTGTACAATAGCCTACTGTGGAGAACCTTATCGAATGCCTTGCTGAAATCCATATACACCACATCAACTGGTTTACTCTCATCTACCTGTTTGGTCACCTTCTCAAAGAACTCAAGTAGGTTTGTGAGGCACGACCTTCCCTTCACAAAACCGTGCTGACTATCCCTAATAAATTTATTCTTTTCTAGATGATTATAAATCCTATCCCTTATAACCTTTTCCAACACTTTACCAACAACTGAGGTAAGGCTCACTGGTCTATAATTATTACGGTTGTCTCTACTCCCCTTCTTGAACAGGGGAACCACATTTGCTATCCTCCAGTCGTCTGGCACTATTCCTGTCGACAATGACGAGTTAAAGATCAATGCCAAAGGCTTGGCAATTTCCTCCCTGGCTTCCCAGAGGATCCAAGGATAAATCCCACCCGGCCCAGGGGACTTATCTATCTTCACCCTCTGAAGGATTTCTAATACCTCTTCCTTGTGAACCTCAATCCCACCTAGTCTAGTAGCCTGTATCTCAGTATTCTCCTCGACAACGTTGTCATTTTCTAGAGTGAATACTGTTGAAAAATATTCATTTAGTGCTTCCCCTATCTCCTCTGACTCCACACACAACTTACCACTACTATCCTTGATTGGCCCTAATCTTACTTTCGTCATTTTTACGCAGAGAGTTGTGAGAGCATGGAATGCGTTGCCAGCAGCAGTTGTGGAAGCAAGGTCATTGGGGTCATTTAAGAGACTGCTGGACATGCATATGGTCACAGAAATTTGAGGGTGCATCCATGAGGATCAATGGTCGGCACAACATTGTGGGCTGAAGGGCCTGTTCTGTGCTGTACTGTTCTATGTTCTATGTTCTATGTTCTATTCTTTTATTCCTTAAATACCTATAGAAAGCCTTAGGGTTTACCCTGATCCTATCCGCCAACAACTTCTCATGTCTCCTCCTGGCTCTTCTGAGCTCTCTCTTTAGGACTTTCCTGGCTACCTCGTAGCTCTCAAGCGCCCTAACTGAGCCTTCACATCTCATCCTAACATAAGCCGCCTTCTTTCTCTTGACCAGAGATTCCACCTCCTTCGTAAACCACGGCTCCTGCGCTCTACAGCTTCCTCCCTGCCTGACTGCTACATACCTATCTAGGACACAGGAACTTTTCCTTGAATAAGCTCCACATTTCTAATGTGCCCATCCCCTGCAGCTTCCTTCCCCATCCTATGCTCCCTAAATCTTGCCTAATCTCATTGTAATTGCCTTTCCCCCAGCTATAACTCTTGCCCAGTGGTATACACCTATCCCTTTCCATCACTAAAGTAAACATAACAGAATTGTGATCGCTATCACCGAAGTGCTCACCTACTTCCAAATCTAACACCTGGCTGGGCTTATTACCCAGTACCAAATCTAATGTGGCTTCACCCCTTGTTGGCCTGTCTACATACTGTGTCAGGAAGCCCTCCTGCAGACACTGGACAAAACTTGACCCATCTATAGTACTCGAATATAGTGCTCCCAGTCAATATTTGGAAAGTTGAAGTCCCCCATGACAATTACCCTATCTCTCTCACTCCTATCGAGAATCATCTTTGCTATCCTTTCCTCTACATCTCTGGAACTATTCAGAGGCCTATAGAAAGCTCCCAACAGGGTGACCTCTCCTTTTCTGTTTCTAACCTCAGCCCATACTTCCTCAGTTGACGAGTCCCCAAACATCCTTTCTGCAACTGTAATACTGTCCTTGACCAACAATGCCACACCTCCGCCCCTTTTACCATCTTCTCTGTTCTTACTGAAACATCTAAATCCCGGAACCTGCAACAACCATTCCTGTCCCTGCTCTATCCATGTCTCCGAAATGGCCACAACATCGAAGTCCCAGGTACTAACCCATGCTGCAAGTTCACCCACCTTGCTCCGGACGCTCCTGGCGTTGAAGTAGACATGCTTCAAACCAACTTCTTGCTTGCCTGTGCCATCTTGTGTCCCTGAAACTTTATTTCAGACCTCCCTACTCTTAACCTTTTCTATACTCGAACTACAATTTTGGTTCCCATCCCCCTGCTGAATTAGTTTAAACCCAGTCGACTAGCCTTAGCAAATCTCCCCCCCAAGGATATCGGTACCCCTCTGGTTCAGGTGAAGACCATCTTGCTTGTAGAGGTCCCACCTACCCCAGAAAGAGCCCCAATTATCTAAGAATCCAAAACCCACCCTCCCTCCCTCCTGCACCATCCCTGTAGCCACGTGTTCAACTCCTCTCTCTCCCTATTCCTCGCCTCACTGGCACGTGGCATGGGCAACAAACCAGAGACAACAACTCTGTTCATCCTAGCTCTCAGCTTCCATCCTAGCTCCCTGAATTTCTGCCTTAAATCCCCATCTCTCTTCCTACCTATGTCGTTGGTGCCTATGTGGACCATGACTTGGGGCTGCTCCCCCTCCCCCTTAAGGATCCCAAAAACATGATCAGAGACATCACGCTCCCTGGCACCTGGGAATCAACACACCAACCGTGAGTCTCTCTCGTCCCCACAGAACCTCCTATCTGTCCCCCTAACTATGGAGTCCCCAATGTCTACTGCTTTGCTCCTCTTCCCCCTTCCCTTCTGAGCAGCAGGGACAGACTCTGTGCCAGGACCTAATCATGAAGTGTACAAGTCCTGCCCTGATTTGCCTTTCCAAAATGTAACATCCCACATTTATCTAAAATAAAGCCCAACTGCTGTTGCTCAGCCCATTGGCCTATCTGATCAATATCCTGTTGTACTGAGGTAACCTTCTTTGCTGCCCCAACACCTCCAACTCTGGTGTCATCTGCAATCTTACTGACTATACCTCCCATGTCCACATCTGCATCATTTATATCAATGATAAAAAGCAGTGGACCCAGTGCCGATCCTGTGGCACACCGCTGGTCACAGGACTCCAGTCTGAAAAGCAACCCTCCACCACCACCCTCTGTCTTCTACCTTTGAGCCTGTTCTGTATTCAAATAGCTAGTTCTCCCAGTACTCCATGTGATCTAACTTTGCTAACCAGTCTACCATGAGGAACCTTGTCGAACACCTTACCGAAGTCTATGTAGATTACATCCACCGCTCTGCCCTCATCAATCTTCTTTGTTACTTCAAAAAAACTCAATCAAGTTATGAGACTAGATTTCCCATTCTCAAAGCCATGTTGACTGTCCCTGTCAGACCTTGCCTTTTGCAAAGACATGTAAATTCTGTCCCTCAGGATTCCCTCCAGCAAATTATCCACCTCTGATGTCAGATTCACCAGCCTAGGGTTCCCTGGCTTTTCCTTATCACCTTACTTAAATAGAAGAACTGCATTAGCCAACCTCCAGTCTTCTGGCACCACACCTGTGGCTATTGATGATAGAAATATCTCAGCAAGGGGCCCAGCATTCACTTCCCTCTCTTCCCACAGAGCTCTAGGCTACTCCCAACCTGGTCCTGGGGATTTAAGACGTCCAGCATTACCACCTCTGTCATATGGATTGATCCTTCTTATTCTGTACTCTCCCACCCAAAGCCAATGATCCTCCATAGAAAAGATATGATTGCAATGCCCTCCTGCTGGATGCTCATGGAGGAGGCTGGATGCTTGTCTGCTTTATCTGTTAGATTTATTTTCTGGGAAGGTAGGGGTGAGACAGAGGTAGGCCCATCAGGCTGTAACTGAGTTGATGACTGACCCAACCTGATGGCAGGGCCATGGGCTGCTACAGCTGCCTCTGTTATTGTCTGTTTACTCATTTATAATAATGAATGCCAGGCCTTCAAACAGTCCCCTTCATTTCCCACCATGAACTCCATGAAGCTTCTGGTGCACCTCATCATATTCCCAACCCTCTGTGCTCCATCACACCTATACACCACCTCTATGTCCTACAGGTGCACAGTTTTGGGCCCCATATCTCAGGAATGATGTACAGGCCCTGGAGCAGGTTCAGAGGAGGTTCACGAGAATGGTCCCAGGAATGAAAAGCTTAAGATCTGAGGAACGTTTGAGGACTCTGGGTCTATACTCGATGGAGTTTAGAAGGATGAAGGGGGATCTAATTGAAACTTACAGAATACTGAATGGCCTGGACAGAGTGGGTGTTGGGAAGATGTTTCCGTTGGTAGGAGAGACTGGGACCCAAGCACACAGCCTTAGAGCAAAGGGAAGTCCTATTAGAACGGAGATAAGGAGAAACTTCCTCAACCAGTGAGTGGTGAATCTATGGCACTCTCTGCCACAGAAAGCTGTGGATACCAGGTCATTGAGTATATTTATAATGGAGATAGATTGATCCCCTTGATAATCAAGAACCTAAGGTTATGGGGAATAAGCGGGAGAATGGGGTTGAGGAACCTAAAAGCCATAGCTGGTCGATCAGACTTGATGGACTGAAAGGAGCTGAAATTAGGCTAATGTTTTATGGCCTTATGGGTATCATCAGTAGCCTCTTACCCTGTACCTGTAATGGACAAAACTCCGCAGCTTCACTTTTACAATGAATGTAATGGTAAGTTAAACTTCCATCAACCTTACTGAGCGAACACAGAATGTTGGAGAAACTCAGCAGGTCCAACAGCATCTGTGGGGAAAGTTAATGTTTCTCATCCAGTATGATCTTTTCAGACTTCAGTTTGAAGAAGAGTCACATCAGACTCGAAACATTAACTCTGCTTCACTCTCCACAGTTGCTGCCAGACTTGATGAGTTTCTCCAGCACACTCTCTGCTTTTGTTTCAGATTTCCAGCAGCTGCATTATTTTGCTTTTTAATCTTTAGAGGGGTGTCATTCAAATGCACTTCATAATGATAAAAATCTTGTAGAACCCAAACAGCTTGAAGGAACTTTAATTAAATGTATATAACTATTCGCTGTGACGTGCCCTGATTGGTACTGATCCTTACTACCTTGATAGCATTCTGATGAACCTGGAATGTACCTCCTTCCAAGACTGGAGTATTGTCCCCAAACTGTAAACTGAATTCAGTATTGAAGATGTGGCCTGACCAACTGTGTGTACAACTGAATGATCGCTTCCTCACTTTCTCCGCCCCAGTTCTCTTACAATGAAAGGCAACATTCTGTTTGCTTTTGCAATCATTACTTCCACTTAGTGTTAGCCATGAATGGTTCATGTACGTGGCATAAGTCATGTTTGACAAACATTACCTTTCAAATAATTGAGGAACTCCATCAGCTCTCTCCTTACAGACAACTTGATGAGCTTGGGTTTCTCTGCTAACATTGGCTGGGAATATGGTTTTAAAAAAAAGACTTTATCCATACTGTCACCTCCTTACCTCATCCAGGCTTTTCAATTTCCAAGATAACAAATTCCAAGCTGAGTTTCGGGTCCAGGAGACTATAGTGCCCTTTTCACTTGTAGCTTGTTAAACACCTTACTATTTTCTGTATCACTGAGATGATAGTGTTAGTTTGTCTATTGCCAATGGCACGGTGCCTTCTACCCTTGCCCAATGTTTGACAGTTAAGCACATTTCTTGGTTGCGTTGGGCGCCTACAAAGTGGCAGGGAATGCAGCGGACACTGTCAGAACTGAGCCCTGCCTGGTCTCCAGGTACATCCCTCCCCCAGAGCTCGTGTGTGCCCTTTACCTCTGATCACAAGCTGCCTGTATGTGCGCCTGCACAAAAAAGGTAGTCAACATGGCAACACTGAGAGCATTTGTTGCTGAAGTGCCACCGTACTGACTGGGATAGTTTGGCAGGCATGCTATGGATGTTGTAGGTGTCCAGGTGGTTGCTAGGTGGGCAAGCAGCTCTGAGATGCAGCCTGTGCCAATCAGTGAGCTCAGAGCTGGACTATAAACAGAGGCATGTCCTTGCAGCAGTCCGTCATTGCTGCTGAGAGCCTGTCCTTCCTGAGCATCCTGAGTGATTGCAAATGCCAGAGGGCACACTGCAGGCCCGAGGGGTGCAAGATGTCTGTGCTTCTGCTGCTTGCCACTAAACAACATGGCGGCCCTCGGAGCAAGTGGTGAGTTGAAGTTACCCGCTCTGAGTTCCAAATTGAGAACTTACGAATCCAGCTTGTTTGACAAGTTGATATGACAGGAAGCTGAATATTAATGAAGCGAAGTTGCAGTGTTTAACAAGCTATAATCCCCCCTCGACTGGCAACTCACCACTGTCGCCCAGCGAAACTATAAAGGACGGAGCAAGATGCCCCTAATATCGAGATAGACTTCCATGGGCCAATTCTCATCCAGTTCTGCCACAAATCTTGCCATTGCTCAGACCCCCCTTGTGTCTAATTTTTAAAATTGACTGGAAGTTCATAACATGATGTGCTGCACTGAACATGACAATAGCAAATGGGAAAAGTTCACTTTTCATTTAGAGTTTCTACAAACCATGACCATGGTTAATTACTCATAACAAAAGTGCATGTCATTTGAACACATCATTGTGAGAAGACACAAGGCTTAACATCAATCACTCAGTATCTGTCCTTTCTCAAAACTCCCCACGACCCTCCCACAAATCTACAACAGCAATGTGACTGTGACTTCACTCTTGAGGGGTGAAGCGATTTCTCACAGTGACATGTGGGACTCACTTTCAGGCACGTTGCTGGATTTTAGGAATCTGAGGCGGTTGATCAGACGTTCCCAAACATTTTCTGTTGAGTTTTCCAATGCAGCTGGAGAGTTAACATCTAAGTGGACAATGCTGCAGGTAACAACTGCGAACATGGCAAATGCAAGCTGATCACAGAAAAATTTACAAACCCCCAGCAGTGTTGCAGATTGCAAGAATTGATAAGGAATGCTGTAAATGCCCGGACAACCAGCAATTGCAGTCTGGAAGCTGGAATGCTTTGAAGATCTTTTGGAACCACAACCGCCCCCGTCCCTTCTAGATAAGAAAGGAGGCATGGGAAGTGGGAATTTTGAGGTTCAGTACCAACCAAACTGAGTTGGCAGGGCGCCAGGAGAACATTAAGCAATAGTAAAACCCCTGTGAATGAAGAGATGTCGAAATATCAAGGTGGGTATGGATCCTGCAGAGGAAAATCAAACAGCAGTTTGATTGGAGCACAGGACTGACTTGGGGAACTGTGTTCCTGAGTGCGTGTGCTACGTTTTCTGATTTAGATCTGGAAATAGGGGCTTGAGGCACGAATAACACTCTCCCTGCACTCGGAGAATAGACCCGTCTGCAAATATTTGTCTGTACTACTCTGCTGACTGTGATGAATCTGTTACATGTAATCCTAGTCAGTGTCTGCTTGATGCCAAAGTGGTGGAAAAGACCCACCAATATACACAGTGCTGATGTAAATTGTCCACAGCGTTTTTTCAATTAGGTCGCTGACAGAGACAGAAAGTTTTGATCATATCGGTTTGATCTAGATTCAAACTTGGCTCCCAGAAGTGGAAAAGGGGGAGGTCTTAACTCACTTTGCTGTTTAACCCCAAGTTCAAAAATGAAGAAGCAATGATATAGGAAGGTAGACTGTAATTTCAAATCTAAAAATCATTAATAGGAAAGTCTAAATGCTTTGGCATGCCAGTACATAATACAGAGCACAAGTTCCTACCTTCTTTTCAAAGTTGGCCAACACGTAATACAATTAATCATTTCATCCAGTTACATGAAATTAATGACATATGCATGTCAGAGCTGACAGCTGGCTGGCCGTTGTGTAACCCTGTTTTTAAAAAGTAGAGACTGACAGAAAGGAAATGGAAACAGATCAACAACAACAGGCAGCAGGAAGTAAGGCTGAGCTTCTCATTGAAAGGACCCCCCCTTGACAAAGCCACAGCTCAGCTATAGGGAATTTAACTGAATAAAACACTGAGTCAAGAGGGAAGTTTTGGTCTGTGTCAGGAGCTCACTGACCACCCAAAAGTGCTTGTACCTGAGGTTAGCCGAGAATGCAGGCTGCAGAGTTTGGGACATGTAGGCCTCCCTTTGACATAAGTTTGAATCTAGCAACAGCTGGACGTAAAGGGGTGTCAGCAACATGTGAAATGTCTTAAAGTGAATAAGTGTGAAAACACACTGCCCTGTGCACCTCAGAAAGCTGGACAATAGATGAAGGCCTATGGGAGAAAGCAGAGGCTTTTGAAATGTGGATGCTAAAATGGATACTAAACATTCTATCTACTGACTCATACTGAATGATGTGGTATTTGCATTTTCCAGGAGCAAAAAGAACCATAATGTAACATCCCGAAAAGACAATGTCAGTATTCCGGCCATTCAGTCAAAATTGTAGATGTTCCTTGTGGAGGGTGGCAGGAAGAGGGCATGGTTTGGGCATCACTGGATGGTATTAGTTGCAGAGCGATTCCAAATGAACTACGGCGAATGTCTGACGATGGTACAAGACAGACAGACCAGGCAGGTGTAGGTAGATGCCCTGATTTTAACTTGTCCCTTGCCTGGCAGAAAATGAGGACAGTAACTTAACCCTTCCGAGCTCCCTCTCTTCCCACCAGGCCCCCATGTAACCCAGCTTCTTTAGTCTCTGGAATGTGTTGCAACAGTTAAGACCATTCTGTTGCAAATTTGATATTCCTGAATAATTGTATGGCCCCAAACTTACTGACCATTGAGGAAGTGAAGTGCAGAGTTGCACAATTGGACAACAGGACAGGACCTCACACTGCCTGTGTAATGCTAGATACGAAGGGAAAAATATTCACTTTTCTTGAAAATTAGGTGGAAGAATTTTAAATCATAATCTTAACAGTAATGACATTACTCTTCCCAGAAGGAGTCACAGCCAGTGTTTCCATTCTTCAAACCAGCCTGCTGTAGTCCAGCTTAATCCAGATAAGTTTTCAGTGGATACAGTACTTTTCCATCAAAAGGGTCTCATTCCCCATGTCCAGCAGGAAATATGAACTTACATACAAGGTGCCCAGTCAATGCGTAACATGCAAGGATTTCACTATGTTGCTCAGCAGAGGGCTAATATTGCCTATTCTGGACACTTTTGTGTTAAGCTGAGCTATCTGTGGAAAAGGAGTATTCAGGGATATAAGGAAGCTAATAGTGAAAGCAAAATCTTGAAGTCAGCCAAAATCAACGATCCGCAATCAGTTCAAAGAAGGTTAAATAAACAAACCAACCAAATCATATTCTTTGAAAGCTTGTAAACTTTATAGAATTGACACTAAGGTAGACCATTGACCCACTGTACAGGTATAAACTCTTCCGTAGAACTCTCAAATCCAAATCAATTGCCTTCTTCTTTCTCCTTATTCTGCTACACCCTTCCTTTAAAAACATCTTTAAGGGGCATAGATAAGCATTTGAGAGTCTGTGCCTCTCGACTATCTTGTGATAAAGCATTCCAAGTTCAAAAAGTGCAATTGTGTACAATTCTGCTAACTCCCTTCTTCATTCTCGTTAATTCCCACCATTAGTTAATGCCATTTTTGGTCTGTGAACAACTGGGAACAAACTTTGGTTGCTTAACTTCTCAAACACTTAGAGAAATCTGAAACACTGTCCAATCTCTTCTCCCCTTGTTAATCCTCTATATTCAAGTGAAAATACTCCTACATTTAAACTATGATAAAAGCAGAAAACGAGACTCAAAAATTGGACTCAAAATGTTCACTCTATTACTTCTGAATCAATGCTGCCAGACCTACTGATTTTCTCCAGCAATTTCTGTTCTTATTTGCAATATCCGGCTTCTCCACAATAACAGTGTCTCCCTCTTAAATCTCCCCCTAACTTTCCTCATCACCTGCACAGAACTGCAGTCCCCTACCCCAGACACCATGCTAGTGAATTGTTTCTGTACCGTCTGCCAGCCTTGGCATTTTACCAAGAGTAGTACCTGGTAACCGAGAACTCTATAATGATTTGCTTTCATTTCTCTGTACTTTAAAGAGAACAAAATTAATCATTTTTGCTGTGAAATAAGTATTGTCACTCTGTTACCATGAGTGTAAATGAAACATCCATTCTAGTCTAGAGATGGTTAATTGGTGCTGAGCCATAGTGTTACTGAGGCCTGCGGAGAATTCTCATTGTCATTGAATCTGGCAGGTTTGTAGGATTTTATGAACCTTGTGTATTGTCCTCACTGTAATCATCACATCATTATTATACCCTACGTGCAACATGGCAAACAAGTGGACTTTGTGTGTTGTGCCATATTCCCTTCCCAAAATAACCACAGCATTTGTTTCCTGGAGAGCTGGTTGAAATTCGTGTTTGTGGTCCATCAGCACTAGCACTCTAGGTTCCCAATTCTAAAGGGACAATTGCCAAAAAGAACAGTACATTTGGCCAGATGCTTTGAATTTAACATTTTGTAAAAATCATTGTTCCCCATATGAAGCGGTATTCATTCAACAGTGCTTAAAAACTACAATAACTTTTTCAACGTTATTTCTCAAAGGAATACTTCAGGCCTCTTTATCTTTCTCTCTCAATGGAAGGAGCAGTGTTGACAGTGGTATTTAACTGTAAAGAACCAGGAAGTAGACACACAACCTTAGCTTCGGGCCTACACTGCATTGAAAGGAAAACAAGGCATGGAGAGTTACCAACCCGCAGATTCTACATGCACTGAAACCCCATGCCCCAGAGGCAAAGCTGGACTTTCTGAAGCGGAGAGGAAACAGTCCCAAATGCTATGGATTCCACAAATCGCACTGGAAATGTTCACTCTGCTTCCCACCCCACAGATGCTGCCAGATGGGCAGGGTTACTGCAGCACTTTGTTTTTGATCTCAAAATGTCATTGTGACTGACATTCATGTCAGGGGATTCCAGATATTGTCACTCCAAAGGCTGCTACGTAGCTGCTGGAAATATTCCACTATTCCAGCGCAATCCCACTGTAACTGCACCAGTGCACTCCCACTATAACATTCACCAGCGTACCCCCACTTTAACCTTCTCCAGCACACTCCCACCAGAACCTTCTCCCGTGCCCTCCCACTATAGCCTTCTCCCATGGCCCCCCCCACCTTAACCTTCTCCAGTGCCCCCCCACCTTAACCTTCTCCAGCGCACCCCCACCTTAACCTTCTCCAGCGCGCCCCCACCATAACCTTCTCCAGCGCCCCCCAACCTTAACCTTCTCCAGTGACCCCCACCTTAACCTTCTCCAGCGCCACCCCCAACCTTAACCTACTCCAGCGCGCTCCCACCATAACCTTCTTCAGCGGCCCCCCTACCATAACCTTCTCCAGCGCGCCCCCACCATCACCTTCTCCAGCACCCCCCCAACCTTAACCTTCTCCAGTGACCCCCACCTTAACCTTCTCCAGCGCCACCCCCAACCTTAACCTTCTCCAGCGCACTCCCACCATAACCTTCTCCAGCGCGCCCCCACCATCACCTTCTCCAGCACCCCCCCAACCTTAACCTTCTCCAGTGACCCCCACCTTAACCTTCTCCAGCGCCACCCCCAACCTTAACCTTCTCCAGCGCGCTCCCACCATAACCTTCTCCAGCGCGCTCCCACCATAACCTTCTCCAGCGGCCCCCCCCACCATAACCTTCTCCAGCGTCACCCCCAACCTTAACCTTCTCCAGCGCGCTCCCACCATAACCTTCTCCAGCGCGCTCCCACCATAACCTTCTCCAGCGGCCCCCCCCACCATAACCTTCTCCAGCGGCCCCCCCGACCTTAACCTTCTCTAGCGGCCCCCCCACCATAACCTTCTCTAGCGGCTCCCCCACCATAACCTTCTCCAGCGCGCCCCCACCATCACCTTCACCACCGTTCTCCTACTAGAATGCCTCCACTGCACTCCTATTATATCTTCACCAGTGTGCTCCCACTGTAACTTCACTGGGGGTCCAAAGGGAGTGTCATACATTGGGCTTTATTCCAGCATCATATTGGAGTTTTTCCAATCGTTAATTGGAAACAGAACCTACCTCCTCAGTGTAGGTGGGACAGAGATTGCCTTGCATTAGGAATTCCCATTTTCCTCATCTCAGAGGAATGAGACGTAAGTTTGGTGTAAATAGTAAAGTACGGCTTCACCGAAGGAACTAATGACCCCTCCCCAGCCCAGCCCAGCTCCTTGCCTCTGGGCTCTCCCCCGGCCTCAGAGAGCCTGCTGGTTTCTCTAGGAACACACATTTTATGAACCTTGTATGTTACAGGGAAATGTAAGAATGTGTAAAATCAATACATTTCTTCCCGCAGTCAATCTCAAGTACATCCTGTGGGCAATGTCCATTTCTCTGTAACTCCTGCAGATTTCAAATAATGTCTTCCTTTCCATTTGCTCACAGATGTGGTTTGGTGTATTCCCAATGTCTTGAGGCAGTTGCAACAGTGTGGAAAGGAGTTGGCATTGTGTGGAGGTCCCAACACAGCTGATTTGGCTGGGAAGTTGAAACCTCCCATGGGCGCTTACTCGGAATCCGGGACCCTCTGGAAAAAGTCTCCGACGCAGGGACTTGAGAATGGTCCCAATGCTCATACCTGAGTAATTAACAGGGGAAATTAGAGGAGTGAATACTTGCTCTAACTCCCCTAGCTAACTGTGAAACTGAACACTGGTAACCCTCCCCACTCACTCCTGACCATGCCCCTGAACCTTTAATTCCCCCCAACTCCCGCACCTACCCCCTCTGACCTGACTCATCCAGGTTCCAAGGTGTGTGTGTGTGTTTCTGTGTGTGTGTGTGTGTGTGTGTGTGTGTGTGTGTTCGCCCGCGCGCTCTCATGCCAGTGCGCAAATGACAACATTTATTGGAAGAAATGTTGCAATCTGCTTGTTTATAAACTCTGCCTTGCTGATCCATGAAGACAAGGCTCTCTGTTCTAGTAGTTAAAAAAAACTCTCAGATCATGAAGATGAAAGCTTGTTTATTTTGTTATTCCCAATCAGATGAAAGAGCTCACTTGCTCCTCTGAGCCTGAATATTCCAATATTTGTTTTCACTAAGAAATTCTTTGTTCATGGATTGTGAGTAGACCTTTAATAAATAAGGCATTGGTACTGCAGTACAGCAAATGTTGCTCTCTGTTCACTTCCAGTGAGCTATCTTTTCTTGTCAACTGGCCAGTTAACTTCTGTTGTCTCCTTGGGCTTCAATGCATCCATTGAAAATGAACAGTGTAATCTCATTACTCCCAGATAAGCCTAATAATTATCTGGGAGTGCATCAAAGGCAATCTCACAATTCCAATGACCTTCATACATTGCTCAAGCTTCAGTTTCATAGTTTGCAATGTCATCGGAGTTGTCTGAATGAATTACTGATTTGTACGTTAGACGTTATCTTTGGAATAGAAACAGAGCAACATTGAAGTGACTGGCCATTTTTGGTTGCATTTGGTTTTCATTTAGCAGACGAAGTTGCATTTGAATCCATATGGTTAACTTCCATTTGATCTGCTTAGTTGTTGTATAATCTCATCAGGCATCAATAACAGTGGTGTGACTGCCCACATGTGTATGAAAAACAAATGTTTCCGAGCCAACTCTGTTCCCATGTACAGGGAGGAAGCAGAGGCTGGCTCCCACCCATGGCAGAACCAGGTGAAGACTCAATATGTTAGGTCTCTGCCCTGAATATTTTGTCCTGAGATCAACTCAAGTCTCCCTGAGGACTCCCGTAAGCCCGGGAGTAACCGTAAGCTCGCCGTTCATGCTGTAGCGAGGCAATGTGTTGGTATGTCCTCAATCCTTTCTCCCAAACTTTTCCTCTGCCCCCACCCCCCAACTTTTTCTCTACCACCTTATCCTTGGAAACAATCTCTGGCCACCATCTGGTGTTGTGCCTGATCTCTCTCTCTGTTTGGCCATTTTCTTACATGCGAGTGATGTGCTCTCAAACCCTTTTAAAAATAATCATTAACGGTACTATATACATGTAAGTTTGTTGTTGGTTTGTTTGGTGCCTTTACTTGGAAAAGGTCATTTGCAAAGGCAGGTACATTGTGGCGCTTTGTCTTCCTTCATCCTACAGCTCCAGTTGGGGATGAGTCAGGCACCACACAACCACAGTTCCCCTTGCCTGACCTGGCCTGAAAGCCTCCAGTCCATTTGACTGGGCCCACCCTCTCCTAACGCCTGGATCTTGCTGGAAAGCTGTATCCAGTTTGCGAGCATTGATCCTGTGAGGGGGGTGGAGGTAACTGGTGGAGGTATTCATTGACATCTTCAACCTCTCCCTCCTACAACCCCCCCACCTGCTTCAAGAAGACCACCATCATCTCCGTATCCAACAAAATGCTGGTAGCTCTGGCCTCACTAATCATGAAGTGCTTCAAGAGGCTGGCCATGGCCCATATCAACTCTAGTCTCCCAGCCTGCCTCGATCCCTGATCCTGCACTCATCCCTGGAACATCTGGACAACAAAGACATCCACATCAGACTCCTGCTCGTTGACTATGACTCTGCCTTCAACACCATTGTCCCCTCCAGACTGATCTCAAAACTCCATGACCTCGGTCTTCACTCTGCCCTCTGCAATAGAATCCTTAGCTTTCTGACCCACAGACCCACAGTCAGTGAGGATAGGTAACTGCCCCTCCTCCACAATAACACTCAACACTGGAGACCCCTCCAAGGATGTGCCTTCAGCCCCCTACTCCACTCCCTGTACACCCACAACTGTGTGGCAAATTGCGAATGAACACCATCTCCAAGTTTGCTGATGACACCACCATAATTTGGTAAGGCCTGGGTTTCTTGCCCCCATTTTGAGTTGCTCCTGAGAAACCTGTGATGGCTTGATGAACCGCATTCCTCAGGGAAATGCTCTCAACCCAACCATCTTCATCTGCTTCCTCCTTTCATCAAGTCATAGGCTCATTGTCACTCAGTGGTGATTTTAGGCACCATCAGGACAAAGCAGCCCACTTCTTTATTACTACACCCACAAGCATCCACTCCCTCCACCACCAATGCTCAGTAGCAGCAGTATGTACTACCTACAAGATGCACTGCAGAAATTCACCAAAGTTCCTCAGACAGCACCTTCCAAGCCCACGACCTCTTCCATCTAGAAGGACAATGGCAACAGATACATTGGAATACCACTAGATGCAAATTCGCCTTCAAGCCAGTCACCATTTTGACTTGGAAATAAATCATCGTTCCTTCACTGTTGCTGGGTCAAAATCCTGGAATTCCTTCCCTAAGGGCATTGTTGGTCAACCAAGTGAATTGCAGCTGTTCAGGAAGGCAGCTTACCGCCACCTTCTCAACTTGGATTGGGCCCAACTATTGGTGCCCACATCCCCTGAATGAATAGAAATAGTACCTTAATGTTGGACTGCTATCATGTTCGAGAAAATCAGAAGGTTTATTTCCCTGTAACAGTAGCAAATAAGTTGGGTTTTAATGAAAGTTCTGCCCTTTAATTATCACTTTTTGCTGATGCCTGCTGTCTAATTCTAGATTTCTTTATAGCTGAATTCAAACTGCCGTTGTCAGATTGGAACTTGAGATTTCAGGTTTATTAGTTTAAGCCCCTGACAAACTGACATAGCCACTGCTCTTCACTGCGCTGTAGTAAAGGGTTTGACTTTACAGGCTGGTACTGAGGCTGGTGTTTCTTCCTGTCTGAATTGGCTGTGCACCCTCAGAGGAGATTGATACATGTGTCACATCTCTGTGCTACAGAATGTTCCCAATTCCTTCAAACTGCAGATGAGGCAGTCGAAGTGTATTTGGAGTGGGTTGGAAACTGGAGTTTGGCCACAAGCTTATTTAATGACAGAGCAGGGTGAAAAGGGCCAAATGGCATCCTCCTATTAATTTGTATATTTGTATGTTCATACATCATCGCAGCTTCAATGTCTAAATCTGACATATAAGCACTGATTCGCTTTTGTCACTGTACAGATTTCCTGTGGTAAACCAGATGAGGAGATTGGCAGTCTGGAGCTCACCCAGGAACCATGGCCTATTTGCCTGGACAGTGCTTTTCACCTTGCTCAGCAGATCCACAGAAAACAGTGCAGGGTTTACTCAATCGGGTGAGTATGATTCTGAGCAGTCCGCTGTTCTCATTACATGTCCATAAGACCATAAGATATAAGAGTGGAAGTAAGGCCATTCGGCCCATCAAGTCCACTCCGCCATTTAAATCATGGCTGATGGGCATTTCAACACCACTTCCCTGCACTCTCCCAGTAGCCCTTGATTCCTTTTGAGATCAAGAATTTGTCGATCTCTGCCTTGAAGGCATCCAACGTCCCAGCCTCCACTGCACTCCGTGGCAATGAATTCCACAAGCCCACCACTCTCTGGCTGAAGAAATGTCATCTCATTTCAGTTTTAAATTTACCTCCTCTAATTTTAAGGCTGTGCCCACGGGTCCTAGTCTCCCCACCTAACGGAAACAACTTCCTAGCGTCCACCCCTTCTAAACCATACATGTCAGCGATAGCAAGCTCTATTCAGCAATAACAGCCCACATTGGACCTGAAGATGCCTAACTAATGACCAGAGTGGGGAAGAAACAGAGAATTGTCATTGAAGAAGCGGGTGAGAGTGTTTGGGTTTCCCTGGTAACACTCTGGTCTCTAGAGACTGAACGTTATGGGTTCCACTGCCGATACTCAAGCAGCAAGCTGACATTGATGGAGTGCTGCACTGTCAGAGGTGCTGTCCTTTTGGATGAAGTATTAAATTGTGGTCCCTCAGTAAACCCTGTCGGGTGAATGTAAAAGATGTTTTGAAGCGAATGGATGTCCTGGCAAACAATCATCCTCCATCCAACACCAATAACAAAAATAATTTTCAGTTCACAGACTTCTTTTTGTAGGATCTTGCTTTGTGCCAACTTGTTAGTTTATTTCCTGCATTACAAGTGAGAATGCTTCATCCGCAAGAAAGCACCTTATAAGACAAAAGGCCATGAAAGGTGTTAAAAAGTGCCACATTCTATAGAGTGCACCTTTGACATCAAGGGGAGTCACTCACCCCTCACTTCTGGAATTCAGCAGCTGTGTATGGTTAGAGGAGGGTGAATTTAATAACAATACAAAAGTTCATTATGCAAATGAAATGAAGATAAAATGAACCAAACTATTCAGATCTAATGCAGATTTAATGATTCAAATCACACAATAAAATATAATTCCATTGACATCTCTTGACAGCACTCACACCAAAGAGAATCTCCTCTGCTATCACCTCTATAGACTTAATTTAACTGTGGTTTCAGCTCCCAGGCTGGAGAATCTACTAGCTTGTTCTAGAACATTCACAGACCTGAGCTTAAACCTTCTCAGTTGCAAGAACCTCTTCAAGGTTTACCCAAACACTTCGCCCTGGAACTGTTGTTAAACTTGTTGCTCTGAGGGAATCAATTTTTAACAAATACAAATTACTTTCTTCCCATCCCAGGAACAACTACATTATATATCCATCTTCAGCTAAGAACTTTACAAAACTGCTTCAAACTGAAACTAAAACTGAAAGGTTTCTCTCCAGCTACGGGCTCCCCCCACCCCCCAAATTTGTATGAAAAACCAGTCCAGAATCTTCCATCAGAAAGCCCAGTGTGTACTATATTTACTTGTAATCTCTCCATTAGTTCTTAGAGGCTATCTCTATCAAACTGTTTTCAATAAAAACAATCATGGCAAGAGAAAAGCTTATTAGTTAATCATTAATGCACTTCAGACATGCAGAAAACCCACATGCCACCAGGTCAAAACTCAGCAGTCTAAACAGACAAATCAATGCTATCAATATTGGTTGGATTCATTTCTTATACTTCAAATGGAGATCCAGTATGACCACTGTGTTAATTTCTAAGTAATGAGAAAGTGTGATTCAGTGTGATTCCTTTTGAGAAGCTGGGGCATTTCTTGGATTTCTACACCAGGCAGAATATATTTTTCAAAAGTGCGGTTAAGAACTGGCTGAAACTACAGGGTACTGGTCTTTCTGCAACTCCCCTACTGAGAGGCACAATAGTACAACCCTACAGGACTTTCTAATGGCAATTACCAGTCACAGGGCAGCAATTAGCTACAGCCAACTCCACGACACCACCGAATATGCAGTGAATAGTTCATGTTCGATAGCAACTAAAGCAGCCAGGGTATAAAGGAGCCTGGTACCACAAATGATAAGTGAAACACTGTGGCAGGTGAGTTAACAGTGCAGCTTGAAATGAGTTTATACGTGTTATGATTCAGTCTGTGTGACAACTGATTGCAGTTTCACAATTGACTCACAGGGTAACACAAGGTCCCTTAGCCTGTGAGTCAGATGTACATCCTCCAGATTATTTCCAGGCTGTTTTTAGTCTGTCAGTATCAGCTCCTATTTGTGTTAGTAACCTCAGCTGACTGAAGTGAGCAATGAATTCCAACAATGCAGAGTGTAAACTTTGGCCTTTGCCAGGGTGAGTGTTTGCAATGAAACAGATTAAAAATACGGCAATCCTTAAGTGGCCCAGAAGCTTTCCTTGCATGGGCTACTGGCAACAGGGGTAGGGCTACCTCCTACAGGAAGTATATCCATTAGAGATATATGCCCCCTACCCCAGTCTCTCAGACCAGACAGCCCCCGTACCCTCACAGCCCTTGCTGCTTGATACCTTGACCTAGCTCCAGCAAAGCCTTCACAAGCAACAGTGTTTGGAGTCCAGTTGTTCACAATCTACACCATTGATGCGGATGTGCAGGCCAAATATAATATTTCCAAATTTCCTTATGACTCACAACTGGGTGGTAACATGAGTTATGAGGAGAATATGAAAAGATGAATTATATAGACTGATTTAATGGGCACAAACATGACAGGCAGAATGTAATGAAAAGGCAGGAAAAAAGGAAATGCAGACAGGCCAGACAGACTAACATGAAATGTGATATTCTGCTATATCACCTACCTCATCTTCAGTCACTGTCTCTATGTCATGAAGTGTGTGTGTGTGTCAGTAACATCAGTAAGCTCAGAGCCCAGGCTATGAGTGGACATCTGTGTTGTCCTAGCCTTGTTAACAGTTTGTGTTGTAAATAAACCTCACTAAACCTGATTTACCTGCCATGTTTGTCAGATGGGCTAACATTGAACAAGTCACAAACCCACATCATGGAATATTTCTTAAATGGTGAGAAATTGAGAGGTGCTGATGTCCCAAGGGACTTGAACGTCCTTGATCATTAATCTCTGAAAGCCCACACGCTGCTGCAGCAAGCAATTAGGAAGGCCCATGGAATGTTGGCTTTTATTGCTTGGGGATTTGAGCCCAACAGTAGAGATGTCTTGCTGCAGTTGTAGAGGATCTTAGTGAGACAGTACCTGGAGTATTACTCACAGCTGTGGTCCCCTCACCTAGGAAAGGACATCAGTATCAAAAAGTAAGGAGAATGTAGGTCCACCAGGCTAAATGTCCTGTGAGGGAAGGTTGAGGAAACTGGAAACATGTTCCCTAGAGTTTAGAGGAACAAAACCTGATCTCATCAGAGCTTGCAAATTTCTCACAGTGTAGGTCTGGGCCACCACACAGTCAGAAGGGTGTGACTGCACTAGAGAGGGTGTAAAGGAGATTCGTCAGGATGTTGCCTGAGATTAAGTGCTATGAAGAGAGGTTGAACATGATCAGGTTGTTTTCTTTGGAGCAGAGAAGGTGAGGGGGCAACTTGATGGAGGTGTGTTAGATTACAAAAGACACAGGCAGGGTGAGTAGAAGCAGCTGTTCCCTTTAGTCAAAGGGCCAATAACAAGAAAGGATAATTTTACAGTGAAAGGCAGGGGGTTTGGATAGGATTTGAGAAAACGCTTTTCACTCAGAGGCTGATGGGGTCTGGAATGCACAGCTTGGGTGGGTAGATGACATGAGAATCTTCACAATTTTTATAAAGCACTTGGATGAGCATTTGAAGTGTCATAACATTCAAGGTTGTGGGCCCAGTGTGCGAAAGTGGGACTAACGCAGGTGGTAGTATACTTTTGATGGTAAAGACTTGATGGACTGAAGGGCCTGTTGTGTCCCATATCATTCTATTACAGGTAGATGTTCAAATGATATTTCCCCAGGAAGGGTGGGCAGGGGCTGGTCTAGAATTAGTCTCAGAATAAGGGGACAAAGATGAGTTGGAATGTCTTCACTTAGAGGTAGTGAATCGTTGGAATTTTTTCCACTGGGATCGAGGCTCAGTCATTGCAGTCAGAGATCCCTAGGTTTCTAGATATTAAAGATGTCAAAAGATATGGGGAAAGTGTAAGGAAAATCCTTTTGAATGAGATCAGTCATGACCTAACAGAGCAGGCTTGATGGGCTGAATGGCCTGTTCCAGCACCGAGGTTCCATTTGCTTCTTTCTCTTGGGGATTCAGTGTAGTTCCAGCAATGGCCACCACTGGAACCAGGTGCTGCTGGGATTGCATCCGAATAGTCGATGGATGTGGGGCAGCAGGTATCAGTGGGGTAACAAGGTGTAGAGGTGGGGGAACACAGCAGGCCTGACAGCCTCACAGGAGCAGAAAAGCTGACATTTCGGGTCTGGACCCTTCTTCAGAAATGGGAGAGGGGAAGGGGTCTCTGAAATAAATAGAGGTGGGGGGTGCGGATGGAAGGTGGGTAAAGGAGCAGATAGGCGGAGAGGAGACGGATAGAGCAAGGAAGCCGGGATGAGGCTGGCAGGTAGGAAGTGGGAGTGGGGGTTGGTCAGTGAGTTGGGAGGAGGGGATAAGTGGGAGAGAAGACAAGCAGGTCAAGGAGGCGGGGGCGAGATGGGCTGGCCTTGGGATGAGGTCAGCGGTGGGGAGATTTTGAAGCTTGTGAAGTCGACATTGAGACCATTGGGCTGCAGGGTTCCCAGACCAAATATGAGGTGCTGTTCCTGCAACCTTCAGGTGGCATCATTGTGGCACTGCAGGAGGCCCAGGATGGACATGTCGTCTAAGGAGTGGGAGGGGGCGTTGAAGTGGTTCGCGACTGAGATGTGATGCAGTTTGTCGCGAGCCGAGCAGCGGTGTTCCACAAAGCAGTCTCCAAGCCTTCACTTGGTCTCCCCGATATAGAGGAGACCACATCAGGAACCACAGATACAATAGACCACATTAGCAGATGTGCAGGTGAACAGCTGTTTGATGTAGAAGGTTTTCTTGGGACCTGGGATAGGGGTGAGGGGTGGGGGTGTAGGGGCAGGTGTAGCACTTTCTGCGGTTGTAGGGAAAAGTGCTGGGTGTCGTGGGGCTGGTGGGGAGTGTGGAGCAGACGAGGAAGTTGTGGAGAGAGTGGTCCCTCCAGAAGGCAGATAAGGGTGGGGAGGGAAATATACCATTAGTAATGGGGTCAGATTGCAGAAATGGTAGAGAATGATGCATTAATTGGCTGGTGGGGAGGGAAATGTTACTCTCCTGCCCCTGAAATGACTGGAGGGGTTAGAGTCACACCATTTCAGGGGAGATTTAAGGTCAAACCAAAATGATGAAATACATTGGTTGAGTAAGTAAAGAGAACCCAGTGTAATAATATATCAGTAACCATTCAATGCAAAATCAAAGTGATTGGTGAGAGAAACTACAGAGAGATGCGGAAACAGTTTTTCACAGAGTGAGGGCTAGACTTTGCAGGGTGCCATGGTCCTGCTTTTCCTCACGTCATCTCAAAATATTCCATCAACCTGGCCCTGTACATCTGGACCTGGGACTGAGGGTGGCACCTGAAGGTGTAAACTGCAGGACTGGTCAGCTGGGCAGAACTTGGCTAATAGCACTCAGCATGGCAAAATGTGAGGTAATGTACTTGGGGAGGGCCAACAAGATAAGGGATCACACTATAAATGGCAGGATCCTGGAAAGTACTAAATTCAGAGCGACATAGGTGTACAGACCCACATACCTCCAATGGCAGTAGGGGAGACAGATAAGATGGTTAGGAGGACATATAGAATACTTACCTTTATCAGGCAAAGCATAGAATACAAGAGTACGGGAAGTTATGCTGGAACTGTATAACATGCTGACTCGGAGCCCTGTGTGCAGATCTGGTCACTGCATTTATAGGAGGGATATGATAGCACTGGCAAGGGTGCAGAGGAGATTTGCCTGGATGCTGTCAGCACTGGAGGGTCTGAGAAACAGGGAAAAGCTGGTGTGGTTTTCCTTGGAGCAGCATAGTTTGAGAAGGGACCTGATGGAGGTCTGTAAGATTGTGGGGAGTGCACACATGGTGGATAGGAGGGTTAGTAATAGAGGGCTCAATAACCTGGGGACATGAGTTTAAGGAAAGAGTTCGAAGGCTAAAAGGGAAGATGAGGAGATATATTTTTCACCCAAAAGGTGGTAGAAGTCCAGAACTCACTACCTGAAAGCGTGGTTGAGTCAGAAGCTCTTGTAACGTTTAATCAGTGTTTAGATGTTCATGTGCATTGCCATAGCCTCCAAGATTCTGAGTCAAAAGTTTGAAAATGGGATTGGTGTGTAAGCTGGCTGGTTTGGACACAGTGGCAGAATGACCTCCATCTGTGCTGTACATGCCTAAGAGTCTATTTCTGCATTTTTGGTGCTTCATCTTTGATTCAATTTTCCAGGAAATCCCTGTTGGAATGAAATGACTTTTTACCTGACATTCCCCCCACCCAACTCCTGCACAGAAATTTGACCCAAAGTGTGGCTCCTTCCCGTCCCCCTGTCACACAAACAGCATCAATCCCGCGTGTCGTTTCCTCCCCATCCCCCTTCCTTGTACTGCAGCTAAATTCCTAGACACTAGTTCTCCTGCAATAATAACACTCAGTGATTTGTGTTTGCTGTGGAAAACATTTGACCTTCAGCACAGGGTGAGGCCAGTCTGAAATGCTCAGTTATTTTCCGAGATTTCGGATAAACTAACTTGACTGAGGTTGGGTGCTCCAAAGGACAGGAAGCAGTGATAAGCAAAATGCAATAAATCTGCAGATGGAATTTTTTTTTGATTCCATCTTAGATTTAAACTCAGGGAGGACTACTCTCAGTACAACACCCTTTCTGAACATGAAAAATGTAAATGAACTGGCACCGAGCTGCACAGTGCTGGACGCCACCGAGGTTGAAAGCAAATGGATCAGCTGGATTGGGAAGGAGAGGGCACAGTGACAGCAACACAGTCTGGATTTCAGCCAAAAAATAAAGGAGCAGAATTAGGCCAATCAGCCCATCGAGTCTGCTCTGCCATTCGATCATGTCTGATATGTTTCTGAGCCCCACCTCCTGCCTTTCCCCTGTAACCTTTGATCCCCTTACTAGCCCAGAACCTACCTAGCTCTGCCTTTAGCGCACTCAATGACTTGACCTCTTGCTTTCTGCAACAATGAGTTCCACAGAGTCACCAGCCTCTGGTGGAAGAAATTCTTCCTCATCTCAGTTCCAAAGGGTCATCCCTTCACTATGAGGCTTTTCCCTCAGGTTTTAGCTTGTCCTGCGCGTGGAAACTACTTCTCTGTTTTCACCCTATCCACGTCTCTCACAGTGCTGTAAATTTCAGTCACTTCCCGCCTCAAACTCCGTGAAGTACACACCCAGCATTCTCAACCACTCCTCATATGACAAGCCCTTCATTCTTGAGATCATTCTTTTAAACCTCCTCTCAACCCCCTCCAATGCCAGCACATCCTTCCTTAGATACAGAGCCCAAAACTGCTGACGATATTCCAGCTTTGTTCTGACCAGAGCCTTATAAAGCCTCAGCTGTACATTCCTGCTCTTGTCCTCTTGAAATGAATGCTAATATTGCATTTTTCTTCCTAATTGCCAGCTGAACCTGCATGTTAGCCTTAATACAATCCTGAACTAGGACTCCCAAGTCCCTTTGTGCTTCAGATTTCTGATGCCTTTCCCCATTTAGAAAACAGACCATGGTTCTATTCTTCTTACCAAAGTGCATGACCTCACACTTTCCCACATTGCATTCCAACTGCCATTTCGTTGCCCACTCCCCTAACCTGTCCAAGCCATTCTGCAGCCTCCCCATCTCTTCAACATAACCTTTCCCCACCTATCTTTGTGTCACCTGCAAACTTAGCGACAATTCCCTCAGTTCCTTTGTCCAGATTGTAAATGTATAACATGCATAGGTTGTGGTCCCAACACTGACCCCTGCGGAACTTTACTAGTCACTGGTTGCCGTTTTGAAAAAGACCCCTGTATCCCCACTTTCTGCCTTTTACCTGTCAGCCAATCCTCTCTCCACGCCAGTACCTTGCCCCTAACACCATGGGCTCTTATCTTATTTAGCAGCTTCCTATGTGGCACCGTGTCAAAGGCCTTCCTGATTTTCAAATTGATCATATCCAGTGGCTCTCCTTTGTCTAACTTGCTTGTTACCTCCTCAAAGATTTGTCAGGTATGCCCGCCTCGTGACAAAACTCTGCTGACTCAGCCCTATTTCACCATGCACTTCCAAGTATGCTGCAATCCGATCTTTAATAGGGACTCATCAACAATTGAGTTCAGGCTAACTGGTCAATAGTTTTCTATCTTCTGCCTCCCACCCTTCCTAAACAGGGGTGTTACATTAGCCATTTTCCAGTCCTCTGGGATACTCCCTGACTCCAGTGATTCCTAAATGATCACCATCGATGCATCTACAATCTCCTTCAGAACTCTGGGGCATAGTCCATCTGGTCCAGGCGATTTATCCACCGTCAGCCCTTTCAGCTTCCTCAGCACCTTCTCCTTAGTGATGGCCGCTACACTCATCTCTGCACCACCACCCCCACCCCCACCTCACCAAATCTCTTGAAGTTCTGCTATGCTGCTGGCGTCTTGCACTGAGAAAACTGACGTAAAGTACCTATTCAGTACCTCAGCTGTTTCTTTGTTCCCCTTTACAATTTCTCAAGTCTCGTTCTCCAGTCGTCCAATGCCCACTCTTGCTGCTTTCTTACCTTTTATATATCTTCAAAAAAAACCTCTTGCAAACTAATTAGCTTGTTTACCTTTATATTTCATCTTCTCCATATATTGCTTTTTTAGGTATTAGTTGTTGGTGTTTAAAGGCTTCCCAGGGCTATGGCTTCCCACTAATTTTCTCCAACTTGTCTGCTCTTTCTTTTGCTTTTGTGGTGTCCCTAAGGTCCCCTTTCAGTCATGATTGCCTTGTCCTGTCCTTAATATATAGCCAATCCCACCATCCTGTCACAGCTGCCTCTTTTCTGACTCTTAAAGCATTCCTCTTTGACTCAGCTTTTGATTACTGCCAATGCCTCCTTCTTGTATTTAGTCTCATTTTAGATTTTATTTGATCTCACAAAAATCAAAGTCGTTTATTTATAAGGGCCCCATCCATTACAGGGTGTGTTTGTTAATTAAATATTACAATCAGTTCCTACATGTTAAACAGCCTTGGAGGGAGGGCCTGATTTCTCAGATAGGAGCAGTCAGCGGTTTAATGTCTTTTGCTGCCCTTTTAGAGAAATGAAATCATTACCAGCTGCTTTCCACAGCTTCATTCAGAAAAACAGCTTTCTCTTCCCACTTTCTTTCACTGAGCCGCTGAATGACCACTGTTTTGTCGGAGCTGGGACGGGACCCTGCAAACAAATCCACAGATTTACCGAGTAAATGTGATGCTGACAGAAACACATAGAGACCATTCAGCCCTTCCTTCAACCCATTCTGTTCAATTATTTTTGACATTTACCTTGTCTCTATTTACCAGAGAACGTTGGAGAAACTCTGTTGGCCTGGCTGTGGCTATGGAGATAGACAAACAGAGCTAATGTTTCAAGCCCAGTTTGATGTCTTCCCCCAAGGATGGTGGAGTCAACATCAATGAATAGTTAAGGCAGAGCTAGATAGCACTTTGCCTGATATGTGAGTCACCAAGGATGGGGGTCAGTGAAAATGTGGAGTTGGGACCATATTCAGATCAGTCAAAGCCGCACTGAATGGTCAAGCAGGCTTGACGGGCTGAATGGTCTTCTCTTGTTTCTCATTTTTACGTTGCCCATTGGCACCTTTCACGTCCCACCAGAGAAAACTGTCAGGGTTTAAAGTCTTATCCAAAAGGTAGCACCCCTAACAGCACAGTACT
Organism: Stegostoma tigrinum; assembly: GCF_030684315.1. Classification (NCBI taxonomy): domain Eukaryota; kingdom Metazoa; phylum Chordata; class Chondrichthyes; order Orectolobiformes; family Stegostomatidae; genus Stegostoma; species Stegostoma tigrinum. Next base: position 25,132,017 of record NC_081357.1, read on the forward strand.
CCCTTAATAACTGCACTCCAGTGGCAACATGTTGGTGTCTCCAGAGGGAGGTGTGGAACCTGAGAGGGACAGGAAATATATCTTGAATATTGGAAATCATTTCTATTATGCAACGGTCATGTTTTTAGATAGTGTTGAGCCAAACCAAACTAGAATTCAGTTCTGGTGTTTTTATGTCCGCAGTTCACCGTGTTTAATAACAGCTGTGATACCTCAGCTGCAGGGAAAGGGTTTTAGTGAATCGTTGGACAGATTTGCTTACTTGAAATTTTGATTTAATGCAATAGTTACTGCGTAGTATTATTCCAGACACATGACTTCTTCAACTCTTCACCTTCTGTCATAGACTAGGGAGTGAAGACAAACGTTTTGAAGTGGAAATGGCCAAAGCTGGATGTGAGGTTCACTATTTTGATCCAAGTATCAACGAGGCCCACATTCAGAAGAGTGCAGGTCACTGGTACCATCGCATGGCAATCGACTGGAGAGACCCCAACCCAGCTGTCATCGCCCAGAAACAGCACAGAACTACCAAAAGGTTGGCCACTATAATGAGCGAATTTGGTCACAGGAAGGTGAGTCTTACTGTTCACTGAATAGGAGAAAGCTCCTTTCCTTGTGTTTTTGATCATTCTTAGGCCACCTCTGGGTTACGAATAGATTCCATTTCTGAATACATTCATAAGTTGAAGCGTACGCACGTACAATACAAAATAGCTCTTTGTAAGTATGAGAAAACATTCGTATATTGAATTCTTAGAACTAATATTAATATGGGATCTTGCTCGTAACTATGAGTGTTCTTAAGTCAGCAGTTTCTAAATCAGGGAACCTCCCCCCCGCCCCACCCACCCCACCCCAGTATACTTATTTATTTTTATTTGCAAAACTGTGACTAAAACTGGAGCCGTATCTTCTGCTCCTACTCAGGTGGCAGGTTTGGGAGTAGGAAGGGAATGTCGTTAGGCAGGGTCTGAAGAAGAGTCATTAGATTTGAAACATTAACTTGGTTTCTTTCTCCACAATGGCAGCAGACCCTTGGAGTTTTTCCTGCACTTTCTCGTTTTAATGTCAGATTTTTGACCTGTGCTGCAATTTGTTTGTATTGGTTACGCAGAGACACCTTCTGTCCTCCACCAGGATGAAAATCTGGTCAGGAAGGTAAGGGAGGCCAATATGTGGCCAATTCAGGCCTGAATGAAGATAGGCCCTTACTATCACTGATGATGCTGTAAATATAATGAAAGTTTTATAGTGAAGGCTATGGCACCATTGCATGGCAATCAACTGGAGAGACACCAAACCAATTGTCATCGCGCAGAAACAGCTCAGAACTACCAAAGATTAGCACCAAGATGGCGGCTGTACTAAAACATGGAAATATTCTGGGGCCAATCCCTAATGACCTTGGCCATTTTAACCCCAGGGCTTGTTTAAATGTCACTGTTTTCTTTTTGTTCTTTCCCAGGGCGTGGGCATTACTGCCTTAGGTAGCATTTGTTGCTCATTATTAATTGCCCTTGAACTGGGTGGCTTTCCAAGACTATTTCAGAGGGCAGTTAACAATGATCTATGTTGCTGTGGGTCTGGAGTCACATAGAATCCAGACAGGGTAAAGGCAGGGGATTGCCCTCCCAAAGGGCATCCTCAATTAATTTTTAATGACTGTTTCCATAGCTGCAGTCTTTCAATTCCAGATTTGATTGAATTTAAACTCCAATGATTTCCTGAGGTTGGGTTTGCACCCATGCCGTTGAGCACTAGCCATGGGCTTCTGGATTACCAGTGACATCATCACTGCATCATCATTTTCTCCTTAAGCTGTGACAGTTTTTGTTATTGGTTCAGTAATATCCTTTAGGAAAGGGAATCTACTGGTCCTGCCTACATGTAACTCCAGGCCCACAGCAATGTGGTTGACTCTTAGCTGTCCCTTCAATAGGCCTAGCAAGCCTGTAATGAGAGGACAATCCTATGAGGATAGACCAGACTAGGCTTGTTGCCATTGGCACTTAGGAAAATGAGGTGTTATTTGACTAAAGTGTATTAGATTCTGACTGAACTTAATAAGGTGGAGGTGGAAAGAATCATGTGGGTGAACCTAGAACTAGGGGGTGCTGGTTTAAAAATAGAGGCTGCTCTTTTCGACTGGAGAGTTAGTTTCTATCAGGAGGTGGTGTGACTTTGGAACTCACTGTCCCAGAACATGGCAGAGGTGGAGCCACTGAATATTATTTTTAGAGAAGGATTCCTTTAAGGCAGGGGAATCGAAGATAATATGGATTTCAAAATGAATGAGCCACGATTTTATGGAAGGGCAGAGCAGGCTCGTGGGGCTGAATGGCCTACTTCAGTTCCTATTTTGTGTGTTCTTAGTTCAAGAGTAATTCAGGGCATGCAACAAATGGTGACATTGTCAGCAACACCCAGGTTCAACGTGAGAATAGATTGAAAATGAAATTGGAAATTTTGAACGATCAGAGTATTTTGAGAGAAAATAGCAGTGTTACTGTTATATTAATATCTGCCTGGAGACAACAAACATTCTCACAGTTTTGGTGCCTGCACTGATTGCAAACATATGCAGTATTATTTTGATTAAGAGGCCAACACATGATTTAGCTGGTGATATGTCCTTAGGCACTAGCTGGTTGTATTTGGAAACAGATGGGTTTGAGCTGGGGAAAGACATTTTCATGAGATCAGAGAAAGTGAATGTCAGTTACGTCACCTGACATTCGTCCCTGTGGAGGAACGTGGTCAGAAACACTGGGTAAATGGTGTCAACACTGTTTATTTACTTCCTCTAGATTCCACTGTACAGCGGGCCGACTCCTGGGAGTCAGGTGAAATATCCTTCTTTTAGTGAGTACCATTAAGGGAATGAAAGTCTTACCGTTTCAAAGTGTTGACAACCCAGGCCAAGTTTGGCACAGCCTGGTGCAGACCAAAGCTCTTGCTGTTGTGGAAAAGTGTCCCTCACCGAACCATTTTCTCCATTCCCTGCACCAACGTTCCTGTGATCTGCAATTAGTGCTGGAGCAGAGGCAGTTTCATATTCTGGGTCACTGCCCATAAATACTGCATTTGGGCCCTTGCAATCTCATATGACATAGGAGCCCATATGGTTAGTAGACAGAGGAGACTTCTGTCTCAGTTGTATGAACTGATTTTGACATCTGAAATAAAGAATAATCAACTCATTACACTGCCCCATTCCCTAGGTGTCAATTCACCACAAAAGTACCAGAGATAATGGGAACTGCAGATGCTGGAGATTCCAAGATAATAAAATGTGAGGCTGGATGAACACAGCAGGCCAAGCAGCATCTCAGGAGCACAAAAGCTGACGTTTCGGGCCTAGACCCTTCATCAGAGAGGGGGATGGGGGGAGGGAACTGGAATAAATAGGGAGAGAGGGGGAGGCAGACCGAAGATGGAGAGTAAAGAAGATAGGTGGAGAAGGTGTGGGTGGGGAGGTAGGGAGGGGATAGGTCAGTCCAGGGAAGACGGACAGGTCAAGGAGGTGGGATGAGGTTAGTAGGTAGCTGGGGGTGCGGCTTGGGGTGGGAGGAAGGGATGGGTGAGAGGAAGAACCGGTTAGGGAGGCAGAGACAGGTTGGACTGGTTTTGGGATGCAGTGGGTGGGGGGGAAGAGCTGGGCTGGTTGTGTGGTGCAGTGGGGGGAGGGGATGAACTGGGCTGGTTTAGGGATGCAGTGGGGGAAGGGGAGATTTTGAAACTGGTGAAGTCCACATTGATACCATATGGCTGCAGGGTTCCCAGGCGGAATATGAGTTGCTGTTCCTGCAACCTTCGGGTGGCATCATTGTGGCAGTGCAGGAGGCCCATGATGGACATGTCATCAAGAGAATGGGAGGGGGAGTGGAAATGGTTTGCGACTGGGAGGTGCAGTTGTTTGTTGCGAACTGAGCGGAGGTGTTCTGCAAAGCGGTCCCCAAGCCTCCGCTTGGTTTCCCCAATGTAGAGAAAGCCGCACCGGGTACAGTGGATGCAGTATACCACATTGGCAGATGTGCAGGTGAACCTCTGCTTAATGTGGAATGTCATCTTGGGGCCTGGGATGGGGGTGAGGGAGGAGGTGTGGGGACAAGTGTAGCATTTCCTGCGGTTGCAGGGGAAGGTGCCGGGTGTGGTGGGGTTGGAGGGCAGTGTGGAGCGAACAAGGGAGTCACGGAGAGAGTGGTCTCTCCGGAAAGCAGACAGGGGTGGGGATGGAAAAATGTCTTGGGTGGTGGGGTCGGATTGTAAATGGCGGAAGTGTCGGAGGATAATGCGTTGTATCCGGAGGTTGGTAGGGTGGTGTGTGAGAACGAGGGGGATCCTCTTGGGGCGGTTGTGGCGGGGGCGGGGTGTGAGGGATGTCTCGCGGGAAATGCGGGAGACGCGGTCAAGGGCGTTCTCAATCACCGTGGGGGGGAAGTTGCGGTCCTTAAAGAACTTGGACATCTGGGATGTGCGGGAGTGGAATGTCTTATCGTGGGAGCAGATGCGGCGGAGGCGGAGGAATTAGGAATAGGGGATGGAATTTTTGCAGGAGGGTGGGTGGGAGGAGGTGTATTCTAGGTAGCTGTGGGAGTCGGTGGGCTTGAAATGGACATCAGTTACAAGCTGGTTGCCTGAGATGGAGACTGAGAGGTCCAGGAAGGTGAGGGATGTGCTGGAGATGGCCCAGGTGAACTGAAGGTTGGGGTGGAAGGTGTTGGTGAAGTGGATGAACTGTTCGAGCTCCTCTGGGGAGCAAGAGGCGGCGCCGATACAGTCATCAATGTACCGGAGGAAGAGGTGGGGTTTGGGGCCTGTGTAGGTGCGGAAGATGGACTGTTCCACGTAACCTACAAAGAGGCAGGCATAGCTGGGGCCCATGCGGGTGCCCATGGCCACCCCCTTAGTCTGTAGGAAGTGGGAGGAGTCAAAAGAGAAGTTGTTGAGTGTGAGGACGAGTTCCGCTAGGCGGATGAGAGTGTCGGTGGAGGGGGCCTGGTCGGGCCTGCGGGACAGGAAGAAGCGGAGGGCCTTGAGGCCATCTCCATGCGGAATGCAGGTGTACAGGGACTGGACGTCCATGGTGAATATGAGGTGTTGGGGGCCAGGGAATTGGAAGTCCTGGAGGAGGTGGAGGGCGTGGGTGGTGTCACGGACATAGGTGGGGAGTTCCTGGACCAAGGGGGCGAAAATGGAGTCCAGATAGGTGGAGATGAGTTCGGTGGGGCAGGAGCAGGCTGAGACGATGGGTCGACCAGGGCAGGCAGGTTTGTGGATTTTGGGAAGGAGATAGAAACGGGCCGTGCGGGGTTGGGGAACAATGAGGTTGGAGGCTGTGGGTGGGAGGTCCCCTGAGGTGATGAGGTCATGAATGGCGTTGGAGATGATGGTTTGGTGCTCGGGTGTGGGGTCATGATCGAGGAGGCGGTAGGAGGTGGTGTCGGAGAGTTGGCGTCTGGCCTCGGCGATGTAGAGGTCAGTACGCCATACTACCACTGCGCCACCCTTGTCTGCGGGTTTGAACCCCGCCCACGGCCGACGGAACCCCGCCCACAGCCGACGACATCATCGCTCCGCCCACAACCTCCACAGCCTGCAACCCCAGAGGAGACAGCCACCCTGAGCCCTGCCGAATCTTCACCATCCCCCCAGACCTCCCACTGACTGAGGACGAACGGTCAGTCCTGAGCAAGGGGCTCACCTTTGTCCCCCTACAACCACACATCAACGAATACCAGTCACGGTCGGACACAGAGCAGTTTTTCCGCCGTCTTCGCCTGCATGCCTACTTCTTCAACCGGGAACCCAACCCTCCTTCCACTGACCCTTTCACCCGCTTCCAACACAAGTCCTCCTCCTGGACACCACCCCCAGGCCTCCTACCCTCCCTCGACCTCTTCATCTCCAACTGCCGTCGAGACATTAACCGCCTCAACCTCTCCACCCCTCTCACCCACTCCAACCTCTCCCCCGCAGAACGGGCAGCCCTCCGCTCCCTCCGCTCCAACCCCAACCTCACCATCAAACCCGCAGACAAGGGTGGCGCAGTGGTAGTATGGCGTACTGACCTCTACATCGCCGAGGCCAGACGCCAACTCTCCGACACCACCTCCTACCGCCTCCTCGATCATGACCCCACACCCGAGCACCAAACCATCATCTCCAACGCCATTCATGACCTCATCACCTCAGGGGACCTCCCACCCACAGCCTCCAACCTCATTGTTCCCCAACCCCGCACGGCCCGTTTCTATCTCCTTCCCAAAATCCACAAACCTGCCTGCCCTGGTCGACCCATCGTCTCAGCCTGCTCCTGCCCCACCGAACTCATCTCCACCTATCTGGACTCCATTTTCGCCCCCTTGGTCCAGGAACTCCCCACCTATGTCCGTGACACCACCCACGCCCTCCACCTCCTCCAGGACTTCCAATTCCCTGGCCCCCAACACCTCATATTCACCATGGACGTCCAGTCCCTGTACACCTGCATTCCGCATGGAGATGGCCTCAAGGCCCTCCGCTTCTTCCTGTCCCGCAGGCCCGACCAGGCCCCCTCCACCGACACTCTCATCCGCCTAGCGGAACTCGTCCTCACACTCAACAACTTCTCTTTTGACTCCTCCCACTTCCTACAGACTAAGGGGGTGGCCATGGGCACCCGCATGGGCCCCAGCTATGCCTGCCTCTTTGTAGGTTACGTGGAACAGTCCATCTTCCGCACCTACACAGGCCCCAAACCCCACCTCTTCCTCCGGTACATTGATGACTGTATCGGCGCCGCCTCTTGCTCCCCAGAGGAGCTCGAACAGTTCATCCACTTCACCAACACCTTCCACCCCAACCTTCAGTTCACCTGGGCCATCTCCAGCACATCCCTCACCTTCCTGGACCTCTCAGTCTCCATCTCAGGCAACCAGCTTGTAACTGATGTCCATTTCAAGCCCACCGACTCCCACAGCTACCTAGAATACACCTCCTCCCACCCACCCTCCTGCAAAAATTCCATCCCCTATTCCCAATTCCTCCGCCTCCGCCGCATCTGCTCCCACGATAAGACATTCCACTCCCGCACATCCCAGATGTCCAAGTTCTTTAAGGACCGCAACTTCCCCCCCACGGTGATTGAGAACGCCCTTGACCGCGTCTCCCGCATTTCCCGCGAGACATCCCTCACACCCCGCCCCCGCCACAACCGCCCCAAGAGGATCCCCCTCGTTCTCACACACCACCCTACCAACCTCCGGATACAACGCATTATCCTCCGACACTTCCGCCATTTACAATCCGACCCCACCACCCAAGACATTTTTCCATCCCCACCCCTGTCTGCTTTCCGGAGAGACCACTCTCTCCGTGACTCCCTTGTTCGCTCCACACTGCCCTCCAACCCCACCACACCCGGCACCTTCCCCTGCAACCGCAGGAAATGCTACACTTGTCCCCACACCTCCTCCCTCACCCCCATCCCAGGCCCCAAGATGACATTCCACATTAAGCAGAGGTTCACCTGCACATCTGCCAATGTGGTATACTGCATCCACTGTACCCGGTGCGGCTTTCTCTACATTGGGGAAACCAAGCGGAGGCTTGGGGACCGCTTTGCAGAACACCTCCGCTCAGTTCGCAACAAACAACTGCACCTCCCAGTCGCAAACCATTTCCACTCCCCCTCCCATTCTCTTGATGACATGTCCATCATGGGCCTCCTGCACTGCCACAATGATGCCACCCGAAGGTTGCAGGAACAGCAACTCATATTCCGCCTGGGAACCCTGCAGCCATATGGTATCAATGTGGACTTCACCAGTTTCAAAATCTCCCCTTCCCCCACTGCATCCCTAAACCAGCCCAGTTCATCCCCTCCCCCCACTGCACCACACAACCAGCCCAGCTCTTCCCCCCCACCCACTGCATCCCAAAACCAGTCCAACCTGTCTCTGCCTCCCTAACCGGTTCTTCCTCTCACCCATCCCTTCCTCCCACCCCAAGCCGCACCCCCAGCTACCTACTAACCTCATCCCACCTCCTTGACCTGTCCGTCTTCCCTGGACTGACCTATCCCCTCCCTACCTCCCCACCCACACCTTCTCCACCTATCTTCTTTACTCTCCATCTTCGGTCCGCCTCCCCCTCTCTCCCTATTTATTCCAGTTCCCTCCCCCCATCCCCCTCTCTGATGAAGGGTCTAGGCCCGAAACGTCAGCTTTTGTGCTCCTGAGATGCTGCTTGGCCTGCTGTGTTCATCCAGCCTCACATTTTATTATCACCACAAAAGTACTATTGGTTTTTATTATTAAGATTTCCACAATAAAATAGTATAATATGTTTTCTTACTAACATCTGTGCAGAGGACAGCTGGGATCACACATGACCTTTGAAGCTTTCAGCCAAGAAATGTTATTGCTGTACACAAACTCCCTGTGCTTGTAACATCCTGTGAAGATGCCACTCTGTATTTACAGCATGTTGTTTTTCCAATACTAAAGGATGTAAGTGTTTGGTAAACTCTTATAGGAAGGTTTCTGAACACTGATTGCAAACAATGTAACAAGCTCAAGCTTTGAGTTCCTGGGGATCATGCTGAATCATGAATTATCATGTCCATTAAAGCAGAGGCGTTAAAGAAATCGGTGTTGCTAGAAAGGCAAATGTTTCATCCCTAAGTGCCCTTGAAATGAGTGGCGCACTGAGCTATTTTGTACAGCTGTGGATCTGGAGTCGTACACAGAGGTCTACTACATAGCAAACGATCCTTTGGCCCATCGAGTCTATACCAGTTTAAACCACTACCTAACTATTCTACTGCCACTTTCCAGCACTTGGCCCAGAGCCTCGTAGGTCTTGGCATTGCAAGTGGCGATGACTCAAAGAGTCTGCAGACGGATATAGACAGGTTAAGTGAGTGGGTAAAAATATGCCATATAGAATATAACATGGGAAATGAGAGATTATGCACTTTGGCAGGAAGAATAGAGCAGCTGAATATTATTCAAATGTAAAAAGACTGCAGAAAGCTACAGAACAAAGAGATGCGGGAGTCATCATCCACAAATTATAAAAAGCTGGTTCCCAGGTTCAGCAGGTAACAGGGAAGGCAAAAGGAATGTTGGCCTTTACTTCAAAGGGAATGGAGTATAGAAACAAAGAAACAAAGAAACCTACAGCTCAGGGACAGGCCCTTCGGCCCTCCAAGCCTGCACCGATCAAGATCCACTGTCTAACCTGTCATCTATTTTCTAACAGTCTGTGTCCATTTGCTCCCCGCCCATCCATGTACCTGTCCAAATATATCTTAAAAGACGATAACTTGTCTGCGTCTACCACCTCCGCTGGCAACGCGTTCCAGGCGCCCACCGCCCTCTGTGTAAAGAACTTTCCACGCATATCTCCCTTAAACTTTCCTCCTCTTACTTTGAACTCATGACCCCTAGTAATTGAGTCCCCCACTCTGGGAAAAAGCTTTTTGCTATCCACCCTGTCTATACCCCTCACGATTTTGTAGACCTCAATCAGGTCTCCCCTCAATCTCAGTCTTTCTAATGAAAATTATCCTAATCTACTCAACCTTTCTTCATAGCTAGCACCCTCCATACTAGGCAACATCCTGGTGAACCTCCTCTGCACTCTCACCAAAGCATCCACATTCTTTTGGTAATGTGGCAACCAGAACTGTACACAGTACTCCAAATGTGGCCAAACCAAAGTCCTATACAACTGCAACATGACCTGCCAACTCTTGTACTCAATACCCCGCCCAATGAAGGAAAGCATGCCATATGTCTTCTTGACCACCCTATTGACCTGCGTTGTCACCTTCAGGGAACAATGGACCTGGACACCCAGATCTCTCTGTTCATCACTTTTCTCTAGGACTTTTCCATTTACTGTATAGTTCGCCCTTGAATTTGATCTTCCAAAATGCATCACCTCGCATTTTCCCAGATTGAACTCCATCTGCCATTTATCTGCCCAACTCTCCAGTCTATCTGTATTCTGCTGTAAGAAGTGGGAGGGTTTGCTAAAACTCGGTCTAACCTGGGAACGTGGCATGTTGCCTTCCCTCAAGGACATTGATAAACATTATAAATCAATTATAGCTCTATTGTTAAGCATGTACCCAAATCATCTTCATCACCTTTTCATCCTAGTCTTTCACTGTTCTTCTTCTGTTACTCTCATCCTCATGTTCTGCTTTTTTAGCTGTCTTTCTTTTCCTTGATTCTGTTCTGAGATCATGATGACAGCTGAACAAAACACTTTGAACTTTGAATTGTACATTTCTTATGTTGCTGAAACCAGAAAGATAGTGGCAGTGCTACAGCGCTGAAAGGAACAAAAACTAAAACCTGCATTTCAGTAGCGCCATTCATAATCTCAGCACATTTGAAGTGCTTTAAGGTACTTACCTATTTCTGAAGTGTAGTCCCTTTTTTATTTCAAAAATATACCCTATTCTTAAAACAAAAGATATATGTAATCACGAAAGCAGTTTGGTTCTGTACAGTGGCATATGAAGAAGACAAACAAATATTGGAGATGGACTCTATCCAACAAACAAACCCAAGGCGTTTCTTACTTATGCAAAATTATGTTTACATATATTTACCTCCAGCCGAAGGACAGTGGTCTTTCCCCACTGTGCCTTGGCAGGCAGCTGCCCCAAGCTTTAGTGTGCCCCTCAGCACGTAGATCTGGGCCTTGGACTGTGCCAGTCTGTAACACTCAGTCACGATCAACTCCTTGTTCTGGAAGACCAACAAGTTTCAGGCAGACCAAAGAGCATGTTTCAGCAAATCGATGGCTGTCCACGCACCTCCAATCGACGCTTGCCTTGTTGTGTGCCCCAGGAAACAGACTGTACAGCATAGAGTCCTGTGTCACAGAACTGCTTGGGATGAACCTCGACACAAAGTAATGCATCTCTCTCCAGACTATTTCTGAAGTGCAGTCACTGTTGTAGAAACCTGATCACCAGTGTGTGTGCAGCAACCTCTCACTAAAAGCAACACAGTAACGTCCAGAAAAATCTAGTTTTGTGATGTTGGGAGCTGAATGAATACTAGTCAGGCTGCTTGGGGTGACTCCACTGTTGTTTTTCAGAATAGATCCTTCAACTATTATCCACAGGAGAGGGCAACATTTCGAATAAAAACACCTCCAACAGGCAGCATGTCAGTATAGATTTTCTGCTTGAGTGTCGAGCCTTCAATCTGAGGAGTAAGATGTCACAAGCAGAGTCACTGCTGTTGCTGGATCCCTCATGCCTCACTTGTTGAACAACTCTCTCAAAGTTTCAAAGGGCAGATGTAATGGGCTCCATCAGCTGGTAATCCAGGCGCTGCTCTTGGAGGTGCCGAACAGACATCTTTCATGCATTTTCATTATCTGGCCAGATATTTTCCCTTAAAGCTTTGCCCTGTTAAATAGCTCACCTTTAATTCTGAGTCTGTTAATTACAAATGGCTACTGCACACTCAAATAAGAATTTAGTTTGATGGCAGTTTATAAGTTAACCAACATAGAAGGATTATTTTGGAGAAGGAATTCTATGTAAAGGCACATACGTAAAAAGATCAATTCAATGTTTTATCATTAAACTAAAATATAAAAGGAATAACTACAGTAAAGGTATAAATCAAGCTCTGTTTAATCTGTTTCCTTGTAGACCAACCTATTACCATTGTAAGCCATTGTATCTGAATTAATATTTCAGAAATAGAATGTACACTGGAAATGGAAAGACTTGCAGGGTTGTGAGGAGAGAGTAGGAGAACGTGTCTAATTACAAGAAAAACTTGTATACTACACACGCTGGCATGTGTTGCTCATTCTATGCTGTATGCGTATATGATTCCTGCCTCGCTCTATGAACTCATTCTAATTGTTGAAACGGCCAAAAGAAAGCCAAATGTTGGTTTACATCACCCTGGAGGAATGTACGTTATGTGGGTGCCACAGTAAGAGCTGGCTTGCATTTATTGAATGCAAATTATTTCACTTGCTATGCCGCAGGAGAAACAATCCAGCGCTGTAGCTGTAGTTTGGTGTGTTTTTATGAATTGAACAGTTGATAGCATGACTGTCACCATGGAGACAGGAGTACAACCATAGGAAATGATGGACGGGCAAAGACCACCTGGCCACTGAGGCTGTCATGTGTTGCCACCATGAACATTACAATCCTCAAAGCCTTCCCATGCACGAGCTCTCCCTGGAGTAGTTACAAAAAAATCGAGAATGTGCTTTAGGACAATCGAGTGCGATATCTGTAAATTCCCCTCAAGAGCCTTAATGTTGATTGAAATGAGATCCAAGAGACCACAGTTCCCATGAGGCATGTTAGATGAACCAGTTTGTAAGCTGGGACTCCAGGTACACTGAGAAACTTGCCTGGCTCACAATTAGGATTGAAAGTTTCAATGACTTGTACTCATTGCACGAGCTAGCCTTACAGACTGACATCATTTGCTGTACAGAGAAAATACTCTCAATACTTTACATGCATCTCCTGGTTCTCCCTAACTTATCGACCCAGACTCAGTCTAGTCCATCTGTTCACCTAGAACTTTTTCCTAATAACTCTCCAGTATATTCTTCCGTAAGGTGGATTGACTTTTATTAATTGAGGATATTAAGGGATATGAATCAGCTCTGTGTAAATGGAATCGAGGTACAGATCAGCCATGATCTAATTGAAAGGTGGGACAAGCTGCATTGCCTGTGTCTGTTCTGATGGTACAACAGTCCTTTTTCCAAACTTTTGAGATGGTCTGGTGAAGGTGTGACAGAGTTAAACTCCTGGCCATACAAGTCACAGTCTCAAGATGATTTTCTTGATTGTTGCTTACAGAAAAAGCCATTTACAGATAGATGTCTGTTTTTCCATGTTATGTGACAAACTAGGGACTGCTTGGTCTGGCTACAATTGAATGTTGGCACAGAACGCTGAGGAGGAAATAAAAACATTGTGCTCATTGCAAAGCTGTGGCTTGGTTTACATTCTCTGTGATGAGAAACTGAACTCTGATTGGCTGGCAGGGAAGAAGTGATTCAGTTACATCAGGTTCTGACCAAAACTGGGTTTCTTGAAAAGGATGGAGCCTCAGCCTGAGACTCCAGTCACTCTGTTTGGATGGCTGATCCTACATTCACTGGAAGGCACAAGCAGTTACAAGCACAAAACTGTGGTGATTGTGGCCATTGCAATTTAAGACCTAGTTGAGTTCTTTTGCTCCCGATTTCTTTCAATTCCTTTGGCGTAGATCTTCCACAGCAGATTTGTAGCTCTTTGGGAGATTCTGTCCAAATGTGCAGTTGGCATAGATGATCCCATTCTTGCATTGGCTCTCGGAAAGGCTCATGTCCGACTCATTTATTATTTCATGCCCTGCAGATTTTTTCTTTCTCCTTGCTGGATTATAATTATCCAATTTACTTTCAATGTTTATGACTAGGCAATGCATTTCAGGTCACTGGAATTTGCTGGCTAAGGTAACGGTTCTGTTCCTCTCCCTCTTGCCCCTCCAGGTTCTTTGATGGCTGGTCTGCCTATCAGTGGGAGCATATCTAAACCATTTTCTTTGGCCAATTACATCAAATCCAGCAGAGTCTATCTGTCACCCAAATAATGAGGGTGTGCAGACTGGTTTCTGTGGCCCTTGTGCTGAATCAGGTTTTCTCTTTCTCTTAATTTTGTTTGTGGGGGTCAGTGACTGAACCAGCATTTATTGCCCATCTCTAATCGCCAAGAGGGCAGTTCAGATTCAACCACATTGCTGTGAGTCTGGAGTCACATGGAGGCCAGACCAGGTAAGGATGGCAGTTTCCTTCCCTAAAGGACTTTAATAAAGCAGATTTTAAGATTTTTATTTTGTTTTGAAAAAAGAACACAATCACTTGCTACGGGAATGGGAGAGGTTTGAACCCACAGCCCAAGTTTCCTGTTTGCTGGTTTTGTTACCTTACCCCTACCTCCCCATACTTGCTTGTGTAAAATCTGAGTTCTCTGAAGTGATGAAATGAAAGAAAAACTTCCATTCCTAAAAGTGCTTCATGTGACTTCAGAATGTCATCAAGCATTTCACAGCCAATGTGTTATTTTTAAAGCAAAGTCACAGGGTTGTAATCCAGGCAACGTGTGCACAGCAAGTCCCATAAAGCAGCAATGAAATAAAGGGCAGTGAGTTTTAGTGATGCTGATTGTGGGATAATTGTGGCCAGGGGACTTGTAAAATTCCCTTGCTGTTCCCACTTCAATGCCGTGGACTCTTCTACATCTGCTTTAATGGGCAGAAAGGGATTCAATTTTATATCTCATCGAAAGGACAGAATGTACAACAGCACAGCAGAGGTATTGTACTGGAGACCCAGAGGGAGGATTACAAGCATGACCATCAGACTCTGAGTCAGCCAGGTCTGACGCTGTATGCTGTGACTGGGCAGTACCTCGGCGAGTTATTGAACTGAAACACCCATTTTATACCCAGGCAACAACTCCATGTGTGGGTAAAACATGTCAACTTTAATGTTGTGAGTGAATGATCTGGACCAACACCACTTGTAGAACATTTGAAATGACTGGAGCTGGATGTACAAAACTGTGGTGATTGCGGGCCATTGCGTTTTAAGACCCAGTTGAGATTTTTTTCCCCCTGATTTCTTTCAATTCCTTTGGCGTAGATCTTCCACAGCAGAATTATAGGGAGATTCTGTCCAAATGTGCAGGTGGCATAGATGAAAGAATTTTGCTAAAAGAATGATAGAAATCTACAGCAGAGGGAGGCTGTTTAATCTGTTAATCCTGTGGTACTCACTGAAGGAGTTGTTCTGCAGATCTCAATCACTGAGGAAGAGTCGTGTCAGACTCAAAACATTAACTGTGTTTTCTTCCTCCACAGCTGCTGCCAGACCTGCTGATTTTCTCCAGCATTCTCTGTGTTTCTTTCAGATTTCCAGCATCTGCAGCCTTTTTGATTTTAATCTCACTTTCCTGTTCTATGTCCATTGCCATTCATTTGTCCTAAATTGCAAAACCACTGTCCAATCTTTCTCCCACATCTGTTTGTGGTCAGGCATTCTGCTGAGCTTTTCTGAGTCTGTATGTTGGTATTGTCTGACAAGAACAGTTTGGGATTGGGATTTCCCGTATTCCAAATGGCTGTTACAGCTCATATGTGCTCTGGCCAGTTTGGCTGTTGTCGGACACTGTACTATGTGGCCTTGCACTGCAGGAGAAGTCACTCTCACATCTGCAGCAGGAGACTTGACTTCACCAGAGCCAGGGCTTACCCATTCCCCATCTCACTGAACCCAGTCTGTTTCCAGGCATCAGGCCTATCTTGCATGTATAGAACAGATGCCAGCACTTTAATTAGGTGTCATTGGGACTCCTCACATGCATGTAGCAACTTAGCCAATACAACTGGCTACAGAACCTTTTTGTCTCCCAAAACTAATTTCTTAAAATTTGACTTAAACAGTTCATTGGCCTCCTTATGCAAAATGGGCCTTTAAGTTTGAAATTTTCCCACAGCTCCCACGGCCCATAGTCAGCTCAATATCAAGATGAGGACACACTGGCGCCCTTGTATCCAGCTTTGCTGAGGGAGTGATGGAAAATGTATTGTACAAGGTCATTTCCTCTTAATCTCATTGTTATAGAGATAGTGACCCTAACTGTACAGGACAGGGAGACTAATGCCAGCAAGACTAATCTAATAAACAAGGCAACACATTTTCCACTGAATCTTTGAAAAACAACCTAGTATGATGTTCCTAAGAAGTAAATGTTTAATCAAAGTTGTTTGACAGCACATCTCATTTTGAAGCTGCACCAACACAATCATTATCCTGTTATCATTCTGCAGACGTACAAAATGTACATCTCCAGGAGCTGGAGAGGGGCAATTACTGAGAGAGTATTTTTGAAGCTGTCGGATTGATGTTAAAATAACATTGGTGTGGATGTTTTGGAACCTGGACAGGGTTTACCCCAAGACAGAAATCTGCGGAGTGTAAACAGAGCGTTTTGTTCTCGCAAAACCCTCAGTCCTGTGAACTTGCTGGGACTGGCAGCTCTAGGCCTTTTCACAATCTGCCCCCATATGGTAGCTGCACATTACCATCTGCTGGAGCGCGGTGCTGACAGGTATCACCCAGTGCCCGGTGAGGAAGTCAGATGCAGCAATGTCAATCGCCACAATTCCGCGTCACTTCTCTTCCCTCAGCACACATGGCTGAGCAAGCTCACCCACTACCCTCCTCCTTCCCCATGGCACCAGTGTTGTTCACAGTATCTTACAAGGTGGGGGGGTGTTCAAGATTGTACACCATGTTACTTAGTGAAAGACATTGGTGAACTCTCTGTCAGTCTCTCAGCCTTCAATGGCAATAGAAATCTAGAGGGATGCAAGACAGTCTATTCACTGCTAAACAAAAAAAAAGAAAGATCTACAGATGCTGAAAATCTAAAAGAAAAACAGAAATTGCTGAGGAAACTCAGAAGGTCAGTCAATTATTGACTACTCCCCATGTTGAATGACTGCACAGTGAGGTCTACACCATGATGTCTGTGTTGTCTGTTTGTTTGAGGAATTTAAAATTAATCCCATTTCCCTGCTCTCTCTCCAGTATCTTTGTACCAGATATTTCCTGCTTTTCCCTCAAAGGTGGAAATGAATTTTGTAAGAATCTCTTGGAATCATTATTTTAACTATCATCATGGGACATAGATATGAATAACTTGGGTATAGAATGTTGAGCTGACAAAGCTTGGATCCAGGGCTTCCTGCTTCGTAGGTAATGTTCTATTTCCAAAGGCCATGATTACTTTATTCTTCACCTGAATACCTTATGGTCTCAGTATGACTGCTACCCCAATTCCTTCTTCAAGATCTTACTGCAAACCATCTTGCTTTGATCTTTCTTTGCAATTATTTACAGGCTGAAGTAATCCATATGCATTTTTAATCACTTTGTCAATTTACTTATGCAGACACCAAAGTCTAACTGGTTATTTGCATTTGACAAAATTGCGCCATTTAATGCCCAGTTTTCATTTACCAAAGTCCTCTGAATGTGCACGTCTTTACATTTATCCACATTGAATTACATCTGGCATGCTTCTAACCCATTTCACCATCCTGACTATGTCACCTTGTCATGTGCGACTCTCAGTTACCCAGTTTTACAGAACTTGAACTCAGTGAGCAGAGAGATACAAGGTCAAAACTTGCCGTCCTTCACCCATCAGGATAAATGCAAGAAAGTCACAAATCAAGCGATCACATCAACTTGTATAGGAGGAGGGAAGAGTGCTGATTGGTTGATTTGCTGCCTTTGATTGGCAATATCTGTGCTGACTGGCTTATTCTGCTCCTCTTTATGCAGCTGTGATACAACAGGAGTCCCCGGGTCCTACTGTAGTAATACTGCATTATCCAGTCAGGATTGAAACATTGCCATCAAAGTCTCTGCTGTTCTGACCTGTGTTTCTTTCGGCAAACTAGGATACCTCGCATCTGGACCAAGTGACTTTCCAACTTTAAGTAATGTATTACTCTTGGATATGTCTTCCCTGTTTCAGCCCGGCTGTAATTTATCTCTCTTCTTTCAGGAAGACTCGTACAATGTAGCTCATCCTAAACACCTTAGCAGTGTTCTTTACCTCCATGTGGGGATTGTCCTTATGTCATCATTCTCAGCTTTAGGATTTAATTTAATTTACTGGCTAATATTTTCCCATAGCCTCTTGCTGCCTTTCACATTTACATGTTCGATTCCACCTTGTATCTTCCCTTACCTTAGGTGTATAACAGTCATTTTGACCTTATCTGGGGAAGCAGCAGCGAAATGTAACACAAATGGAACAGAATCCTGTGCCCTGTAAAAATGATTTGTGATCAGAACTGTTTCTGGGCCTTGATTCACCTCCGCTCCCTCCTTCTCAACTAGCTGTTGGGGCACCAACCTCAGAGATCCTCAGAAAAATGCCAGCTCAGGCTCTGCTGCTCAAATCAGGCTGGCAAGAGATTACCTGAGGCCACGCACAGAGTCATAGGGGCCGGCAGCCCCAGCAGGGCAGTCATTGCATTGCTGCTGTGGGATGGCAACTCAAGGGCACCTCCACCTCAACATCCCCAGTGCAAGATAGTTACTTTAGAACAGTAAAGGACAGGCACAGCTGCTCAGTGGGGGAGAGCCTGCCAGTGCGGTGGGCAGTGGGAGCTCCCCCAATACAGAGGGCAGTGGGAGCCCCCCAATACAGAGGCGAATGGGAGGAGACCACAATGGCAGCAGGCAGTGGGGAGTTATTAAGCATAAGACGACCACCACCCCCTCCATGACAGCTGCCAACAAAACAGCCCCAGTGGCTGTCTGTGCCAATCAGTCCATAAATATTATTGATGCAGATTAAGTGTCTGTCATTGCCAGGACAGGTCAACTCTGCCCATGCTGATCACACTGGCTCACTGACCCAATCCTTCCTTCAGAGTGGGACCAGGAAGGTTCGACTAATCATACGCCAGTGATAAGGAACAGATTGGAGCTCATACAGTAGATTAGATTCCCTACAGTGTGGAAACAGGCCCTTCGGCCCAACAAGTGACACTGCCTCTTGAAGCATCCCACCCAGATTCATTCCCCTATAACCCACACACCCATGAACACCACGGGCAACTTATCATGGCCGATCCACCGAGCCTGCACATCTTTGGACTGTGGGAGGAAACCGGAGCACCCAGAGGAAACCCATGCAGACACGGGGAGAATATGCAAACTCCGCACAGACAGTCGCCCGAGGCTGGAATCGAACCCGGGTCCCTGGCGCTGTGAGGCTGCAGTGCTAACCACTGAGCCACCGTGCCGCCCTTAGTAGAGAGGAACCAGTTATAAACTTTGTAATGTAGGCCAATTATAACTGACAAATGGCCCTTGAAGCCATCTTAATCATTGTGATTGTTAAGTCTTTTAAAATAACAGTTGTCTCAATGTACAGAAAGTCACATATTGCAGAATTACTGGGTTGTTTGTAAGTTGTTTTATGTGGTGATTTAATCCTATGAGGTTCAGAAACATTATGTGTACAGGAGTGGTACTGTACATTCTCCCTGGGGTGGAGCTGTTTGTACACAGATCCGATTTCTGTGGGCCAGTACCTGATTGTAAACTGGCAGTGACAGAGAGCTCAGTGCTGTTGATTGATCCCTGTGCTTCAATCGTATTAAGTTCGTAGGAGGTTGAGTACCTCTGTGACTTCCAAAGTTATGCTATTCAGTTTGATAATACACTGAACAGTGAGGCTTCTTGTTCTGTCCACAATGTTCTCAAGTTAAATCTCTCGAGCTTAACCGAGCTTCCAGGGCATACAAAGCCCTTTACATCTGGATTTGTGACAAACCCACACAAAACAAATCATCTCAGCTGATAGCTGAATCAATGCTATGTCTAAAGCAGGTGCTTCGACTCGGAAACAGCTCTGGAGAGTTCCGCATGAGTATCATCATTGCCTTTTGTTTCATTGCTGAGTCTACATTCTCATCCCCTCGGGAATAGAGTGCATTTAAGGTAGTAGAATTGGGCTCTCCACCCATGGGTTTGCAAAAGGAAAATCTGATGAAATTTCCAATCCTGATTTACTACCTCAACAATTATTCCTTGTGCAACATTACGTCATTATCACATTACATTTCCATCATTAGAACAATGAGCACATCACCAGCTGTAAAACACTTTGAGGCATCCTGATCTTGTAGAAGGTGCTACCTTATTTTCTGTATAATCTACAATTTAAAAGCTGTAAAATGGTCTGGATTCCAGTTAATTAGGCCTCTGAGCCTTTCAAGCTAGCTCTGCCACTCAGTTAGATCATAGTTGACCTAATTGTCAGTTGACCTAATTGTCACTTTAAATCTAGCTCCCCCTCCCCACTATCCTGATAACCTTTCATCCATTTGCTTCAAAATCTATCTCCTACTGTCTTAAAAACATCCCAAGAAACTGCTTTCACTATCTTTTCAGGAACAAAGTGTACAAGCCGATAGCCAGAGACTTTTCCCCAGGGCAGGATTGACTGCCACGAGGGGTCATAGTTTTAAGGTGTTAGGAGCAAGGTATAGAGGAGACGTCAGAGGGAGGTTCTTCACCCAGAGAGTTGTGAGCGCATGGAATACTTTGCCAGTGGTAGTCGTGGAAGCGGAGTCATTAGTGACATTTAAGCAGCTGCTGGACATGCACATGGACAGCAGTGAATTGAGGGGAATGTAGGTTAGGTTATTTTATTTTTGGATTAGGATTATTCCACGGCACAACATCATTGGCCGAAGGGCCTGGACTGTGCTGTACTTTTCTATGTCCTATGTTCTATGTTCTAAATGCACTTGGCCATTTGAGAGAAACATTTTCACCTAATCTGTTTTAAATGAGTGAGCAT
Organism: Stegostoma tigrinum; assembly: GCF_030684315.1. NCBI lineage: Eukaryota > Metazoa > Chordata > Chondrichthyes > Orectolobiformes > Stegostomatidae > Stegostoma > Stegostoma tigrinum. The sequence continues at coordinate 25,152,454 of NC_081357.1, forward strand.
TGAGTTTTCAAGAGTGACATTCTAAATTCTCTTACAAGATGAAAAATCATCTTCACAACCACCCTGATCTTGAGCAGATATTTCAAACCCTGGGACAGGGTGGGCGCCACAGCTGCTCCCTCTTAGCTTCAAACAATGGTATCAGTCTCCCTGAATAGACTGCCCCCTGCTGCACAGCTTCCTATACCATAGTGCCACGGGCAGGTAGCTCATCCTCCTTGCAACGCTCACTCTCTTCGAGACAAGCTTAAAGAACCTCAATCCTGTTGGAGATAGCAAGAACTGCTGATGCTGGAGTCAGAAATAACACAGTGTGGAGCTGAAGGAACACAGCAGGCCAGGCAGCATCAGAGGAGCAGGCAAATTGACGTTTTGGGTCATTACCATTCTTCAGAAATGGGGGAGGGGGATGGGAGCTCAGGAATAAATAGAGAGAGGAGGGGTGGGGCTATCCTGTTGGATATTTGCAAAGCCTGAGGTTCATGCATTGCAATCCTGTGTGGGTCCCTTGCCTGCCTCACTTGTGGTCACTGTCTCGTCGCTGAACACTGACTTACCAAGGCAGATGACCGAACCCAGAAAGGTGTGACTGCCTCCTGGAATCAGGAACCCGGGCAATCAGTGAAACTCTGTGTCCCCTGGTCTTCATTTTCAGCAGCCTGGCAACGATTCATCTCTGTCTCGCCTAGGCTGTTGATAAAAGACACAGCTGTGGTGCTGTGTGACAAAATATTCCCATTTCCATGACATTCAGCTAAGAACATGATTGAGAAAGAGCATTCCAACGCATGCAAAAAATTTTACAACCTACATGTATATTTTTGGAAGTGCCATCACTGTTGTAATGTGGAAAAAGTGGCAATCAATTTGCAAACAGAAAGGAGGAATCAATCAAATATCCTGCTTTCGCGTCATTGATTTTGGGATAAATAATGGCCAAGACTTTGGGGAGAACTGTTCTCTGCATGTGGACATGCCTGCCTTAGCTAAGCAATCATACAAAGTAGCCCGATAGTGATTATAAGCACAGCAAGGGAATTCAGAAACCACAGGCACAGTGTCACATATCGCCACAGTGCGGCTGGCTCTCAGTATTGCTTTGGACTATCAGACCTGATGCTTTAATTTTGCTGAATCCTGGATCTGGACTTCCGATGTAGGCACAAACATAATGCCAACTGAGTGCCAGCTGACATGTGGAATCATGTCTGCACTGGTCCATGGATGTGAAATTAAACTTCAGCAACTTGTCTTATACCCCACCCAGTGTCAGCAGGAGGAAAGGCGGAGGAGGCTGGAACGGCTGGAAATTTGCTGTTGCATGTTGCAATTGAATTTCAGGCCCTGGAAGTGCTTTTCCTACATGTCTGCATCCCCTATTGAACGATACATAATGGGGCAGAGAAATTGCCTGCAGTGCATGCTCCACCCCAGTGTAGTTGGCAAGCCTGGCACAAGATCTAAAAAGGGTTTATTTTGTAGTTGTTAAAAAATCTGTCTTGCTTATTATAAAATGTGGCGTTTCTCTCCTGTAATTGTTATTTTTCATATTTCCCACTTTTCCTTTTCCTCTATCTTAAACTAATCTTACTTTGTCTCTTATTTTATTTTCTGCACCTAATTTGGCTTTAAATCACCCACTTTCTTGCTGTATTGTCCCCTCTGTTTGCTTCCTTGGTCCTTAAATTTTAATGGCTAAGGAGATGGACCACTATACCCAGAGTTCATGAACTCTCAGATGTATCATTGCCCTCGCCATGCCAATGCTAATTTCAATTTCACATTTCCAACAATTTGCGTGGCGAGGAAATAATACATCCCTAGAAGGCAAGAAGAAAATCTGCAAGAAATCCCAGCTTTGCAATTTCTAGGCCAACTTGTGCCTGACTTTGTTTCTGGTACAAAATCACAGTAGGAAGGAGCCAGAATATCTGTTTCCTGCCTGGCTTCCTTCCTGTGCCAGGTTGTTAATGTTGCAGGACTACTGTAATTGTACAGAAAAACCTATAGCAGGGGCTGTTTGTTTGCTTCCTGAGTTGCACTATGTTTCACCAGATGCCTGTTATAATTTCTCGCCTGTATTTACATTTTGTTTCTGGTGCCAGCTCTAAGCTTTAGGTATGTATGGGCAGTCTCCAAAGAAAAACTATTTAACCCAAGAGAGACAAAATTAAAAGCGCTCCTCAATTTTTACCTTGTGCAATCTGATATCCTTCAGGAACATAAAAAAGAAACAATGCTAAAGGCTCTTTACTGTTCTAGTTAACTATTTAATCTGTTTAGTGTATAGGCTTTGCATCTAGTGTAGCTGATTGAAAGCACTTGGAAAACAAAGATTCCAGTAGATGAAGACACTTCTGTTAATAGATGACAGATAAATTGGGTTTTGCTGGGAATTAATGAAAAATTTCATAATACGTAATGAACCTTTTTGGCTTCTTGGATGGCCTAGTATTTTATTTCCCAGTAAATGCCATTTTCTCTCTTTTGACACTACTGATCAGCACTATCACTTCTCCATTGTAAATTATTTGAAGTGTATGTACTTTTCCTGAATCAGAAATCCACAATTTCTCTCTGTCCAGATCAAACGCTGCTCTTTCCTATGTTTCTGAATACGGCTGGATACAGTGCTTTGTAGCTGTTGAGTGTCCTACAGGCACAATAATGATAAAATGATTAACCCGTGCTTCTCTCCACAGTTTGTGGCACTGTTGCTGTAACAGTCAGCTTGGAATGCTGATTAAGCACAGCTAGTTGTAAAAACGAGATATCGGCCTAGAAAATATAGGAGCAAAAACAGGCCATTTAACCCATCCAGTAGGATCCACCATTCAATGAGATTGTGGCTGATCCGATAATCGTCAACTCCTGCCGTTTTCCCCATACCCCTTACTGATTAAAACTCCATCTGTCTCAGCTTTGAATATATCTTATAATCCAGCCCTGAATGTATTTAATGGCCCTCTGCGGTAAAGAATTCCATAGATTCCCAACCCTCTGGGAGTAGAAATTTTTCCTCATCTGTCTTAAATGCGAGGCCCCTGACTCTGAGATGATGCCCCCTGGTTTCTGCACACTCCCACAAGGGAAAACCACCTCTATGTATCTAGTCTGGCAAGGCATCTAAGAACCTGCGTGTGTTGGAGGGGGTTTGAGGGCGGTATGGGTGGGTGTAGGGGAGATTTGGGTGTGGCTGAATGACCATATCTGGGGGTACAGTGGGTGCTGGAGAGTGTTGACCTGCCAATTCCCATCAGCATCCCGTAAGATAGTGTGTGCTATTCCTTTGAAACCACAAGCATCAATGCCTGACCACTTCAGTAGGTAGTGATCCAGTGCCATCCCTGAGCTGGAATTTGGAAGATAAATCTGATCTACCAAATCATTCCGAACATACTTTAACACTGAATGTACATTGTTGGTGAGTGTCAGTACCACTTTGAAAATCATCAACTTTACACAGTGCCTTAGAAAACCTTGTGTCTTTCACTGAGCTACATTGAAAATCCTGTCCTTCATACAGCCAGCAAAACCATAACTGAACGGTAACTCTTTCAGTCAAATGATGTGATGGGCTTTTAACATCGACTGGCACAGAAGTTGCACTGTAGTGTACTTTATGACAGCAGCTTCCAAACCTGTGTCATCACTTCCTCGGAGGACAGGAGGTGCAGACACCACCAACTGGACATTCCTGTCTAAACCACACATCCCTCTGACATGGGAAGATATTGCCGTTCCTTTGGTGTTGCTCGCTCAAAGCTCTGGGATTCTCTTCCTTACAGCACCACGGGTGTATTCACACAACACGACTGCACCACCTTGAGAGTGGCCAACAACATTGGCCAAGTCAGTGGCACACACTTTGGATGAATGAATTTAAAAAACTGAGGTTAACTGATAGTTAAAAGAATGCAGTTTCTGGTTTCCTATGGGACAAGCCTACTCCACTGATTGACCCTGACTGAGGCACAAATGCAATGGATTCACCATTACTTATTTCTATAACCAACCCCGGCAAGGCTGGAGACCGGCAGGTTCATTTTAATAGATTATGTGTTTTCCCTCAGTCCATTTTAAAATTAACTTTAAAATTCAAGAGCGATTAAGAGTAAATCATAATGCCACTGAAGATGATTCAATATCAATTGCAACTCTCTGCCTGTTTCAATATGCATGTTTATTCCAACTTTGAGCTCTTGTTAATTCGAGACTCCGCTTCAGTCAGTCCTCCCTGGATATGGTATAGTGCTTCAGTGTTTGATGGGACTTGAGAGCCCTGTGTTATTGAATAGATGGTCTGGTTCCAGATCGTCCCATGAAGTTCAGTATTAATGTATTTCAAGTTTTTTCAGACATACCTCTGGATTGCAACTGGGAGGAAGTATAAACAACTTTCTCTTTGGGAAATAGACATCAAAATTTCATTACATTACATTGCAAATAATATTCAGTTAGTGGACTTTGGTACAGAAGAGGCAAATACTGCTGATATCTTATTCTGTTCCTTTCTGTTGTTTGTACAGATGTGCGTACATGTTTGACTCAAAGTGCCAAGTTGTTCTTTCACAGCAAACACTCTTCCAAATTGACTTCCTGGCTTCAGTGACGATTGTTATTTTAAACCCTATCACATGAGATGGTTCTGCTATTTTAAACTTCTATTCCCAAAAGCCTAGAAGGTTGAGGGCTGACCTAACTGTGTAAATGATCAAAGGATTTGCATTGGGAGATATAAAGAAATTGCTTCCTCTGGTGCCTGAGTGGTACAGTCTTCAAATTTGGCTTTTCAGAAGTGAAATTAGGAAGCAGCCTTTCACAGAAAATTGAGGGGAGTTCTGAAATTTGGTCTCAAGAGGTTCTTGATGCTGGCACACTTTAAATTTTCAAAATTGATGGGCTTTTGTAAACTAAAACTATTGACATTTATTCGACCAATCTTTGTGTCATCAGCAAACTGTGCTCCCATTCCTTCAGGACCTTTATCCAAATCATTGATATACTATGTAAAGAACTGAGGGCCCAGCCCAGACCCCTGTGGCATATCACAGATGACATGCTGCCATCCCGATACAGCAGACAGCTCACCCTAGTTTCCCAGTCTGGGCTCAGCTACCTGACTTGCCCACAGGGAAACAAGTGATCAGGGAGGTGGCAAGTTGAGGACATGAATGAACATTAATTGACAATTTAAGGGCCTTTAGTGCTGGCAAGTGGAGGAAGCTGCTCATTAGTTTGGTAGTGGGTTGGCATGAGCACAAGTCTCCTGCCTAGCTCGTGGTCCAGACCACTGCTAACATTGACTCTGCTAAAGTTTGTGTGGGTCACTGTCGCTGATATCTGTTTGGACCTGATTTCTCACCCTCCAACATTGGCAGAGCATGAGAGGGAAGAGGGTGTCATGGAGACCTCAGACAATGTAAGCTCTTTCTTCACAGAGTATTTCTTCCTTTGTATTTTGCCGGATATTATAGAGTACAGTCGTATTGATGTATTTCTCATGGTTTGGAACCCCGGTTTGTTTCACTGTCAGCCGATGACTTTGCCAGTCTCCTGCTGTAATTGGCTCCAGCATCAGGTTGCAGGCGTGAGGCTGCTGCATACTGTCTGAGGCTAATGCAAAGTCGTGTTGACACTTGTCTGGAAGTGGGTCATTAGGCTGTGCGTAACTTTGGAGATGAACCTAGGACCAAGGTTACAAAACAGGACCCAATGTGCTCGAATCAAAATGTGGAGCTGGTGGGGGTGGGGTTGGGGTGGTTTATGTCACTGAATTTCTAGCTTAATCTCTGTGAATCTACTAAATCCTGACACATTTTAGGGAAGTCAGAATAAAGATGAGTCAGCCAGAATTAGGCTGGTAAGACAACAAGCCAAACCAATCATCAGGCAATATTCAAAGGCCACCAAGAAATTTTCCCATTATCATCCACTGAACTGACATAATTTGATGTGATTTAGATTTTTTTTATTTAGATTTAGACTTAATGTCATGAGTACTCAAGTTCAGAGGAACAGTGAGAAGTGTATAATGTCACATGACACAGTGCCATCTTAAGTACAAAGTGTCCAGGTACAGTATCATAAGAATAAGGTAGAAGGAAATAGAGAACAAAGTTAAAAGTTAAACATTACAGATCTTTCTAGTATCAAGTAGACCAATAAAGGAATAAGCTAAAAGTCTTTTTAAATGGAGAAGCGAAATAACTGACCCATGTTTTGAGATAAAACACTTTTTTTAAAAATTGGGAACAAAAGCAGAAGAAGTTGCTGGAAAAACTCAGCAGGTCTGGCAGCATCAGTGAAGAAAAATCAGAGTAACATTTCAGGTCTACTGACCCTTCCTCTGAGGAAGGGTCACTGGACCCAAAACGTTAGCTATAATTTTTCTTCACTGATGCTGCCAGACCTGATGAGCTTTTCCAGCAACTTTTGCTTTTGTTCCTGATTTATGCCATCCACAGTTCTTTCAGTTTTAACATTTTTAAATGGCTGTGTTAATGAGTCCTAGTGTGGCTACAATACTATTATTCCATGCCTGGGGCCTGGACTTGAATCCAGTTCAGGTGATTAGGTGGAAGTCTGACGTCTGACTGCTGCTGGCACTCGCCGTGGAATGTGTTGAGGAAGCACAGAACTGTCCAGAATGTGTATTGTCAGTCAGAGAGGCAGAACATTGGCCAGTGCAGAGAAGGGAAGACACTGCTGTAGCCAACACCATAAATTAGAGACAAGCTAGTGGCTGGGGTAAAACTGAGGGAGGGAGCAGAGGGCACCAAATGTGGAGAAGCATTCAATTTATCAGCACTGATATCAGTCACTAAAGACACAGAAATAAATAGCTAACCTGCTGGATTCAAGGCAAATAAGTAACTTGGTTAGTAAATTACACATGAATTAACAGGCAAATAATACTTGAAATAAAAAGAAAGCAATTTCACTCCTTATAGTCAACACAATACACACTCTACCCCTTGGCTGCTGCTTCCACTGCTTAGCATGATAGTCTTGTGTTGTAGCTGCCGCTCCTGACCTGCTTAACGCAATCTTTACTGAACCATGGTTGACTGTCCCTTCTTGGTAGTAATGGTGAGGTGGGGATAAGCCAGACAAAGTGGTTACAGATTGATGATTAGGAATGGATTAAGCACCCTGCTGGGTCGGTATAGATTGGGAATCAGATTGTTGGATATCAAAACAATAGAAGAGCACATGTCTCTGTGACACTCTTTGTTTTAATCTATGCATGGTTCTGGACTGCAAAGTTAAAGATTCTTGGATCCCTTTTTTTAGGAAACGCAAACCATTCCAAAGCTTTTTCACTCTATGAAAAATGACAATTTTCCATTGTATAGGATAATATCTTGATTGCATAGTAAATTTTGTAATAAGTCGAGGAGAGGTTGACTGAGCTTGGACTTTTCTCTCTGGAGAGAAGGAGGAAGAGAGGTGACCTGATCGAGCTGTACAAGGTAATGAGAGGCATGGATAGAGTCGATAGCCAGAGACTTTTCCCCAGGGCAGGACTGACTGCCACGAGGGGTCATAGTTTTAAAGGTGTTAGGAGGAAGGTATAGAGGAGACGTCAGAGGGAGGTTCTTCACCCAGAGAGTTGTGAGCGCATGGAATAGATTGCCAGTGGTAGTCGTGGAAGCGGAGTCAATTAGTCACATTTAAGCGACTGCTGGACATGCACATGGACAGCAGTGAATTGAGGGAATGTAGTTTAGGTTATTTTATTTTTGGATTAGGATTATTCCACGGCACAACATGGTGGGCTGAGGGGCCTGTACTGTGCTGTACTTTTCTATGTTCTATGTTCTAAATGCAACACAAGCACAAGACTAGCATTTCTCACCATCAGCATATAACTGCGCAGCTCTACAAAATGCTTTCCTTCATTCACTCAGAGTGGGTCAGGGGTCATAGCCGACAATAGCTTTCATCTCTTATTTTCATGGAAACAGTTATCGTTAGTAAGGCATACTTCTATAAACCTTCTCTCACCAGTTTGTGACAGTTCAGTTGTTGGAGCTTTCACGAAATCTTTTTAACTGAGCAACAGCAATCCAGATCATCATTAGGCCACTTCTGGAAAATAACCCAGTTCTTTAGCATCTCTGATTTATCCATATAGCATTCCAGGTTTTAGATCTCTTTAGCGAGCTCAGACATTACCTCCAAGAGCTCTTCTTCCTTTTTTTTGTGACCCCCTCCTGAAGATTTGTTTCTTCTCACAAGAATTCAGCATGTTCCTTTTTCTGTCTCTATTTGTTTTCCCTTTATATCTGGAACTGTCTGCTTATCACCCTATTCCTTCCAACTCTACCTTCCTTACAGTAATAACTCCTTTTCTGTCTTTTCTATACCTGATTGCATTTTTGTCTCTTTATTTCCTTCTTGTTGGCACTGCTTCCATGTTAAGAGTCAGCAGGCCACACGGACCAGTATCTCCTATTCACAAAAATTCCAATTGATCCCTTTACAATTTTTGCAAACTCTTAAACATTCCTGTTAACCATTCATAAAAGCACTTACAGATTTTGTATACATTTATATGAAATTATGATTTTTCTATGGTGAAAGGCTGTCACAATTTATTCACTAAGGATGTTGCAAAGTGGTTATAATGTTGATTGAGGGATAACTAACTGTTGGCTGATATGTTGGGGGGATTCCACTGCTTTTCTTCAATGTACCTGGTGTGGTTTTGAGTCCAGTAGCTGGAACATCTGGTCTTGTCATTAGAAAACTGACTTCTCTGTGCTCCAGCTTCTTAAGGTCATTAAGCAGGCCTAAACACTGTTTTATTGCTCGTGTGAGTAGCAGTTATTTCAGAACCTGTGTCCCATCAAATCTGTTTTCTCTTCCTAGATTGATGTGCTTAAGGCAGACATCGAGAGTGCAGAGTGGAAGATTCTGGAAAACTTAATTCTGGAGAATGTCATTGAAGAAATCGGACAATTAGTTTTTGCAATCCATTTACACTGGCCTGGGTTTGAGATTAGTGGGAATGATACCGATGTTGTTCGGTATTGGTACAGCCTTCTGAAGGAGCTAGAACTAAGGAACTTCAAGCTCTTCCACAGTTATAAGGATTTAAATAAGCCACAAATCTTCCTACGAAAGCAGGCTTTCAATGCTAGTAGCAGCTACGTACTAAGCTGGATTAATACCCAGTGGAGATAATATTTAATGAGGAGATAATGACTAGTAACAAACTGCACAGCCCTGTCCGTATATTTTGAGGACAGAACGGGCATTATACTAATGTCGTGACTTTCAAGTGTTAAAATTAGACCCTATGAAACATCAAATGATTTGCTTCAGGGAAAACAATCAAAGATCAGCAACGTGAGCCTCCCTCAGGGCAAAAAGAAAGGAAGACCTTTCAGAGGAACAGTTAAAGTTATGAATATGAGATGACAAGGTGTAGAGCTGGTTGAACACAGCAGGCCAGGCAGCATCATCGGGGCAAGAAAGCTGACATTTCGGGCATGGACCCTTCTTCAGACTATGGCTGTTTATGACCAGAGCTTACGTTGATGCTGTGGCTTTCTGCAGACAGTGAAGTGACGAGGGTCAGTTTCTGATTTGAACATTACTGAAACTGATACCTGTACAGTCATCGTGACTCATGTACATATATGGACAAGCTCAGCTGTGAGACATATCGGAGGTCAATGTGGAGTGTGGGTACTGGAGAGCCCAATCTCAGGGTGGACAGTCACCATCATCGGTGACAAAGCAATATTTACATTTCTATTTGTTAATGTAATATTTAGGATAATAAATAACTTGCCTTCTCTGTATCTGTCAGGAAATGTTTAATTTATGAATAAGAACTGGTAGTGTTTCACCCACCTAAAAATAATAGAAATAATTTAGAATTACATAGAACATAGAACAATACAGCACAGGAACAGGCCTTTCGGCCCATCATGTCTGTGCTGACTATGATGCCATCTGCCTGCACATAGTCCATATCACTCTATTCCCTGCCTGTTCATGTGTTTGCCTAAATGCCTCTTAAACTTTGCCAAGGTATCAGCTTCTACCGCCTCCCTGGCAGCATGTTTGAGGCACCTACTGCCCTTATGTAAAAAAACTTGCCTCACACATCTTCCTTAGACCTATCCCCTCTCACTTTATATCTATGTGTCCTACTATTTGACATTTATATTTTGGGAGAGAGACTCCAACTATCCACCCCATTCATGCCTCTCATAATTTTATATTCTTCCATCAGGTCACCCCTCATCCTCCGATAGTCTGGCAAAAACAAAGTTTGCCCAACCTCTCCTTACAGCTAATACACTCCAATCCAGGTAACATCCTTGTAACCTCTTTTGCACCATCTCCAAAGCCACCTCATTCTTCCTGTAGTGTGGCTTACCAGAACTGCACACACTACTTCAACTGTGGCCTAACTAATGTTTTATACAAACTGCAACATGACTTGCCAACTTCTATACTCAGTGCCCCAAATGACAAGAACCATATGCCTTCTTTACCATCTTGTCCACTTGTGTTACCACTTTCAGGGAATTATGGACTTGCATCCGAAGATCCCTGCATACATCAATGCTCCTAAGTATATTGCCTTTTACTGTATACTGTCCTCTTGCATTTGACCTCCCAAAATTCATCACATCACATCTGCTCAACTTTCCAACTTGATCCATATCCTGCTGTATCTTTTCTCACTATCCACAACTCCACCAATTTTTGTGTCATCTGCCAACTTACTACTCTGACCACCGACATTTTTATCCAAATCATTTACATATATTACAAGTAAGAGAAGTCCTAGCGCTGATCCTTGTGGGACAATTACCCTCTGTTTTCTACCATAGAATGATAGAATCCCTACAGTGCAGAAAGAAGCCATTCTGCCCATCGAGTCCACAACCGCCCCCACCGAGCAACATCCCACTCAGGCCCAATGCCCAATCTTATCCCAGTAACCACTTCCCCTCCCATATCCCGTGGCTCACCCAACTAACCTGCACATCCCTGGATACTACAGGGAAATTTAGCATGGTCAGCCCACCTAACCCACATATCTTTGGACTGTGTTAGGAAACTAGAGCACGGGGTCGAAACTCACGCAGGCACAGGGAGAACGTGAAAACCGCACACAGTCACCCAAGGCTGCAATCAAACCCAGGTGTAGACCAAACCAATTTTGAATCTAATTTATCAACTCACTGTGAATCTCAATTGTCTTAATCTCCTGGACCAGCCTACCACGAGGAACCTTGTCAAATGCTTTAGTAAAGTCCATGTAGACAACATTAACTGCCTTACCCTCATCGATCATTTTTATTACTTCCTCGGAAAGCTCAAATTGAATTTGTGGGACAAGTCCTCCTCTGCACAAAGCCAGGCTGACTACCCCTAAAAAGTCCACTCTTTCCAAATGCAAGTAAATCTTGTTCTTAAGAATCTTCTCCATTAATTTCTCTATCACTGATGTAAGGCTCACTGGCTTATACTTTCCTTGATTGTTCCATTTGCCCTTCTTAAATAAAGGAACAATATAGGCTAATCTCCAGCAGTCTGGGACTTTGCCTGTGGTTAAAGAGGATACAGAAATCTCTGTCAAGGCTCCAACAATCTCCTTACTTGGGTGACTTATCTACCTTAATGTTTTTCAAAAAGTGCTTCACATATAGTGAAATCGCTTAAATTGCATTTATGTTTATTAAAGCAACAAAGCCAATATTGTATCCAGCACTGAGATGAAGGACCACAATCTAAATAGAAGTTTAGACAGGAGAATAGGGAAAGAAAAATTACTTTCTATGGCTGCAGAGTCAGTGAAGGGGGTCATATCAATTTAAAACTAATACTGTTAGTGAGAAGGATTGGAAAAAAATATTTTAATATGGGGATTGGAAGTGAATGCTTTGTACAGGGAGCAATTTAACAGAACGTAAGACACAGGAGCTGGCATAACCATTTGGCTTTTCATCCCAGTCCGCCATTCAATTAGGCCTGAAATGACCTGGACAGCATAGTGTATTCTTTAAGGAGAAAGTGGATAAATGATTGGAAGAGAGTAAGATGCAGAGATATTGGAAAGGTCAGAAACTGCACAATTGATTTTGAACTCCTTCAGCTGAGAGCTGGATGATATAATGGGCCAAATGTCCCAATTTTGTACTGTAAATTTCAGTGGTTCAATTCAAGATGTCTTGTGGTGGCTGGCTGTGTGTTAGTCAGGATGTGAAGAGTGTCATGGCCAAGGGTCAGATCTCGAAGTACTTGGACAAATATTCATGTGTAATTCTAAAATGTATTTATTTTAATGTGAATTGATGCAACTGAAAATGGCTGCAATGTAAATTATGTAAGTAGCTGCCTGGAGAGACAAAATCCACAGAATGTCAAGCTTACATCTGTGAAGGGAACTTCAAACAACAGCCCTTCATTTGGGAGGAGAAGGAAGGGGAATTGGCAAGATGAAACAGACTGGACGGTGATCTGTTGTGGCTATGAAGATAAACGAGGGTTCATACGTTCGACAGCAAGGAAAACTGCAAAATTATGTCTCAAACTGCAGGCACACTGTGTTTTTTCAATCTGCAGGGTACACAGGACAATGGTTAAAAAGCCAGTTTGTACTCTACAGGAGTAGACTGATAGCACAGAAAGCCAGGGTGTGGACCAGGCTTGGTTTGAGCGTTAACAGGCTATACAGGTCACAAGAGAAGAGTGACTCCTGTGTTGCAGGTAAAAGAAGACCCTTTCTCACTCTGAGTGCTACAAGTATGTAAAAAGGACAACAAAAAGACTCTCTTTCACCCTGAAAACTGGAACACAATCACAGTCAAAAGGAATCAGATCTACAGAATCTCAATCAGTCAGCAGAATCGGGGATCATAAAACTGACCATTCAACACCCAAGGCCAATGTGACTGGAAACCTGCAACATCCTCTTCATAAACAAGTCAGAGACTGATCTGTATTTTTTAATGTTATCTTTTGGACTCACCTCTTATTTATAATCTATGTGTTGTGTTCTTGCATTCATTAATGAATAAACATACTCTTTTCAGGAATTGGTTAAATGACCTCCTTTTAAAACACAAGCTTATTTGGGTCTAGAAGTCTTCACAAGGGAAAGGATCCTTTTTAAATGAACATTGTAGGGGTGGGGGCTTAAAGAAGGGGAGACAGTTCATCTGTCCTCACCCAAAGCTTAACAGTTTTGGGGTATCCTGTCTGGAATCAGTGAATTAGGGAATTTAGTCCAGAGTTTGGTTGTTACATAAGAACCGTCAGCCCCTTTTAAAAGTCACCCACAGCATTTTTATCTGAAACAGCAGACAGGGATTCAACATAACTTTTTAACCAAGCAATCTCTGGGACTTGGATCCATACTGTTAGGGGTCAGGGGTGAGAGTGCTACCACTAAACTGAGTGATCTTTTTACCTAATGGATGAAGTTTGCTGATCTCATGTTTCATTATGGAGCAGGGAACTTCTCATAAGTGGGCCTGGAGGAACATTCAAAGCTATGGCTTCCTGATGATTAGAGATTAAAATAAAGTGGAAAATGAGGCTTGTTATAAACTGTATAATGGACAAACAAACAGAAGTAAACTCAATGGGATTAAAGAGCAAGTGGCAATATAAATACAATGACTAAGAATGACAAGAAGTGATCAACGGCAGATTCTCAGACTAGAAAGAAGTATATAGTGATTGGTTTAAGGATCACTGCCTTTTTTGATATATAGTAATGACCCAAATCAGGGGAAAATTTGAAAGTTTGCATATGGCACAAAACTCAGAAATGCATAAATATTGACAAGAGTAGACAAACAGACTTCAGTAAGAGGGGGACAGACTGGCGAAATTGGCAGATACGTTCAATTCAGTGCAACTTTTGAGAAAGGATTTCCAGGCCTGAGAATTGGCTTATGTGAGATTGATGTGAGTTCAGTTACAATGAGGGACTGAAGAGGAATGGGCTTGATTTCCTTTGTGCAAAGGAGGTGAGGAGGAAATTTGATTGAGATTTAAAAATCATGAATTGTTTTGATACTATGAGAACGCACTTACATGGACAGAATGATCAGTCAGTGAACACAGATACAATGTGATTGAAAAAATAATTGAAAATGAAGAACAGACTTTTTTGAACACGATAAACTGGAGTGATCAGAAACAGTGCTGCCGAAAGGGGAAGCGAAAGCTGATTCAAACACGAGCCATGTTACGTACCATCCAAGTTCACTGGGTTATAGGAAGAACAAGCTGGCTTTTATTTCAAAGGGAATGGGGTATAAAAATAGAGAGCATCTGCAGAAATAACACAAGGCATTAGTTAGGCCACAGCTGGAACACAGTGATCAGTTTTGGTCTCCCTTTCTAAGCAAAGAAATATTGGCCATTGGTGGCAGTCTAGGCATGAAATTGATGCCTGGTGTGGACAGACTGCCTTAGGAGGAGGTTAAAACAGAGTTTAGGTAGAATTTCTTTTCTCAGCAGGTAGTGAATCTGTGGAATTCATTACCTGCTGAAGGGTCTGCTGAGGCTGGGTCATTAAGTATATTCAAGGCTGAGGCAGACAAATTTTTAATTAGTAAAGGAATGAAGGGTAATAGGGAAAAGTCAGGAATATGGAGTTGAGGATTTCAGATCAGCCATGATCTCATTGAATGGAGGAGTGACCTTGATGGGCTGAATGATCTACTTCTGCTCCTATGTTTTATGGTCTTCTTGTAACGCTATGTACGTTGCCCACTCTGGGCGTGTTTTCAGCCTTTCCCATTTCACGTTGGCATTATGGATGAAAATGGAAGGTAATGCAGGTTGCACTCAGCTGGCACTCAGTCTGGCAATTAATGCAACTCCCACCAACTCCCCCACAGCCACCCAGAACCTTCATGCTTACTGCCTTGAACTCTCTGCTCTGACCTTTCATACATTCCCATCGTAAACCTAACCAATTGCTGAGATAACAAGGGGTAGAGCTGGATGAACACAGCAGGCCAAGCAACATCAGAGGAGCAGGAAAGCTGACGTTTTGGGACTAAACCCTTCTTCCCCTCTGCATCCCAGCATTTTGCCTGCAATCCCCATAATTGACTTCCTTACCCTCTCTAGCACAGCAGTGCGCAATTACCTCGCTTTGACACTCAGTGAGCAGACCCCCAGGAGCGACTGTGACCCTGGATGGACAGTTC
The DNA here is from genome assembly GCF_030684315.1 of Stegostoma tigrinum. Classification (NCBI taxonomy): domain Eukaryota; kingdom Metazoa; phylum Chordata; class Chondrichthyes; order Orectolobiformes; family Stegostomatidae; genus Stegostoma; species Stegostoma tigrinum. Next base: position 25,167,657 of record NC_081357.1, read on the forward strand.
CTGAGTGTGTGTGTGACTGGAACCCCAACTGATATTCCTGAAGCTCACAATGACTCCCCACAGATCCCTGGACTGGTTGCACTGCAGTAATACTGAAGCCCTGAGCCTGCCCACCCCAAGCGGCTGACTGAGCATGTCTAAATGGACTGAGATTGAATCGTGCCCAGAACTCACTGTGAAAAGGCCTTCTGAATGATGATAGTCCCCTTGACTTGGTCAAGCCCTACTTTCCTTAGACATTGAAACATGGTCATTTGGCTGAAGCACACACCGTCAGTTTGCAGCATTAACTGCTGGCGCTTGGAGTCAGTGTAACATTGATGTAGTATGATGCTGTACAGCAACATGTCTGTCCACTTGACTGATCACTCCTGACAACCTGCTGGGCTTTGTGTCAGCATTTGACAGCAGAAGGCAGATGTACTACGATTTTTCATGTTCTGAACAAGCTAGCAAAGCACAAAAACAAAACACAAAGCAAGGCAAAGAAGCAGTGAGCTTCCAAGTGGCCGCAGAACAAGTAAGCACAAAGAGACCAAGTGAGGAACCCCAAGAGGCACCCTGTTCTGATGCATGAGATCGACACTTTGCAATGGGGCAGCATGGTGGCTCAGTGATTAGCACTGCTGCTTCATAGCACTAGAGACCGGGGTTTGATTCCAGCCTCGGGCAACTGTCTGTGTGGAGTTTTCATATGCTCCCTGTGTCTGCATGGGTTTCCTCCCACAGTCCAAAGATGTGCAGGCTAGGTGGATTGGCCATGCTAAATTATCCATAGTGTTGAGGTATGTGTAGATTAGGTGGGTTATAGGGAAAGGGTCTGGGTGAGATGCTCTGAGGGTCGGTGGACTGGTTGTGCTGAAGGGCCTGTTTCCACACTGTAGGGATTCTATGATTCAATTTAAGGTCTTGGTACACTCCAAAGTGCAGTATTGGAATGAAGCATTCTGAACGAGTTGGAGATGTGCAATGATGAGGCTAGTGCACGTCCAATGCCAGCTTCCATAGATGAAAGATGCAGGTGGTTGCTGCCCATGGAATGAACCAGCATTCCTGGGAACTGCTGCCCAACTGCTGGGGGCGTGGAGGTGTCACTGGTGAGCGGAAAGACCTGCTCTGAGTTGCATTTTGGGAACTGTTAGTCTAGTTTCACTCCACCATTTTGAAGAATAGGATGTTGCATATAAATGAGATGAGATCAGGTACTAATGAAACAATTGCATGCAAATAGGCCTCTTGCTATTCACTATCTAGATAATCATTCAAACCATTGCAGAGGTTGCCACTTCATTTTCAATGTAGAGAATCTCATTTTCTCGAACTCGCTACATTTTCCCAAATGACTTGCCACTGCCCATTGTTCAGGCAGGGGAAAAACTGAGCCAAAGATATCATTCTAAATATTTTCTTAAAGCAAGAATATTTCAGAACAACACTCAATGCTCTGATTGCACTTGTTTACATTTGGTGATATGAGAGTTATAAGCTTGAGAGCAAAAAAGCCGCTTAAAACCAGCACAATTATAGATGTAAAATAATTTTTGCATGATTCCTCACGTTGTTTTGAAAGTCCCTTCAATTCAGAAACTCTTTCCAGCTGATGCTAAAGTGAATCCAGTCATAAATCTGAAACAGCACCATAACAACTGGAGAGATATAAACTGCAGGGAGCTTGAAACTCCAATGGGATTTTTTGAATAAAAACTCAATTGTTAAGCAATGGAATTTTGCCTTGAGGCATAACGTAAGAGATTCAAATCAAAACTTGTATAAACAGCTGATGCAAATCTCACGCTTATTTCAGGTGGAATTCGGACCCTCAGTGCTCACGCTGACTCAGGGCAGCTGTCAACTTAAACCTTCTTATTACAAATTGAAAAAATCCTGATCCCAGTGGGTTCCTGTAAAAATACAGGCAGATCTATTAGCCAGATAAAGCAAGATTGTATAAATCTTCAGTTTTCTTTTCACACAAAAGTAACATGGCTTTATTCAGGTCTTAATAATAGGAACAGTGACTAGTTCATTACTGTTGTCAACGTCTGATTAGAATTTGAGATGTTTCAGCTCATTGGCTTTTCAAGTGGAGGGTGGTACTTGTAAAGATCTACAAATTGACAGTGCAATGCCAAACGCTGGGAGGGAGAGTGGGATAAAGAGAACATTTGTACCTCACAGCTGATTACTTTTAATGTGTTTGTTCCATGATAAATGGGCACATTTGATTCTGACCTCATGTGCAGGATAGAAAACATTCATGGGGTGACCTGAGCTGAACTGAAACAGCCCCAAGGTAGTGGAACATGGTCACAACAGTGTCTTTATAAAGGAGGTCATTGTGTAGGAAATAAATAGTCTAACAGAGGAGCGATTAATATTCAGTGAGAGATAGTGTTGAAGGTAAGTTCCAGATTTCTGGAGCTAGTGTTTGTCTGGAAAGACCATGGGAAAATCTTCGGGGTCAACATCGAGACAAACTGTGCAGAATGCTGCCCCATCTCCACTTGATCACAATAAGGCACACAAAACTCCATCTTCATTCTTTATCTAACCTTTGATTGGAATTCCCTGCTAAGAATCAGTTTTGTGTTACATCAAGCAATGATCTACATCTTAGCCTTACAATGACATAGCATATCGTCTCCAGAACAGGGGAAGCATTCCAGAACAACTACGTAGCGAGCGCAGCAGTAACAGAAGGAAATTTGGCTAATAGCAGAGGTGGGCAGGTTTTCTTTGTTACATGCAGAAGTGGCTCCATGTGGTATATATTGGGGCCAGATTTTCATTTGTCATGTAGGATCAGAGGTTTGCAGGCCCGAATCTTGGAACAGTAACCACTGCACTGGACTACTGCCATGTCCCAATCTTGAGTCACTTTTAGAGAGGTTACCTTGACATCAGGATAGTTACTTACCTTCAGGTAGTAACCAAATGCAGCCCATTACATATACTAGCACACTGATTGCCATAGTCAGTTCTTTAAGGTGGTTTCACAGTGGACTGCAAGGAGGATTTATAATTAATCCCACATGGGCTCCCATACTTGTCACAGCCACTGGGCTACAGCTTCAACTCTGATCATGCAAAGGAAGAATTGCCCTGGTCTCTTGATCAGAGCCTGGCAGTTGTGGCTGTTTTAAAACTCTCCTTTGGAGGGGCTTCAAACTCAGTCAGTGTGACTTATGCATTTATATTGAAGGACCTCCCCAGTGGCAAGATAACTTCAGAACCCTATGTGTCATCTTTAATACAATGGTGAGCTCTGTCCTTGAAGGTGACACTTTTTGTAAAGGTTGAAGTTGATAGGTCATGAACAAGCTGTGCGGTCATGTCATGGAACAAAATCCAGATCAGGTTCCAGACCCTGGAATGAAAATCTGTCCTAGGAAAAGGAAGTTAAACCTTACTTTACTGCGCCTATTCTGGCTTGGGGTGCTACTTCTGGCCAGTTCCTCTGCAATAGCTAAGAGCACATAATCTAAGGTCCAAGACTGAAAAAGAGTACTGCTTTATTAAAGATACTGCAATTTAGATGACTTGCTATTGAAAGCGTAGTCTGCTTGCATACATGGATGTAGAAGTATTTGTGGTGTTATTCAAAACAGTTCTTCACTCTTCTGGCTGATACTTTGTCTTCAACTAGCGTAATCGAAAAGACACTATCAGATCATAGCTCACTGCTCTGGGAATATAGTCATGTACAAATTGGCTGCTGTGTTTTCCTTCAAATTATTTTTGGCAGTGCCAAATTATGAGTGAGAGTGGCTATGAGATTCTTAGCATGAGCAAAATGCTATATGGGCGTATTATCCTGCATACAATTGATAATACTGGCAAATCAAACACACTAGACTTTCAATCATATTTCTCTGGAGATGCATCAACATTCACAGGTAAACAAGAAGATATAATTTTTAATATAAAAGCATTAGGTGAATTGTACAAGACTCCAAATGTAGTCTTCAACAATAAGTTTACTTTAGAGTTGGGTGAAAAGAGAAATTGCTAAAACCACAGACCAGGAACCCTGCTGCTGTCTTTATGCCCGAGCTGGATAACTGTGTGTTGGGTTTATTTCAACTCTTGTTCATTGGCTTTCTTCTACCCACAAACTAGAAAAGGTTTGGTTTCAGGCTTTGGACTGTATTTGTGCAGAAATAGACTCCCTAACTCAGCTCTAACATTGATCAGCCTGATAAACTGTTACCAAGCCACCACGTGTCATATTTATGGTCCTTGGAAATGGAAGCCTGTCAACATTCACAATTGTGAGTTTATCCAATGCATCAGATAACTTCATACAAGATATCATCATTGTTTATATACCGACTGACCAGTCAGGATATGAAAATCTGCATCAAATTACAAAAAATGATTCAATTTGAATTGCCAATATACCATTCAAAGTGCACAATGATTAATAAATGTTCAGATCATAACCTCTTTTGTCACATTTATAAATTCATTCATGCTGTTTTCAGCCGATAAAAAAGTACTGTAATTTCCCTCAGTAAAATGCTTTCTTACTGCCTGACAAAGTTGACTATTTGGCATTTTAATGTGAACTCCTGCCTTTCACACGGTTTGCTTGAAATTGGGAAAAAATCCTGAAACAAATGCACTCTCTCACACGCAATGGAATAGTAAAGTATGTTTATGATGCACTGTACACCAAAGAAGTAACAATTTTTAAAAAGCCCTCAGCACTCCATTTATTGTTAAGTCTTACAAAGCTCATAAGTGTCAATCTTTTTTAAAATCATGCAGCACAGAAGTATTTTAAAGACTTCTGTTGAAAACGTGTGAACACCAGCATGGATGGGTTTTATTTTCAACTTTACACCCTCTTTACAACTTTCTATGAAAATCCAGACACTAGAAATTTCACTTTCTGGTTCAATCTGCATGCAGCGATAGAGAAATACAAAGAGAAAATGATGAAAATACTCAGCAGTTCAGGCAGCATCTGTGGAGACAGAAACAGTCAATATTTCAGGTTGGTGATTTTCTTCAGAACTAGAAAACATTATGCAAGAATTCTACAAATCTGATGAAAGGTCACTGACTTGAAATTGTAGCTCAGATTTTTGCTCCACAGATACAGCCTGACCTGCTTAATGTTTCCAGTATTTCTCATTTGTATTTCTGTTTTCCAGCACTCTCAATTTCAACTTCATTTCAGTATTATCAATGATATTAGCATTCCACTAACAGTCCTGAAGTCATATATCTAGCTCTCCGTACGAATGATCTCCGATATGTAAACAGATGGCACTGCACTGAAAGGTAAATTCCTTTTACAGGATTCATGGTACAGAATAGGAGATAGCAAGAACTGCAGATGCTGGAGTCAGAGACAACACTGTATGGAACTGGAAGAACACAACAGGCCAGGCAGCATCTGAGGAGCAGGAAAGTTGACGGTTCGGATGCCTGACCTAAACGTCAACTTTCCTGCTCCTCTGATGCTGCCTGGCCTGCTGTGTTCCTCCAGTTCCATACAGTGTTGTCTCATGGTACAGAATGTTCAGTTTATGACTCAAATCTTAATAACTTTACAATATGTTTAAAACAGAAAAATGAACTTGCTTCTTAATACAAACATTTATGTCAAAACTATCAACACCAGTTTTGAATTGGTCAATAACTTAGTTTCTGAATGATAGGTGCAGGTTGCTATTTCAATAGAAATTTGAAGGATGGTCACTTTCAGTAATGAAATATCATAGTGATCAAATTCCTAAGCAGTAGAATGTTTGCTTCTTGCAGTTATGTTCTTCTAAGAGAACTGCATTCTCAGAAATTATTAATGTTAAAATTGGACTTCCATATTTTCTTAGAAATCTAAGAATTATGCAGAAACAGTCAATGTCCAGTTTTCATTAATAATTGTAATAGAAGAGGTTTTCTCTCTACCCAGATGCTTCAAACACCAACAGTTTATAACTTAATGCTGAGACATCTGTCATACAAATTACATCCATTTCCAATTAAGTCTCAATCCTGTGTATGCCTGCTAATAATGTCCAACCTGCTGAGTTCCTTTTCCTGCATTTTGCTCCTATTTACATTTAAAAACTGAAAATTGCTTTAAGTTGTGATTTTATTTGAAGTTTTTAACAGAATCTACACAGAACATTACTCGAATTCTTGAAGGTGTTGAAGGATATGCTTCAGTATTGAAAATTTCAGTCCAATATATAGACAACTGCCTCTGAGCATGTCCATGTCTTCGGCCAGCAGAACATTCAACAAGTATCCAGTCAGAGAGCATTCTGCAATGGAGCTAAACACAAGTTCTCTGGAGACACTTATTACCAAGAAAATCCAGAAGTTCTAGGAACTTCCATCAGTCCCACAGTTTGATCTGTCCATCCCAGCCACAGGTGATGACTTTGGATGTTTCATGTGGATGCCAAATTGCACTAATGCAGACCTTATCATGCGCTTTGATTCGAGTGTACAGTTTGGTTGTCTTCCAGTCCCAAATATTCAGCTTTCCATCAGCATCTCCTGAGGCCACATAACTGTTTATACAAATAAAAGTAAAAATGCATAGAAATGTTTGTTTCAAACTACATTCAAAAGACTAGAATACTGATTATTAGATGCATTAAGATACACAGATGTAAAATAAGCACTTACAAAAATTATTCCAGTGTTCAAGATTTAGTACTTTCTCTTCATATAAAATTAATTTATCTGGATGCACTGGATGCATGCAGATTTTAAGGAACAGTCTCATTCATAATTTTATTGTGGCACAAGAAATCTCAAAAAGAATGTGCTTTTGTTGAGGATCTTCATAATAACATGCTACTAGCCAATACTTCCTGAAATCAATCATTGAACATTAACGATGTGTTCCATTTTCAGGTTTGCTTCAAACACCAACAGTTTATAACTTAATGCTGAGACATCTGTCATACAAATTACATCCATTTCCAATTAAGTCTCAATCCTGTGTATGCCTGCTAATAATGTACAAGCCAAAGAATAAATGCATTATAATGTGATTGGCTGTTTAAAAAAAGTTAGAGTTTTCCCCTTTAGCCAAAGGTTAATTTAATTTAACCCCTTTTATTGCAAACTGTCTACATTCATAACAAAACTCATACGTAGAATGTAAGTACTGCTGGCAAGGCCAGCAATTATTGTTCATCTGCAAATGTCCTGAAAACTGTAGTTTTGAACCACCTTTACCAATCACTTCTTCTCTGAGGTAAAGGCACTCCGACACAGCAATTATGCAGTAAAATTCTACAATTTTAATCTAGCAATGAAGAAATAGCAAGGTGGAAATATTTGGAGTATTGTGTCTAGTTTTGGTCTTGTTATCTCAAGAAATATATTATTGACATCGGAGGAGTACAATGAAGCATCACCAGACTTATTCCTGGAATGGCTGGTCTGTCCTACGGAGAAAGATTGTGAAAACTGAGCCTGCATTCTCTAGTGCTTCAAGCAATGAGAAGTGATCTCATTGAAACCTATAAAACACGTGGACACAGTAGTTACAGGCAAAATATCTTCTCTGGTTGGGGGTCCTAAAACCAGGGGACACAATTTAAAAATAGATGAGTTTTCACTTTGGTCCGAGATGAGGGGAAATTAATTTAGAATAGTGGATCTTCGGAATTCTCTACCATAGAGGCCTGCAGAGGCTCAGTCTGTGAGTATGTTAACATAGAGATTGATAGATTTCTGATTACCAGCAATGTACATGTTTATGGGGATAGTGTGGGTAAAAGGCACTGAAGAGTTTGATCAGCCATGATTTTATTGAAAAGTGGGGCAGACTTGATGGGCTAAATGGTCCTCCTGTTCGTATGTTATATGGGTTAGTGAGGCACCTGGGGATGATAATGATCCTACGCAATTACTGCACTTGTTCTTTTAAATGAAAGGTGCTTCAGATTTACAAGACGCTAATGAAGAGACCTTGGAACAGTTGCTGCTGCCACAATACAACAATGTTAGAGGAATGAATGTTTAATGTGGTGGGCTGGGAGCTGATCAAGCAGCTTGGTTTCTCTTGGATGCTGTTGAGCTTCTTAATTGTTGTGAAAACTGTACTCCTCTAGGTCATCATTTGAAAATTACAGTTAAATACAACAGCAAAACAGAAATGAATTCACCAGAAAAAACATTAACTGAAAAGCTCACCTCATATCAGGTGAAAAATCCACCTGACAGGCATAACCTGCCACCATGTGGCCCTTGAAGATTTTTTTCTTGTTCAGTCTAAACCTGTTTTGCGCTCCAAAGATGAGAATTTGATTGTCCATTGATTGACATGCCAGCCACTTGCCTGCACAGGAAATACTGTATAAATTAATCAGGATTTTTACATGTGAATATACATCTGTTGGCTATGTTTATCCAGACAGATGTAAAATATGATGCAGTCACGGTCTTCTAAGTAAAAGAGCTAACAATAATGTACATGTATTATTCCCTCTCCAGCAATGATCTTGCAACTAACTATTTAAATATGATCACAGAATCCCAGAATCCTTACAGTGTGGAAGCAGGCTGTTCGGCCGATCGAGTGCACACAGAATTTCTTGAAGAGCATTGCACCCTGACTCATCGCCCTTTCCATGTAACCCTGCATCCACCTAACGTGCACATCCCTGGACTGCGGGAGGAAACCAGAGCACCCGGAGGAAACCCACGCACGCATGTGGATAGTGCGCAAATTCCACTCACACAGGTCCCAGGTGCCATGAGGCAGTATTGCTAACCACTGAGCTGTTGTGCTATCCTGTATGAAAGCCAAGTTAATAGATTGTAGAAATGCTGATTTTGCAACACTGAAAATAAATCTTGGGAAAATTAAACGTACAACATTACTGGGGAACAACAATGAGAACCATTTACGAATGCTTTTAAGTGAGTGTAAAAAACTATGTGCCACTAAAACAGCAAAAGAAACTACACAATACTGGGACTCTGGTGATGAATAAAGGCAGAATGAAACAATTGCGGGTTTGGAAGGATGTTTACGTTACGTAAGTAGACAGTAAAAGACTACATGACAGAGAATCTGAAGAGATTGAGAGAAATAATAAAAACAAATTTGGAACACAAAAAAGTATGAAGCTAAATTATCAAGTGACATAAATAGGAAAATATTTTACAGGCTCATCAACTAAAAAAGGAAAACCGTGATGCAAATAGGTTCATTAAGAAAAAGGCAGGGGAATACCACAGGGAATTATGGAAAGGTGGCAGAAATATTAATTAATCCCGTCACTTTGGTGTTTATCTGGGAGACAGAACATGCAGATATGACATAATGGAGAGATGAGTAATGAGTAAAATACATTTGAAATTTAAAAAGGGGATATATTGAATTATCTAAACAAGCCAGCAGATAGTTAATGAAATTCCTACATTTAAGATGAGGCACAGTATGTGGCCAGGAAAATATAAATCAGTCAGTTATCAATTATCTGGGTTGTCAGAAGGCTTTCAATAAAATGGCCCATAGACTAATGTATTAGATTAGAAAATGTGAAGTCAGGAACAAGAGGTAGATGAATTACTAGCTGGCATCAAGACAAAAAGCGCAGAGTGGGAGTGGAAGATAATTATTCAGAGTGGCAGAGGTGGAAAGTGCCGTACCACATGAATTAAGGACTACTTTTATTCACAATATTCATCAAAATCAAAAAGGATTTCTAAATTTGTGGATGACAACAAATTTTGGAGGGATGGGAGACAGGACTCATTAAAACTATGCTGAACTGCAGTAAGTTACAGTAGGATATCTACAGATTTGCAGAATAGGCAAATAATTGGCAAATGACGTGCACACAGATAAATATGAGGAAATACATTTTTGTAGGAAGAACAGGGAATTATTTCTTGGAAGCTGCAATTCTGTGTGGGGTAGAGAAACAAAAGGATCCTGGGAGCGTAAAGACATCAGTCACTAAATGTTATGCTGTAGGTTAGCACAGCCATTAAAATGCAAACAATGGACTAGATTTTTCGCTTGCGGTGAACTGGAGCCGGCACGGGCTGAGTCCTGCAGTGGATGCAAGAAAGCACAGGCAGCATAGCCTTGTACTGTGGGGCCTGCACGCATGCCCTGTGAGCCCCTAAACACCACGAACAGTGAGCCCCGGAGCAGTGCAAGGAAGAAGCCCCATAGCAGCACATGGGAAACAGCCCCTAGAGCAGCATGCAGGCAGCGAGTCCTGGGTGGAGACTCGTGTGAGGGGACAACCCTTACCTTAGGACACTGTAATGTTGACCCCTTAATATTTTCCTACTTTTAAACATATTTTCAGCTCCGTAACTAAGCAACCACTTTACTTCCTCTGCTGTATCCAAGAATTGTACCTGGGCACTTGCACCCATGATGTTGCCATAAGAAGGCTGACATTATAAACGTTTTTCACTGTACTTTTACAATGGAGTATGCGCGGCAATAAAAGGACACTGTATTGTATTGCCAAGAGGGACAAAAAAAGAGGGAGGTTATGTTAAATCTATAACAAAAGGTTATTCTAAACTTACAGCTTCCATGCAACTAGAGTGTCATGTTATAAAAACAATACTGAGGTACAGAGAAGGTATGGAGAACATTTAGAAGAAAATTACCAGAAATGTGTGAATGTATATAACACATACAAAATTAGGAAAGGATTGATAGACCAAGTCTGTTTTGTATTTGGAAAAAGGTTGAGGGGTGACCTAATTGAGATTGTTAAAATTATAGCACTTAGGATACAGGAGCAGAAGTAGGTCATTCAGCATACAGTCTTGCTCCACCATTCAGTAAGAACGTGCCTGATCTGATAATTCTCAATTCCTCTTTCCTGCCATATCCCCATAACACTTGGCTCCTTTAGCGATTAAAAATCTATCTCAGCCTGAATACACCTAATTAATACAGCCTTGACAGCCTTCTGCAGATAGAAAATGTACAGATTATCCTGAGATGAAGAATTCCTCAACACTGTACTAAATGGCAACCTTTTACTCTGAGATTATGCCCTCGGGCACATACTCTCCCAAAAGGGAAAGCAAACTCTCGCATCGGCCCTTTACAGCCCCCTAAGAATCTCAGATGTTTCAGGAGAAGCACAGATTTACTACGGCACAAGAAGAGGTCATTCGGCCCATTGTTCCGGTGCTGGCTCATTAATAAGCATTATTACCGAGTGCCAATCTCCTGCTTATTCCCTAGAACCTTGCACATTATTTTTATCCAAAAAATTGTCCAATAACATCTTGAATACCTCAACTAAACTTGCCTTCACAACAGTTACAGGTAGTGTATTCCATTTTCATTATGCAGAGTTAAAAAACAAACTTTTCTTCACTATATCTTTGTTTCTCCGGCAGGTTACTTTAAATTGGTGCCCTTTTAGTCCCTTTTATGAGTGGGAACAATTTTTCCCTATCTACATTATCCAGTCTGCTCATAATTTTTACAGCCTCTATCAGATTAACTCTTTGCCTTCTTTTCTCCAATAAAATTTGTTGAACAGTCAATAACACTGGGACATAATGGTAGGAATCTAGAGTGCTTTTTCTGGGAGGATAGTTGAGGTGGGAAGTCTCACAACCTTCAAAAAGTACTTGGATGAGCACTTGGAAATGTCCTATTGTTTAATACTATGGGCCAAATGCTGGAAAGTAGGACTACTGTAGATATTCAGTCTTTTTCGTCACTGCAGGCTCGCTGGGCCAAAGGACCGCTTCTGTTCTGCACGATTCTATGGGAGCAGCGTCCTCTCGTTCTTCTAAATTCCAACGAGCACTAGCTCAACCTATTCAACCTCTCTTCCCAGGAAAATTTCTCCATATCTGAAATAAACCTACTGAATCTCCTCCAGTCTAACTCCATTGTCAGTATATCATTAGAGTCCTAGAGATATACAACATGGAAACAGGCCCTCAGGCCCAACTCGTTCATGAAGCCCAGGTTTCCTAAACTGAATCTGACCCATTTGCGTGCATTTGGCCCATATCCCTCTAAGTCTTTCCTATCCATGTACCTATATAAATGTCTTTTACTGTTGTAACTGCACCTGCCTCTACCACTTCCTTTGCCAACTCATTCGATATATGCAATATACCATATACCATTTCTGTGTAAAAAACTGTCCCTCAGCTCCCATTTAAATCTTTCCCCTCTTAAACACATGTCCTCAAGTTTTGGACTTCCCTACCCTGGCTAAAGAACTTTGTTATTCACTTTATCTATGTCTCTCATGATTTTATAAACTTCTATAAAAGGTCACGCCTCAACCTCCTATGCTCCAGGCAAAAAGGTGTCAGCCGATCCAGCCTCTCATAACTCAAACTTTCCAGTCTTGGTTACATCCTGGTAAAACATTTTGTACCCTTTCCAGTTTAATAACATTCCTTCCTATAGCAGGGCAACCAGAACTGTCGGCAGTACTCCAGATATGGCCTTCCCAATATATTGTACAGCCGTAACATGACATTCCAACTCCTATACTCAATGCTCTGACCGATGATGGTAAGCGTATCAAACGTCTTGCTCATAACCCTACCTGGGACACTACTTTCAAGGAACAATGCACTTGCAGCCCGAGGTCTCTCTTTTTGAGAACACTCCCCAGGGCCTTGCCATTAACTGAATAAGTCCTGCCCTAGTTTGTCTTACCAAAATGCAACAACTTGCGTTTATCTGGACTAAACTCCATCTCTGCCATTCCTCAGCCTGCTGGCCCAGTTGATTAAGATCCCATTATGCTCTTAACTAACTTTCTTCACACTACACCATACCACCAATTTTCATATCATCTGCAATCTTACTAATGGTACCCTCCTATTTTATCATCCAAATCATTTAGATAAATGATGAAAAGCAGTGGACACAGCACTGATCCTTATGGCATGCTGCTATACACAGGCCTCCAGTCTGAAAAGCAACCTTCTAACACCATCCTCCTACCATTAAGCTAATTTTGTATTTAATGAGCTAGATCTCTCTGAATTCCAAGTGATCTAACCTTACAAAACAGTTGACCATACGGTACGTTGTTGAAGGTCCGTGGAGACATCTACCACACTGCCCTAATCAATCTTCTTGGTCACCTCTTCAAAATACTCAATCAAGTTTGTGAGACAGGATCTACACGCATTGGAAAGACAAGGACTGATTAGGGATAGTCAGCATTGCTTTGTGCGTGGGCAATCATGTCTCACAAACTTGATTGAATCCCCTCCAACAACTAACTCGCCGACGTTAGGCTTACCAGTCTATGGTTCCCTGGCTTTTCCTTGCAGACTTTCTTAAATAAATCATTCCTTAGTTAAGAGGACCAAAATTGTGCACAGTTCTCCAGTAGAGATCTGACTTGTGTCTTGTATATTTTTAGCAAGATGTCCCTGATTTAGTGCTCCATTTCCTTTGAAATAAAGGCCAATAATCCTTTTAGACTGTAAGACATAGGAGCAGAAGTTAGGCCATTCGGCACATCGAGTCTGCTCTGCCATTCAATCATGATTGATAACCCCATTCTCCCACTTATCTCTGCAACCTTTGATCCCCTCGAAGATGAAGAACCTATCTATCGCTGTCTTAAATAAATTGACTGACCTGACCTCCACAGCCTTTGTGGCAATAAATTCCATAGATTCATCACTCGCTAACTGAAGAAGTTTCTCCTGATCTCCCTTCTAAAGGATCGTCCCTTTATTCTAAAGCTGTGACCTCGAATCCTAGTCTCTCCTGCTAATGGAAATATCTTAGAGCACAGAATATTGAACTGTACAGCAAAGGATGTGGCAATTTGGCCCACGGCGTTGTGTTGAACATAATGCCAAATGAAACTAATCACTTCTGCCTTCCACTGATCCACATCCCTCCATTCCTTGCATATTCATATGTTTATCTCAAAGTCCCTAAATGCCCCTTTTACATCTGCCTCCACCACCACCATTGGCAGTGTAAAAACCTTGTCCATCACATCTCCTTTGACCTTCTCCCTCTAACATTAAATTGCCTCCTTGTTTTAGACATTTCAACTCTGGGAAGAAGATAATGACTGTCAACCCTATCTACGTATCTCATAACTTTATGGACTTCTATCAAATCTCCCCTCAGCCTGTGCTGCACGAGAGAAAACAACCCAAGTTTTTCTAGCGTGTCCTTAGAGCTCATACCCTCTAATCCTAGCAATATCCTGGTAAACCTCTTCTGCACACTCTACATCCTTCCTTTAATATGGCACCTATCTTTGAGTCATCAGCAAACTTACCCAGAATGCCCTCAGTTCCTTCATCTAGATCATTAATGTATAAAACTAAAAGTTGCGGTCCCAATACTTACCCTTGTGCAGTACCATTAGTTACTGCTGGCCATCCTGAGGAGGATCCTTTTATCCCCACTATCTGCTTTCAGCCAGACAGCCAATCTTCTATCCATGCTAGTTCCTTGCCTCTAACACTAGGGGCCTTGATCTTACCCTGCAGCCCCCTGTGCAGCATCTTGTCAAAGGCCTTCTGGAATTCTAAGTAGACAACATCCATTAGCTCTCCTTGGTGTAACCTGCTCATTACCTTCTCAAAGAATTGTATCAGATTTGTCGGGCATGACCTCCCCTCCATGAAACCATGCAGACTTTGCCCTATTTTACTATACATTTCCAAACATTCAGAAATCTCGTCCTTTACAATGGACTCCAAAATCTTACCAACGACCAAGGTTAGACTAATCGGTCTGTAATTTTCCATCTTTTGCCTTACTCCCTTTGTAAACAGGGGTGTCACATCCACAATTTTTCAGTCCTCTGGGACCCTCCCTGCCTCTTACGATTCCTGAAAGATCAACACAAACGCTTCCACTCTCTCTTCGGCTATCTCCTTTAGAACTCTTTGGTGTAGTCCATCTGGTCCAGGTTATTTGTCCACCTTCAGACCTATCAGTTTTACTAGCACCTTCTCCCTGGTGAAGGCCACCATAGTCACCTGAATTTGCTCCCCTGACTCTCTTGAATTTTTGGGATGTTACTCATGTCTTCCACTGTGAAGACTGACATAAAGTACTTTTTCAGTTCTTCCACTGTTTCTTTATTCCCCATTAGTACTTCTCCAGTGTCATTTTCCAGTGGCCCAATGTCCACTTCTGCCCTTTATATATCTAAAGAAACTCTTGTAATCTTCTTTTATATTACTGGTTAGCTCATCCTCATATTTTATCTTTTTGCTCCTATTTCTTTTCTGGTTGTCCTCTGTTGGTCCTCGTAGGCTTCCCACACCCCTGGCTTCCCATTGTCCTTTGCCTCATCACATGCCTTCTCTTTTGCTTTTATGCTGTCCATAACTTCCCTTGTCAGCCACTGTTGCCTCATCTTCCCTTTAATATGCTTCTTTATCCTAGGGTTGAATTTTTGCTATCTCCCGAATTACTACCAGAATCTCCTGCTGTTGCTGTTCTACTCTCCTGCTGGGCTCCACTCCCAATCAATTCTGGTCAGCTCCTCCCTCATGCCTTTATTCAACTGTAATACTGTTACATCTGATCTCACCTTCTCCCTCTCAAATTGCAGACTAAATTCCATCATGTTATGGTCACTGCCTCCCTCCTAAGGGTTCCTTCACCTTAAGCTGTCTTATCAAGTTTGCCTCGTTGCATAACACTAAATCCAGAATTGCCTGTTCCCTAGTGGGTTCCACCATAAGCTGCTCCAAAAAGGTATCTCGTAGACATTCCACAAATTTCCTTTCATGCAATCCACTACAAATCTGAATTTCCCAGTCCACCAGCGTATTGAGATGCCCTATGATCACTGTAACCATGCCTTTCTTACATACCTTTTTTTACCATTTGGTGCAACTTGTGCTGCACATCCTGACTGTGTTTGGAGATCTGTACATAACACCGATTAGTTTTTTTTAAACCTTTGCTGTTCCTCAATTTGACCTGCACAGATTCTATGTCATCTGATCCTACATCATTCCTTGTTATTGATTTAATTTCATTTCTTACTAATAAGGCAAGCCCACCTCCTCTGCCCACCTGCCTGTCTTTTCGATAGGATGTACATCCTTGGATATTTAGCTCCCAGGCCTGATCCCCTTGTAGCCACGTCTCCGTGACGACTACCATATCATCCCTGCCAATTCTGATCTGCGCCACAAGCTCAATTCTTTTATTTTGTATATTGCATGCATTCAGATACCACACCTTCCGTCCTGTATTTACCGTTTCTCTTCTCATCATCATCCCTTTATCCAGTGTGCTTGCAGTTTGATTCCTAACCCTTTCCAAACACTCTGTCTTATTTTGTGTTCTGAATCCACCCCACAGATGTTAACCTGCTGCTCTGTTTCCCATTGACCATTATACTTCTTAAGAGTTTTACTACTACCACCAACCGCACCACCCACCGCCCCCAACCTCAAACCTCCCCCCACTTTCTAGTGTAAAATCCTGTTCACTAGAACATTGGTTCCAGCTTGGTTCAGGTGGAGACCATCCCAACAGTACAGATCCCTCCTGTTCCAATACTGGTGCCAGTGCCCCCCCCCAAAAAAAAGGCACTTCTCTTTCCTACACCACTCTTTTTAGCCACACGTTTACTTCCCTTATTCTCACGTCCCCATGCCAATTTCCACATTGCTCCGGTAGTAATCTGGAGATTTTAACACTTGAGGGCCTGTTCTTTAAATTTAGTTCCTTGTTCCTGATAATCCTTAAACAGGTCCTCTTTTCTAGTCTTGCCTATGTTGTTTGTCCCAGTGTTGACCACAACAACTGGATCCACCACCTCCCTCTTTAATATCCTTTCAAACCAGTCAGTGATGTCCTTCACTGTGGCAGCAGGCGGGCAAGATACCATTCAGAACTCTCAATCTTGCTTACAAAAGATGTTATATATTCCCCTACAACTACCACTTGTCTTTTTGCTCCCCACCTCGAGTGGCCTCCTGTAGCACAGTGCCATTTTCAGCTGGCTGATCTTCCCTACAGTTCTGTTCCTTATCCACACAGGGAGCAAATGCCTCGTACCTACTGGACAAGGCCAAGAGCAGAGGCTCCTCTGCTCCTGCATACAGAATCCCTCTACCTGCCTCATTTGCAGTCGCACCCTGCTGCCCTGGCCAATGACCGAATTTGGGGTACTTAATCTATCAGGTGTGACCGCCTCCTGAAACAAAGCGTCCAGGTAACTCTTCCCCCTCCCAGGCTTTCCTTCTTCATTACCTGGTGAACTTGAATGATAGCTTTTTGTGATTCATGCATGAAGATTCCAAATCCCTCTGCGTTGTAGCTATCTGTAGTCTTCCTCCATTTAAATAATATTCAGCTTTTCTATTTTTCCAAAGTGCAAAACCTCCCATTTTCCCACATGATATCCCACCCAACAACCTTTCTCGCTACTTGCTTAGCCTGTCTATATTCTTGTCTAGACTCCTTGTGTTATGCTCATTATTTGCCTTCCCACCCATTTTTGTGTCATCCAAAAACCTGGTGACAGTACATTCACTTTTGCCATCTAGTCTTTATTATATAGCAAATAATTGTTATGAAAGGCTTTTATACAGTGGATCCAGAAAGAATGTTTCCTCATGTGGGGAACAGCAAAACTAACAGCCATCAATGTAACAGTCACTAAAAAAAGCCAACAGAGAATCTGGCAGAAACTAATGAGTGGTAGGAAAAAAGGACTTGCTATCACAGTTGAAGCAATAATACATGGTACCCAAACAAGCAAAAAAGGAGGCATGAATAAATGTTAAATTTACATGCAGCTCATCTTTTGTCATTTCAACACTAAAAACTTTTGTGATCTCAGCACTCTTCCAACTCTAGCTTCTTACATATCCTAGAATTTAACCATTCCAAAACTGAAGGTCATGCCTGCACCTGCCTCAGCTATATGCTCTGGAATTCCTGGCCTAAACCTCTCCTCATCACACTCTCTGCCGTTCTGGAACTTCTTAAAAGCTACCACTTTTGATCATCTGTTCTAATAATAACTTTATGGGTTTGGTATCAAGTTTTGTTTGTCTGTGCTCTTGTGAGAGTTATTGAATGCATGTTGATGTTTTTAGCTAGACTGTTAAAAACATAACACAGCATCTGACAATATTTTAAAATGAAGTGGAGCTTAACGGTCAGGAAGATAAGTGCAGAGATTTCACAAACTCACCATTTGGCGACAATGTTACAGCTGGCATAGAGTGCATACTTGGTTCAGCAATGTACTTGAAATCCACAGGAATGTCCCTGTAAGATAGCATGAAGACAGATAAGCAAACAGAAATAAAAATTGCTGTTTAAAGTTCTGAAGTTCAGACTATTCAGTCTACCCGAAACGTAGAGATTGTGCTGAGCAAGAAGTCCAAAAGAACAAAGCATGTGCTCACACAAAAGTCAAACTGCCAGACTGATGAATAAGTGGAAAAAAAGCTTCAATAGGAAATCTCAACTGCTTGCCTTTTTTTGTTAAATGCAGCAACTATTTTCCACTGTACAAAGAAACAAAGAGAACAATGTGTATGTCACTACTGGGAGTGCCACATTAGAGTATCAAACCATTACAAGGAAAGAAAATGGGGTGATTACTGAAAGAAGATGAGGTAATGAACAACTTAACATGGAACTACTGCAATTATTAGAATGCAGTAAGAAATACAGATGATGAACATTCCTAAGTGTTAGGCATTTATTTCTTTAGATAGACTGCTCATGAATTTAAACATAATGGTTCATGCTGCAGTAAAAAAGTTGTCATAAACCTCACCCTGCAATTCAATGCATTTAAGACCAAATTGCTTGAGAGTTAGAAGAAAGGAGTTCAAAAGTGCCTTCAGTCAAATCTGATCATTTCCTTTAAAATACATATTAATAACATTTATTGAATTTCAGTAGTATTACTGCAATTGCTCCATTTACAGAAACACAGAACAGGGCAGAATTCACAGCGATGGGAATCCAACAAAAGTCTGACGTGAACTGTAATATTGTGGCACCATAAAAATGTAGATAATTAGACAGTATTGGGATTAATTACATGCTTTTATTCAGCCAAACGTTTGGTTTGTACAGAAGCCGGTGAACCAAAGTTTTAAGACTGCTATTATTTCAGATGCAATTTCTCTCTCCTTATCATTTCAGTACTTTATTTTAAATTCAAACAGAAAATGCTGGAAATACTCTTCACTCAGGCAACATCATTGAGGACAAACAAAATTAACATTTCTAATTATCAGACTGCAGCAAGAGACACAATGATGCATATTCCTAAAAGGTTAGGTGCTTATTTCTTTAGATAGGTAATGCTCATGAACCTAAACATAATGGTTCATGCTGCATTAAACAAAAAGTCATAAACCTCTCCCTGCAATTCAAGTTGTTTGCTGGTTGTCCCAACTGCTTTCAGGTCAACAGCCCTTTCACTGAACTGCCTAAACCTCTTTCCAGACAGTAGAAGAGATGTATTGACAAAATGGATGATGATGCATGGCAAAAGAGGATGGTATTCAAACCAGTAAAGAAACAAATGATGTATTCTGAAGCAAAAGTGGGAAGGGTAGAATTACTATCAGTAATTGTTATCTGGGAAAAATGGAAGCAGTGGTTATGATCTCAACTATCAAACTCAACTTTGAGGAATGAGTAAAAATAAATGCTGCTTCTCAAAAGTTTATTGAGTTCAGAGTAGTATAGGAGGCCAAGAATGGGTGGTGAATTAAAATTACCTTACCTTAAGCCCAGGGTCATGCTTAAGGACTGAATGGAGGGGCTCCAGAAATCAATTACTCAACCTGTATTTGGCCTTCCCAGTAATGAGAAGATCACATTGTGAGTAGTGAATACAATGTACTAAATTGAAAAAAATACAAGCAAATTGCGAATTTGTCAGAACATTGTTTGGCGCCCGGTTCTATTGAAGGATTACACACCTTAAATATTAACTCATTTTTCTCTCTCTCTACAGACACTGTGTATTTTCAGCACTTTCTGTTGTTATTTCAGATTTGCAAAATCAGCAGCATTTTGCTTTAAAATTCTTCCCTGGCTCTTGGGGGGAGCAGGAAGGTATGACAGTAGAAGTGAGGGAAATTTGCAGATAAGGAAAAAGGATGACATGAAAAATTATTGCTGTAGAAAGCAAAGGTTTCATCAGAAGGTGTGATGTAAAAACCAGGAGAACAGAGTCCTTAAATATGGATGGTGTGAGGATGCCTAGTTGAAGCTAGCTGAGGAATTGAGTTGACAATCCATTCCCAGAAAGTGTGATATGGAAGAAAAGGAAACAAAGGGAAAGAGTCACATTTAGGATACATGAAGGTGATATTAGCATGAAAGTTAAGGGCAAAGTTAATCTAATCTCTCAGTCAGGTCGACAGTAGGATGTAACACTTCCACAGCCATCAACACTCTGGGCAAAGAGTTGTAGGATGCCATTCAGTCCACTGCGGTTATGCCATCATTTTATTCATGCTTCTCTGCTCTTTCCCTACACACCCATAAATATTTCCTCATAAAATAATTATCCAATTTTCTTTATAAAGTCAATACTGAATCTATTAGGGTCACTAACTAATCTTTCAGGCCATACGTTTCAAATGACTAGAACTGACTGTTGCCTCTGGTTCTACTGCCAATTTCTTTAATTCTGTGGTTTCTGGTTACTGACCCTTCAGCTACTGTAAATTGCTTCTCCTTAATTACTTCTTCAAAATCTTTTAAAGTTTCAAATAACTTCTATCAAATCTCCCCTTCAGTTTTTCTGTTTGAAACAGACCAGGAACTATAACTACACCAGACATGGATCTGGGATAGTAAAACAATTGTTCACATATTTAATATGTCAGAATATATAATCTTGGAAACAGAAATACATTTGTCTGGCACAGTAAGTCATGGCACAGTAAGTCTGTTAAGTCATGGCACATCAGGAAAATGAAGATGACGTCACAAAGAATTAGCAAAAAAAAAGCCAGGCATTCACACTGTTACATCAGGTTATATTTAGCAGCTCTTTCCTCAAGAACACGTAACTTTCCTTTTGTTTTTAATGTTCTTTATTGACTTTTGTAATTATTTTTCCCCCCACTATTACTGTTGCCTATTGATGGTGTAATTCAGTGGGAACACTCACCTCAGGAGCAAGGTACACCACCTTGTATACACAAACAATATAACTGTCCCCCACAACAGCCTGAATTGCCAATCATTCATGGAAGGGCCAATTGTGTGCTCCAGTGAAAATCTCCTTGCTCTCACACTAGAGCTCTGACCTAGAGACCTTCATTTAGAAATCTTTATTTGCTCCTGTTCTTTCAATTCACACTGAAATTGTGCATTTCCTAATTGTTATTTACATCACTTGGTGGTTATTTGTAGGTGATTTTGGATGATTATTTCAGTTGTGCATTAATTTCCCAGTACACGTAAGATAGCAGAACTTCCAAACAAACAAATCTGTGAGAGTGCATAACAAAAGGAAAAAGCATTGAATTCCCACTTAAAAGACTGTGTCAAGAGAAATTTCCCCCTTAGAGGTTGTAACCACATAAAATTCATACATTTCAGAACTTAAGCCTTTAAACTAATTAATGTGGTCTCTGGAACAAACATAAATCTTCATTATCTATACACCTGAATGTTCTGCAGAAGGATATTTTGACATACTTGAGCAACATGATTTGCTATTCTGACTGGTTGTGATTTTGAGTTACAAATAATACACAATGTCCTAGAGAGAAGGTTATGTTAGACATCTTCCAGGCAGCATTCATACATATTTTATTTAGCAGTTAGAATGGTATATTTCACATGGAGGAAATGATTTGGCATATCTTAGTCACAGCAGCCACAAGTAAGAGGAACAGGAATGTGAAAAATGGATTTATAAAATAGTCCAGACTTGAAAAAAAATCTGCCAATTAGTTAAAGGTGACATCTTATTAAAAAAATATATTTACAGTTTTATTAATGACATCACAATGAATTTATTTTAGCTCCAAAAATTTCACGGCTCCCAACTATTTTTTGAGACCCAGCTAGTTCCTTCTAGCTCAATAGATTCTGACAAACACCAGTCATATACAATTACGAATTCTCAGTTCAAGTATTCAGTTGTTAATTCAATTTCTATACTTTATGAAACAATTTTTTGTTTAAATGTGGCAAAACCTTTTCTGTTTTTGCTGCCATGTGCCACATACTCATCTCTTTTTTTCCTTTCATGGGATGTGGGCAACAGTGTCAAGGTAAGCATTTGTTACTCATCATAACTGCCCTTGAGTTGAATGATATGCCAAGCCATTTCATAAGGCATTTAAGAAGCAACCACAATGTTGTGGGACTGGAGTCACAAACAGACCAGACCTGATACAAATGGCAGACATCCCCCAGGAAGAACACTGGTCAATTACGTGGTCTTTGTGACAAATGGGCAATGATTATCACAATTGTCAGTGTTAATACTAGCTTTTAACTTCAGTTTTTTAAAATTAAACTTAAATTCCATCAGCTGCCATTTCAATATTTGATGCACACTCTCAGAGTATTATCCTAGACTTTGCGACGAATAGCCCAGAGGCAAAAATGCTAGGCCACCATCCTGTGCAAATTATCTCCTCATTGTATTTTGGACACTCAGTTACTTAAATAGTCAAAGAAACAGTGATTACTACTTTCTTCATACAACTGATAATACTGTAATTCCTCAAATCAAACACATATATTCTATCCCATCCCCCATATCTTTATTAATAGACTGGTTCTGTTTAAACTATACCTATTTCAAAGTAGGAACAGGCTTACACTAACATGTTCAGGCACACATCCAATCTTTTCTGATTAAGAACATAAGCGAGAAACAGAGTGGTTCTAACAGACTGATTCTTTCCAGCTGCGGATACACACTATATAATTCCTGGGTCAAATCTATACAACAGCAGTTAGACCTGCAAAACGGCATGAAACAACATCCTCATCAGCTGTCAAAAATCAACGCAAATCTTTTTAGGTTAGACAATTTGATTTGAAATTTGTTTTGTTCTTGGTGCAAGTTCACAGTTAAATAAATTAAAAGATTTGATCCTACTTATTAAAGCTGTGGCCTATAACAAGTCTTGGACAATAGTCTATAAGATTAGGAAGTTTCCTAATGACCTTACAGATTTTATATCATTGGACCCCCTATAGGAGGCAACACATCCCTTGCACTAATCTATGGAAAAGGCTACAGGACAAAAGATCAAAATTATAGGAAGCATGCCTTCCCTATTTTACCACAAACTCAAAATAAGAACAAAATGAAATGTGTATTTTCATTACATAAAACATGTCTTTAAGAATTCAAATTCATTAAAATGTCTGGAATAAACCTTTTAAAACAGATTTGCCACTTTCCATAGCCATTTACAGTCTGACACATTAAGCTTTTGACAACTAGAAGATCCAGCATAAAGGAAACTGATGTATTGTTGCATGAGTTGACTTTTGGTTACATTGGTCTGTTGTGTTACTCTAAAATTTTGTACTTAGCTTTTGGATTTCTAGAATTGCAGATTCTTATTGTGCTTTTCAGAATTAAAAAAAAATTCTCCTGCAGGATACTTCTTGGTCTTATTAGCCCAGGTACAGAGTTCTAAAGCAGGGAAGTTATGCTGCAACTGTATATAAAAAAGTGGGTAGGCGTCAGCTCGAGTACTGTGTTAAATTCTGAAATCTACAATATAGGAAAGATGTGATAGCACCGGAGAAGATGCAGAGGAAATTCACTAGGATGTTGCCTGGGTTGGAGAGTTTTAGTCATGAAGCCAGATTGGATAGACTTGGGGTGTTTTCCTTGGAGCCAGAGATGGTGTGGGAACATGACTGATTTGTATAAAACCAAATGGAGGGACACAGATAGGGTAGGCAGGAAGAAACTTATCTCCTTGATGGACAGATCAATGGCTGGGGGCATTGATTTAAGATAAAGGGCAGGAGGTTTAGAGATGAAATGAGGAAAACCTTTTTTTCCCACCCACAGGGTAGTGGGAACCTGAAAATCATGGCCTGTTAAGGGCAGTAGAAACAAAACACCTCAGAATATTTAAGATGTCCACTTGCAATGCCAAGGCATACAAGGCTACGAGCCAAGTGCTGGAAAATGAGATTAGATTAATTAGGTAGCAAGATGTAGAGCTGGATGAACATAGCAGGCCAGGCAACATCAGAGGAGCAGGAAAGCTGACGTTTTGGGTCCAGACCTGAAACGTCAGCTTTCCTGCTCCTTTGATGTTGCCTGGCCTGCTGAGTTCATCCAGCTCCTCGCCTTGTCATCTCAGATTCTCCACTTTTGGCAGTTCCTAATATCTCAGAGTTGGAATAGCTAGGTGGTTGTTTTGGTATAGAATAGTCTCACCGGGCTGAAGAGCCATTTTCTGCTCAGTAGATCTCTATGACGCTGTGACTCTGAACGTGAATTTGAGCTTTGAGAACACATTAATTTTTTGTTTAACCTATTTTTCTAATCAACTTGTTCAGAGACATTATGACACACCTTTGGGGCAGGTGAAACTTTAACCAGGTATCTCGGTCCAGGGTTGAGACACAACCACTGTGCCACAAGAGTCCCAACAGAACTGTACTAACCAGCTGCACATGTTTTACGTCCTGACCGGATTGGAAGCATCATGTTACACCAAACATTGTGCCCCATTTATAGGGAGAAAATGTTGCTGCTGAATCGGTATAATATTTGTTGTAAGGCTAACTTAGCAATCCTAGGAGAACTGCATGCATGTAAACATTGCATAGTCGTTCAGAAGTTTTTTTTTAATCACAAGGCTCTTCAAATAAATGAGGTAAAATGATCAGTGTAACATTATGGTTCAAATCCCATATGAGATCTTGGGAATGCTGTGCAGCTGCTCAGGCTTGAGTAATAAGTTTAAAACTTACATCCTAAAAATCTCATACATGTTTACTGTTGTTGTTAGTTTTAATTGCTTGCTGTTCCAATTTTTCAGTAAAGAAATAATTTTGGTACCAGGAATGCTCACAACCTGAATAGCAGAATAAGATTCATGTAGGATAACAGTGGTGATCATGAGCTGCCCCATTTAAGAAAGCTGCGTTTCCAATTACATAAGATGTACAACACAGACCTGGCAACTTGCGTGTTGAAGGAATTCGCCTTTTTTTTGGAATTGGTCCCTGCTGTGTTTCAAGATTGCTACATGGCACACTTGCCAGTGACAACTTCACAAAGCAGTCATAATGGAAATGGTTACATTTACATACTTACATGCAGACAGATTAGGAGAACTGGGCCAATCAGCCACTTGAGTTTGCTCCGTCATTTGATAAGATCATGCCTGAGAGCAATGATATTTAATGATATTATGGTTGATCTCACTGCGGCCTCACTTCCATATTCCTGCTTACCTATGACAAGTCTTTTTTTAAACTAACAAAGGAGTCAAAAAACCATCGACCGCTGACTGAAAAATATTCAATGGCTTTGCCTCTGCCATACTCTTGGGGAAGATACTTCCAAACATTCAACCTAGAGAAAACATTTCATTCATCTCTGCCCTAGATAGGAGTCTGATTATTTTTAATCAGGGTGCCCAAATTCTAAACACTCGCAAAAGGGAAAACATCTTTCCAGCATCCACCTTCTCAAGTCTTCAAGGAATCTTCTATATTTCAGTAGGATTATTTCATTCTTTTAAACTCCAATAGACACTTCATCCAAGTTATTCATGCAAACTGTGAATTGTTGCAGCCCAAACATTGATCCCTGTGGCCCTCGACTTCCTATTAACTAACCAATCCTTTATCCAAACTAACACATTACTCCCTACACCATATGTTCTTATGTTTGTTACAGAGGGGGAATTGGCTGAACCTTTCTGATAAACAAACCAAAACACAAGCCCAAATCCATTATAGTAAGAACTGCAGATACTGGAGTCAGAGATAAGAAAAAGCATGGAGTTGGAGAAACACAAAGCTGACGTTTCGGGTCGAGATCCAATCCGAAGCATCAGCTTTCCTGTTCCTCTGATGCTACCTGGTCTGTTGTGTTCCTCCAGCTCCACAATTGTTATCGCCAATCTATTATGACTGGAGTAGAGGTTCCCTTTTCATAATTACCCCAGAACACCCAGAAAAACTTGCCTTTCTCCTTGTAATCTGTTAAGAGTGGTTAAAAGAAAGAAAATCTCTGATCCACTTTGTAAAGAATAGGGAACAATTTATTTATTTAATTCTAACAATGAACAAATTAACAGAATTACTAACAAACCAAACAATTCCACTCCCAGACTACTAACTACTCCCTAATTGGGCTGAATTCTTCTGAAATGCTGTCCAAATAAACACAAGTCCCACTTTTATAAACCGTAACAGTGAGACAACAAAAAGTTAAAAATTAATCTCTCCAACACTTTGCCTTTTCCATTATGCCACAAACACCTCTTTCACTGATTTTGCTGTCAGGGATGTTTTCGCTGTAATTTCTTTTATGAGGACTTGAAGCTAAAAATACTTCGGTACCTTTAATTAATTAGATGGTGCTTTCTTGGAGAGCAAAAAAAAGATGTTGTCCCTTGGCAATTGGGAGCTGGTTCTCCCCTTGATCTTCAAAAAACCTTTTTTTATATATTCCCTATCACACGTCAAATTCTTGTAATAGAACATAGAACATTAGAGCACAGTACAGGTCCTTCGGCCCTCGATGTTGTGCCAACCTGTCATACCAATCTGAAGCCCATCTAACCTACACTATTCCATGTACGTCCATATGCTCATCCAATGACGACTTAAATGTACCTAAAGTTGGCGAATCTACAACCGTGGCAGGCAAAGCATTCCATTCCCTTACTACTCTGAGTAAAGAAACTCCCTCTGACATCTGTCCTGTATCTTTCACCCCTCAAATTAAAGCTATGCCCCCTCGTGCTCGGCGTCACCATCCTAGGAGAAAGGCTCTCTCTATCCACCCTATCTAACCCTCTGATTATTTTGTATGTTTCAATTAAGTCACCTCTCAACCTTCTTCTCTCGAATGAAAACAGCCTCAAGTCCCTCAGCCTTTCCTCGTAAGACCTTCCCTCCATACCAGGCAACATCCTAGTAAATCTCCTCTGCACCCTTTCCAAAGCTTCCACATCCTTCTTATAATGCGGTGACCAGAACTGTACACAATACTCCAAGTGCGGCCGCACCAGAGTTTTGTACAGCTTCACCATAACCTCTTGGTTCCGGAACTCGATCCCTCTATTAATAAAAGCTAAAACACTGTATGCCTTCTTAACAGCCCTGTCAACCTGGGTGGCAACTTTCAACGATCTGTGTACATGGACACCGAGATCTCTCTGCTCATCTACACTACTAAGAATCTTACCATTAGCCCTGTACTTTGCCTTCTGGTTACTCCTACCAAAGTGCAACACCTCACTCTTGTCTGCATTAAACTCCATTTGCCACCTCTCAGCTCAGCTCTGCAGCTTATCTATGTCTCTCTGCAACCTACAGCATCCTTTGTCACTATCCACAACTTCACCGACCTTAGTGTCAACTGCAAATTTACTAAGCCATCCTTCTACGCCCTCATCCAGGTCATTTATAAAAATGACAAACAGCAGTGGACCCAACACCGACCCTTGCGGTACACCACTAGTAACTGGTCTCCAGGATGAACATTTCCCATCAACTACCACCCTCGGTCTTCTTTCAGCAAGCCAATTTCTGATCCAAACTGCTACATCTCCCACAATTCCATTCCCCCGCATTTTGTACAATAGCCTACTGTGGAGAACCTTATCGAACGCCTTGCTGAAATCCATCTACACCGCATCAACCAGTTTACTCTCATCTACCTGTTTGGTCACCTTCTCAAAGAACTCAATAAGGTTTGTGAGGCACGACCTACCCTTCACAAAACCGTGCTGACTATCCCTAATCAAATTATTCTTTTCTAGATGATTATAAATCCTATCCCTTATAACCTTTTCCAACACTTTACCAACAACTGAGGTATGGCTCACTGGTCTATAATTACCAGGGTTGTCTCTACTCCCCTTCTTGAACAGTGGAACCACATTTGCTATCCTCCAGTCGTCTGGCACTATTCCTGTAGAATAGGATTGTTTTCGGGTTGTCAACACCATCAGTTTTCAAGTGCAATTGGCTTTGAATCACTGAATGTTTGGTTTAAATTAATTGGCCAAATTCAAACTTGTTGTCTTGGAAAAAATGCTGCTTGGCTGTTTGATAGAAAATGTTTCAATTTGGGCACTCTGTGCACAGTATTTGTAAACATCCAAACATAGGCAAAGCACAATAGCTTAAAAGGGATCAGGCACTTTTTTTTTCCCTCTTCACTATCTTCTTTTTAAACTAACCATTCTAACTTCCTGCCTTTCAATTAATGAATACTCTGCCCAACTTTGTAACACTTTGCATTGTAACATTTGATGTGGCACCTTGTCAAGTGCCTTCTGGAAATCTAATACCATATTGACAAGTTCCCCTGCATCGACATTGCTTATTTTCTCAAAAAACTCCAGAGTTAATCTGACTCTGGCAGACAGCATTGAGATCTTCTAAGTGGTAGTTGTGTCCTCCTTAATAAAAGATTCCAACAGATTTCCAAATTTACCCTCAAGTCCCCCATCCTGTGCTCAAATAGATTCTTTATTAAAGAGAGCTAACAAGACAATTTTAATTGCTTTAAGAAGCAGTCTAATCCATACATCTTTTTCACTTTTTCAGTAGTGATGTTTCAGTCTAGGTTCTTGGTTGAGTGATGCCAATTTTGAACAAAGGTCCTCCCATTTGGTGAGCAGCTCAAGTTGTTTATTCGCGCATTACTCATTTGCAACATGCACCATTTCATCTTAAAGAATAAATAAATTCTGGGGAAACTCAGGTCTTGCAGCATCTTCAGAACTCTTCTGAACAGTCACATCAGACCTTAAATGCTAACACTGTTTCTCCCTCCACAGATGCTGCCAGACCTGCTGAATTAATCCAACACTTTGTTTTTATTTCAGATTTCGAGCATCTGCAGTACTTTGCGTGTATTTTCATTTTAAATATTTGAATTATTTTCTAACTCAGCCAGTAAAAAGAAATTCAATCTCAATGCTCAAATATACAGCATTGTAAACCTGGCCTGGTCACAGATTTATTGGAATCTGTTACAACTTTCTAAAATTCACAAAGCACAACCCCATTATTACATTAACAACATTCCCTTGAAAATCATAACATACAAACTGGATGTGATTCAGCTATCTTAAAAGTAATACTGAATTATAATACTGCTGAATTAATAAGATTTCAAAACAAAAGATACTTCTTGCACCTCGGAGGACTTTTTTGGACCTTAATGCAATGACATTTCTACAATATTTTATTACAACGTAATGCTGCTAACAGCATCAACAGGAATGAGGAATTTGGGTGTGGTACATTTTGGGAGCAAGGTTTCATGTCCAGATTCTGTTCCTGTTGGGATGGAATGTTGCACATAGTGAAGCAAGAGTCGGCATAAATTGCGCTCTCATTAGAGAGACACAAAAGGTGGTGAGGTTTATCATGTGGGTGTTGTGAGGTTTCTCATGCCTCAGTCAAGGGGCAATGTTGACTGAGAAGTTTGTACCTTCATGGTGATCTCAGGAGGTATGAGAATGGAGCCTAGACTTCACATTCACTCTACAATACAAACAAGCCATCCAACCAACTGAGCTAACTGGCACCAGTAACTAGTAAATGGAGCAGAGAGAACCCGAGGGAGATTCTGGAGGAGCTGACCAACTAAGCAGCAGACTCTGGAACTCCAATAAATCAAGGCAGTAAGGGAGCTCTTGACTAGAACAGCAGGTCAGCAGAGGTAGATGCTGCAGAAATATATGTGGACACTACTCACAAATAGAGGGTACAAGAAATACAAATGGTTTGACACTTAAAAGAAAGGGGAAAGAGATCAGGACTAACGGGCACTGCCACATTATGACTATTTACTTACAGTATCCGCATTAAGGAATTGAGCCTCAGGTAGCAACTGCTACCAATCTGCTGCTTGGAGTTTGCCATCATTTCGTAGATGCTTTCCTAGCTCAATGGGTGCCTTATCT
The DNA here is from genome assembly GCF_030684315.1 of Stegostoma tigrinum. NCBI lineage: Eukaryota > Metazoa > Chordata > Chondrichthyes > Orectolobiformes > Stegostomatidae > Stegostoma > Stegostoma tigrinum. The sequence continues at coordinate 25,197,756 of NC_081357.1, forward strand.
TCAGGATATTCATTAATCAAACTACAGTGGATTAAGTGTTTCTGCACTACATATAGTTGGATAACCAGTTCCAGTATTCTGGAGTGGGAATATATCATTGAATTGATCAGATGGGATTTCTCTTCCATCTTCAGCTACTGCCTCAAAACCCATGGCCATAGACCATTGAAAATCCTGTCCTGGATTCCTTAAAGCAGGGAATGCTAGCAGAGTATGTCACTTGACCAGCAATGGCCTAGGAGAGGCATATGACAAGTAATGGTCAGAAGGCATAGTAATCTATATTTGTTGAGGGAACTTGGGTGTGTGCTGACTCATGTGATTATTGCCCAAACTTGGTTTGTTGCTCAAAATTAACCCGGGGTCTTTTTTTTTTAAATATTCAGGTCAGTGAAGTGTGACAGACAGCATATGGAATTGCATAACAGGGGAATTGGATAACACGGATGAATTCTAAATGTTTTCCTTTAAAGTAAGGCGGCGAAAAGGTGCACCTTTCCAGCCTAATTGCAATGCTATGAAAATAATGTGATGCATTTTCTAATGGAAATCATGTCCGTAAATAGTACTGCCATCATTAAAAAGTTACCTGTCTGCCCTGTTACTGCAGAAAACGCTGCTGTGCTGCAGTTGTTCAGCAATTATCCTGACAGAAGCATCAATCCACAGAAATGAAGAAGTGTGTGTCATTCTAATGTTATATAGGCTTTTCTTATCATAAGATTAACAATATTCGACTTAAAAAAAATTCTTTCATGGGATGTGGGTGTGAAAAGCTGCCCATTATTTTTATTTCCCAGCCCCAGTTGCCCTTGGAAAAGTGAGCTGCCTACTTGAATTGCTGTAGTCCATCTGCTTTGTTTGCCCCACAATGCCATTAGGGTGGGAATTCTAGGATATCGACCCAGCGACAGTGAAGAAATGGTGATATATTTCGAAGTTAGAATGGTGAGTGGCTTGGAGGGGAACGTACACGTGGTGGTGCTCCCATGTATCCGCTGCCCTTGTCCTTCTCGATGGAAGTGGTCGTGGGTCAGGAAGGTGCAATCTGATGAACTTTGGTGAATTTTTGCAGTGAGTCTTGTAGATAGTACACATTGCTGCTACTCAGTGACGGACAGAGTGGAGGTTTGTAGTTTTGGTGTCAATCAAGCCGGCTGCTTAGTCTTGGATGATGTTAAGCTTCTTGAGTGTTGTAGCAGCTGCACTCATCCAGGCAAGTGGGGAGCATTCCATCACACACTTGATTTGAATCCTGTATATGGCGGACAGACTTTGGTGAGTTACTAGCTGCAGTTACCCTGGATCCCCTATGCTTTTCCCTTCTTTATCAGTCTCTCAAATGGAACCTTGTCAAAGATTTTGCTGAAATCCATATAAACTACCTTAACTGTACTATCCTCAACTACTCACCTTGGTTGCCTCAAAAAAATTCAATCAAATTTGTTGAACATGACCTCCCACTGACAAAACCATGCTGACTTTTTGCCTTTCCAGGTGGAGATTAATTTCCGCTTTCAGAAATTTCTCTACATTTCGCTACCGCCAGTGTATTTCTCTGGTTTAGCTCTAACACCCTTCTTGAAAAGTGGAAACACATTGGTTGTCTCTTGGCATCTCCCTTACAGCCAGAGATTAAAACTTTGGTTCAGAGCCCTGTAATTTTCTTTCACAGCAGCATGGGGTACAACTCATCTAGATCTGGGGAAGTGTCCACATTTAAGCCCACTAAAACCTCTAATAACTCCTCATTCCCTTTGTCAATCTGTTCAAGAACCTCACAGTCTCTCTTCCTGAATTCAGTACCACAACCTCCCACTCTCCAGTGAAGACAGATGTGAAATACTTGTTTAATGCCCTGCCAACGTCGTCCGCTTCCATGAATAAATTGCTCGCAGATCCTTTGGTCCCTAATGGGCCGTATTCTTTGTCTGGTTATCCTCTTCACCCTAATATGATTATAGATTAGCTTGGGAGTTTTGCTAATTTTATCTACCAGTGTTTTTTTCTTATTTCCTCTTTTCTCTCTTGATAGCTTCTGCATTTTCTACACTCCACCAGTCTTTGTTGATTTGCACACTTTGTACCTGTTTGAAGCCTCTTTTCCCGTCCGAAGTATTTGTGGCATCCATGGTTCTCTGGGCATGTTGCAACTACATTTCACCCATTAAAGACTTAAACTATATGGTGTCATGATTGCCATCACTAAAATGGTGCCCTATTGCTACCTTGAACACCTGACCAGCTTTGTTTCACCGAATTAGGTCTGGCACTGCATTGTTCCTGATTGCACTTTCTAAATGTTTACATAAAAAGCTGAATATATTTCAAGAAATCTGTCCCCTCTAAATCCTTTATACTGACTTTCTCAATTACTATTGGGATCTAGTTCTAGGTTCCTCAAGAGGAAACAGACTTTCCATAGCCACCTTGTCAAAACCCCTCAGGATCTTGTATGTACCAATTAAGCAATCTCTTAATTCTAAACTCCACTGGATATCAGCCAAGCATGTCCAATAGGTAGGTTTTAATGTGGGTCTTAACGTAGGGAAGGCAAGCAACCTTTCCTCTAATTTGGACATCTGGAAGTAGAATTCACTGCAGCAGCATGCCAATCAGCATACATGGAGTCTCCCAGCAAATATGCAGCCACACAACTTACAGTGAATATTGAAGACAGTAGATTTAGATGGCAAATTCTAGAGCTTATGGCCTAGGTACTGAAGACTAAGCCAATAATACTCAAGAGATTAAAATGGGAAATGCTCACAAACTCAGAATGTAAAGAGCACAGGCACCTTGGAGGGTCTGGTGCTGAAGGAGATTATGGGCATGGCTAGATGCTGAAGTTATTGGAAGGATTACAAAACAATAATTCCAATTTTTAAATCAGCATGTTGCTTAATGGGAAGCTAATGCAGGTCATCAAGCACAGAGGTTAAAACATTTGACGTGAATTAGAATACAGACAGCAGAGGTTTGGATAATTTAAAGTTTACTGAGGATAGAATGTGGGAAGCTGGCCAGAATTGTGTTGGCATGGAATAGAGGTAGCATGACATTAATAAAGGGTTCCAGCAGCAGATGCGCTGAGGCAGGGGGAGAATCGGATGATGTTACAAAGGTTCAGACCTGGTGGAAAGCTTATCTCAAGGTCAAATATGCCACTAAGTTTGCAACAGTCAGGTTTGGCCTCAGGCAAGAGAAAAAAAAAGAATAATTTGTAGTCAGGGGACAGAACTTGTGACAGAGATCGAAGGGAAAGAACTCTGATCTTCCCAATATTTAGGAACAGAAAATAGTTGCTCATTAAAGCAGCAACTACTAGTAGTTGCAGAATATCATAGTGGAGATGACATGGAAATTTTTTTAAGATTGCTGGCAAAGATGGGGGCAATACATTCTTAAATATATGATGTAAATTAACATAAAATTACATCGTTAGATTGATAGGAGAACTTATTTTCATAGCATTCTTTGGCATTTTTGGCCACATCTGTAATGTATAAAAAGCTAGAAATTTAATTGCAACGTGGAAAATGCATGCAACAGATGCTCAACAAACTCCTATTAGGAGGGGAAAGGGTTACATGTAAGTAAGGCACAAGTATATTTCCTGGTCTAATTATTGGCTAACTTAAAAATAATAAGTCTCTACAACTCTGCAAATAAAGATATCTGTGCTCATCCAGTTTTAGCCTTTTGTGCATTTTCAATTTTAATCATATCACAGAAGAGCACCATGGATTCATCCGCATAGACCCTAAGTTCTGGAATTCCTTCCCTAAGTGTCAGCCTCTTTAATTTTAGATGCTCCTTAAACTTAACTTCCAGCCAAATTTTGTTCCATCTGTGCCAATATTTCCTTTTATGACTCAGTGATTTTTTTTTGTTTTGATAATGCTGTTTTAAAGTGGCTTAGGAACATTTTACTGCGTTGAAAGATGCTATATGAATCACAGACTGGTCATTTCATGGAATGGAATTTCGATATGAAGTTAAGGATGCTGAAAAATTAGAAGTTTAATGTCTGGTGTCTGCAAGAAAGCAGTTGAGATGTCACATTTTATCTCAACAGGGAGTTCACATTTAGGGTATCTAGCAAAGTAGATGAAAGAGCAAAGAATTGAAGGATATGTTCTAACAGCATGATATTAAGTAATGTGGGAGGAGGCTTGTGAAGTACAAACGGCAACATAGATCTATTGGCTCCAGTTTTCTGTTTTAAGTGTCTTCAGGTGCTAAAATAGATTTCTTGGTCCCCAGATTATTTCAGCCTGCTGCTTAAACAAAGTTGTTGAAAGACCACAAGGTATTGATATTTCAATAAAAATTATCGCTGGCGATATCATAATTTAGTTTAAAAGCACTCTGTGCGAAATAAGAAAATGGGATTATCTTTGTTCATGGAAATTGCTCACATTACATCCCCTTGAAAATCATGACAGTCAAATGATGCGTTGCCCGTGGCAACAGTTAAACTTCAAGGTGACAGAAGAAAGCTGCTGCAAAAAGGAGCAGCAGGTGTGGAGGGGAACCATTAGCACTCAAAAAACAAAGGGGCAGTTGGAAAGTCACTCCAAAAGCCCAAATCACCCATGTAAAATTAATCATGGCACAATCAAAGAAAGGCTGCCCTTTACATGTGAAATATAGACATGATCTTTGAGGAGCTGCTCCTTTCATTGGAGATTTTGTCTCTCATGCTGCTCCGTTCACAGGTTTGTTCTCCCTCACACTCCACAAGAGACAGAATTGATGATTTGAGGAACAGCAAGGGAAAGATTTGAGGCAACCTTTTCTTTAATTCATTCATAGTTGTGCGTGTTGCTGGTTTTGCCAGCATCCAGTGTCCATTCTTAATTGCTCTTGGAATTTCAGGGTTTTGACTCAGCTATGGTGAAGCAATGGTATATATTTCCAAGTCAGGATGGTGCGTGGGTGGAAAGAGTATTTGCTGTTGGTGGTGTTCCCACCTACCTGTTGTTTTTATCCTTACAAAAGGAGAGGGTTGTTGGTTTAGGACAGCTGTGGAAATAACCTTAGTGCATCGCTGTGACTAGCAAAGCTATTCTGGCTGCTCGCACAAAATGAAGGAGACTTAAGAAGGCAGGAGCAGCCTCAGGGAAGGCTGTCATTCAGCCTCCTTGAGCAAGGTGAGTGCCCATGAGGGCTGGCTCAGTTTCTGCCAGTCCTGGAGTTGAGGGGTATGGGAAGTTTTGGCGATGCCATCTGACTTAATTCCAGCTAATAATTCAATTTTTGCGGTAGAACTTGAATTGAGGTGAAAGCATTAGGAATAACGGAGTAGGTATAGGCTATTCCGGCCTTTGAGTCTGCAATCAACAAGGCTGATCTTTTATCACACTGCCAGTTTGTTGCACTATCCTTATACCCCTTAGATTTCTACGTACTACTATCATCAATCTCAGTCTTGACCATACCAAACAAGTGAACTTCCACAGGGGCAGAGAATGTTTGTTTAGGATTGTAATAGATAATCTGATGCTCCTGATCCTGCAATTTACCTTTAAATTTAAAACAGAAACATGAGCTCTGATGCTTTTGACTTGTACATCATCATGTATTAATATTATAGTGCCAATGAAGTATAAAGGAAAACTGACCATTTTTGACATACTACATAACATTATGTGCTGTGCACGAGTTTCAGTTTGGATATGTGGGTAGGTCAGATGATTTGGCCAAAGGTAAGCTTATATGTGACTGCATCATTTAATAAGAGCTAGTAGGCCTCTGAAACCAAAATACAACCCATACAAAAATCTCACACGGAGCATCAAATAAAAAGACTCCTGGTTTAACATCATAGAAGGCTGCGAGAAGATGTACTTTGTTCTCTCAGCAAATATTTTAAAGTAGGCATGACATGTTTATTGGGTGAGCGAGGAGGAAAGAAAGACAAAAAGAAAAATCAGAACTATGTGTATATCAGGACATAGTTTATAATCCTACCGTAACAGCTGGTGGTATCTAATTCATGAAAACTCTAGAAAAAACTAGTTTCTGTAATGGAGATCATAAAATTATTGTCAATTGTCATAAAAATCCATGTGCTTCACTAGTGTTCTTTTGGGATGGAAATTTGTCACAGCAAGGTGACTGACAGTTAACTGCCCACGCACACTACACAGCTGAACAGCAACTAGGAAAGGGTAACAAGTATCGGCCTCATCAGTGATGCTATTCCTATAATTTAAAATATTAAAAAATTAAATGAAGGTTTTAGAAGAACTTTGAAAAGAATTTTTAAAATTTCAACTGTATGAATGATACAACATTTCACTGTAGAGTGTGAAATTACACTTTAAGGGGTTTGAAAAATGTGTCTTTTGTTTTCATATTTGCTTTAGAGAAATGATGAAGGTGAAAGAAAAACACTTTTTTTCCCCAATCCCTGAAAGACAAAGATCAGAAAAATTCAATTCTTGATGTCAAGAAAAACAGAAGAGTCAGACATGGTTTTAACAGCGAGACCAAGAATCTTGTTACTAAGTGGCCAATATGCATGTATTAACATTTCGTTATTAATTATTCTCATATGCATTTTAATTCTGTTCATTTATATGCATTTTAATTCTGTTACTTGGCAGAAACTAGAGGACAGCAATTCTCAACATGAAAGTTAGCGCAAATGCCTGGTGGCTCCAGCTCATCACGTTTCCCTCTCGGCCTCCGTCTTGGACAGCAGTTCCCAATAACTCTGGGCCTGCACATTGGCTAGTGAGGGTTTGCAGCTATCGTCCGTGGATGTTGCCATTAAACATGCATCAGCCTCACTACGCCATAGCACATTTGTGCTGCACTTAAGAATATAGTTCTTCACATCAGTTCTGTGCTTTGTAGCGCACTGACACCTTTGACTGTAATGCTGCTGCTAGATTATGCAGGCATGGGCACACACCTCATGCATTGGAGCAAGTTGCATCTCAAGGCTCGTCACTTGTTTTCTTAGCATTCGCTCACTTCACGCCTACTTGGCTGCTCACAACATTTATGCTCTGTTTTACCCTATTGGGTTTTGCAACCTCATTTAGAACTTACAGGTATCATAGGACTTCTTCCTTGCCTTGCCTTTCAGCACAGACACAAAGCCATGCATCTTGTCACTGGTGTCAGCAGTGATTAGTCGATAGATCTATTTCTGCATAGCACCGTGCTACATCAATGTCACACAAAAAGCTTGTGCCACAAGCTTACACATCAAACAAATTGCATGTGTTGCAACCAAATTGAGACATGGCACAGTCTAACGAGAGTAGTCCTCGATCAAGAGGGGTTGTTTATCAGTCAGGCGTTTCCACAAGTCAGTCAAGGTCAGCATCTGATCTCAGTTCAGGGGCTTGGACATGGTCAGACAGTGTAACGGGTGGCAAGGGTCGAGGGGTCTGTACCATCACAGTCCAGGGAATGTGCCACAGTCAGTCCTGCAGGTCCAATGTAACTAATTAGTGTCAAATCAGGGAGCACAAAAATGTAAGTCACAGATCTAATAACTCACAGTCAGGGCTGCCCTTCTAAATTGTATAGTCATAAAACATGGAAACAGATCCTTCAGTCCAACTCATCCATGCTGACCAGATTTGTTGGTCAGGGTGTGGGCTATGGTCAATTCTCGGAAGGTGATTACTAGTGGGTTATTAGGAGCCACTGCTGTGGAGGGCTGGAAATCTGAAACTAACACAGAATGCTGGAAAAAATTAGAAGATATAAAGAAGGATCAAGCGTAAGCCACCTGGCCCTCCAAGTCTATTCCACCACACAATACACTCACGTCTTTACAGATGGAGTTAGGCCTGCTGAATTTCTCAGCATTCTTGGCGCTGTTGGAGGAAGTCAATTATGGGATGCAGAGAGGACAATAATTGCGATGATGGCCAACTCAACATAAGGACCGAAGACAACAGTGTATTGGAACACATGGGATGGGGGTGGTGGTTAGTCAACAGTCACCACTCTCCTAGTTTTGATGATGGCAATAGAGGAGTCAGTGCATCACAGTAATTGGCACAATTGAGCTACATGCTCAGGACTCAGGGAATATTGTTGGAAAATGAATGCTTGAAAGGTTTCTGAAGAAGAGTCGCGACCCGAAATATCAACTTTTCTGCTCTCCTGATGCTGCCTGGCCTGCTGTGTTTCTCCAGCTCCACACTGTGTTACCACTCAAACGAAAGAGTTGGCTGGAAACATGTGGAAGATCAGAAATGATGGGGTCAAAAGGGAGTGGAAGGAAGGGACATGAGGTTTGCTGGGTCACCTAGATTAACAGGTTGGGCTTGTTATCATCATTGAGATTGTAAACGCTCAATTTAAATGAAAGATGACTGCCGCCATACCTACAGTGGGTGGAGTACGTAGTTTACTCTGTCTGAAAACTTGGGCTCTATGTGTAAGTAACTTTAATTACCATAATCAGGCATGTGCACAGTACAGGTTGAAGACATCTGCAATCATAGAATTCTGCATGTGACATGCATACAGTGTCCAGTGTCCAACAATGTGGAATACAAATCCTGGCCATAAGCAATTTTGATCATGTCACTGACCATTGCAAATTAATCACTATTATCTCTGTGTACTACAAGTAATCATGTGAGCGTTTACTATCACCTGCGGACTACAATTCACAAAGACAACCCCAGGTCTAGCTGTCCATACAAAGGTAAGCAGCTGATTTCCTTTCATCTTGAATCAGAAGTTCAAATGTTCTTTTATTCAATGTTGGCTCTCTTGGGTGGGATGGGGTGGGGGATGGTGGCTAGATTTCAATAATCTTGCTTCATTTCCAATCTCCTAATGTATGTGCACGTTAGACCTTGCACTGCATACATCATAACAAGGCCCACTATGTCAAAGTTCCACTTAAACATTCCATATTGCTCCTTGTCAGAGTGTTCCATGTCTCAGTGTAGTGAATACTACGTCAAGCAGTCAGTTGTGTGTGTTGTGAATGCCAACTGCTCATACTGAAAAAGACCTGTGCCTATTTCTGATGCTTCCCACACAGGTTCACTAGAACATGACCAACAGGTCCAGATGCAGCAGGGATTATTCTCACAACAGCTGTGTGCAATATCGGCACAGATAAGATGAGAATTACCTAGAAACCCAGGACCAGAGGGAACTACCAGCTACTGCTGAAAAGTCTCTGCATATAGAGGTTACAGCTACAGGTTCTCTCAGGATGCAGAAGTACAGGAGGCCCAAAGTTTATCATCCTTGATGTCTTTTCCTCCAAGCAAACAAGGCACACTGTTGCTGCAGTTTGAGGCTGTCCAAGGATACTGCCACATAACTGTGTCGTCTGTGGCAGCAGAACTTGCAACCTGAAAGAGTGCTGGCCATCCTATCCCAATGGCTGCCAAAGTCACAGCTTCGCTAAATTTTTACGTAACTAGTTGCTTCCAATTATCTACTGAGATTCTCTGTGGGGTTTATAATCCTCAAATCATAAATGTATCAAGGCTGTTACTGTTGTAATTTTTATCAAATCACAGACCAGTCAATAAGCTTTGCCAATGTAGGTGCAAGATATACAAATGTGTGATTTCCAATGAAGTGTCACCCAAGCTATGTGCCCTCAGAAACTGTCTGATTTTGTTTCCTTTCCTTCCCACTACTGTGAACAGTAATTCATGGTTGGCACATTGACTTGTGTCACAGCTGGATTTTAAAGAGGGCAATGGCATCAAAAATCTTGGAAGGTACACCACTGGTGATTGCAAAATGGTGCAAGGATAGTGCCACAGAGGCATGGTGTATACAAAATGAGATAACTACCAGAGAATTACATGAAAACTTGCTAGAACTCAAGGAGAAATCCTCTATAAAACTTCCTGAAATAGACACCCGACTTTAATAAAGTGCAGCCCATTGCTCCTTGAAAACGTGTGCATAGCAATGTGACTACACGTAGGAAATAAAAGCAAAGAATTCAAAAACGGGAAAATGGTTAACAGTAAAAGTTAAGGAGATGTATTGACATTTAATAAGTTAAAGATACAATTTGATGTCTATAATCCTGTGTTCAAAGAGTGGTTTTATTTATTCATCACAGGATATTGTGTAATCCCATCAGTTATTGCCTACCACTATCTAATTGGCCTTGAGAAAATGGTAATGAGCCACTTTCTTGATTAAAACTCAGTGGTTTGCTGGTTATTGCTGGGATAGTTAGTCAGTCACATTGCTGTAGGTCTGGAGTCACATGTAAGTCACTTACCGATCACAATTGACTCCAAAGGGCAAGATGACAGGTGAATTTGCTAAAGAAAAGGGTATTGTTCCATGCAATGTGGACATTGTTGCTAACTGTTAGTAAACTCGCTGATTTTTCATTTTTTAAAAATGCGAGCTGTGAACTGTGAGCTGCAGTTTGCGTTTTAAAAAAAAGACCAAGCAAGCTGTTATCTGTTTGAGAGGCCAGGCCTGAAATCTAATTGCAGATTGCTTCTTGCCAACAAGTATTCTGTAGATGCTTCAGCTTCGAGAGGGCTTATGCAGATTCTGCATGTTAACAGGGACTTATCAGGAGGCCAGTCTGGCAGAGAGAGGCCAGAGGTTGATATGGTTTTTGGACCGTATTAGGGTCAGAAAGATTGTGCCTGTGAAAGCTACAGGATACAGGTTGCTTGCTCCCTGGCTGTCCTATTATTATTAACTTATTGAAAGTTCGGATAACTGAATCTCAGCTACAAGAATTAAAATTAATATTCCTCAAAGCCTACTGGATGCAATTTGCATGTATTGGTGTTACCAGAAAACAAGCAATATAGAAGTCCCTATGTTGATGTTACAGATTATGGAGACTGCTTAATCGGCCAGATACATTTCATGTAATTTTTCCTTTTGCTTTTTCCCTTTACTATGTCTGTTAATTCCATCTGACTTTGTGCTACAGTGGGAACTATTGGGTTTCAATCTTAGGCACTAATTGGATTACTTTGTTGTTTAATTTTCCACTGTTAAAGTTATTAATAATAAATTGTTAAATTTTTTGTTCAGGCTATAAACTGGTGAGGGGTATTGGTATTCACAAAGTCTAATATTCGTTATTCAAAAGTCTTGTTCGGAACCACTAATGTAAACTTTGAAGGTCATTACTTTAACTTTACTGTGTTGTTTCTTTTCTCTTTACTCATTCACAGGCCTTGTTGGCCAGGCACCATTAATTGCCCATCCCTAACTGCCCAGTGTGCAGATTAGAGTCAACCACATTGTTGTGGGCCTGGAGTTAGAACAGGTAAGGATAGCCGTTTCCTTCCCTAAAGGATATTAGTGAACCAGATGGGATTTTCTGACAATCAACCATGGTTTCATGGTCATCATTAGACTCTAACTGCATTATTTTTCATTCAAATTCCACCATCTGCCATGGTGTGATTCAAACCTGAGCCCCCAGAACATTATTGCAGGGATAGTAGGAACAGCCGATGCTGGAGAATCTGAGACAACAAGGTGTAGGACTGGATGAACACAGCAGGCCTCCTGTGTTCATCCAGCTCTACGCCTTGTTCTCTCTGCTCCCCCAGAACATTATTTGGGTCTCTGGGTTAACAGTCCAGCAATAATACCACTAGGCCATTGCCTCTGCTAAAGGAAGGCTGATTTCATTTGGCTGTTTGTCTCTGTGTCGTATCACAAAGCCAACACTTTGTTCCCCAACCCTAATTACCCTGAGTGGCTAGCTAGACCAATTTAGAGAACAGTTAAGGGTCACAGGTCAGACCAGGGAATGGTGGTAGAGCTCTTTCCCTAAAGGACATTTAATGAATCAGATGTGCTTTTACCACATTAATAATAATTCTGCGGTTCTCATTACTGAAACTAGCTTTTTAACTTTGGACTTATTTAATATAGCTTTAAGCCCCAGCTTCCAGGCGGTGATTTCTATTCTTAGCTCTGGACCTTTAGACCATGCCTCTGGATTAGTAACATGACCACTATTTTGCTATACTCCACTGGGTTAAAAAGTTGCACTTTCCTAAGCATAGACTCCAAATGAGGAAGAGACAACAGTGTGGAGCTGGAGGAACACAGCAGAGCAGGCAGCATCAGAAAAGCAGGCAAATTGATGTTTCGAGTCAGGACTCAACTCAAAACATCGACTTTCCTGCTCCTCTGATGCTGGCTGATCTAATGTGTTCGTCCAGCTCCACACTGTGCTGTCTCTGACTCCAGCATCTGCAGTTCTTGCTACCTACAAATTAGGATGCTGCTTTCAGCTACATTTCTACGAAGGTCCTGCTTACTTTCTGCAGTTTATAGTATTCTAGCCTAGATAGAAAACATTCTTTTCTTCCAAACTGTCACATGCTAAAATATTTCAAGTTCCATAACATCAAACTAAAAGTTAGGTATTAAATTCACTCAATCTGATTTTAAAAAAAAGACAGGTTTCTAAAAGCATTGCATTCTTAATAGGATAACTGTTCAGTGAAGGTGTTCAGTTTACAATTACATTAAAACATAGCAGCTTTCCATTATATCAATCATTTATAACCTTAATCCAACCAACTGGCATGTGGCCATGCAGAAGTTCCTTTTCCATTAAAGGGAAACTAGAGAAAGGAACAAATGAACAAGACTGTAGCTGTATGCCATGCTTTCAGGACATTCTTAGCCAAGTCAAAGCCCATAAAATAGTTTTCAAGTAAATTCATCACTGTTAATGTAGGTAAATACAACAATCAACTTACATGTGACACGTCCATTAAAGAGCATCTGAAATCTACAATACCAATATTAGCTGAGGACTGTTGCCAAAGATATTATTGAACCACCTGTTCTTTTGAATATCACCAAGCAATCAACCAACTGACACCTTTGACAATTCAGCATTCCCTCATGACTGTTTAAACAATATACTTGAATCCTGATTTACAGATGAAGCACTATCAAGTGAGCCAAACAGGCTGTTGGAAAAATAAGGCATGCAGGGAAAAACAACCTACAAGTGACAGCTGTAAAAGTTGCTACAGCTAATTCAAACAGACATCAATAGAGAGAGATGTTAACTGTACAACACAGTACTGTACATAGAACGGCAAAATATTTAAGAAAGGAATTGTCAGAACTCTTTTCTCAAACCAACATCACTGCATTCCACAATTTTTAGTTTGAAAATCATACTCTTTGATTCTGTTCTGTATAAAAGGAATGATAATCTCATTTTAATTTCAAGATTATACATATTGTGCACTGATTGTAAAGTTACAGCAAAGGCAGACATTACAGCATTTACTTCATGAAAATCTGACCATTGATATTAAAGAAGTGTGAGGAAAACATGATGCTCAGGAAGCTTATTTAATAAACAAAGGGCCCTTTCCAAAAAGCACATTTGCTGTACAGAATAGAATAATAGACATAATTTGAAATTAAAATTATATATTTTTCTTGATTTTTAATTCATTCCAAGCAAATGAGTCTATTTTGGGGAATGGAATAAGTGAGTTTAAAATCCAAACACAGTTAATTTACTAGTTAAGAGATCATATACACTAACTAATCAGTCCTACCAAATCAAATAATTCCTTTCAAGAAATCAAGAGCTTTTGCCTTGATCTTGTACTCAACAACAGATACTAGACGAGAGATGTAGAAGTAGTCTGTGTCATGGAATTATAAAGCATTAGAACAAATTCAAACAATCAAGGGAAAAGCAGATAATGGATTGAATAATTTTATTTGTACTGAGATATATATTCATTGTTTTCTGATTTACTCCAAATTCCAATTTTTAAATTTTTCATCCAGCACTACAGCTTAGTTGAAGGGGCCACTGGCTAGATAAAGCATTTCACTATTGCTGAATGGCAATGGAAAAGTGAACAAAGGGTGGGTACACGTTTATGATGAAAAATTATTACTACGGAAATTCTTGAAGAATGACTAGATAAGGAATGAAAACAAATTTGCACCTACTCCCCCAGATCCCCAAAGGTTCATCTATATAGGACATGTCCTCCCTTTAGTCTATATTTTCTGCTGTGTATTGACAGATTTTAAGCTGGACAAAATAATGCAAATAGAATTTGAGAAAAAGGAAAGACTGAAATTGAAAAAGAAATTATTTCAATCATGGTTCTTCTTGACAGTTTGAGCTGGAATCATTGGAGTACATGCTTGGAAAACATCTAGGTCATAGTGAGGGAATAAGGTAAGGAAGAAAACACAATTGTTTCCTTTCAAAAGCATTGACTTCCTTCTGATGTACAGTTCTACAGTCCTGACAGCTCTCCAGTACTTTGCTTAAGAGGCCAACTTTCAACTGTGAGTCTAAATAGTCTGCTACTTGCAGGGTTCTGAAGAAGGATCACTGGCGCTGAAATGTTAACTCTGATTCCTCTCCACTGATACTGCCAGACCTGCTGAGATTTTCAAGCAATTTCTGCTTTTGTCACCAATCTTATTCTTGTTTTATAGTCACATACGTATTCAATGAGCACTATTTAGTTATGATCATCTGGATGAGTTAATCTTTGATCAATCATATCACTGGCTTCTGCTCAGAATAAGTCTGTACAGTATTAATTTTTATCAGTCACCCTTTTATTCAATAGCTAAGCCATCAGCAGGGTTAGAGAAATTCCAATTAAGCACAACTGTTTTGTGGCTATTAGTCGAAAAAAGACTAGTCAAAGTGGATGGAAGCAAGGTAATACCACGTATAAAATTTTAATTGATTGTATTTTGCTAGTTGGATAAAGGCACACTTTGATTTTGCAAACTGAAGTTCTAGGTCTCTGCAAACTATCTTTAGCAACACTGGCACTGGCAACAGGAAGTCAGCTGTTCATCAACATCTTGTGGTTTTTAAAAACTTATTTTATAGAATGTGAATGTCTCAAGCATTTATTGTCCATTACTATTGCCCTGGAGAGAGTGTTGGTGAACAGCTTTCTTGAGCCATTGCAGTCCATATGATGTACACACTGCTGTTAGAGAGTTCCATGATGTTGACTCAATAACAGTGAATAGCCAACATCGTATCTTAAAGACAGCATGGTATGTGGCTTCGAGGGGAACTTGCAGCTGGTGGTGGTTTTGGGTTTGGAAGGAAGGTGTCACTGAAAGACCCTTGGTGAATGGCTGCAGTGCATCTTGTAAATGGTACACGTCGCTGCCACTATGTGTTGTTTGTGAAGGTAGTGAATATCAAAGGTGTTAGATGGGGTGCTAATCAAGTGGGATGCTTCATTCTTTCTGGTATCAAGATCGAGTGTTTTTGGAACTGAATTCAGTCAGAAGATTGATAATGAATAGTATTCCATCATACTTCAGTTGTGCTTTGATAATGGTGGACATGGATTGGCGAGGCTGGAGGTAAGTTACTAACTGTAGAATTCCTAACCTCTGACCATCTCTTTGTGCCACAAAATTTACACGACCAATGCAGTTCAGTTTCTGATAAATAGTAATCCTCATTATGTCGATCGCATAGAATTCAGTGGTGGGAATGCCACCGAATGTCAAGGAAAGATGGTTATATTCTCTCTTGACAGAGGTAGTCATTGACTGCACATGTGTGGCTTGAATTTAACTTACTACTTATTAGCTCATGTTGGATGCTGTCCAGGTCTTGTGCATGTGAATACAGGCCGTTTCAGTATCTGACCTGGCTGAACAATCACAGCGTAAATCCCTACTACTAACCTTATGATGGAGGACAGCTCGCTTGCCTTCATCAGTCAAATATAAAAAGCTGGCAAGTTATGTTACAGCTGTATAAAAAAAACTTTCATCAGGCCACATTTGGAATATTGCATGCAGTTCTGGTTGCCATATTACCAGAAGGATGTGGATGTTTTGGAGAGGGTAAGGAGAAATGTTACCAGGATGTTGCCTGATCTGGAGGGTTTTTAGGTACCAGGAGAGGTTGGATAAACTCAATTGTTTTCACTGGAAAGAAGGAGGCTGAGGGGCTAACCTGGTAGAAGTCTACAAAATTATGAGAGGCATTGACAGGGTGGAAAGATCAATTGGACAGCCCAGGTTAAGGTCAGAGAGGGAATGTTTAGTGGGGGACGTACAGGGAAATTTTTTTACTCAGTGTGTGATGGGTGCCTGGAATGCACTGCAAATGGAGATGGTGAAAGTGGGCATAGTAGCAAAGTTTAAGGCATAACTTGATAGAAACATGAACAGGAGGTAAACTCAGGGATAGAAACTGCATATGGACAACAGGTAGCAGGTCTAAATAAGGAATAGGAATCAGAGGGGGCCTGGTGGGCTGAAGGGCCTGTTTCTGTGCTATATTGTATTGTATTGGTGCAGTAGCTGTTGGCCTATGATATTACTCTGAAGAATTGTGGGGTCTTGTGGTGCAGTGTTAGTGTCCCCACCTCTGAGCCAGAAGACATAGTTTTAAGTCCTCCCAGTTCCACGGGTGGGTACCGAAATCTCTGAACATACTGATTAGAAAATATCTACCAATGATGACCTGGCACCGAGATAACTGCCTCCAACAATCACAGCCATTTTAATTTGTGCTTTAGCCAGTGGAAAGCTTTCCTTGCAATTCCCAATGACTCTAGTTTTAGGAATCAAAGCGGAAAACTCTTCTGGATACTATGAAAAGCTGTAATGACCTGCATTCAAATAACCCAGATGAGAAATGGCTACTTGACCGCATCTGAAGAACAAAGGCTGGAAACTATTTTTAAAAAATCCAAAAGAAACATACCACTGCTTTTAGAATTCAACTTAACGACATTAATTCTTTACCGTAAATGCTTCAAACTACTTGCAATTGCTGCTTTTCTCAACAGTAGTGAGTGCTGGAAGTTTGATTTTAACTCTGCTTATTCAAGAAGTTTACATTACAGTATGTTATTGGCACATAAAATCTGATCTAATTCTCAAGCTGTTAGGGAATCAGCAGTTTTAGCTCATTAATAATCCAAGCAGTGAACAACATACTTAGGTTCTTTACTACCGGACTCCATAATTGGTTCACAAATCTGATCAGCAATTATGAATAGTTCAAATTGTGAAATATTTACAACTATTGAGGCAGTGCAAACTCTAAATAACAGGCACAGCAGAATACTTACCATTGCATAACACAAGTAAATTTCTAAAGAAGCCATGAATAAAAATTCTGAATAAACGAGTGAATTTGAAACTTTGGGAAAACATCTGCATTATTCACACGAACCACGGTATAAATAAAATAAATAATTTTTTTAGGAAAGTTCCACCATGAGAACAGATAGGCACTTTATTGCTGTGTAATTCTTATTTAGCTATCTTTTTCCTCCTATCTCACACATAATTTAAAAAAAATTAACCTTCATCTCCGCAGCAAAGAAACATACCATTCCCAGACTCTGAGGCTCTTGTCATCAGAAGTGCTCACAAATCGCCTGTTTTCATCCACAAATGTGATGGTATTCACAGCTCCTAGGTGTCTATCATACTCCTGAACGATCTCTCCAGATCGTATATCCCACTGGAGAAAGAAAACATTTTCTTCATGTTGGCCGTTTTAAGTCAAGAGAAAGCAAGGCAATTTTTTCCACAATAAATATAATTTTCAGGAGGACCTTAATCAGTTCATTAAAAAAACACCAACTTTGCCCACTCTGGTGAAACTTCCTAGCCTGCTGAATCCACTCTCCTTTGCTGTGGTTTTGTGCTGCAGAATTCTCACCTGACACAACCGTAAGCCTACAAATTGACCTGCTTATGGACAAATAGCAGAGTTAAAAACATTAAAAGGAGAATACAGAAACCTTCCAGGTTTCCTGTCCTTAGAATAGCACTCCTGGAGCCTGCTGTGGAACACATCTTCAAGCTGAAATTCAGGCCTAAGTCTTGTGTGCAATTACTGCAATAAAGGCATTTAAATGCTGAGCACCATTCTACAAATCTCTCGCAGCAATGTTAGTCTCTAACTTGTCTTACAATTGTGCATTCAGGCAATTTCCTGACAAGGGGCAAAACAGACCTATTGTGGCAACTAATTAATCATAATTATATTCCTGTACTTTGATTACTCATAAGCTATTACAAAAAGACCCCACCTCATTGAGCAGAGTCTAGGCTTTAAGACTCATTGAAGATTCTATCTCGCTGCTGCCAATGAATGACACTCAATTTAAATTCTCTTGATCTTATGTAACAATTTTTCTAAAGGAGTGGACTAATTCCAACAAGTCTCTGGCACAGTTTTTAAACTATCCCGTGGCTCTACAAACATCTGTACTTACTTACAGTTAGCTAAAAATCAATGTAGAATAATTAGTTAGTTGAGAACGCCATTCTTAAACACTGGGTATGTGTTCTTCCCTCACTGCTTAAGGTCACTGTCTAATGGAAATTGAATACTCTAATTATATTTTGTCTAGTCCAGTCACACTGAGCAACAGAAATTCACTAAATCATTCCAGAAAGCAAAAATACACACACAAACTGAACTCCATTAAATTCAACACAACTTTGAGATATTTATGGGACTCCCATTCAGCGCTATGCACAACTGGTTTGTTGTTTGCCGAAGTATATGAATTTCTGGCTTAATTTTCAAAAACAAAACTTTTTTCTTACACATAGTCCTCAGAGTTGCCAATTTCATCTCCATGTCATCAAAACAAAAACACACTCCTTCATAATCAGCAGAATGAGTTAATATGAGCTTTTGAACATCCGGCAAATAAAAGCAAACTATATGGTGAAAACAGCAGAACTGCCACGTGGAGGCAATGATCAAAGCCAGGCGCTGTTATCTATTTTCAATCACTACGCCAAAAACAGACTGGATTGTAAAATGAAAAACTGAAGAACATGTTTTCAAAAGATAGATGGGAAAATGACTGAAGTGTCTACAAGTACCTTTTATGCAAACCTGACAATGTGAAGTATGATCTCCCCAGCTGAATGGAGCCCACCCACCCACAGCCTGTGCACTCAATAGCAATATCTTAATCAGCTAAATAACAGCAGACATTAAGCTTAAATTTCTGGAAGACTGTATTGCTGCAACACTGCTGTTGCAGCCTACAATAAACAATGAATGTTACATATACACTAGTATACCACATACAGAAATATTGGGGGTGAGAAACTGGACTCGATCTGACTATCTTTTGGATACTATGAGTGAGGCAAAAATTGAATCACTGATACTTGGAACTTCTGATTTTTCTGCTTTCAAACTTGTCTCCAATTGTAGAGGTTGAGAGGGACTGATGTAGGAGGTGCTGAAAAATTTTATCCTTGCTGTGAAAAATCACCCTGTCAAACTCTGTTGAAACAGCAGGGGAAAAAACAAAACTCAAAGTTGCTGAAAGGAAGAATACTAAAGCTGACAAGAAAAGAAAGGCCCTACATTCAATCAAATAACCAGTGATCTAAATACTTATCATCACTGCAAATAACATTGAGGCAACAATGAAGAAAGGAAAAGAACTGTGCAGCTTCAACCATGGGCTAATCAAGCACTGTCTGTATGCTCCCTCCGCAGACAGTCAAAAAAAATGGCTGTTTGATACACTCTGCCAGTTATTGGGTCTAATACTTTGGGATATTACTTGTGTCTTCCACTGTGAAGATTGACGCTAAGTAATTATTCAGCTCCTCAGCCATTTCCTTGTTCCACACTAATATCTGAATCATAGAATCCCTACAGTGTGGAAACAGGCCCTTTGGCCCAACAAGTCCACACCGGATCCCACCCAGACCCATACCCCTAATCTACATATCCCTGAACACTTTGGGCAATTTAGCATGGCCAATCCACCTAGTCTGTACATCTTTGGACTGTGGGAGGAAACCACAGCACCCACAGGAAACCCATGCAGACGTGGGGAGAATGAGCAAACTCCACACAGACAATTGCCCAACGGTGAAATTAAACTCAGGTCCCTGGCGCTGTGAGCAGCGCTGCTAACCACTGTGTCAGTGTGCCACCCAGTCATCTCTCTAATGTCATTTTCCAGTGGTCCAATGTTCACATTTCCCTCTCTTTTGCCCTTTAATCTTTTCTCCTAAAGAAACTCTGCAGTCCTTCTTTTTGACAGTACTTGACCAATCAAGGTCTTCATTGCAAAAGTGTTTGCTCTTGTACTCAAAGATGTCTTACTGCAACTATACAGGCCTTGATGAGGCCACACCTGGAGCACTGTGTATATTTTTGGTTCCCTTCCTTCAGGAAAGAAATATTTAATTGACTGATTCTTGGGGTGGCAGATTTGTTGTATGAAGAGAGATTGGGACACTGGCCTGTACTTCTTTTAAAAAAATACCGTTATTTGAAATACAAATATGGAAAAATATTTAATTATAGGTATATTTCAATCAACCTGTTCAGAAATGTTATTACACTGTTCTGGAGCAGATCGGACTTGAATCTGGGACACTTGGCTCAGGAGGTACAGACATTACCATTGCACTAATTCTCACACTGTTTTAATTATTTCCACAAATTTGAGAGAGTAATAAGAAGCCATTAATACAACAGAATGTAAAAAAGCAATGGGACATAAAGTGCAAATCTCACCTGGACAATTTTCTTATCTGACATACCAGCCACAAAGAGATGCTGCTTGTCTTCATCAGGATTGAACTTCACGCAGTATGGAACTTTTCGATTAGAAAACTTAGCCGTGCATTTCCCTGAAGGCAGAGACAATACAAAAAGTACAAGATAAGGTTCAAAGTACTGCACAGCATTACAAACTGAAGAACAATATTTTCCAGACATATGCTAAGTAATTAATTACACAAGGAGTATTTTTATCTGAGTGATTTTTTTAAATTTAGCTGTCACTGCCACGAAATCACTCAGCAGCAGAGTGTGATTGGGGTAGGGATGGATTAATGACAGACTGGCAGAGGAATTTGATGGCGCACTTACAAGCCTAGAAGCAGGAGCATGATTCAGCCACTTGAGTCAAGTTGCTTTTCCTTATGTAAGCATTTACTGGCACTGGGGAAGAAGGAACAACAAATAAAATCTAAGGGAAGGCGATGGCCTACTGGCATTATTTCAATTTTATTAATCCAGAGACCCAGGTAATATTCTGGGGAAGCAGGCTTGAATCCTGCCATGGCAGATGGTGGAACCTGAATGGAGTAAATAAAAGTCTGGAATTAAGTGTGCAATGGTGAAACCATTGTTGGTTGTCAGGGGGGAAAAAAAAATTTAGTAATGTCCTTTGGGGGGGTAACTGCCATCCTGCTTGGACTAGCCAACATATGACTCCACACCCACAGCAATATGATTGACTCTTGACAATTAGGAACTGGCAATAAATGCTGGTCCTGCCAGCGACATTACATCCCATCAATCAATAAAAAAACTGAAAAGATTATTTCATATTTTCACAGAATTCTTAGAAATAAAATTAAAAATTTGCAAACAATATACTGTGAATCAAAGAGGAAATTATTTCAACTTAATACTGTCTGGATAGGTGGTCCATCATTACAAAATAATTATTATATGACCCAAATTTATTCATTCTGATCCCAAAAGGGTACAGGTTTTAGCAAATAATTTAATTAATTAATTTGGCGTATTTATTGCCACACGTACCTAAGTAGAGTGAAAAGCTTTGTTTACGAGCAGAACAGGCAGATCACAAGAGAACAAGGATATACAGATCATATGGTAGAAAAAATAATTAGACAGAGACATACAGGGTACATTGCACAGGGCATGTGCTAGGCAAGATCAACATTAGCAAGATCCGCATTATTTGAAGTTAAAGAATCCAGTCTAGTAATAGTCGGGAAGAAGCTGTTTCTGAACCTGCGTTCAAGCTTCTATAACTTCTGCTTGACTGAAGAGGTCATACAAGAGCATTACTGGGGTGTACGACGGGTCTTTGATGATGTTGGCAGCCTTTCCGCAGCAACAAGCTGTATAAATGGAGTCCAAAGACCTCCAGTCATAATCCCGAGAACACGTGTGAGAAATTGAATTCTGTTGCAACATTTCTATTTTGAGATCATGTTTTGTATCAGTTAGTGCAACCATGAAGTTTGAAGTCATTAATTAACCAGGGATTTGCCTTAAGTGGCATGGGGAAAATCAAGATACTTCTTTCCACCCTGATGTCAAACCAGCCAATTATCTTCCTCATTTATCAAGTTCATGGGAAGGGAAGATCACAGTTTCATGATTTATTTTAAAGCTAATTGGAACTGTACTGAACAGGGTGATTTTATCAGGCACTGGAGGGAAATTTGGTAGTATGAGACACAAAGAAAGTTATAAAAAATGGTGAGCAGGAAGCAAATTAATAAGAGTTAATGAAGCAACAATTAACAGAGATTTTCTGAAGGCAATGAAATTTTTCCAACAGCATCCAGGATCCATGAAATGCCAGCTCTTAAGCAAGCAATGCATAATTGCATAATTGAGATCAAGTGCCATTGAAATAATATGCAATGTGCACGTAAAGTGCAAATCAGCAAGTCCAAGGTCACCCACAGGCAGGGATTTGCAATTACAGATCATTTCTTGGGGCTGAAGTTCACAGATAGTGAAAGAAGTGGTTGAGGTTTCCTTCTGCTGTTTTGTGCCTCCATTTCATTTTGCCCGATTTACTGCAGAAACACTCTCAAATTTGCCTTTTCAATCACGTTTATTGAGTAGCGCTCCTGTCTTCTCAACCCACCACGAGGCCCTAACTGGACAAAATTAAAATGTGCCTTCTTAATTGAATGCCATCTGTAAGTTTATACTGACAGTCACACTGCTGCAGCAATTTCGTGACTCGGAAATAATCACAACATCCAGAATACTCTGACATGGAACTTCCCTCTCCCTGGAGTGGTGTCTGCAATGGGAACAAGGATGGGAAAATACTGTTTTGAGAGAATGAAAAAGATCGGAATCTCAATGAACAATGCTTTGCAATTTTCCCCTCAAGTCGTAAACGCAGCTTTAGAATCTCACCATCGAGCAACAACTAATTTATTTCCATGCATTTGCATCTCATTAATGCTCTACTCATCTTACTTAAATGCAATTTCCAAATCTCTCATTCTGTGCAAAACTATAAGGCAAAAATTCCTGATGTGGAAATCAGAGCAGGTACCTAGTTCTGCTACTGCTGGTCCCACAGTAAGGCCATTCAGTTCTCTGTGCCTGCTGTGCCATTCATTATGATGACTGCTGATTCTGTAACTCAACGTCATATTGCCACTTTCTCTCCAGATCCCATAAACCCTTCAAAATCTAAAAATGCATCCATCTTTTTCTTGCATATATTCAGTGACTAGGTCTCCACAGTCTTCTGTGGCAGAGAATTCCACAGATTCACTACGGTTTGAGCACGAAGATTTCCTCATCTCAGTCCTAATGGTCTACACCATATCCTGAAATTGTGTCACCTTGGTGTAGATTTCACAACCAAGGAAAACATTCTCCCTCCATCCAATCTATTCAGCCCTGTTAGAAGTTTATAGGTTTCAATGAAGATTCCTTTCATCCTTCTAAAATCTAGTGATTACAGGCCCAGTCAAACCAATCTCACACCATACGACAGTCCTATCATCCCTGCTTTCAGCCTAGTGAACCTCCACTGCACTCCCTCTATAGCAAGCCTTTGCTCTATCAGGTAATGAGGCCAAAACTTCGTACAAACTCCCAGTGTGATCTCACCAAGGTTCTGCAAACTGCAGTATGGCATCCTTACTTCTGAACTCAAATCCTCTTTTAATGAATATACTATTGCAGTCTTGGCCATCACCATTCTTCAAAACCTTCTCCTTGCATGCTCCAGGGCCACCACACTCTTTGATAACTCATTCTTGCAAGTTAGCATTGGAAAGCGACCAGCTCTCATCACATCACATCACTGCTCTCAGACCAATTCACACATTCATTTAACCCTTCCACTATCGGAAAGCCTTTAAGTTTCAGTGTGCAGGGAGACAGTCATGTTTCTTCGAAACACCCAAACATCAAGTTGACAGAACAAGAACAAGAACAGGCCCTTCAGACCCCTCCCCCCCCCCCAAGCCTGTGCTGCTATATTACTAAATTACATACTAAAACGGTCTTCACTTACATGTTCCGTATCCTTCTACTCCCTTTCAATTCATGTATTCATCCAGGTGCTTCTGAATGCTGCTATTGTGACTGCTGCACCACCTCCTCCAGCAATGCATTCCAGGCACTCACCACCCTTTGTGTGGAAAGACTTGCCTTGCACATCTCTTTTAAACTTCCCCCTTCGTACCTTGAACCTGTGTTCCCTAGTAATGACCTTGTCACCCTGGGAAACACTGAACGCTGCTTTTTTCAGCAGACCACTGTGCTATGACAGAGAGTGAACGCGCAAACTGTTTACTGTACACTTCCCAACCCTGAATGTCACAGATTCTATACTGACTCACAAGCCAGGTGCAAGTATGGAATGATGTGCACAGTGCACACTGTGCTTAGCCCAAGTGTTATCCAAATTAAAGTGCACACCTTGGCTGCAGTCATTTACATTGCACTTCAAGGATTCCTGATCTCTGAGCCTACCTGCAATCAAGCAGTCTTGTGAGACATGAACAATGCTTGGCCATTGCAACGTCTGAAGAAGATGCTCATTTCTCACAGGGTTGAGACTTAATCAGGTACAGCAACACTCCGAATGGTAGGTGCCCAAGGCTTTCTTCATGGACCAACTACAGAGATATGTCATTGATGTGCTCACCAGATTGTCTAGGAGTACAGAGTACCCACCAAAGTACAAGTTTCTGAGCAGGTAAAAGAATGCAGGTGAAAACTTTGTCACTGCATCTTCTGAGGGCTCAGTGGTTTCCTCTTCAGAGGGGGAGATGCAGGTGAGGGTCTCCGGAGCTGGCTTCATCTGACTGGAGGTTCACTGTGTGCTACCAGGACCTGCATAATCGGGTGAAGGAATGAGCTGTCTAAGAGGAATAAAAGCTTTTGGAGGTTAAGAATGAGTTAGCACTGGTGTTATTGGAAGAGCAGCACAGCATCATGAAGCTTTCTGGGTTAGGTGCCCATTGAGGTCTCCATGTCCCCACATGAGCAGTTGTGACCTTTTCCAACTAATTTGAGAAAGTTCTTTGGCGTCTTCACTAAACAACTTTTGAAGTGTAGTCACTGTCGCAATGGAAGAAATGCAGTAGCTAATCCACATATAGATAATGATCAAATAAACTGTTTTC
The DNA here is from genome assembly GCF_030684315.1 of Stegostoma tigrinum. Taxonomy (NCBI): domain Eukaryota; kingdom Metazoa; phylum Chordata; class Chondrichthyes; order Orectolobiformes; family Stegostomatidae; genus Stegostoma; species Stegostoma tigrinum. The sequence continues at coordinate 25,222,923 of NC_081357.1, forward strand.
GTGATGTTGATTGAGGATCAGCGTTGGCCAAGAGACTGTTAGGTAACAACCCCACTGCTCCTTGAGATACAGCCGGAGGGGGCAAAGGCCTTGGTTTGCTAATTCACTCAGCAAAGCAGTGGAGAGCGATCCTTAATTTTTCTGTTTCAGTGGGAAGTGAACACAAAACTCTGCCTCAGAGGCAAGACTGCTACAAATTGAGCCATGGCCGAATCTTATACAATTATCACACAATGTAGACTTCATAGATAATTGGAAAGCTTCAAATACCACAGCAGTGTATTTTTACTCACCTGTCTCAGTGTCCCAGAGTTTAAGGTATCTGTCGTATGCAGCACTAAGGAACTGGGTGCCATCATTGTTAAAGCATACATCTCGCACAGCTTTACTATGGCCTTAAAGAAAAAAAGGAAAAAAGTATTTTAGGACTGGCAACATCAGTGGCTATAAGATCTTTCTTGGCAAAATTTGCGAAACATACTCTTTGTCAGCTGTGACAGTAGAACAATACGAAGTCTGCTAAGCTGAAACTAATTTCATTAACAGAGTCTTAATTTTCTTGAAAAGAAGATAGTTTAAAAAAAATCCTGTAATTTTTAACATTTATTCAATAGACATTTAATGTTTCATTCACAGCCAGAAGACTTGAATTGCTATACAATCTTTTATATAATTCAGTACAGTGGAGCCTCTCCAAGTTTATTTTCTTTATTCTTGGAACAGGTATGGTCATTACTGGCAAGGGTGGCATTTGTTGCCTATTTCTAACTCCCCTTGAACTGGGTGGCTTGCTATTTTGAAAGGCAGTTACAAGTCTAGTTAAAAAGTAGTTGAGCAGCACTGCAATGATATATGGACCAGATTAGGCAAGGACGACAGATTTTATTCCCTAGAGGATATCAGTGAACTAGGTGGGTTTTTAACAACAATCGGACAGTTTTAAAGTCACCATTACTGATACTAATTTTATGTTATATTTCACCAGCTAACCTGGTAGGATTTGAGCCTATGTCCCCAGCTAATTTATTTGGTGCTCTGGTTTGCTAATCTGATGACACTAACACTGCACCATAGTTCTTCAGTGGCAGAAGCAATAACCACTCTATTTCAAAAATTTTCAAAATCTCATTGAACCATATTTGTCCAAAGTATGTCAGAACTCTAAGTATATGCTTGCTTTTCTCCCCCCTGCCAGTATCTGTTCCGAAATTTAGCTCATGCTTGATACTAGTAAGTCGGAGTTTAAAAAAGAAAATTGGCAGTTCAAATCTTGGGAACAAAAGAATGATCAAAGTGCAATTCAATATGATTAAAATGACGTTATTATGCTTGTTCATGTGGCCAATGCCATCTCACACTTCTGACACTACACCAGTGAGATTTACAAATAGTTATATTAAACAGCATTGAAAACTTTAACTCCCCAAATGTGGCCTAGGAGACTGTACAATAATGCGTTTGGAGGCCAAAATGAATATAATAGTCAAGCTACACAAGCTCTCCAGGTATATTTTACACAAAGTTTGTAGCTTTTGAATTAGCTTCATAATTTGGGCCACGGGTCCCATCTTGCTGTATGTTATATTGACAGCAAATATTCCCACCAAATAATTTATGATCTGCACTGTTTCTTAAATTGCAAACATCACATCTCATCCATAACACAAGTAGTGAAGCAGTGAACCAATCTGTCAGTGAGGTGGAGTGCATCAGGGAGGATACCACAAGTCAACTATCAGAGGATCTGGGAGCAAAGAGAGAAATCAGGAAGAAAATGGGAGTGTAATTTTCTCTTTGAATTACAATGGCTGCTGGAAATAAAGGAGAAAAAGGAAATGGTAACAATGTTGGTCATTAGCCAGAGGACTGACCAACAATCGACACAAATTCAAATACTATTGCAGCTGAGGAATTTAAATTAATTAAATAAAGTCTAAAATGAAAAGTTAATATCAATAATGGTACCCACAGAACTGCCAGACTGTAGTAATAATGCAATGTTTCACAAGTGCTCTGTAGGAAAAGAAATTGTCTCTGATCTCTACGTGATTCCAGACCTTCAGTACTATGAATGACTCTTAACTTGCCCATGAATTGGCATATCAAGCCATCAATGCCTCCAGCTGTATTCAAGATGGTAGTTCATTATTTCAAAGACAATTAGGGTTGACTTTACCAGACACACACATCCTGTAGAATAAAGTCTTCGGTGCAGCTTATTCAACCGCTGCATATTGAAAACAAATGGATGGAGAGCATGCTCATAATTATCAAGGTTTTATGACTGCAATTGTTGAAATATAATCAAGCAAATTGCTGGTACGGGATTTCTCTTTTTAAAGCAGTGGGTTGGGTTTGCTAAAAGCAATTACAGCATTGAAATGAATAACAGAATTTCCTAGCCCTCTCATCCAGACAGAAATATACTTACCAATAAATGTTCTAATGCACCTGCGGTCATTGTAAACTTCCCAAAGCTGAAAAAAAACGTGATACAGGGTGAAAACGACACGTTACTTTCCAACTTCTCTCTTAGTTTCTCCAGGCTACAAACCTATTCCATCTATGAAGTGGTGATGCTCCCCTCCTTCAATGCTTAAACTAATGAAAATATTTTACTGTTGGAAAACATGGAGAGACTGATCTTATGAAATTCTTCTCAGACACTCCATCCCTGCTTTGGCTTTGAGGCAACTGCAGCAACAAGACCAAGATCAGTACTCTTGTCCATTAAGAATTGCATATTTAGGCTGTATAACTTAAGATGAACTTACGTAGCATCTTTAACATCGTAAAATAACCCAGATTTCCCTGAAATTTGCAACTGTACAATATGATGCATTAACTCTTCTTTACTTTTTACGTATCATTTGATATGGTTAATACAGGTCTCAATGTACAATTTCACAAGACTGTTCTCCCCCTCTTCAGCCAGCTCAACATAGCGACACTATTCTAACAGAGGCTTCCCTTCTATCCCCACACAATCACCTTTAAATTTCCCTAAGTTCTCTTCTTTGACCATTTTGTTAGTAAACCTTTCCCTTATGATAATACGATACAAAAATTTACCCTTTAGCTATTTGCATCAGGGACCTAATTCTACTTCACCATTTTCAATAACCCCACAAACTCACAAAGTACTCTTGGTGTGCAAGTCAACAGATATACAAAGGCGGTAGATAAGGTGGTTACGAAGGTATGTGGGTTAGTTGGTTTTATTAGTTAAAGCAATGAATACAAGAGCAAGGAGGATATGATAGAGCTTTATATAATGGTAGTCAGGTCACAGCTGGAGTACTGTGAGCAGTTCTGGTTGCATATTATAGAAAGGACGTGACTGAACTGGCGGGGGCAAAGGATATTCACTAGCTGCCTGACAGGAGTAATTAGGGTGGTCTGCCTTAGGGCAGAGAAGGCTGAGTGAGGATCTAATTGAGGTATACAATCTTCTGATAGGGAGAAACATTGAAACAGATCAATAACCAGGGGATCAGTTTTGAGGTATAAAAGGCAGGAGATTTACAGAAGATTTGATGAAAATCATTTTCATCCAGGAGAGTTGAGTATCTGGAACTCACTGCCTGAAAAGGTGGGAGAGCCAGGAACCTGCAATATTTAATGAGTATTTAGCTGAACACTTGAAACACCATAGCACATTAGGTCACAGACCAAATGTTACAAAAAGGGAGGAGAATAGTTCCTTGATTATCGATACAGACACGATGGGTTGAAGAGCTGTCTTCTTGCGTAAAAAGTATTACTCTACACTCTGCATCATCACACTTTCTGTTTGAAGTTAAATGAGTTACTGAGTGCAGTGGAGGGCGGGACGTTGGATGCCTTCAAGGCAGAGATCGACAAATTCTTGATCTCAGAAGGAATCAAGGACTACGGGGAACGTGCAGGGAAGTGGAGTTGAAATGCCCATCAGCCATGATTTAAATGGCAGAGTGGACTTGATGGGCCGAATGAGCTTACTTCCACTCCTATGTCTTATGGTCTTATGGAGCCATAATTTCCTCTAACTGAACATCAGAAAACTGAGAAAACTGTTATTTCGAGGCCTTGCTAAGCTCTGCTCTCGCAACTTATGTGATTCTCTCCCTGGCTAATTATCCAGCCTGATTCACACAATGAGTGAGAAGGACACTGTGTTTTGAGAGAAGTTTGGAGACTTCTCTACCATGCATCCATCTTTGTAATGCCCTATGCTTCTGTTCCTTTTCAATCCCACTTTCGCTATGAACTTATTGTAACATACTGACTTCCAGACTTGATATTTTTCAATGTCTTCTATGCTGGCCTCTTCACTCCAAAATTCTGCATGATTCAGAATTCCACCACGTCCACTGTGATCTGCAGTGTAGTGGCTCATAGACATCCTTTAAGAATGTCCTTGTGGATTTACACTGTCACTTGTTTCCAAGGCACTGAAGTTAAAACTGTCAACTTGCTTTATAATTACCTTCAAGACCTCACCCCAGTCTTACAACTCTTTCCATATTGCAAGTCTGGTTTTACATTCCATCATCAGGCAACCCATCTCTTTCCTCCATAATTCTTCCACTAAATTCATGCATCTCTTTCTCTACAACTTCACAGCTTGCCAACCCAAGCAAGCTTTAGGCACCTTGCTCAAGTTTATTACTACAGCTTAATATCAAATCTTTTCTTTCTCTGTAAAGCAGCAATGCTTCGTTAAATATATATAGAGGCAAATTGTGGTTATTAATTTGAAGACAAGAAGGAAATATTGCACAGCCAATTTTATGTATTTTATTGAAAACACTGAATCAAGCAGAGATTACTTTCAATATATAACATCACATAAACATTACATACCAAGTGACAGCTATCTTTACAGCTGCAGAAAGTTTACACTGAAATAGAATAACGTTCGCGTGCAAAATTAAGAGTTGAAATTAACAGCAGCAGATGTGAGGGAGCTATTGCAAGGCTGTAATCTAATCTTCGTTATGAAGTTCAAAGGAGTTGCTCACAAGGCTTAGGATGTCATCTACAATTCTGTTGTGCAAATACCTTACAGTTTACACAATGTTTTCTCTAATAATTTAAATACATATATCAAAATTACATACATAAACACTGAAAATAAACAAGGGGACAGGTGAAGACTTACATTAAAATCTTTATTTGATTTTCAGGTGACAAAATGTTCAAAGCTCATATTCAATTTTTGGGATGATTTCTGAATCCATCAATTAAATTGCTTTGCTGCAATGGCTCTCAAGTTTCTACCTCTAACCTATTACATCCTGGATAAATGACATGACAAACTGTGAAGTAGTGCAGTAAATCTTTACCTTGATTTTACAGTCCATGGAACAGGACAAAAGCAAGTGACCAGAAGTTGGAAACAATCGAATAGCACTGACGCCCTGAAACATTAAAAAAATTGGAAATCATTTCAGTAACTAATATCAAACTAAAAGAAAAATTTTCGTCAGGATTAGATTCTTTCTGCTTTTTACAGACAGGACTTAAGTGGACAAATTTCCATTAACATACAAGTCTTCAGCATAATGTCTGGGATGTCCCATATACAGTAAATGCTTTAAAGAAATCATTCATAGGATATGGAATTTGACTTTGCCAACATTTACTACCATCCCTAACTGCTCTTAAGAAGCGGTGGTAGGCTGTGCACAGAAACCTTCTTAATGTCACATACAGTGACTAAATTTGACAGCATGTCTGTACTAATGATGATACGGGCATCAGGAGGATAACTACTAGTCTGCATTTACTTCTGATACTGTCTCACATATAGTGGCTTTTTTTTTTAAAGTGGATTCTCAACCTTTCATGTTGATCCACATTATATGTGAAAGCAGAACACAAGAATGTAACAAAGTCCTCTCATGGTCTGAACCAGATATTTAATTCTCTGGCATTTGCCTTCTGTCTTCGCTATCTTTTTGAAAGTGTATGGAAATATTGACTAATACAATGCATGAAAACTTCTGTAAAATTTCAATACTAAATGAAGCACCAAGATGATAGTCTTTGCAGAACTGGTGTTAGGATACAGGTTTCAAGCAAAGTGTGGTCATGAGACAAGGTGCTCCACCTCTGCCCATGATTACACTAAATAAGACCACACTGGAAGTAGTTAGCAAATTGTGCTCAAATAAAAACAAAAGTTGCTGGAGAAACTCAGCAGGTCTGACAGCATTTGTCAGAAGACAGCACAGTTAACAATTTGAGTCCAGTGACGATTCATCAGAACTGTTAGCTGGTAGGATAAATGGTATTTATGCTGAACTGAGAGAAATATGAAAGGGGTCGGAAAACAAGGAGGTTATGGATAGTAGGCAAGGACAAATAAAAAGCTCAAACAGTGTTAATAACAGACAAGAGAAAGATATTGGGTACAACATTGTCTTCACTTTCCCTCTTGTCTCACACCTTCCCCCCTAACTTCAGCTTCAGCTTCACGAAGTCTGTAGAATTAAACACAGTCACATTGCTGAGGATGTTCTAATCGTGAGGAAACTGGAGTCAGAAGACTACAAGGTTCCACTTCAACATTGTGTGCAAACATGATTTGAAGGCCTAAACACTACGTATTGCAGCTGGGAATCACTAGCTGGTGAAAATGGAAAATTATAGCGTAAGGGCAGCAGGATAGCTCAGTGGTTAGCACTGCTGCCTAAAGCGCCAGGGACCCAGATTTGATTCCTGCCTTGGGCGACTGTCTGGGTGGAGTTTGCACTTTGTCCCCGTATCTGCATGGGTTTCCTCTGGGTCTCCGGTTTCCGCCCACAGTTTAAAGGTGTGCAGGTTAGGTGGACTGGCTATGCTAAATTGCCCATTGTGTCTAAGGTAGGGGGTGGGCCTGGGTGGGATGCTCTTTGGAGGGTCGGTGTGGACTTGATGGGCCAAAAGGCCTGCTTCCACACCAAAGGAATTCTATGATCCTGTTGGGTCACATGTAGTATCATGACAACCAGAGGCTCCAGTATCTTGGATAAAAGGTGCCATTGCCAAAAACATGGGCAGCTTTCTTTAGGGCACCCCACGGCAGAACCTGCCTCTCAAGAACAGCCAAAATTAAAAGGTGCCCCTAATGAAGATACATCACCTAAATGGACTGTATGCTGCACGTCAATTATCTCTCCTAGACAGAACGATACCAACATTTGCTTGTAAAGTTAAACTACTTGATGTAAATGTTCATCAAGGAAATCAGCTTTGATTTAACAAATTTAACTAGGCAGGCCACTCTGAACATGAATAAATCGTCTGCATGTGAGGCCATGCTCCTGAGACTGCACATGACATTTGGCAGGCACAGTAAGGATGTATTAAAAACTTTTTATTTCCCAGCCCTCAGCAGCACAGACTCCCAATTTCTACAGGAAATAGGTACCTTCAAATGAGACTCCATTCCCACTCCTAACCCCTGCCTCGGTTTGTACATTGTTCTCCCCCAGTGGTGAATGTCCTGCCTACCACAGCGTTAATAGCAGTAGTGATGGGATGTCAGGAAGACCCAGTATTTTATTTGTCTCATTTCTCAGGCTACAAGTGAATTGTGGCTATGACATACATTGATTTCTTACATCAAGGAAACAGGCTTCAAATGTGCTGCCTCTTCTATTTTCTCGATCACACTTTTTATACTAACTAGTTCTTCCACACTCCAGAAAAGAAAAGAGAACCCATTGCATCTCACGCATTTTGTTTCCCTCTTCTTACTAATAAAACATCAAGTCGCCTCACATTGGACATCATTGCTCAGCACAGATGGCAAGTATCAGCTTAGATAGACATGATTTCCAAACAAAAAGTTTACAATTATATATAACACTGAAGGCATGCCTAATAACAAAATAAATAGTGTGTTTAGCTATAAATAGATCCAAAGCCAATTTTTTAGCTAATCAGAAAATTAATGTTTGGCAATGTGCCGCGGTAGAGGATAACGATCTGACTAATTACTTTGTTGACAGCGAGGGTGAATAGCTACGACCAAAATCGGTAACTTTGAAAATGGCAAAAAATTGTGTATTTTTAATGAAACCTTTTTCTGTTTTCAGAGGAAGCTTAACAAAACAAATGGTCCCTTCTCAATCTCTACTACAGCAATCCAACCTTCTGTGGTTAAGAATGCTACTGACACGTCAAGTGGAGTGCACTGTAATTGCAGGAGTTGGTTCAAATCAGAACATTTGCTTGATGTTCCGACACGGATACCCATATATTTTATATATATATATAAACTGTACTTCTGTTCATCAATGTATTTTGGAAGTAGGACAACATTGTGACAAATAAAATCGGTGAATAATATCAACTGAAACGTACATTTTGTAAAGTTTACTGTGATAGGCAATGTAAAAAACCTTCCATTGAGACTGAGTTAATACACCATTATGATGTGCAACACTGAACTGCACAGACAGCCCCACGTTTTATCCCTGTTCTACACTAAATTAAGTTATCTCAGTCACATCATTGGTGAGGACACACAACAGCCGTCGAGCAAGGAAGTTCAGCCAAATGTGTCATTTGTAACTGCTATCAAATGAACTCTGTCGGAAGTAGTGGGAAGAATAGATCAAGCTCAGTGATAATGTCCTAGAGGTCATCAATATTTACTGCATAGATTTATTTTGGTAAAAGGCATACAGTGCTAGGAATACAGGCAGAGAGACATAAAAAAGTTGTTACCTTCAGAAAAGCAAAAACAGCAAAACACAAAATCAGAAAAATAAATAGTTTTAAAAGTATCTCAAACATCACTCGGCACTCACCATTACTTCACATTTTACTTTAAACATTCTTCCATCTCCAAATAAGTAATTATGATTTGCCATCCTTGGCTCAACAGTAATACTTTCTGATTCAAGCCCTATTCCAAATATCTGGGTAGATAATCATAACTGACAACTGAATACAACAGGTACCCTGAACGACTGGAAGAGCTGAATTTTGGTTGGGACAGCATGGAAACCTTTTCTGCCCTCTTCAATGGATACTTAAAAATTGTATTCCATGATTGTATTCAATAAAGTATTAGAGAATTTCTCCTGTGCTCTGGGCAATAACCAACATCTCAGAGCCTAATGTTTTGGTTGCTTATTTGGTTGTATAAATGTGAGCCCTTGATATGTGAAAATTCTATGCTGCACTTCCCTACATTGCAGCAAAGATTATAATTCATTGTCTATAAAGCATGCTGGGATATCCTAGGGCAGTGAAAAGTACTATGTAAATGCAAGTTCTTTATTTCTTATCAAGTAAACGATGAACTGCTGTACTTCAAAAGTAAATTAACAGTTTCAAATTTAGCAGTAAAATCATGCCTCATGAATTTCATACATAAATGCTAAACTGTAAAATCAGCAGGATAATAATGGTGCAGTTTAGATTTCATTGTGATGTAACTGAGCTGATTCACATGCCTATAAGTGGAAACACAGGCCATCAATACAGGCGATTGGCATTACAAAAATAACAAATAAAACAAATTTAAGTGATCAATTAAAAGAAAATGTCACAATGAATTGTCTAAAAAACTTCAGTGAGACCCAGAAGAGAATCTCTTAGCTGAGTAAGAATGCGTTAAAACTGGCGAACGAAAATCAAGAGAACAAAACACAAAGTACAGGCATGCCTGTAAATAAGAACCCTTATTTTGTTGCATCAGGATAAGAGAGATGATTGTGTGGACATTAAATCATAGAGTAAAGGTAGAGGGTCTCTCAGTACAAATTAGCTTTGCAATAAGCCTGAAGGGATTGACCCAGTTTTAGGTTACAGTTGTACATTAATGTCAATGCTGCACAGAAGCTGCAGATAGCCTTGCAAGTAGATCAGAGATAGCAGTTCTGCAATTTTGCTGTTTTTTTTAGGAATTCATTACTTCATACTGGATGTGTGTGTTGCTGGTAAGGTCAGCATTTGTTGCTCATTCCCAGTTGCCCTGAATCGAACTAAGCAACTTGCTAAACCATTTCAGACAGCAATTAAGAGTCAACCACATTATTGTGGATCTGCAATCTCACATACTAATATCCTTATGTTGCCTATTGTAAATTGTATTTTTTTTAAAATGGTACCCGAGACCACCCTTACATTCCAGATTAATTGAATAGCTGCAGTGATGGGATTTGAACTCACATCCTTACAGCATTAGTCTGGGTATCTGGATTGTTAGTCCCATGTCTTTACCACTATGCCACCATCTCTATATATCCGGTCCCCACCATTACTGACATCTAGGTTTGGCCATGCCTGTAGAAATGGTGGCTTTTTGCCTAATGCAGACAATCCAAGCCACTGATCACCCTGGCATGGAGTGCCCACAAAAGGATGGCAACGGTTACTCAAGCCCAAGATAATTACAAGTAAAACCAGGTAAATCCTATACACCCACGTCAAATGTACATCTCTAAAACAATATCTAAAACAAAAACTGTCAGCCATTTTGGCTACTTCTACCCAATGGAAATGCAATGGGAAACTAGTGAGTCACCATCCACTTCCTGCCTTCATCCAAATACTACCAATTGTATTTCTGGAAAATCTAAATTAAAGTATTTGAAGTGAATCCCATAAGAACCACTACACATGCAATTGTATGTTTTCTGCACGTATAAAAAAAAGCGTAACATGCTAATTTGAAATAGTACCTTTGTATGTCCAGTCCATACATGTAGCTGTTTCTTGGGAAGGTAACATTTCTCAGGTGGTTGATTAGATCGTAAGTTGACTCCAAGATCTTGAGGAATGTGAAGATACGACCTTCCTTGGTAGTCATACATATCTTTGACTATAAAAAGATGGCACTAACCTTGTCAATGTTTTAACCATTGATCAATCACAAGTTTATCAGAAAGTTAAGATATACTCTTTTTGAATACAAGGCGAGGCAAAATACTCTTAAAAGGTAAAATATGTGCTTAGGAAATATACAATGCTGAATAAAACATCGGATGGGTTGTTCTGAAAAAAAAAATCACTTAAATCAAATTGATATATGATTGTAAAAACTGGAATTTCAATTCTGACATGCAAACAAAAAGCACCTGTAGCAAGTTACTCTGTTAATTTAAAATGTGGAACTCAAGCATGATTCAGTACATGAATGCAAAGCTGATGCTGAGCCAATGCTATGTAATGCTAGGATATAGGCTATCTGCATCATATAGATTTCTTTAAAAAAAAAAGCTGTATTGTATTTCAATTAGATAGGTTATTTTCTATTCCAGTCTGCAGATTTTCATAAAATAACTGCATCCTCACTAAATATAAATTTAATTCAGTTTCTGTAAGCTAATTATAATACAACCCCAGATACTAACTATTATAAAATCACTTTTAAAGGCATAGTAAGACAAAATTAAAACACTAACAGGTTAAAACACAAACCTCAGGAAAATTGGTCAGACTTTGGCCTTTTACCTCTATGACTTTGTTTGGAATCCAGCCAAATTGATGAAATGAATGTATGATTATAGGGACCTTGTGTGAAATGACTCTATCCAATCTACAGTGTCATATGTACTTGGAAGTGCAAAACTATTCCTACTCTTACTCAGAGGCCACAGGGCAGCAAGCATAGGAATGCAGAAAAAAACCTCACACTAATGCATTAAGAGCTTTCTAGGTTAGTAGATGATTAATGTTGTTGAGGAATAGAAAGCTCAATGCTGTACCCACTGCGGTATTGGTGACCTGCAAGTCTCTAATGTTGATACTCTGAGTCTGAAATTAAAAATTTCATCTCCATCACTAACATCCCTCACTATTAAGCACAACCTGACATTAATCTCCAGACAACGCTTTCGGAAAAATCTACCAGGGGTAGTTGTCTAACATAACCAAAGTTTAAAATAAAACAGCAGCCAGTACTTGTTAAGTTTCCAGAAATCCCCAAAGGTATTGCCTCAGTAATCTTAAACCAGGCATTTAAAAGTATGTAACAAGTTAACTAAAATTTCTTATGCTCTTGATAAGCTAACTTCAAATACAGAAAGCCAGAAGTCATGCTAATTTAGAATTGAGATTATATTGTTTATGAACTGCATTTTTATGGTTTCACATTAGTTTGACTATATTCAAATCAGGGTAGTTCCATGATTTAAGCTCCCAAGCCAAGAGAAGCCAGTGGTAGCCACATTATTATTTACATAATAATGCCAATGGTGAATTGCATCAGTGTAGCTGTTCCCTCAATCATAGATGCAGCAAAGTGAAACATCGTACAAACAGGTATGAATGCTATATCCCCCCATTCAGAACTGAATGGCTAAGTGAGCCAGCAGTATAAAGTACAAAATGAGGAGGAAAAATGAAAGATAAATTAAAATAATTATAAAAGGAGTAAAATAAATTAAGGAAATATTATTAGTTATCAGGACAGACAACATCATTTATAATAATCAATATCCTTTACAACTTTCTATTACCCTATCCCAGCTTCAAAACTTCATTGCCATTCCTTCATTGTAGTTGCATCAAAACCCTACTACATCCTCTCCAGGAGCACAGTAGGTGAACTCTCTCCCCAACAGTACTGTAGGTATATCTATCACTCAGGTACTGCAGGAGTCCAAGAACATTTAAATTTACTGTAGAGCATTTGTGAGGTGGCCAAACAGATTAAACTGGCAGAAAGGGCATGGGTGACCACCATGGAGAGTACAGGGAAACATGTAGTGCAGCCCGTCCAACCCTCTAATAGATATACGATTTTGAATATTATTCAGGGTACTGACTGAGCACAGGAAAGCAGTGACAGCCAACTTGGTGGTACCATCAGTGGGTCTGCTGAACAAGAGGGGAAGAAAATAACAGCAGGGCTAGTGTGGTATGGGATTCAACTGCAAGTGGAACAGACAGGCATTCCTGCAACTGCATGAGGGACTCCAGGATTGTACATTGCCTCCTTGGTGCTAGGGTCAGGGATGTCACAGAGGTTGCAAGACATTCTGAAAGGATAGAGCAAACAGACAGATTGTAGCGCACATTGCTACCAACAATACAGATATGAACATTCTCAGTGTTTAGTGGTCCCACACTTAATTGTTATTGGAACATTACGCTCTGTACTCTCCATATTTCCTCCTTGACTGTATCTCAGTATTCTGAGAGAGAATTGCCTAAAAGTCTCTGCTCTTAGTCCAAGGAGTGTTTAGAGAGAAAGGGGAGCTTATAGCAGATATTGAGAGCTCAAAACAGTGGAAGCTCTACATGACTAGAATGTGCGAGAAGGTACTCAAAAGAGACATTAGGAGGGCTAAGAGGGTATGAAAGGAAAAATAAAGGAAAATCTTAAGTTATTTTGCAAGTACACTCAGGGCAAGAGAATAACAAGGGAAAAAGCAGGGCCTACTGAGGGCTATGGTAGTGATTTGTGGGTGGAGCCCACAGAAGTAGTAGGGTTCTAAATGTACAAGTGAGAGGCAGGACATGGGTATAGAAATCTGTAATGTCTGTAAAACAATTCAAGAAATTAACTTAGGCAGGGAAGAGGTTTTGAGTGGTTTGGCAAGGTGAAATGTATCCCAGGTTGTTGAGTGAGCTAAGGAAGGAAATAGCAGGGGCGCTAACAATAATTTTCAATTCCTCCCTGGCGACAGAAGAGGTCAGCCAATGTGGTAACTTTAATCAAGGTTGGAGCAAGGGATAATCCAGGAATCTAACAGCAGTCACTCTAACCTTAGTGGGAGAAACTACTGGAAGCAATTCTGAGGGACAGAATTAATTTGCATTTGGACAGGCCAGGATTTATCAATAACAGTCAGGTGGTTTTGTGAAGGGGAGGTCATGTCTGACCAACTTGACTGAATTTTTCGAAGAGGTGACCAGGTTGTGGATGTGGGGAATGCTTTTTGTTATAGTCATTTGGACTTCAGCGAGGCTCTTGACAAGGTCACACATGGGTGACTGATAGCAAAGGAAAGAGTGTATGGGACCGAAAGAAATTTGGCAAACTGGATTCACAATCGGTTGAGTGGCACAAAGCTGAAGTTGATGGCTCAGAGGTGTTTTACTGACTGGAAGTCCACGCAGTGGTGTCCCACAGGGGTCAGTGTTGGGGCCCTTGCTTTTTGTTGTTTATATAAATGATTTAGACTTAAAAGTAGGAGAGTTGATCAATAAGTTCACAGCTTTCATTTTTATTCATCCAGTTGTAGCTACGGAAACTCTGGAACGACTTCTCTTTCTGTCCATATTGTCTGTTCCAGGTTCTGCCAAGGAGTCCTTGCATCTTTCCTATTTCTCATTTAACACTCTAATTACTATTTCGGTTACCTGCCCTAATATCTTATGTGGTTCAATGACAAATTGTATCCAAAGCTCTTTGTATATTAAAAAGTGTGTTAAAGGTGATCTATGAAGATAAGCTGCTGTTGGAGAATTCTGCTAGACTATTCTATTCACGAACAGCACTCACTACATGTCTAAGTTACATAGTTAAAAAGTAAATTTTGGATGTAGAAATTGAGACAATAGGGGATCTGGGAACAGGAAAGATTAATAAAGAAAGAGGGCATTAAGGGATTTGAATGACAAAAGAGTTAGTTAAAAGTATTTTGTTCCAGAGATAAACAAATTACTTTAAGCTACACCACAATCAAATAGTTGATATCAAGAAATAATACGAAAACATCAATCAGTTCCTCTCCCATGCCCTCAACCCCTAACTACCACAATTGTAACCCCCTCCACATAAGTATAGACAAACAAACTATATGCATTACGGTGTAGGATTGTTTTCTCCTCTGCAGGCTTCTCATCTTCTTGTTTGCCTTTCTTTTGTCGTTTGGCTATAATCTCATTAAGTTCTTTTTGTTCTTCCTGCAGAAATAACCAAATTTTCCCATATTACAAAAGGATTACAGTAATAGATGAAAATGTGAACTCCACTGACAATCTACTTAGTTACATCAGTTAAATCTGTGACAGGAACATTTACAAGGCAATAATCTAATTTAGGGCACAAGATGACATACAAGCTGCTTGCTGAAAGCTCAAGCAATTTACGATTGGCATTATTATTTTGCAATTTTTAAAAAAATTAGTTTTTAAGTATATCACGAATTTTCTGCAGTGATCTTTCAATAGCTATGATTCATTTATTATTGTCTTCAGATGCCAGTGAAAAGTAGTAATTAACATTGCATGTCATTTTGTTTAAAGGGAAAGGTCAAATGATCTTCAGATCCCTATCTCAGTAGGGAGAGAAAATAGCATGATTTTGTATTCACATGTTTTCTGAGGCAACATATTATTTGCCTCATAGGTATGTTAAAACCGTAAAATGTTTGGCATTGAAAAGAGACTACTATATTTTTTCCTAAAACCTTGGGTAGTTAAGAAAGACCAACTGAAGTTATACTATTTTACAGTTAGGTGGGGAATGGTATTTCTATCAAGAGTATATGAATCAAGCCATTAAAGGAGCCTCATTACAAAATATTTGTTTCCCAACTGATGTCACTTCTGCATGTTTTCTTAGTGTATTTGTTTTATTAGCCAGTTTTAAAAAGACATTCATGGGATGTCAGCTTTGCTGGCTGGGGCAGTATTTTTTGTCCAATCCTCGTCGCCCTCGAAAAGGTAACAGGTACCCATATGCTACCCACCATCATCAGTAATGTCGATATTAAGCAGTGTTATACATTTGAAGTCAGGAATGCACATATAAACTGGAATACATGATGCACTGTAAATAGAAGTTGGGCACATTCAAGCACAGAGACAGGTCCTAATAATCCATTACATCTACAACAACATCTATTTTAAAAAGCACTTTTACAGTTTTGTAAGTAAAATGTTTAGCAAGTTTCCACTTACAATGCTCTGCAAAATAAAATTTCACATGCCATTTTATCAGAAACATTCACATTTCTTTTCATAGGTTACTTATTTTTGAGTACGGCAGGGACAATGTTTGCCACAGACTGCATAATAGCTTTTGACATCATCTCTGCAGCAAAAGTTAGAGTGCCTATCAGTAAGCAGGCAGGTACTTAAAAATTTAGAAGAACATCTGTCTTCAGTGGAGGTGATTATCACATTTTTGAAAACAATACTACAGCACAATCACATAGATGAGATTGGTTTTCAGAATTCTTCCAGAGTACATTTTCATTTTGTGATTATACATTTCACCATGGGTCAGAGAGAACTACTCAAAGAGGAGGATCTTAATCACTGCCTAATACCCCCTCTAATGGTCAAATCAAGACCAGCAGAACACATGTCCACTTCTTCCAGCAATGAAGTGGTATACAGGTAACTGCAAAGACATCAAATACCTCTGAAAAAAAAATTTTAATATTGCCTTGTTAAATTAATTCCAGAATATGATGTGCAGAATGTGAAGTTATACCACTAGCAATATTCAGTGTGGACCTGACTCTCAGCTTTATACATAAAGTTGCCAATTAATGTTATTTAGTAAGACAGTCTCATTTCAAAATGTGTCCTTAAATTTTCCAGCCTTCCGAAGGCAGTTGTTTTCAGCGTCATCATTGATAGTTGACAGAGATCAAATGGACCAAGTTGTGCAAATTTTTCCTTCTTTGCAAATGCTAAAATAGGTAGATCAACTAACCTCTGAAGGTTTGGCCACATCCTTTTCATCCACATACTTTGCCCAAGGGCCCTGAAAACCGTCAATGTTTGCTGGGTCAGGTTCTTTTAATTTCTTTCGTTTTTCGGTTTTCTTTTTACCAGATTCAAATACTGTAAGCCCTGCATGAGTTTAAATGAATAATAAAGACAAGTTAGCAAATACCAAACTAGACATTGTAAATCCACATTAACCAACATGGGCTTTTTCAAAATTATATATGACATTCAGCAATATTTCAAATTTATTGTTATGCAAGTACCACGTTAAGGATTAAATCGGAATAACATTAGCAAACCAAAGCAAATAAAAACTGAACATCATTTCATCACTGCAAGCCACTGCATCCCATTAGAATAACTGACTTTAAGTTGAGAGAGATAGAACTAGATTCACACGTATAATAACCATTTTCAGCTGGCATGTAGAAGGTGCTGTTGGATCCGCTCAGCAAGAAGATCATCAACTTAGTACATGTATTTCAGAGAGATGCCTGGAAGTAAAGTACTTCCACACTTGTTTCACTGATTTCTTCAAAACAGTACTAAACAGCAGAAATGATTTTAAAATGTTTGTTACATTGAGTTTGCAATACAGTACTGAGTGCCCCCTGCCTGACAATAAATAAACTACAGTTAAAAGATATGACATCAACGTTTCATTTAAACAATTCGTATCAAGCTTAAGGAATGTTCGTAGAGCAATGGGACATTAATTACACATTTTAGAATCATTGGCATCTGTTACAAAAACCTTGCTATATTACACAAAAATAAATAAATCAGAATACAAATAATTCCTGACTGGTGTTTCATTTCTTGAATTGTGCCAGTCTTTTGAGATCTGAAATGCACCGACACAAGAAAACAGAGGCCTCCAAGTAAGCTATTTGGGGCATAAGCTAGCTATGTCCTGGTTTTAATTTCTGTTACTTATGCACTAGTTATCTTGCCACTTGCAAACTGGATTAATTCCATTTCCACAGCAATCTGGTTTATCAACGACAGCATAAACTCAACAGATTTTCTTTGGTAGATCAAGTTAATGTTTCAAAAGCGATGATCAGGTATCTGCTAAAATTCTACTCAAGTAGAAATTGGAATACTCCCCCATAAATATAAAAATTAGATACTACAGTTAATTTTAAAACAACTGTTTGGCATTGAAACATGTTTAAGTGCTGTGCCAGCTGCAGATGGCCATTTAGGAGTACACTTCAATTTTAGAAATTACTTGGTTTCTCCAATAATAATGTTAAGAAGATTAAATTGTATTCAACAGTTACGGGTTCACAACGTTGTCCACGTCAAGCATTCAATAGCAACATCTACCACTCCCATCTCAGTTACAGTATATTCTTAGCCTAACTAAATGCCTCAGTTCCAACCTAGGATTTACTGCAGCAGCATAAATTGTACTTTTTTCATTTCCTGCATGAGCCATACATATCTGAATAAGACTGTCAATTTAATTGGATTTGTAGAGGCTGGCTGGATTTGACCCAGGTTTCAGATGTAAAATGCCTATGTGTAACACCTCTGCACCACCCAGCTTGCGGTGGCTTTTATAAAACTATTGAAGATGGTTTTGGCAACTGCCCAATTAATTTTCAATGTGATGCATGCCAACTTTGTGATGTCTTTATGTTTGTTAACCACTGTTGAATAGCACATGCGCAAAAGATTGTAATCAACCACATAGATCAGAGCCAACCACATGGCTGTGGATCTGAAGTCACATGTAGGCCAGATCAGGTAAAGACAGCAGATTTCCTTTGTTAAAGGTTATTAGTAAACCAATGCGGTTGATCCCTGGGCTTGATGGTAATGGTGAAGTGCAAGACATACTGTGCCATTAGGTTATGTTGGGAGTAGAATTCTGCTTACGATGATCTCGTGGATACCCAGTTTTGTGCTGCTCAATCTGCTTTAAGTCTGCCCGTTTAATATGATAATGCCACACAAGGTGATTAATAAACGTTCTTCTGCAGGGTGGCATTCAAAAACAAATCACTGATATATACCAGAAAGAGCAAGAGACCTAGCACTGAGCCCTGTGGAGACAGCCTTCTCAACAGAAAAACAACACTCACTAAAAGATAACACAGTGCGGAGCTGGAGGAAGACACCAGGCCAGGCAACACCAGAGGAACAGGGAAACTGACGTTTCCCGACCTGAAATGTCAGCTTTCCTGTTCCTCTGATGTTGCCTGGCCTTCTGTGTTCCTCCAGCTCTGCACTGTGTAATCCCCAACTCCAGCATCAGCAGTTCTTACTATCTCTGACACTCACTAAAACTTATCATTTTTTGCTTTGGTGCTAATTTTGGGTCCAACTCAGCTCTTCGTCTTGGATTCATAAACCTTTTGCTTTTGCGAACAGTCTGCCATTTAGAACTATGACAAATGTCTTGCTTTAATCCACATGACCCACACCAAATGCACTAGCCTCATGAGCCCAATTACTGCCTTCTCAAAATATTCAATCATGTTGCTGGCATACAACTTTTCCTGAAGCGTACACAGGCATCTTAGGGTATCTATGGAACCCAAAAAATGGGTCCCAGGCATTTCTAAATTCTGTGCCTTGAGTCTTTAAAACTGTAAAAATAAGGAAGGACCACATTTAATTTCTGGTTTTTGGTTGGAGACTTATCTGGCAGAAAGGAAGATGGTTGTGGTTATTGGAGGTCAGTCAGCTCAGCTCCAGGAAAGTGTCCTAGGCCCAGTCATCTTCTGCTGTTACACCAATGACCTTTCCTCCATCATATGGTCAGAAGTAGGAATGTTTGCTAACGATTTCACAATGTTCAGCGCTATGTCTGACTCCTCAGATAATGAATCAGTCCATGTCCAAATGCAGCAAGATCTCATCACAGAATCTCTATCATGTGGGACAGGCCATTCAGCCCATTGGGTCCATACCGACCCTCTAAACAGTATACCACCCAGACACCCCTAGCCTTCCCTGTGACCCTGCACTTCCCATGGATCATCCACCTATTCTGCACACCCCTGGACACTATGGACATGCATGGCCAATCCATCTAACTTGCACATCTTTGGACTGCGGGAGGAAACTAGAGCATCTAGGGGAAATGCATGCAGACATGGGGAGAATATACAAACTCCACGCAGATCATTGCCCAAGGCTGGAATCAAACCTGGACCCCCGGCAATGTGAGGCAGCAGTGCTGACCACTGAGCCACCATGCTGCCCAAATATCCAGGCTTGTGGAGAAAAGTGGTAAGTAATACTCATGTCACACAAATGCAAAGCAAGAACATTCTCCAACAGAATAGAATTTAACCATTGTCCCCTGAAATTGAATGGCATTACCATCACCGAATTCCCCACTAAGAACATCCTGGGGGTTATCACTGATCAGAAACTGAACTGGACTAGACATAAATAGCCTGGTGACAAGAACAGGTCACAGGCTAAGAATCCTTCAGTGAGTAAGGTACCTCCTGACTCTACAAAGCCTGTCCATCATCTATAAAGGCACAAGTCAGAAGTATGATGTAATACTCCCAACTTGCCTGGATGAGCGAGCTGCATGAACAGTCAAGAAGCTTGACACCATCCAGGCCAAAGCAGCCCGCTCAATTGGTACCACATTCACAAACATCCATCCTTTCCACAACTGGTGCTCAGCAGCAGCAGTGTGAATCACCTACAACCTAGAAATTCTCCAAGGCTCTTTCCAAACCGACAATCAATTCCATCTAGAAGGGCAAGGGCAGAAATTACATGGGAACATCCCCATGTACAAGTTCCTCACCATCTGATATGAAAATATATCAGTGTTGGTGGGTCAAAATCCTGTAACTTACTGCTTAACCATTTTGTAGATTGCAGTGGTTCAAGAAGGCAGCTCACCACCACCTTTCTAAGGGCAACTAGGGATGCACATAAATACCTGCCCAGCTTTGCCCACATCCCATGAATGAATTAAAACAAACAACTTATGCTGAGTTACATCCTCTGTTATAGTCACAACAATTCCCAGTAGCCCTGAAATAAACAAAGAGAAGCGAGACAAAGGTGTCATCAGTGAGCTTTAGTGTGAACTGAAGAACAGAACAGGACTGAGTCAATTGCAAAGCTGTGATGGTAAGTACGAGGATGAAGGGTACTTAAAACAAGGCATAAGGAAGTAACTGACTCCCTTATACGATGCAATGCTGAAAAGAAAGAAAGCCAGGTAAGAAAACAAGGTGAAGAAGGGGATGGAAACAAGAACCACAAATACTTGTAAATCAATATACACACACACACACACACACACACACACACACACACACACACACACACAATATATAAGAGCACCATGCTTCAGGATGGAAAAATGAACAATAAAATTAAACACTAGCTAGTGCATTTTGTCAGCTACATATTCCCATTACATTTATGGGACATTGCAGTGATATAACTAAATGAACTGTCTGTTATCAAAGTACATTTATAGAAAAACATTTACCTTGATTCTTCTCAGCATCTTCCACACTACCAATATACGTACCGCCTCCTGTTCCTTCACTGTGGTCTACAGTTGGATCTAATGCATAACCTAAAATTAGAATGAATATTTTAAATTATTTTAAAAGAAGTGATTTATATAGTAGGAAAAAGGAATTGATGTTCTTGAAATAACATTCATTCATTTTCAGGATGCACTGCAAAGTACTTACAGAAAAAGAAATAATGAAGGTAAGATTTGCGCAAATAACATCTAGAAGTACTGCCCATCGCCACATCTGACATGTCATGCAGCAGGTCTTGGAAAACAAGCTATAGTATATTTACTAGGAAGAACAATTGCCAAGTAATCACAATTAAAATTGGCCAGAATACAGTTGAGAATAGTTTTTATGAGCATCTTTGCCACCATTGAATTGTTGCAAAAAAATAGAATTTATTTATAATCACATATGAGAACAGATTACCCATTTAAATTACAGGTGGATATCACAACATTAATTGAAATAAAACAAAAGCATCAGAAATACATCACAGACAAGGCAGGATTTTGAAGGTGGGCACAAAATTAATGCTTCAGATTAATCACCTTTCAACAACAACAACAACTGTGTATATAGCATTTCAATGTAAATAAAGAGTTCTGAGGAAGGGCAACTTGGGCTGAAACATTAATTCTGATTTTTCTTCACAGATGCTGTGAGACCTGCTGAGTTTTTCCAGCGACTTCTGTTTTAATGACTATCTGCTTGGAAAGCTACAGTCACGATACCTTTCAAGAAAGTGACACCATACAGCAGTTTTGTTCCGTTCAGTTCAGATCTCCAGCATCTTCAGTTTTATTCTCACTTGGTGCCTCTGCCATTGCACCCAATATCCACACACACTGTCGCTGCAGTATATGCAATCTACAGATATACGGCTCATTTCCTCATCTCGACTCAAACAAAAGCAACAACTTTGTAGGACACAATCATCTTCAAATCATACCATCCTGACAGACTTGCAGAAACTATCTTGCATCATTTCAGTTTAGAGTCTTCAAATTCCCAACATGCCCATTAGAGGTCCTCTATTATATCTCAGGGTATTTAAGGATACGCAATGAATGCAACCGTGCTTGCATTGCTCAAGAACGAAAAGCAAGAAAACCGAAAGTGCTGTTGGTCAATTTTTTAAGATGGTTTCATCTATCTGTACATAGCCTTTCAATAATTTCTTTATTTGAAGTTCTAGATCTACATTCATCCATCTCACTTCTAGGTGTTCACTTCTATTCATTGCTTTCCCTTCTGAACTGCATTATTTCACACTGGTCCATCTTAAATTGCACTACCATTCTCCCTGTCCATTCTGTTAATGCAAATATTTGCTAATATGTTCATACGGTCCTGCATGCTGTTCATCAAACCCCAAAAACCTCCATTTAGACAGAATCTTTGACAGAGTAGAACATTTCAAAATGCTCCACAGGAGTGTTATTAAACAAAATAAGATTTGACATCAAGCCACATAAGGAAGAGAAAGGGGTAGAAAGTCCGAGGGGTTCAGAGAGGGAGTTATAGAAAGCATGGCCATTGACATGGTGTGATTAAAATCAAGGATTTACAAAAGTTGAAACCAGGCTGAGGGGGTTGAGGTGGGGAAGAGGCCAAGATAAAAATCTCTGAAGCTTATAAAGCTGAAGAAGGCTTTTGGTAGGAAAGGGCAAGGCCTCAGAGGAATTTGAAAACAAAGATGAAAATTTTAAAGTAAAAGCAAAACATTGCAGGTGTTGGAAATTGAAAAAAGACAGAAAATAACTTCAATACATTTACAGTTCGGGATAACAAAGTGTGGAGTTGGATGAACACAGCAGGTCAAGCAGCTTTTCCTGCTGCTGAGATGCTGCTTGGCCTGCTGTGTTCATCCAGCTCCACATCTTGTTATCTTGGATTCTCCAGCATCTGCAGTTCCTATTATCTCTGATCCATTTACTGCTCTACTTTTTCCTCAGTCCTGACGAAAAGATCACAGAGCTGAAACTGTCACTCAGTTTTTCTCTCCATTAGGTGCTGACTGATCTGAGTGTTGTCAGCCACATGTTTTTACTATGAAATTTTACCTCTGTACAATAGTACTGTCAAATTTCAAAGATCCCCATCTCCAATTCCAAATTTTCTACATATCGGTTATTCACGTGGGACCAGCAGTAAATACAACACTACCACCAATACTCGTTAACTCTAATGTTTTGTTTTTAATCTATACAGCCTAATATTCTTCGATATCACATCTCTGAATTCTTTTGGCCGCAAGCCTCATGAGACACTTCAACAAACACTTCCGAAACCAAAAATAAAAAAAACCAAAAGAACTGTAGATGATGGAAATCAGAACCATAATCAGAAATTGCTGGAAAGACCTCAGCAGGTCCACTGATTCTTATTCGGAACAGACAAAAATCCACATACAGGAGATTATGTTGATGTAGTAGACTAGTAATCCAGAGACACAGGCTGAAGTTCTGAACACATCGGTTCACTCCCACCATGCAGATGGTATGAACTAATTAAGGACTAACCTACCGGTGGCCATATAATCATTGTCAATTATCATAGAAGCTCAGCTGGTTCACTAAAGTACTTTAAGGCAGCAAATCTCTCACTGTTACCTGGTCTGGCCTACAACTGAACTGGGACAGCAATGTGATTAACTTCATCTGGCCTCTGAAATGGCTTAGCAAATCAGTCAGGTGAAGGACAATTAGGGACATGCAAGAGATGCAGGTGATCACAGAGTCCCTACAGTGTAAAAGCAGGCTATTTGGCCCATTGAGTCCACACTTCCGAAAAGCATCCCACCCAGACCAAAACTCTCCCCTATCGCTGCATTTCCCACCCTAGAAACTATGGGTAATTTAGCATAGCCAATCCACCTAACCTGCGCATCTTTGGACTGTGGGAGAAAACTGGAGCACCCAGAGGAAACCCACACAGACACAGGGAGAGTGTGCAAACCCCACACAGCTGGCCAAGGCTGGAATCAAATCTAGGTCCCTGGCGCTGAGGGGATGCAGATCCCATATGAAAAATTAAAAACTGCACCAACTTGTCTGCAATCTCTTCAGAAACGGACACTTCTTACAACTTTGTTGCAGGTGTACCGCATGCTGGTTGTCCTTGATGTTCACTAATTTTAACTGAATTTTAAACTCAGGAATATGTACAGACTTTACTTAGCGCTTGAAATGATTGGCAGCAAATTTAGGGCCTAGTTACTTGAACATTAAAAAAAATGTGGATCAAATTCTTGAGTCAAGTAAATCAAAGAGTTAGGTACAAAACATGTAAAACAATACAAACAAACCTAGTCTTGGATAATGGAATGAGGCTGATGCATAATATGGCTTTTCTAAATTTTAGATCTTTTACATGAATTGCCATTCATCCCAGCCAATAAACATTTGCTGAAATAAAACTTCTGGCCAGCAAGGCACACATTTCTTCCATCAGATTTAATAGGAATTTGGGAAATTCAGAAGGCTGAGTTTGAAAAGAACGCAGGAAAACACAATATAATTCCCAATGTGAAAGTTTTGACAAGGGTCAATGAACTCGGGGCAGTGGCTTTGTCTTTTTGCTCAATGGATTTTTTGTTTGTTTATTCATTCACAGGACGAGGATATCACAGGCTGTAAATGCCTGCCAGCCTGCCAGCCAGCCAGCCAGCCAGCCAGCCAGCCAATCTCTAATTGCCCAGACAGCAGTTTAGTTTTCATATTGTGGTGAGTCTGCAGGCACAGGTAAGGACAGCAGTATTTTCTCACAAGGGCATTAACGAAGGACAATGTTTTCTTATAAAAACAAAGACTGGTGTCATGGTCATTAAGTGTCATTAAACACTTCATTCCAAATTTTTAGTGGAATTTGAATTTCACTACTGGCACACTAGGATTCAAACCCAGATTTCCAAATTAATAGTTTAGTGATAATATCATAAATTATCATCTGCCCTGGGACACTGCCAGAATTGATGAGTTTCTCCAGCACTTTGTTTTTGTTTCAGATTTCCAGCATTCACAGTTCTGTGTTTTATTTTCTGAAAGTATCCTCTCTTCTGGCTGTGAGTTACCAACTGAAACATTTTTGGGCAATCTTGGCCCAATTCCCAGGAGGTAAAAGTTCACAATACAACACGGTACCCACAAATTGAAACAGATTAATATTAAAGTAATGATATAATTCAGAGAGATTGCCAACTGCGGAGAAAGAAATTGAAAAATTCTGAAGAAAGATCAGGCAGTGTAAAGAGAATCCGTCAAACAATAGGCCCAATATAGAAGCAGAAAATTCTGGAAAGATCAGAAAGTCTGGCAGCATTTGCATGGGGCGGGGGGTGATAGGGGAAGGAGGGCGAGGGAGAGAAAAGTGTGTGTTAATATTTCGGATCATGAAGATGATCAGAAGAACTCTGTACAGCAGCAAGTGCCGTAAAGCAATGTACAAGGTCTCAGACAGGCAAGTTCATTTAAACCACATGGTTTTTAACAGATGCGTAAAATTGGAAAGCAGTGAGCAGGCTGTTTTGTTTTGTAGATTGCTAGTATATGAATGGAAATTGCCATTGTGAAACAAAAACATTTGACATGTCAAAACTGGGAATAGAAAATCAATACTTTGACTTGTCTTGGGGGCACTCAGATGTGCATCATTCTTTCTGTACCAGTCTGTTCCACTGAACTAGACCAGAAAACAGCTGATCTTCAGAGCCCTATTTACAACAGAAACACACAATATAGCTAGTGTAACCAATGTAGAACAATTGGCCTTTTAATATGTCAGCAGCAACAGAGATCTAGGTTACAGCTGGAACTCTAGCAAAGAAAATGGCAAAGAGAAATAGGATAATTGACAAATACAAATATCTCCATTTGAAGAGTGAAAATAGGTTCTTTCTGTGTTAAGTTGAGGCTAACACGTGGGTTAAAGGACTTCGGTTTCAATCGTTCCTCTTTTTTTCTAGTGCAATGTCCCTTCATTAAATGCTGTACAATGTTGCATGGACAGAAGTTTAGTTGCAAGAAAGATGCTGGATACCAGAAAATCTCTTTATTCTGTTAGTTAAGACGCAGAAAACAGGAAGGTCACTGTTTGAGATTTAGAGTCAAGTGACATAGAAAACTGGAGCAGGAGTAGGCCATTCAGTGCTTTGACTATGCTCTGCCAGCCAATATGATCGTAGCTGATTATCCAACTCAGTACCCTTTCCTGTTTTCTCCACATTCCCTTCAATCCTTTTGAGTAGCAAGATATTCCTACCCCCATTCTTGAATCCTCACACTGCGAAAGCCAACATACCACTTACTTTCTTTACAGCCACCTGCATGCCTACTTTCACTAAGTGATGTTCAAAGATACCCAGGTCTTTGTAGTACTTCCCCTATTTCCAATCTATCACCATTAGGTAATAATTTGCGTTACTGTTTTTGGTAGCAAAGTGGATAACCTCACATTTATTCACAGTTTACTTCATCTGTTATGAATTTGCTTACTTACTCAATTTGGCCAAATCATAGAATCCCTACTATACTGAAGCATTTCTGCATCTTTCTCACAGCTCACCCTCCCAATTGAGCTTTCTGTCATTTATCTAGGATCCAAGCACTGATCTTTGCAGCACCTCACTAGTCACTGCCTGCCACTTGGAAAAAGACCAGTTTTGTCCTTGCTCTTTGTTTCCTGTCTGCCAACCAGTTTTCTTTCCATGTCAGCAAATAACCCCAAATCCCATGCGTTTTCATTTTTATGCAAGTTAAATGAACTCAGTGGGAGTGATGGCAAGAACACTAGAATTTGCAACAATGAGTTTGAAATAGAAAGGGATTGGGGGCAAATTAGCTCTGGGATGTTCACTTCCGATTGTTAGTCACCAAGCCCTGTTTGAAATGTGCAGGTGCAAATGTCAGACAAAGTCAAGATCAGTCATAAATATAGTGTTCCTGCAGTCAAACTGCAACTGACACTCGTTATCAAGATAATACATCAACCGAATCATGATGGGTACCCCAGTGAAAAATCCATCAGGAAGTAACAGGTAGTTAAAAGGGAAAAGGGTATAAATATTGAGACAACACAGCATTAACCCACCCATACAAGAGCTTATTTCTGCAATGTGAACTACCGAGCTCTGTTTTGGTAAAAAGTTGTCAGCAAATATATTCACAACGTGAGAGGAACTGGAGCAGGCATAACACAGAATTTTAAAGGCAGCAGCTCAGCTTGCTAAAGCCTTTAAAAAAAGCTTGTGCTGAAAATTTTGTCAAACATTAAGATTGACAAGTCGCCAGGCCCGGACCAGATTTGTCCTCGGCTGCTTTGGGAAGCGAGAAATGCAATCGCTTCGCCACTTGCGAAGATCTTTGCATCCTCGCTCTCCACTGGAGTCGTACCTGAGGACTGGAGAGAGGCAAATGTAATTCCTCTCTTCAATAAAGGAAATAGGGAAATCCCCGGCAATTACAGACCAGTAAGTCTCACGTCTGTCGTCTGCAAGGTGTTAGAAAGGATTCTGAGGGACAGGATTTATGACCATCTGGAAGAGCATGGCTTGATCAAATACAGTCAACACGGCTTTGTGAGGGGTAGGGCATGCCTCACAAACCTTATCGAGTTTTTTGAGGATGTGACTAGAAAAGTTGATGAGGGTCGAGCTGTGGATGTGGTGTATATGGACTTCAGTAAGGCATTTGATAAGGTTCCCCATGGTAGGCTTATTCAGAAGGTCAGGAGGAATGGGATACAGGGGAACTTAGCTGCCTGGATACAGAATTGGCTGGCCAACAGAAGACAGCGAGTGGTAGTAGAAGGAAAATATTCTGCCTGGAAGTCAGTGGTGAGTGGGGTTCCACAGGGCTCTGTCCTTGGGCCTCTACTGTTTGTAATTTTTATTAACGACTTGGATGAGGGGATTGAAGGATGGGTCAGCAAGTTTGCAGATGACACAAAGGTCGGAGGTGTCGTTGACAGTACAGAGGGCTGTTGTAGGCTGCAGCGGGACATTGGCAGGATGCAGAGATGGGCTGAGAGGTGGCAGATGGAATTCAACCTGGATAAATGCGAGGTGATGCATTTTGGAAGGTCGAATTTGAAAGCTGAGTACAGGATTAAGGATAGGATTCTTGGCAGTGTGAAGGAACAGAGGGATCTTGGTGTGCAGATACATAGATCCCTTAAAATGGCCACCCAAGTGGACAGGGTTAAGAAAGCATATGGTGTTTTGGCTTTCATTAACAGGGGGATTGAGTTTAAGAGTCGTGAGATCTTGTTGCAGCTCTATAAAACTTTGGTTAGACCGCACTTGGAATACTGCGTCCAGTTCTGGTCGCCCTATTATAGGAAAGATGTAGATGCTTTGGAGAGGGTTCAGAGGAGGTTTACCAGGATGCTGCCTGGACTGGAGGGCTTATCTTATGAAGAGAGGT
Organism: Stegostoma tigrinum; assembly: GCF_030684315.1. Taxonomy (NCBI): domain Eukaryota; kingdom Metazoa; phylum Chordata; class Chondrichthyes; order Orectolobiformes; family Stegostomatidae; genus Stegostoma; species Stegostoma tigrinum. The sequence continues at coordinate 25,251,484 of NC_081357.1, forward strand.
TGAATGAGCTCGGACTTTTTTCATTGGAGAAAAGGAGGAGGAGAGGGGACCTAATTGAGGTATACAAGATAATGAGAGGCATAGATAGAATTGATAGCCAGAGACTATTTCCCAGGGCAGAAATGGCTAGCACGAGGGGTCACAGTTTTAAGCTGGTTGGAGGAAAGTATAGAAGGGATGTCAGAGGCGGGTTCTTTACACAGAGTTGTGAGAGCATGGAATGCGTTGCCAGCAGCAGTTGTGGAAGCAAGGTCATTGGGGTTATTTAAGAGACTGCTGGACATGCATATGGTCACAGAAATTTGAGGGTGCATACATGAGGATCAATGGTCGGCACAACATTGTGGGCTGAAGGGCCTGTTCTGTGCTGTACTGTTCTATGTTCTATGTAAAAATTCAGTTTTATCCTATGATCCAGTTTATCCCACGAAATACAGAATATGAAAGCTAGGAGGCAACAATGAACCGACTAGGCTTGGGCCTAGGATTGTTGAAGATGATTGTAATCCTAGCAAAGTGCAGCATTGTTGAAGACGATTATAATCCTAACAAAGTGATGAGGATAGTTATATTGAAAAATAGCCAGAAGTGGGGACAGAATTGGAGCATGGACATCTAGTGTGAAGTCAGGAAGCCAAAAAAAATTAACCTGTTTTCCCAAAGGTTCAGCTGAATTTAATGACTGGACCTGAATAGCTATTTATGTCTGTGTTTGGGAGGCAGGGTGGCTGTTGGGTGGTAGACACATCCAGGAAACATTGGGAAGAATCGGGGTTCTACACCAGAGAGAGGCAGGGTGGCAGGATAGAGATATAAAAGATAAAAACAGGAAGTGCTAGAATGTACCTTCTTTTGTACTGCATGCAAGCTTGTGGGGCCTCACAAATTCTGTATTTTCCCCGATTGCACATGTGCAATAATTTCAAGGAACTTATTTTTGTGTGGCCTGCGTGGAAACTTTTGGGATACATTACAGCTTAGAGGGAATATTATTTGAGGTCTAGTTTTAGGATTTACAATGCATAAAATTTATATTAAATAAAAGCATCATACATAATGCTGCATTGTCAAAACATATAAGTTAATTTTTCTGTAAAAGTGAAAAACTGCAGTTGTTTTATTGTGCATGCATGTTTGGAGGGTGGGGAGGAGGAGGAGGAGGAGGAGAAGGGGCCAGGTGATTTGTGCCAGGACAAAGATCTCTTGATCGTATTTTCAGCTATAAACTATCAAATTCTGATGATCCAAGACAAATTAGATAAAATGAAAGGTCACATTTTACATTTGACACTTCAATAATATTTCATGTTAATGATCACTAATCTGCAGAAATTAAATTTTTACAAAGTTTGAATTAAGTACAAGATGTGAAAACACAAAAAGGAGACGCTAGATTAGTAAAGAAAAGAACATTGGATGTTTAATCACAAAAATATTAATGATTATGGATTTAGATTAAAATGAAAGACCAGAAAGAAAATGGAATGGATATTAAACTAGCATGCAAACATTCCTAACTAAAACTGGGTGTATTCTTAAATGGCCAAAAGGCATTTGATAAGGTTCCAAATCAAAGGTTATTGTGGTGATAAAAGCTCACGGTGTAGAGGATAACATATTAACATGGATAGGAGATTGGCTGGCAGGCAGAAAACAAAGCATTGGTATAAATTAGTCTTTGTCTGATTGGCACACTGATGAGTTGATCTGTGCCAGTGCCACAACTTTACAACTTACTTTCATGACTTGGATGAGTGTGATATAGGCATGGTGGCTAAATTTGCAAATGACACCAAGAGAGGCTTGAAAGTATGTTGCGAAGAAGTCATAAGGAAGCCACGGGTTTATAGATGTGTTGAGTCAGTGATCAAAAGTCTGGTAGGTGGAGTGTAACGTGGGAAAATGTGAAATAAATCAACTTTGGCAAGAAGAATAAAACAGCAAAAAAAATAGGAATTGCTGGGAGAGCTCTGCAGGCCTGGCAACATTTGTGGAGAGAAATTGGTGTTAACATTTCGGGAAGGCAGACCCTTCCACAGAACTGCAGAGTCACCCGGCCTGAAATGTTAACTCTGTATTTCTCTCCTCAGATGCTGCCAGACCTACTGTACTTTTCCAGCAAATTCTGTTTCTGTTTCATAGATCGTAGAATCCCTATAGTGTGGAAACAGGATCTTCGGCCCAACAAGTCTGCACCGACCCTCAGAACATTCCAAGCAGACCCTATTCCGCTGATCTACACATCCCTGAACACTATGGGCAAATTAGCATGGCCAATCCACCTAGCCTGCACATCTTTGGACTGTGGGAGGGAACTGGAGCACCTGGAGCAAACCTATGCAAACACGGAAAATGTGCAAACTCCACATGAATAGGATTGCTGCTTCTGAAGCATTTGGAGTATAGACGTTACCATCAAGGTCCTACATTCTCAACTGTGCCTGAGCTGTGGTAACCCTTGGATCAAACTCATCACTAGTTGCGTGCTCCCCACTGAGAGCAGTATTTCTGCCCTCTGGGATAATGGTTTCTAATTTACAGCATCTGCAGTTCTCGTGGTTTTTAATTAAAATAAAAGAGCAGATTTACTTAGAGAATAATGGCAGAATTCCAAGGTGCAGAAGGATTTAGGTGTTCCAGGGCACAAGCCATAAAATGTAAGGATTCAGGTACAGCACATGATCAAGAGGGCCAATACGATTCTGCCCCTAATTATGGAAGGAACTGAACGTCAAAGTAAGGATATTATGCTTCAGTTAAACAGGATAATGGTTACAGCACACTTCGAAATGTGTATGCAGCCAGAGAAAACAATGTCATAGACAGTACACCGTGGAAGAGTTCTAGTTAGGGGCACAGTTTGCAAAATTACTGTTGCTTCTCTTTCACTCATTGGAATGGTAGCATAGGGCTAATGATAACATAGGGCTAATTACCGGACTGATAGCTGGGTACATGAGCTCAAATCCCACAATGGTAACTGTGAGAATGTAATCAGATAATCTACAATAAAAAGTTAGAATTGGCAACGACGATCACCAGACTACCTGGATGCCATAAAATCTAGCTGATTCACTGAAGTTCTTCGAAGAAGGAAATCTACTGTTCTTACTCAGTCTGTCTGACATACAAATCTAGATCATACCAATGTGATTGACTTTTAACAACTCTCTGGTATAGCCCAGCAAGCCACTGAGTTTTATCAAAGCAGTAGAGAAATAATAAAGAATAAAACTGGAAGTTTCAACATAGGGACTGAAAACCACAAGGTCACATTTGATCCTGCGAACTTCTCTTTGCCACGATCATGGAGCTTGTGCTTTGGGACAGCTGTCCAAAACAGTCAAACAGCAGCCTAATCCAGTCATACTCACACCATCGTTCCTTACTGCTAATGTCCCATGATCCTCCATCTTATATCTGGATATGTCCTCTCTCACCATTAGGACAGACCCACCAATGTGGTGGTACAGTTGAGTTGAGACGGAGTGGCGCTGGGAATCCTCAACATTGACTCTAGACCATATGATGTTCACAGCATCAGGTCAAGTATGAGGGAGATGAAACCTTGACCAAATCATAATCTACTATCCTCCCTGAATCAGTGTTGCTCCATATTGAACACTATTTGGATGAAACACAAAGGGTAACAAGTGCCCAGAATGCACTCTAATTGGGGAAGTTCAACGTCTATCACCAAGTGATTTGATTGTTATAATATTGATTCAGCTGATAAGCCAAGTGGACAGGAAAGGATAGAGAGTTTAACAGCACTGAAGAATCAGCAAATAAATGGTAGTTTAAAAAAATTAAGTGATCTTCATGCAATCAAGTGAAGCATTCTGAAAAAGATCAATGAGTATATGGCACTGATTGGGGTGAGTGGTTTAAACCCGATCACCAAGAGAAAAATAGTTAAAAGGTTACCAGGGCTGAAAAATAAATATTTTCCAGAACACAGCATTTCAAAAAGACAGAACGTAAAAAGAGAAGCCTTCATAGTACAGGTCAACATATGGTTTGTAGGGGAGAAAAGATCTTGGCTCACAAGATCAGTACATCAAACCAATAAAGGAGGCATCAAGGAATTAAAATGGTTCAGAAAACACTGGTCGAAGTAGATTATAGGTCACCTAACTGTTGTTTCTATGTTTGAACAGAACATTAAAAAAAAACCCGATTACGGACATACATTTTCAGGAGGTGAATGCCCTACATCCCCTGTACTGGGGCAACGTGTAGTCAGACTCATCAGGACATCACATTAGATAAGACTCATCATTGAACTCACACTGTATGCAAGTGGTATCCAGCTGGGAGCTTCAGTCAAGCCTGGTCTGGACTTAGAGGTTGCATGTCAGAACTGATTGGCCCAAACTAATCTAAACTAAACCAGAATATAGAGGGAGCAATCTTAGTGCTTGTGGGAGGCAGATTATATAGTTCTAAATTCAGCTCGAAATGTTTCTCAACAACTAGTACAGCAATGTGGATGCTGAAAATCTGAAACATAATGTTTTTTTCATAGAATCCCCACATTGTAGAAACAGGCCCTTTGGTCCTACAAGTCCACACTGACCCTCACAGCATCCCACCCAGACCCATCCCCCCTGTAACCCACGTAATCTACACAACCCTAAACACCACGGGCAATTTAGCATGGCCAATCACCAAAACTGCACATCTTTGGACCATGAGAGGAAACCCACACAGACACGGGGAGAATGTGCAAACTCCACACAAACAGTCGCCTGAGCGTGGAATTGAACCCAGGTCCCTGGTGCTGACAGGCAGCAGTGCTAACCACTGAGCCACCGTGTCACCCAAAAACAAAGGAAACTGAAAATATTCATTTTAATAGAAGGCCATAGATTCAAAAACATTTGTTTCTCTTTCCATTTGGTCCTGTATATTTACTGCATTTTCTGCTTTCCAATAATTTCCCTGGGCCCAGTTTCAAAACAGCTATCACAATATCAAAATACTACAGTTACTGGGATATCTAAATATAAACAAAAAGTGCTGGAGAGACTCAGCAGGACTGACAGTATCTGTGGAGAGAGGAACAGAGGGCTGAATCCTACTAGAAATTGGATAAATGTAACTTTTATAGTGATTTCTATGGAGCAGTTCTTTCTGCAAGCCACATTGACCCTACTCTCAATCTCTTCCCAAACTCACCTAGTTTCCTCTGCACCATGCCCTACAGCAGCCCATTTGTCATCTTTTCCGTCTGGCTACATGGCCATGGCCTGCTGCGATTGGTGCCATCTTTACAGCCCAGTCATATACCAGTTCAAGCACTGGAAATTTGCAGTTGCCCAACATTGTTCATACAGTTTTGGTTGCCTGCTGAGGAAGGGTATTATAAAATTAGAAAGGGCGCAGAAAAGATTTACAAGAATGTTACCTGGACTGGAGAGTTTGATATAAAGAGAGGTTGGGACTTCTATGCCTTTACCATGGGAGGTAGAGAGGCCACTTAGAGATTTATAAAAGTCATGAAGAACAAAGGTGAATAGCAAAATTCTTTTCCCTAGGGGAGTTCAAAACAAGACGCATAGGTTTATTGTGAGAAGGGGCAATATTTAAATGGGACCAGACGGGCAACTTTTTCAAACAGAGGATGATGCATACATGGGATGAACTGCCACGGGAAGTAGCAGATACAGGTACAGTTGCAACATTTAAAAGACATTAGAAAGGTATATGAATAGGAAAGAATTACAGGAAAATGGGCCAAATGTAAGCAAATGGGACTAGTTCAGTTTGGGAAACCTGGTTGGTATGGACAAGTTAGACCAAGGGCCTGTTTCCATGCTGTTTGACTCTATGAAGTAAGAAACAATTGGATTTTACAACAAAGCAGTAGAATTCTTTCACTTTCACTAGATCAAAAGCCCGAATCTCGCTCCTGAACAACACTGTGCACCTGGACCACATGAACTGCAGCATCTAAGGGGGCAGCTCACCACCACGTTCTTAAAGGCAAGTAGGATTGTACAATAAATTAGTGGTGCCCAAATACCATGCAAGAAAATTAATAAACCATTTGTAGAAGGCTTTAACCTTTATGTGGATTGAACAAATCAAATTGGCAAAGGTAGCCTGGAATACAAATTTGTAGAAAGCTTATGACAGTTTGCTCAAAATCAACATCATGGAACTGATGACAAAGCTATTTTATATTTAGTACTGTGAAATTGCACAGACTTCATTAGTAATATCAAAAATAAAAAGTACTTTGGGAAAAGTGATCAAAACACAATTGATTTCCATAATCAATTCAAAAGTGGCATACTGCAGTCTCAAACAAGTATTTTAAAATTAAACAATTACAAATAAATTAGCACAATGGGTAGCTAGCTACGGTGAATTAGACAAATAACTAATATGTACTGTATGAAGTGGAGGTGCCAGTGTTGAACTGGGGTGGACAATGTCAGAAGTCAGATGACACCAAGTCATAATTCAACAGGTTTATTTGAAATTGCAAGCTTTCGGAGTGTTTCCCCCTTCGTCAGGTAAAGTGACAGAAGCACCCAGGCACAGAGAGATCAGGGGCAGCAAGATTAAAAGATAATACAAATGGTGTGAATGAGTTCCAACGTGCCACAGGGAAAATCCGCAACGGCCTCCTCAGAAGGCAGACACAGGATATGGCTGATGGAGTACCCTTTGCCATCCCCAGAGCAGGGAAACTACGTCATCTTCTTTATGGCCTTCAACATGTCATTGATGATTACGATCATCTTGGTTAAGATCATCTCTGCTTGCCTTCAAACAACTGCCAAACTACCCAACCTTCAGGACAACATTGACCACTACACCACAAAACCATGCCACAGCAACCACCGCAAACATGCTAGATTGTCAAGATAACAAAGATAACAAAGCTGACGTCAGCTTTTGTGCTCCTGAGATGCTGCTTGGCCTGCTGTGTTCATCCTTCACACTTTGTTATCTTGGATTCTCCAGCATCTGCAGTTCCCATTATCGCTGCTCGATTGTCAACATGGATACTACCATCACATGGGAACACATCCCACCACGTACACGGCAGATACGGATGTGACTCGGCCAATGTTGTCTACCTCATACACTATAGGCAAGGATGACCAGAGGCATGGTATATTGGCAAGACAATGCAGACAGACATTATGACAACAGATGAATGGACACCACAAAACAAATGCCCGTCAGGAACGTTCTCTCTGATCTTTGAGTAAGCATCCTCCAAGGCAGCCTTCCAGATACACAACAACACAGAATTGCCAAGTAGAACTGATAGCCAAGTTCCAGGCCCATGAAGACAGCCTCAACCATCTTGGGTTCATGTCGTGCTACACATGATCCCCACCGCACTGTTCTGTATCTGTAAAATCTTCCTTACTGTCTTGTTTTGACACCATCATGTTGATAAATTGTTATGAACTCTGTACCATAATCAGTTTGTACAGTTTTGGTCTGGCATGTGACTCTTACACCTATCATGTTATTCCAGTCATTTGGTTTGTCTCCAGCACCTCCTTAAACATTGTTGACACTTTATTCACACCACCTGACATGCTTGATCACCTACAGAGCCCTATTATTCAGCCTGTCCAGTTAGAGCATTTGTATAATCTTTTGATCCCTCTGCCCATTGATGTCTCTGCCTGTAAATTCTGTGCCTGGGTGCTTTGCTCTCACTTCACCTGATGAAGGGATAACACTCCGAAAGCTTGTGGTTTCAAATAAACCTGTTGGACTATAGCCTGGTGTCATCTGACTTCCAACCTAATTAGTGTGGTAGTGAATAAATTATGGAAAAATTTAAAAATTGATTATTTTCAACAAAAACACATTCCATTAAAAAGGGCAAGAAAATCCATCCGTAATTAAAAAAAAGTATTAAATTAAAAACAATCAAAATAAGAGTTATAATGTTGCAAGCAATTGTGGAAATCTGAGGATTGGGTTTATTTCAGGAACCAACAAATTGCAACCAAAAGGCTAATAAAAAGCATTAAAAAAAAAGCAAACTGCTTAGGACTCTGAGATCAAATAGTAAGAAATTCTGTAAGGACGCAAAAAGGTAGGTTTAGGGCTCTTGAGGCACAACAGTTGTTCCCGCACCTTGTAGGGGCACAACCATTGTGCCTCAACAGCTCTAAACACATTCAAGGTTCAAGTCCCACCAAATGTGTCAATAGTTGTCTGAACAGGTTCATTCAAAATATTGATAAAAAAGTGAGATTGGCTAAAACAGTGTTCCCTTAATAGGAGGGGAAAAGGAAGTATCTATTTTTAAAAATTCATTCATGGGTCGCCAGTGGTGTTGTGCAGGTTTCAGTGCTAAACTCCTGATGTTTCTAATATATAAATTATTTGCAGGAGAGTGTAGGTAGTCTGAGTAGTAAACTTGTGGATGGCGCAAAGATTGGGGAAACTGTGGATAGTGAGGAGAATTGTCAGGGGTACAGCAGGAAAGGCTGGAGAAATGGCAGATGGAATTTAAACCGGACAAATGTGAAGCAATGCATTTTGGATGGTCTAAAGCAGGAGGGAAGTATACATTAAATGCCAGAACTCTTAGAAGCATTAACATTTAGAGGAATCTAGGTGTACAGATCCACAGTTCCATGAAAGTAGCAACACAAGTGGATAAGGTGGTCAAGAAGGCATAAGGAATGCTTGCCTTCATTAGTTGTGTCATTGAATTTTAAAACTGGCAAGTCATATTTTGGCTGTATATAACTTTAATTAGGCCTCATTTGGAATATTATGTACAGTTCTGGTTACCACACTACCAGAAGGACATGGAGGTTTTAGAGAGGGTACAGAGAAGCTTTACCAGTTTATTGTCTGATTTAGAAGCTATTAGCTAGGAGCAGAGATTGGAAAAACTTGGTTTGTTTTCTCTTGAATGTGTGAAGCTGAGGGACAGCCTGATAGAAGAGTACAAAATTATGACAGTCATGGATAGACTGGATTTTTGGAGTCTTTTTCCCCATGATAGGAATATGAATTACCAAGCGAAAGGTTTAAGTAAATGGGGGAAAGCTTAAACGAGATGTGAGAGGCAATTCTTCTTGTACACAGAGGGTGGCAAGTGCATGGAATATGATGCCAGGGAAAGGGCTAGAAGCAGCTACAATAGCAACATTTAAGAGTCATCTTGACAGATACATGAATAGGCAGAGAATAGAGGGATGCAGACTGCATAGAGACAAAAGGATTTTAGTTTAGCAAGGAGTTATGTGCTGGCTTGGTAGGCCGAAGGGCCTGTTCCTGTGCTGTACTGTTCTTTGTTCTTTGGGAATTACTTATTCCGCCAGCATTTGTTGCCCATTTTTCATCACCCTCAAACTTGCTTGGCCATTTCAGAAGGTAGTTAAGAGTAAACTACGTTGCTGTGGGTCTTGAATCACATGTAGGCTCAGTATTTAAGATAATCAACAATGGTTTCATGGTCATCATAGGACTTTTGATTGCACATTTTTAACACTGAATTCAAATTTCGCCATTTGCAGTGGTGGGATTTGAATCCCAGTGACTAGTCCATTATAAGAAATGGATGAGACAGTGAAAAAATATTTTGTGACTATCTTCACAGTAGAAGACACATGACAAACGACAAATACAGGCCAGAGGATAAGAGTGACAATCAATAGAGAAGCAGTACTGAAAAAACCTTAAAGCACTTAAAACTGACAAACCAGACAGGCTACACCCTGTGATGTAAAACAGGTCACTGCAGAGATAGTGGAAGCCAAGGGCTTTAAATTTTCAAAGTCCAGCAGATTCTAGAACAGTGTTGGAGAATTGGAAGTCAGCACTTATAACACTACCGTACTAATTAAGAAAGGAAGGAGAGAGAAAATAGAGAACTGCGTGCCAGTTAACCTAAAAAATTAGTGATAATGTTGGTATTGATTAAGGAAGTCTCAACAAGGAACTTAAGAAATCACAGTACAGTCAGTCATTATGCTTAAATGAAAAAGAAAATTTGTTTGATATATCAGAAGACTTTTGAGGACGTAAACAGAAGGGTGGATAAAGGAGAAATAAATCAGTGGGTGTAAGATGTAAAAGGCAAAAATACCTTTCGGAAGAAAACTATTGGAGTTGGAGGATAATAAGTTGGCATGGATAAAAGATTGGTTATGGAATTGTACAGCATGGGAACAGACACCCAACTAATTTGCACCAGCCAGACATCCCAATCTGACCCAGTCCCATTTGCCAGCATTTCTACTCATTTAGTCATTCAGATGCTTTTTAAAATGTTGTAAATTGTACTCACTTCAATCACTGCCTCTGTCAGCTGGTTCCATATATGCACCACCTCTGCGTGAAAAAATTGCCTTTTATGTCCCTCTTAAATCTTTCCATTTTCACCTTAAACATATGCCCTCTAGCTTTGGATTCCACCACTCAAAGAAAAAGACCTTGACTATTCACCTTATCCATACCCTTCCTGATTTTATAAACCTCAATGAAGTCACCCCTCAGCCTCCAACACTCTAGGGGGAAAAAAAAAGCCCCAGCCTATTCAGCCTCTCTCTGTAATTCAACCCTTCAAGTCCCAGTAACATCCTCGTAAATCTTTTCTGTACCCTCTCAGAAGCAGGCAGTACTAGTGAACAGGACATTTGTTCACAGGCTGTGATTAATAATATACTGTAAGGATCAGTGGTGGGGCCTCAGCTATCAGTCTTTGTTAATATCTTAAAACAGAGGGATCAAAATTATTGCATCCAAGTTTAATGATACAAACCTCACCGGGAAACGTATTCTATGAAGACGATATATACTGGCTGCAAAGAAACGTGGACAGGTTAAATCAGTGATATCGGCGTACTGTTGTCTGAAAGCTGATAGCTCCAGCAATAGTATCTTAGTACTGCACTAAGTAGTCGCTTGGATTATACGCAGAATACCTGAAGACGGCATATTCTGGCTCACAGGAGTCAAAGAAGGGCACGAGAGAACGAGGAGCTACAGAGAACAATGCTTTTTAACATTTAAAACTTCTCATAACTATTAGCTACTCTCAACACCAGCAGTACCCAAATGTGAGGTGAAATAAATCTTTAAACTTTCTTCCTGGATCTTACTGCATTTCTGTTATTACAGTACTTGTACAATAAAGAAGCAAATTTTATCTAGAGTTACGAACTAATGCTGGGTCATTTCAAGTTCCACCGCACAAAGCAAATATGCATCATGAATCCCTGCTTATTGCAAAATATTCAAGAAAAACTCTACATTAGATTTTCCATATGTACGTAATATAAATCAAAATTCATGATTTTGCAGAGAATATTTAAGGAAATTGCACACTGATGAAATGGCTTTAGTTAATGTTAGAATGTGGGAAATTATGGCAAACAATAATATCCAGTACTTTAATAATGAGCATTAACTAGAACAAAAGAATCTTAAAAAATGAATATGTGACAAATGATTGCTTCATTTTAATCCTGGTGTCTAAAGCATGCTGAATTTAGAGTTGCATCAGCAGTGGAAATCTACTGGGAAGCAGTAAGTATCAGGTTGCCTCCACATTCTTCATTTAATTAAAGGTTAATAAGTCAATAGAGTCCTGGGAGGGGCAGCAGGCATTTCACAGCCGATAGCCCCACTGAGCATTGTTGAAGGAGGGAGAGGCCGAGGGGAAGTGTCAAAACTTCTCCAATTACTTGGCTTTTTGAGCCTCTCATAACCCCTAGCAAGAGCTGCCCTCCAACATCCTACACAATGGGCAGAAGGGACCCACATGATTCCAGAAATATTTCACTAATGTCAGAAGATAACCCTTGATTGAGATCTTCAGTACAATGATTGTCAGTTGACCTCAGTTGAGGGGGTTGTCAATAAAACTGGCAACCCACCTCAGTAAGCTCCCCAGAACCAGTGCCATGTTGGATAGCTACCCTAATAGGTGTTTCTATTTCCTTCCTCATCGTCTCCTGACAGCCCTCAACTTCACCTAGGAACTAGGAAAACAATTCCAATCACAAGATTGGAGTTAGCAGATTTGGAGAGACAGGGATAACGGTGGATTATTTAAATAAAGACGGGAAGCAGTCATGATGCAAGAATTTTTACGAATTGAGTTTAGTTAACAGATTGCATATGTGTTGACAGCCAATTTCTATACAGAACAATGAAGTTCAGGACAGCAGTGCAGATAAGTACCTTTTGAAAAGAGAAATGAAGAGATAATGATGCAACAGATTCCAACATCAAAAAAATGATTTATTGTAGACTGGAAATGCAGACCAGAACAACATTTTATTATGGTCACTGATGCAGGCAAAACAATTCAGGGAAACACATCTCAGAAGATATTAGTAGATCATTTCTAATGTATCATACAAATACAATGCTTTTTGATGAGGTGTGGGTGGTTATGATCTTAGAATCAGAAAACTATATATTGAATATTCAACAACATTGGATGGAGGGAGTAGCCATGTACAACAAGTAAGGGAGGTTTTAGCACATCAATGTTTGGAGGCTAAAGATTGGTATCTTACCACAAGTGAAACTAGCGAAACTCCATGTGCTCTCCATAAACAACAACAAGTCGCATATAAGTTAACAAGGTGTAGAGGTGGATGAACACAGCAGGCTAAGCAGCATCAAAGGAGCAGGAAAGCTGATGTTTCGGGTCTGGACCCTGCTTCAGAAATGGGGAAGGGGAAGGAGAAGGGGATTCTGAAATAAATAGGGAGAGAGGGGTAGGCGGATAGAAGATGGATAGAGGAGAAGATAAGTGGAGATGAGATAGACAGATCAAACAGGCGGGGTTGGAGCCAGTAAAGGTGAGTGTAGGTGGGGAGTTAGGGAGGGGATAGGTCAGTCCAGGGAGGACGGACAGGTCAAGGAGGCGGGATGAGGTTAGTAGGTAGGAGATGGGGGTGGGACTTGAGGTGGGAGGAGTGTATAGGTGGGAGGAAGGACAGGTTAGGGAGACAGGGATGAGCTGGGGTGGATTTGGGATTCGGTCGGGGGAAGAGGAGATTTTGAAGCTTGTGAAGTCCACATTGATACTATTGGGCTGCAGGGTTCCCAAACGAAATATGAGATGCTGTTCCTGCAACCTTCAGGTGGCAGCGTTGTGGCACTGCAGGAGGCCCAGGATGGAATGCTGTCCAAGGAGTGGGAAGGGGAATTGACAAGGTTCGTGACTGGGAGACGCAGTCGTTTGTCGTGAACCGAGTATAGGTGTTCCGCAAAGCAGTCCCCAAACCCCTGCTTGGTTTCCTCTATGTAGAAGAGGCTACATCTGGAACAGCAGATACAGTTTACCACATTAGCAGATGTGCAGGTGAACATCTGTTTGATATGGAAGGTCTTCTTGGGGCCTGGGATGGGGGTGAGGAGAGAGGTGTAGGGGTAGGTGTAGGTGTAGCACTTCTTGCAGTTGCGGGGAAAAGTGTTGGGGATGGTGGGGCTGGAGGGGAGTGTGGAGCGGACAAAGGAGTCACAGAGAGAGTGGTCCCTCCGGAAAGCAGATAAGGGTGCGGAGGGAAAAATTTCTTTGGTGGTGGGGTCAGATTGCAGATGGCGGAAGTGCCGGAGGATTACGCATTGGATTCAGAGGTTGGTGGGGTGGTGCATGAGGATGAGGGAGATTCTGTTTTGGTTGTTATTGTGGGGAGAGAGTTTGAGGGATGAGTTGCAGGAAGGCGAGAGACGTGGTCAAGGGTGTTTTCGACCACTGTGTAGGGGAAGTTTCAGTCCTTGAGAAACAAGGACTTCTGGGATGTCCGGGAGTGGAATGCCTCATCTCAGGATCAGAGATCCAGACCACAGCGGAGATGAAGGAATTGGGAATATGTGATGGCACTTTTGCAGGAAGGTGGGTGTGAGAAGGTGTATTCTCGGTAGCTGTGGGAGTCAGTAGGCTTGGAGTAGATATGCGTTTCCACGTGGTTGCCAGAGATGGAAATAGGGAGGTCCAGGAAGAAGACAGTGAGGTATCAGAGATGGTCCAGGTGAATTTAAGGTTGGGATGGAAGGTGTTAGTCAAGTGGATGAGCTGTTCGAGCTCTTCGTGGCAGCACGAGGCGGCGCCAATACAGTCATCGATGTACCGGAGGAAGAAGTGGGGAATAGGGCCCGTGTAGCTCCGGAAGAGGGGTTGTTCCATGTATCCTCTTTTAAACTCCTTCCAAAGATTCTATACCCTTCACATAGTATAGGGGCCAGAACTGCACATAAAACTCTAAAATATAGCCTGACCAAAATCTAATACACCTGCAACATGACTTGTGAACTTTTATGCTCTGGTAAAGGCAAGCATGCCATAAACTTTCTTAAAAATCAACTTATCCACACTTGTGTTACCATTTTCAGGAAACTATAGATTTACATTCAAAGATCCCTCTGTACATCAATGTTCCTAAGAGTCCTGCCATTTACTGTGTATTTTCCTCTTGCACTTGACCTCCCGAAATGAATCACCTCACACTTGTCCAGATTAAACTCCATTGGTCATTTCTCCATCCAGCTTTCCAACTGACAAGCTGCCAGAGAAAGTGTGAAGGCTAGCAGAATTACAACATTTAAAAGGCATCTGGATGGTTACATGAATATGAATGGTTTAGAGGAATATGGGCCAAATGCTGGCAAATGGGACTGAGTCAGATTGGGATGTCTGGTTGGTGCAGGCAAGTTGGACAAAAGAGTCATACAGCATGGAAACAGACCCTACGATCCATATCATGTTGTATTCTTTGACAACCTTCCTCACCATCCATATCTCCACCAATTTTCATGTTTTGTCTGCAAACTTACTAGTTAGGTTACCTACATTTTCATCCAAATCATTTACACATATTACAAACAACACAGATATCCCAGCACTGATCCTAGTGGAACACCAATGACCAAGCCAATTTTGCATCCAACTTAACAATTCAACATGGATCACAAATGACATATTCTTCTAGAGCTGCCAGGGGCCCCGTCAAATACTTGAGTAAACTCCACACAGACAACATCGACTGCCCTACCATCATCTTCGTCACTTCCTCAAAAAACTCAATCAAACTTGGCATAAATTTGAGAGAGACCTCCCCCACACAAACCGCATTGACTATCATTAATTAGTCCATTTTCTTCCAAATGCAAGTGAATCTTGCCCCGAAGAATCTTCTCAAATATCCCTACCACTGATGTAAGGCTAACTCGCCTATAATTTCCTGAATGATCCTTGCTGCCCTGTTTTAAACAAAAGAACAAAACTGGCTGTTCTCCAGTATTCTAGAACCACACCCATGACTGAAGAGGAGATAAAGTCCTCTGTCAAAGTCCCAGTAGTCTCCTCCCTTGCCTCCTTCAGTATCCTAGGTGAGATCCCATCAGGCCTCATTCACTTATCTACCTTCAATGTTTTTAAAAACACGAAACACTTCCTCCTTCCTAAGACCTGCGTGCCCTAGAATATCAACACACCCTTCAATAAAACTTCCTATTATCCAATCCCTTCTCATTGGTAAATACCAATGCAAAGTACTTAATAAGGACCTCACCCACTTCCTCTGGCTCCATGCATAAATTCCCTCCTCTGTCCTGGAATTAACCTACCTCTTCCCGAGGTACCTTCTTGATCCTAATATACATACAAAATGCTTTGGGATTCTCCTTAATCCTACTTGCTAAGGACACTTCATAGCCACTTTTAGCACTCACAATTCCTTATTTAAGTGCTTTCCTGCTTCCTTTAAATTCTTCAAGCGCCTTGTCTGATTTCAGACTCCTAAACCTTACACATGCTTTCTTTTCCTTTCTGATTAAAAGCTAAATAGAGGATAGAATCCAATTAGCCTTCCTGATTACATACCGTGCCTACAAAGTATCTTTTTGTGAACTGTGTGCTTCAATGCCCAAATCCTTCAGCATCTGGCATTTCCAGTCATTCTCAGTAATACTCTGCTTCTTTATTTTTCCCACAATTTACATAAGCTGCTATTTTCTCCATTCTGCATCCTTCTGCAAACTCCGAGTCTTCTTCACAACATACTTTCCCACACAGCGTTGTGCCATCTTACAAATTTAACTACCATGCCTTCGTTCCTCTCATCTAAGTCAGTGACATAAATTATAAAAAGTTGAGGCCTATGGGACTCTAACCATCACATAAAGACCATTTTATCCATGCTAATATGTTACTCCCAACGCCACGCGCTTTTATTTTCCTCAACAACCTATGATATGAACATAGAACATAGAACATTACAGCACAGTACAGGCCCTTCGATGTTGTGCCGACCTGTCATACCAATCTCAAGTCCATCTAACCTACACTATTCCATGTACGTCCATATGCTTGTCCAATGACGACTTAAATGTACCTAAAGTTGGCAAATCTACTACCATTGCAGGCAAAGCGTTCCATTCCCTTACTACTCTCTGAGTAAAGAAACTACCTCTGACATCTGTCCTATATCTTTCACCCCTCAATTTAAAGCTATGCCCCCTCGTGCTCACCGTCACCATCCTAGGAAAAAGGCTCTCCCTATCCACCCTATCTAACCCTCTGATTATTTTATATGTTTCAATTAAGTCACCTCTCAACCTTCTTCTCTCTAACGAAAACAACCTCATCAAATGCTTTCTGGAAATCTAATTAAAGTATGTCTATTGCCTACCCTTATTGAAAGAAGATATTACTCCTTCAAAGAAGTCTAAATAATAAATTTGTTAAGAATAATTTTCTCTTCACAACACCACTCTGAATCTTCCCAGTTACCTAGAGTTTTTAAGGACCAATTCTAATAACTTCCCCACAACAGGTGTCAAGTTAACTATCTCATAACCTCACGTTTTCTGCCTCATTCCCTTCTTGAATAGAGGCATTATGTTTTCTTTTTTCCAGTGTGATTGAACATTTTCAACACTAACACATTGACAATTCTTTTAAGCCTTGTCAGCCTGCTTGTGATTGTAATTCCAACAAGTCTTTCCGTCCCCCTCTCTCACCTGATTTACAGCTATTTCTGGAATGGTTTTTGTATCCTCCATAATGAAGACTTGGCCAAAATTTGTTTAGTTCATCCACCGTTTCCTTATTATCCTCTCTTACCTCCTTATTCCCTCCCCCTAAAGGACTAACACTGACTTTAGTTACTCTATTCCTTCTAAAGTACCTGTAAGAAGATTTGCTACCCATTTTTACATTTGTAGCTTTGTACATGTTAGCTGAACTTTATTATTTGTTTCATACATTAAAAGATAAACCACAGGTAAGTGCTAAGATATAACTGCAATCAAGGTATTTTATTGATTATTTGGTTGAAATAAACCAGTCACATAAGTTCAACATAAAAGCAAGATCCTTCATAAAATTGTCTTCTAAGTATATTCCCCCCAGGTGTCCGACAAACTAGCGTTTCCTCATGCCCTGATCTGAGCTGTCGTGAAGTGGGGGCTTTTTTTTCCTGCCATGTTAGCAGGTACACCTTAATTTCTGTTACCATTTCCGAGAATTAGCTGTTCACCGATATTCATTACAACCCAATGACTCCCACAGATACCTTGATTATACTTTCTTGTGGTAAATATTTCTAAGGCAGATAGGTTGTTGTTAAACAACGGGGTAAAAGGTTATTGGGGTAGACAGGAATGCAGATTTGAAGTTACAATCAGATCAACTGTGATCTTACTGAATGGTGGGGCACAAATGAGGGGCTGAATGGCCTACTCTTGCTGTATATTAAATGATCCTCACACTCCGCTTTATTAAGGACTCTATTCCATTTTCTCAGTTTCTCCATCACATCTATTGTAATGATGGAGCTTCCACAAAGGTTCCCTACCAAATTTCTTCCTTCACCTTCATGGGATCACAGAATCCTTACAGTACAGAAAGAGGCTATTTGGTCCATCAAGACGGACACCAACAACCAATCCAGTATGCCCCACCCAATCCCCAAAACCCAACATTTACCATGGCTAATCCACCTAATCTGCACTGCTGTGGACCCTATGGGGCAAATCAGCATGGTCAATCCACCTACATTGCATATCTTTGGTCTGTGGCAAGAAACTGCAGCACCCAGCAGAAACGCACACAAACACTGGGAGAATGTGTAAACTCCAAGGATTCCACATAACATGGTGCACAGACCCTGGAACAGTTTCCGACCCATTTTTGACGTTATCACATTCTACCCCACTGACCTCCCTATTGTTACGTACGGTTATCCTGCCCTATTTTTCTTACCTTCAGCTTGACATCAGCACCATCCCTTCCCCACCCTGTCACCTTCCCAAATAATTGCAGTGACATTTTCCCTTTGATCTCCTCCTACTCACTGGTGAAGTCCTCAAACAATTCTTCTTGGTGAAGCAACAAATTACTTGTATTTCTTCAGCTACTGACGTATAGACTTGAACCAAAAGATTAAAACCACAATATACACAACAGATTCCATATTTCCAAACTCCAAAGCTTAATGGCACTGTAAGCAACAAGCCATTCACTTCTGTACTCCATACCAGAAGCTACAAGTGCAATTAGCAGAATATTTGACCAAATTAGCTGGATAAGAGATTAGTTATGGACAACTACTGTTTTTAAGAACTAACATTACACCTTCGGTGCAAGCAACACATCACAGACAGCCTCTTCTGAAATGTATCACTGAAAAACAGAGGCTTTTTTAATACATTGGCACTTACCATAGGTATGAAAGGTTCTTCTCTGTTGCTCAAACATGAAATCATTGATGTGGGCAGGTTCAGTGTATCCAGACAGCATATTTCTAGGAGCAGCCATCTGCTGCGTCCTGAAAGGGTTCACTGGACCAAACTGAAATAAATAATAGGTCCACTTGGTTTTTTTTTAACTCAAATACATTTCATTTTATTCTGTGTTATGGAATTTCAGTCACAAAGCACATCACACCACAAAATTTGAAACTACAGTCGCTGATTTCATAATGACACTATTAATGTTGAAACATGAAATGAACACAGACTACAAATTAAGTTGTGACAACCAAATGAGTAAAAATTATCATGAGGAAAAGCGTCAGAGACTCTTTTAAAAGAAACTAAGTTTGAAAAATGTCCTGTTAGGTGTTTTCTGTTATTGCAGTATTCAAATGAACTAATCAGAGATCCATTAACTGCAAAAATATTTTGGAAACAATTTTATTTAATGATCTGCAGTCCAATTACAAAGTACTAACTAAATAACACTGATCGAAGATGAAAGAATATTGCTAACAGTTCAATGGACTGAATTTCATACCCAGCTCACCAGCATATTTGAAGATGGGCTGGGTTTATAAAGTGGGTGGCCAGCCTGCTAATTTTTCACCCGACGTTTTCTTACTTTATATTAAAGTTCCTCATTTATCTCAAAAACTAACCAAAATTAGAAACAAAAACAGAAATTGCTGGAAAAACTCATAAGGTCTGGAAGCATCTGTGGAGAGAAATCAGAGCTAATATTTCAGGTCCAGTAACCCTCCTTCACAACACTGGATCCAAAATATTAACTCTGATTTCTCTCCACAGTTTTCTCTTCACCCGCTGAGTTTTTCCAGCAATTTCTGTTCTTGTTTCTAATTTCCAGCATCCACAGATATTTCCGTTTTCTTGATTATGAATGAAAATTAACCTTGCAGTGACTGGATCAACAGGCCAGCAGCTGGTTTTTAGGACCCTCATTCTGAGGTCACGATGCAATACTGGAGGCAGCAGAATAAAATAGCCAACAGTATTCTAACATTAACTGTATATGTGGGATTAGATTCAGCTTTAACCTTTGTCTCTTATTTTGCTTGTTTAAAATGCCTATCCCACTTTTCCAACAAAATACTGCAAAATTGTAACGAGAAAAATGATGCAGCAATACATCTACAAAGTCTTTCATTTGTGAAGTACTTCCTCTATACCTAAATTATTTAAACAGCTGAACAAAAGCATTCAGTAACTGGTAAGCAGTGTTAATAGGATTATCTACGGCTACTGAAAGGTAGAAAGAATTAAAATGAAATAAATTATTTATGATTTGTTGAGTACAGTAAAGCTGTAGTAATGGATTTAAGATAAACATATGCTATGAGCACAAACTGAAACATAAATCACATTCATTGAATTCCCTGGCACACAACATCATGGGGTCTGGAGTATAGATGTGAAAATTGTATGGTTCATAACCAGGGAGGGAAAACAGTGGATAGAGAACAGCGTAAATTGTAGGTGGGAACTATGAATGGACAAGTCAGAAATTTTAGGATTTTAAGTATCTTAAGATCTTGACAAAAGCATATGTATATTTACTTAATTGCACCAAGATGCAGCTAGTTGTGACAGCAGAGGTAGCATGCACTTTGACAGAAACTGACCCTGATGTCAGTCATAGCTCAGGGGTAGTATTTTCAACAGAAATGTTTGTGGGCTCAAGTTCCAATCCAAAAACTTAAGCAATCAACATAGGCTGATATTTCCTGTGCAACATTGCAGGGATACTATTTGAGATATCATCTTTCGAAGAGTTATACAGTCATACAACACAGAAACAGACCTTTCAGTCCTTTCAAGTCAACTACGTTTCCTAAACTGCGCTAGTGTTATTTGCCCAAGGCTCTCTGATGAAGGGTCTAGGCCCGAAACGTCAGCTTTTGTGCTCCCGAGATGCTGCTTGGCCTGCTGTGTTCATCCAGCTCCACACTTTGTTATCTCGGATTCTCCAGCATCCACCGGGAGCTGCTCCCCAGCTCTGCTCTCACCTCACTGACAACCAAGAGGCCCCAGCCCAGCTCCAGATTCCACTATTGCCTCGCTGACAACTAGGAGTCCCTGGCTCCGTTACTGCTGCCTGAAGTAGGCTCCACGCATACCATACTGCTGTCACCTGGAATCCCTGCTCATAGTACACCATAACTGCAAGTCCCTAGATTGGCTGCCAGACTGTCCCTGCCAGACTGTCCCAAGACTCTAGATGCTCTCCTCTGCTGCCAAAATGACAATTAAAACAGGCAAAAAGGAAAGGGAAAGAAAGGAGGAAGCAGCCACCTGGAGCAGACAAGCCAGCACCCCAAAACTGCCTACCTTGCCAGCACCACTATCTTGCACACTAAGGCCATATTATTCACACCCAGGAAACAGAAGTAGGCGAGGGGCTTTTGTCAGTGTTAACTGATCACCACTGACTGAATCTCACTTTGTACACGCCCATGTGCCAGGCTGTTTGCAATTAGCTTCTCCCATTGGTTGAACAAAGCAAAGAAATTATCAAACAAATTGTTTTTAAAATGTGCAGCAATCTCCCCCACAATCTTTGATTTTTAACAGTCCTTTTCCTATTTTAGTCAAAATTACAGAAAAATAAAGAGAACTAGTCCTTGTATTTTCAAAAAATTTCAAGTGATGCCATCAAAACAGTATGTCACAATTTGCTTTTTTGCAAGCTCTGGTCACCATCTCCAGCTTGGTACTGCACTTACTGAAAACTGACAGGACAATAAAATTTGCCTTGATATAGGGTCATTAACAAAGTATATTCTATTCCAGAAAACTTATTGGTGAAGAACGGAACTGGTCGCAATCTCTGTAAATTAATCCTCAAATGTGGGCTGAATTACACATCACACACACACATCTAAACTGTTAATTACACTTAGATACTAACACAAAAGCAGAATACTATGAATGTTGGAGCCACAATTTTAGTCTATGTCTATCTATAAGACGTATAATGAATATTTAATTAAGGCACTGCTTGCATACAACTAAATATAATCAATGAATTACAGTTAATGAAATTAATGGACAGTTAACAAAAAGGTTCCAACTCTTAGCCAACATCCTGGAAAACACAGTTCACTGAAGTTATAAATAGCAGTTAACACAGATTCTGGGGAGTTAAAAGCTTCTTCTTTTAGGGTTCAAGTCTGCCAAAAGAGGCTGAAGGACGAATCGTATTTTGGACTTTTGAAAGATGAGAAATTTAGTGCAGTTATTTTGAGCATGCACTTTCTGACATTTTTCAGTATTTTCAGCATATAATTTACAGGATGTAAATTATATTTCATGACATTTCTATATGCATAATAATGGGCTGTCAATCAAGGGTGAAATCAAAAGAACTGAAATAAAATGAGTTAAACATGAGATTCTCAATTGAACAGATTGTGACCATTCAAGCTGCCAACAGAATTATGTTGCGGGTGAGATATTTAGTGGTATGGCCACATCCAATTTGCTCTCCTACACATTTGATACAGAAACAGTATAGCGTAAGACTTCAAATTATGCAGAATGTCAATGATGAGCAAAGACAGATTAATTGAAAACAAGGATCATCTAAACAGAACACATTTAAAATGTACAACAATTATTATCCTTTGGATTATCCAGATACTTAGGTACTGTAGATATTTAATTGATATGAACTTTGGTTCTATTTTTGCAAAAGCAATAAAACTGTTAATAAAGACCACAATGTTTACAGTTAACATTTTTCAAATGTGTGCTTTCAGAATCTTAAACAGTGTTCACAAGTGTTATGGCTGAATATAAAGCAAATGTTTGCAATATGAAGTGAAAATAATGCGGAAGTGATTGCTTAATGGTATTATTGCTAGAATGTCAATCCAGAGAGCCAGGTAACTAAGTTAACAAGGTGTAGAGCTGGATGAACACTGCAGGCCAAGCAGCATCATAGGAGCAGGAAAGCTGACCTTTCAGGAAGGGTCTTGGCCCAAACTTCAGCTTTCCTGCTCCTCTGATGCTGCTTGACCTGCAGTGTTCATTCAGCTCTATACGTTGTTATCTCGGATTCTCCAACAACTGAAACAATTTTAACCCAGCTAACTAACATCTGGGGACCTGGGTTCGAATCCAACCATCGCAGATGATGAAATTTAACTTCCAAAATGCAAGTGATGAAGTGCTACCTCATAAGTTTGTGATGAAAGCTAGGGGTTATTGAATAAAAGGGATAGAAGCAATATAGGTTCAAAACTGGCTGAATGACAGGAAGCAGACATTAGTGATCAATGATATTTTCTTGGCTCGAGGAAAATTTTTTATTGGGTTCCCCAGTGGCTGGTATCGGGACCTGTATTTCCCCCCTATACATACGAATCATCGAAGTCTTAGTGTGCGGTAAACAATTTCAAAGTTCACAAATGATTCAAAACTTGGATTTTGGTTTGATTTATTATTGTCATATGTACCAAGATACAAGGAAAAGTGCTGTTTTGCATGCTAACCTGACAACTCATACTTTAAGTACATCTGAGTAATAGAACAGAACGCAAAATATATAATGTTATAAAGGTGTTAATTATAAACTGAAATGACAGTGTAGAGCTCCAAAAGACATTGACATAATCGGTACATAGGTGGCAGACGAATTTCATTGCATGTGAGGGGACGCGCTTTGCTTGGAAGAATATAATAGTGTATAATCCTAAAGGGTATGCAGGATCAGAGGGACCTGGGTGTACATGAGCACAGATCACCAAAGGTGGTAGGACACTTGAGACAGCAATTCATGAAATATACAGTACCTTCAGTCTTATTAATAAGTAGTGATGATGTGGAGGTACCAGTGTCAGACTGAGGTGGACAAAGTCAGAAGTCACACAACGTCAGGTTATAGTCCAACAGGTGTATTTAGAATCACTCAAGCTTTTGGAGCACAGCTCCTTCATCAGGTGCAGTCACGAAATCAGGTGCACCTGAAGAAGGAGCAGCACTCCACAAGGGTGTGCGATTCCCAATAAATTTGTTGGGTAAACCTGGTGTCGTGTGACTGCTGACTTATTAATGGGTAGAGAGTAGACAAGCAAGGAAGAGATATTCAACTTGTGTAAGATACTTTGTAGACCTCAGATCTGGATGCAGCATTATAGAAAGGATTGGAACACTTTAGAGATAGTGCAGAAGGGATTTAGAAGAATGATTGTAGGGATGAGAAATTTTAGTTATGAAGACTGATTAAAGAAACAGAATACAGCAGGAATAGGCCATTCAGTCTTTGAGCCTGCTCAGTCAGTCATTATGATCATGGCTGTTCATCCAGCTCAATAGTTAGTTCCTGCTTTTACCCCGTATGCTTCGGTCCCTTTAATCCCAAGTGCTGTAATGTTTTGTATTGTACAAAATTCCACAGACTCACCATTCTCTGAGTGAAGAGACTTCTCCTTATCTCAGTCCTAAATGGTTTACCTTGTATCCTCCCGCACCATCAGGAACATCCTTTCTGCATCTATGCTCTCCAGTCCTGGTGGAATTTGATAGGTTTCTATGAAATCCTCACTCATGCTTCTAAATCTAAGTGAAAATAATCCTAACACATTCAACATATCCTCAGTCCCAGCATCCCAGGAATCAGTTTGGTAAAATTTCGCCATACTCCTCTACAGCAAGGACACCCTTCCTCAGCTTACAAAGCCAAAACTGCACACAATATTCCCGGTGAAGACTCACTAATACGTTGTACAACTGCAGCAAGATATCACTGCTCCTGTACTCAAATCATTTCGAGATGAAAGTTCACATGCCATTTGGCTTCTTTATCACCTATTGCACCTTGCATGGTCACCTTCACCGACTGGTGTAGAAGGACACACCGGTCTCAGTGCAGATTCCCCTGTGAGAACATGCAGCAATTCAGAGAACAAACTGCCTTCCTGTTTTTGCTATCAAAGTGAATTTCAATTTCACATTTAGCTACATTGTAATGCATCTGCTATGCATTTGCCCACTGACAATTTATCCCAATCCTGTCAGCGAACCCAACCTCTCTGATGAGGGGTCTAGGCCCGAAACGTCAGCTTTTGTGCTCCTGAGATGCTGCTGGGCCTGCTGTGTTCATCCAGCCTCACATTTATTATGTCCTCAGTTTTGTGTCATTTACAAATTTGGAGATACTACTTTTAGTTCTCTCACCTAAATCATCAGAGTACACTGTGAATAGCTGGTGTGCGAGCATTGATCCCTGTGGCACAGCATTAGTCACTGCCTGCCATTCGGAAAACATCTGTTTATCAATGCTCTTTGTTACTTGTCTGTCAACCATTCTTGTCTCAATCTCAATGCACTACCACCAATCCAATGCAATTTAATTTTACACACTAATCTCTTATGTGGGACTTTGATGAAGGCTTTCAGAAAGAAAGAGTTGGTGCATACCTGAAAGGCTTTAGTGCACAGCTTACTATCAGCGAAGAGAAATCACATCTAGAGTGAGACACAGCAGAGTGGTATATAATTCAAGAATTTGGAGTAGAGCAGAGGGAAAAAAAGTGCTTTGTCCTTCTTTTTTTGGCTCATAGTTTGCAGGTCTTTTTTGAAAACGGGATAAATTGAAGCCCAGGATCAGAGGCCCAGCACATGATAGACATCACAGGTGATAACTACTAATTTAACTATCTATTTTGAGATTGAAGTTAACAAACTGAAATTAACAAGCTACAAATTAAAAGTGTAGTACAAAGTTTTATAAATCAAATTAAGAACTAAGTAATTAAAACAGAGTTGCCAGGCCAGGTGATGTGCTGTAACAGAATAACATGGGAGCTGGTCGATACCACTGTGGTTCACTGTGACCACACTTGTAGCAAGTGTTGGTTGCTTGAGGAACTCCAGCTCAGAGTTGATGAGCTGGAGTTTGAGCTTCAAACACGGCGACACATCAGGGAGGGGGAAACGTTACGTGAACACTCAAGAGGCAGACACAGCCCTTACATTAAATATATTGAATGCAGTTAGTGGTCGGGGATAGAAAGTTACACCAAGTTGTACCAATCCAGCAGTACAGCCTCAGCCCCTGTACTTCTCTGAAGAAGTTAGAGATTGTTGCTCCCTGTGTGGATGAGAGTGGTGCCGGAGGGAGAATAAGCAAATTGACCATAGTACTGGTATAGATGTATACAGAAAAAAAGTTCTGCGGAGGGAATATACGCAGTAGAGGCTAAATTAAAAGGCAGTACCAAAAAGGCATTAATGTCTGCATTGCAATCTGAGTGACAAGCAAACTGGTACAGGGTCAACAAGATTTAAGAGGTAACTGTGTGACTCAAAGATTAGTGTGGGAGAAATGGATTTGAATTCATAAGAAATTGGCACCAGTAGTGGGGAAGGAGAGAGCAGTTTCGATGGGGTAAGTTCCACTTGAAATATGCTGGGATCAGAATAATGTCGCTAGAACTCTAAATAGGGCTTTATGCTATATAATTTGGGGAAGTCGGTTCAGTTGTATGGAAAATTATGGAAAAAGTCAAACGGGGGGGGGGGGGGAAAGAGAGAGAGAGAGAGAGAGAGAGAGAGAGAGAGAGAGGGTGTAGGGGAAGGCTTGGTAGATGCTATTAATCTTTCCAGAACAAGTATTAGGGCAGAGACAGGAATCTAATTTCAGGCACAGCAGATAAGGGGACATCCACAAGAAGAAGGCAGTCAACTGAAGATAATAGAATGTGAGGCAGGATGAACACAGCAGGCCCAGCAGCATCTCAGGAGCACAAAAGCTGACGTTTCGGGCCTAGACCCTTCATCAGAGAGGGGGATGGGGTGAGGGTTCTGGAATAAACAGGGAGAGAGGGGGAGGCGGACCGAAGATGGAGAGAAAAGAAGATAGGAGCAGAGGAGAGTATAGGTGGGGAGGTGGATAGGTCAGTCCAGGGAAGACGGACAGGTCAAGGAGGTGGGATGAGGTTAGTAGGTAGGAGGTGGAAGTGCGGCTTGGGGTGGGAGGAAGGGATGGGTGAGAGAAAGAACAGGTTAGGGAGGCAGAGACAGGCTGGACTGGTTTTGGGGTGGAGGGGAAGAGGCAGGTGCTGAGGAAGGTGATGTGACTGTGGTATCTGGTTTGCTTCAGGACATGGTCGAGCAGTTTCAAGGCTGAAGAGATTACAAGAGAGTTGCAGTGGGAGAGAGATTCCCTGAGGTTGGTCCGGAGAGAGGAGGGTAATTTCTCCAGGTTAGGCACCCCAAGCCGCACCTCCACCTCCTACCTACTAACCTCATCCCACCTCCTTGACCTGTCCGTCTTCCCTGGACTGACCTATTCCCCCCGCTACCTCCCCACCTATACTCTCCTCTCCACCTATCTTCTTTTCTCTCCATCTTCTGTCCGCCTCCCCCCTCTCCCTATTTATTCCAGAACCCTCACCCCATCCCCCTCTCTGATGAAGGGTCTAGGCCGAAACGTCAGCTTTTGTGCTCCTGAGATGCTGCTGGGCTCTGCTCCTATCTTCTTTTCTCTCCATCTTCGGTCCGCCTCCCCCTCTCTCCCTATTTATTCCAGAACCCTCACCCCATCCCCCTCTCTGATGAAGGGTCTAAGCCCAAAACGTCAGCTTTTGTGCTCCTGAGATGCTGCTGGGCCTGCTGTGTTCATCCAGGCTAACATTTTATTATCTTGGATTCTCCAGCATCTGCAGTTCCCATTATCACAGTCAACTGAAGATGTTGCACTTAAATGCATGCAATGTACAAAACAAGGTAAATGAGTTTGTAGTGCAGATTGAATCGGCACGTATGATATTGTAGGTGTCACAGAGACATGGCTGCAAGGGGACAGGGCTAGAAAATAAATAATCCCAAGATGTATGCCCTATCAAAAGGGTCAGACAGATGGGGCAGTGTTCCTTGCTGGTAAAAAATGAAATTAATTTGATTGCAAGAAGTGATATACAGTTGGAAGGCACAGAATTTGTGTGGGTAGAGTTGAGGAAACACAAACGGGAGTTGTGAACAGGCCTCCTATCAGGAGTCAAGATGTGGAGAACGACTTAACTCAGGAGATAGAAAAGACATGTAAAAAAGACACTATTACAATAATCATGGGGGACTTCAACATGCAGGTGGGTTGGGAAAAATCCAGGTTGTGAGTGGATCTAACGAAAAGGAATTCATGGAATATCTTTTTAGAGCAGTTTGTGGTCGTGCCCACTCAAACAGGCAATTCTGGATTTGGTTACATGCAATGAGGCTGACGGGATTAGGGTGCTTAAGGTGAAGAAACCCAAGAGGGCAATAATATGATAGAAGCGAGAAGCTGGAATCAGATGTAATGGTATCACAATTGAGTAAACAAAGACATGGGGGGGGGGGGGGGGGGGGGGGCTGGCCAGAGATAAATTGAAAGTGGAGCCCAGCAGGGAAGACAGTGGGGCAGTAATGGCAGGTGTTTGAGGGCAACTTGGAAGGCAGAGCAGAAATTCATCCCAAAGAAACAACATCCTGAGGGCAAAATGAGGCTACCTGACAAGGGAAGTCAGGGACAGCATAAAAGCAGAAGATTAGTGCGAAGCCAGGGTTGGGAAGCCTTGGAAAACCAGCAGAGAATAAGTAAAAAAGCAATTGGGGTGGGGGGGTGGAGAAAAAGATGAAATATGTTACTAGCTAGCTTATTCTCATAAGAAGGTTGCAACAGTTTTTCTTCTATGTATAAAGGGTAAGGCAAGAGAGAGGCAAAAGCGGACATTAGGCTGATGTAAAATGAGGCTAAAGAAAAGTGGTAACGGGGAACAAAGAAATGGCACAGGAACTGAATAGGTACTTTGCATCAGTTTGCACAGTGGAAAACACCAGCAGTATACCAGAGAATCAGGGGGCAGAGGTGAGTCTAACGGACATAACTAAGTAAAGGATGCTGAGGAAGCTGAAAGATCTGTCAATGTATAAATCACCCACATTTGATTGATTACATCCCATAATTCTGAAGGAAATAGTTGAGGAGATTGAAGAAGCATTGTGGTGATTTTTCAGGATCAGGGGAGTCAGGAAAGGTCCCAGAGTACTGGAAAACAGCTAATCAAACACTCCTGTTTAAGAAAGAAGAAAGGCGATAGAGTTAGGGTGCGGATTACTGAAAAAAAGGGGCGGCACGGTGGATCAGTGGTTGGCACTGCTGTCTCACAGTGCCAGGGACCCAAGTTCAATTCCACCATCAGGTGACTGTCTGTGTGAAGATTGCGTATTCTCCCCGTGGCTGCGTGGGTTTCCTCCGGGTGCTCCGGTTTCCTCTTACAGTCCAAAGATGTGCAGGCTAGGTGGATTGATGTGCTAAATTGCCCATAGTGTTCAGGGATGTGTAGATTAGGTGGGTTTACGGGGGAATGGGTCTAGGTGAGTGGGTATGGACTTGTTGGGCTGAAGGGCCTGTTTCCACTGTACAGGGATTCTATTTCTATTAAGGATTAGGAAACTAAAGGCTAACACGGCGTCAGAAATTGATCAGATTTGAGAGACCATTATTAGGGATGGAATCGCACAGTACTTGAAATTGCATGGTAACACAGGGCAGAGCAGCACAGCTTTGATAGCAGAGATCATGCCTGACAAAACTGCTAGAATTCTTTGAGGAAGTAATGAGCAAATTAGACAAAGGTGAGCCAGTAGATGTGATCGACATGGATTTCTAGAAGGCCTCGGACAAGGTGCTACACATGATGTTGCTAAGCAAAATAAGAGCCCACGTTCTTAGGGGCAAAATACTGGCATGGAAGAGGTTGGGATGTTTGACTGACAGAAGTCAGAGTAGGGATAAAAGGGGTGTTTTACAGAAGGCAGCTGGTGACTGGAACTGTTCCAAAATGGTCAGTATGGGGCCACTGTTATTCGGGTTACACATTATTTTGTTCCTTTTTTATCCATTTGTGTGATGTAGCATCACCAGCTGGTCTGCATTTATTGCCTGTCGCTAATTGCCTTTACAATGCCCGTAATTCTAGGATTCTGACCCAGGAATAGTGAAGAAAGAGTGATATATTTCAAAATCAGGATGGTGAATGGCTTGGAGGGGAACTTGTAGGTGGTCGTGTCGCCCAGTTATCTGCTGCTCTTACCCTTCTTGATGGAAGCAGTTGTGGGTTTGGAAGGTGCTGTCTCACGCTTTTTGGTGAATTTCTGTAAGGCATCTTGTAGATCATGTACACTGTTGCTACTGAGCATTGGTGGTAGTGACGGTGGATGTGTGTGCATGTGTGCGCAAGTGTTTTATCCTGGATGATGTCATCCTTCTTGAGTGTTGTTGGACCTGCACCCATTCTAAGAAAGCAGAAAGTATTCCAACACGCTCCTGACTGGTGCCTTGTAGATGATGATGCGGCTTTTGGGAGTCAGAAGGTGAGTTATCTGCTGCGGTATTCCTAGGCTTGAAGCCACTGTTTCAAGTCAATGGTAACCCCAAGGATCTTAATAGTGGAATATTCAGTACAGGAGTTGGCAGATCATGTTGCAGTTGTATAGGGTATTGGTTTGATCACATTTGCAATACTGCATACAGTTCTAGTCACCACATTACCAAAAGGATGTAGATGCTTTGGAGAGGATGCAGAGGAGGTTCACCAGAATGTTGCCTGGTATGGAGGGCGCTAGCTATGAAGAGAGGTTGAGTAGATTAGGATTATTTATATTAAAAAGATGGAGGTTGAGGGGGACCTGATTGAGGTCTACAAGATCATGAGAGGTATAGACAGGGTGAATAGCAAGAAGCATTTTCCCTCACAGTGGGAGACTCAATTACTAGGGGTCACAATTTCAAGGTGAGAGGGGAAATGTTTAAGGGGGATATGCGTGGAAAGCTCTTTACGCAGAGGGTAGTGGGTGCCTGGAATGCATTGCCAGACAGAAACATGAATGCTAGACAGATACATGAATGGGCAAGGAGCAGAGGGATACAAATCCTTGGAAAATAGATGACAGGTTGAGATAAAGGATCTGGATCAGCACAGGCTTGGAAGGCTGAAGGGCCTGTTCCTGTGCTGTAATTTTCTTTGTTCTTTGTTCAGGAATAACACCAATGAATGTCAAGGAGTGGTGGTTGGATTGTCCTTTTTTGGGAGATGGTCATTGCCTGGCATTTGTTTGGCATGATTGTTACTTCCCTTCTCAGTCCAAGCCTGGATATTGTTGAGATCTTGTTGCGTTTGAACATGGACTGCTTCCATCACTGAAGAGTTACAAATGATGCCGAACAACATGCAATCATCGGAACACATCCCAACTTCTGACTTTGTGATAGAGGGAATTTCGTTGATGAAGCAGGTGAAGATAGTTGGGCCTGGGACACTACTCTGGAGGAACTCCTGCAGAGGTGTCCTGGAACTGAGCTGACTGGCTTTAACAACCACAACGATCTTCCTATCTGCTAGGTATGACTCCAACCAACAAAGTGTTAGGCCATTGATTCTGATTTTGCAAGGGGTCCTTTGATGCCACACTTGGTCGAATGCGGCTTTGTGTCAAGGACTGTTATCTTGACCTCACCTCTGGAATTCAGTAATTTTCTCTATATTTGAACCAAAGCTGTAATGAGGTCAGGAGCTGAGTGGCCCTGGCGGAACCCAAACTGGGTGTTACTGAGCAGGTGCTGCTTGGCAGCACTGTTGATGGCACTTTCCATCACTTTACTGATGGCAGTGAATAGACTGTTGGGGTGGTAATTGGCTGGGACGGATTTGTCCTGCTTTTGGTTTACAGGACATGTCTGGGCAATTTTCCACATTGTCAGGTAGATGCAAATGAGTTCTTTAATTGTCCATCACACTCACAAATGGATATGGTAGGACTGCAGAACTTGGATCTGATCGGTTGGTTGTGGGATCGCTTTGCTCGGTGTATCACTTGCGGCTTACACGATTTGGCATGCAAGTAGTCCTGTTTGGTAGCTTCACCAGATTGAGAACTCGTTTTGAGGTATGCATGGTGCTGATCCTGGCATGTCCTCTTACAGGTTGTTCTCATGGCTTCATGTGATGAAGGGGCAGTGCTGAAAAAGCTTGTGATTTCAAACAAATCCATTGGACTGATGTTGTCTAACCTCTGACCTTGTCCACCCCAGTCCAACACCAGTACCTCCACATCATGGCTTTATGGAAATAGTTGAGTGGGAGGTATGTCAAGCCATGATGTTGCAGATTGCACTGGAGTACAATTCTGCTGCTGCTGATGGCCAATAGCGCCTCATGGATGATCAATCTTGAGTTGCTAGATCTGTTTGAAGTCTGTCCCATTTAGCATGGTGATAATGCCACACAAGATGATGGAATGTATTCTCAACATGAAAGCAGGATTTTATCTCTACAACGACTGTGCAGCGGTCACTCTTACTTATACTGCCATGGTTAGATGTATCTGCTGTTGGCGGATTCATAAGGAGTTGGTCAAGTATATTTCCCCACTTGTTGGTCCCCTCAACAGAGGGCCACAGGCACAATCCTCTTCAGGATTCAACCTGATTAGTAGTGCTGCTGTCACATTATCCTGGGCGGTGGGCATTGAAATCCCTCACCCACAGTACATTTTGCACCCTTGCCACCCTCAATGTTTCCTCCAAGCATTGTTCAACATGGACGAGCATTGATTCACTAGCCAAAGAGGATGGTATGAGGTAACCACAGGGGATTTCCTGGCCCATATTTAATTTGAAGCCATGAGACTTTATGGGATCCACAGTCATTGTTGAGGATTCCCAGGGCAACTCCCTCCCAACTGTATGCCACTGTGTCGCCACACCTTCTGGATCTGTCCTGGGATGGTGATGGTTCTATTTGGGACAGAGTCAAACACATGGAAACATAACTGACAGACAGTGTTAGCTTGCTGCTTGACTGGTCTGTAAGATAGCTCTTCCAATTTTAGCAGTTGACCCCAGGTGTAAGGATACTTTGCCGGGCTGGTTTTCCCGTTGTTTTTTCTAGTGCCTAGGTCGTTGCCAGGCAGTCCATCTGGTTTCAGTTCTTTGTTGAATTTGTAGTAATTAATACAACTGAGTAGCTTGCTAGGCCATTTCAGAGGCCATTTCAACCACTGACTGTCACATCAATGAACTGGACAAGGGATCTGAGGGCATCGTTGCTAAGTTTGCAGGTGACACAAAGACTGATGAAGGAGGAGGATCTTTGAAGAAGTGGGGAGGCTGCAAAAGGACTTAGACAGGCTCAGGCAGTGAAAAAGAAATGGCAGATGGGATACAATGTTTTAAAGTGTGAGATTATGCACTTTGGTAAGAAGAATAAAGGCATAAATTATTTTCCAAATGAGAAAAGGCTTCAAAAATCTCCTTATTCTTGACTAGAGCTTCATTCATCTTTATCCATCCATTGTCCCCTACTCTTACCTGCCTTGTCCTTCACTCTAATGGGAACATGGTGCCTCGGAGCTCTCGTTGTCTCATTTTTGAAAGCCTCTCACTTGTCAGTTGTCCATTTACCTGCAAAGAGTCTACTCCAATCAACTCTTGAAAGCTCCTGTTTCATACCATCAAAATTGGCCTTACTCCATTTAAGGAACTTTAACTTGTATTTAAGACCTAACTTTTCCCATAACTATTTTGAAACTAATAGAATTACCATAGCTGCTCCCAAAGTGCTCCTCCACTAATACATCAGTAACTTGCCCTGCCTTA
This sequence comes from Stegostoma tigrinum, assembly GCF_030684315.1. Classification (NCBI taxonomy): domain Eukaryota; kingdom Metazoa; phylum Chordata; class Chondrichthyes; order Orectolobiformes; family Stegostomatidae; genus Stegostoma; species Stegostoma tigrinum. The sequence continues at coordinate 25,284,860 of NC_081357.1, forward strand.
TTTCACAACAGAAAGTCAAGTTTTACTCCTCCAGTAGGTATGTCTCCAGATTGATAAACTAAATTTTCTGGAACACATTTAACAAATTACTCACCATCCTGGCCCTTATATTATGGCCGTCCCAGTTTATGTTGGAAAGTTAAAAACTCCTACTATTACAACCCTATTATTCTTACATATTTCTCTATATATTTGCTCATCAGTTTCCTGCTGACGATTAGGGGATCTACAGCACAATCCTATCAAGGTGATCATCCCATTCTTATTTCTGAGATCCACCCAAATGGTTTCACTGGATAATCCTTCAGAAATATCCTAAGTATAGCAGTGATGTTTTCCCTCATCAAAAAACACCACTCCCCCCCCCCCCCCACCTCCTGTTTTGCCACCCTTTCTATCCTTCCTATAACATCTAAACCCCACACCACTGAGCTTACAAGAATGATCCCGGTGATGAGGACTTGTCATATGAGGGGCAGTTGAGGATTTGGGTCTCTACTCGATGGAGTTTAGAAGAATTAGGGAGGAATTTCACTGAATCTTGTTGAATACTAACAGGTCTGGATAACGTGAGGGTGGAGATGTTTCCACTAGCAGGAGAGACTCGGGCTTGGGGGCATAGCCTCAGAGTGATGGGTTGACCCTTTAGATCTGAGATGAGGAAGAATTTTGTTCAGCCAGAGAGTGGTTAATCTGTGGAACTCATTGCCACAGAGGGCTGTCGTAGCCGAGTCATTAAGTGTATTTAAGACGGAGAAAGATAGATTATTGGTGAGGGGATCAAAGTTTACAGGCAGAAGGCAGGAGAATGGGGCTGAAAAACATATCAGCCACGATCAAATGATGCACAAACTTGATGGGGCCCACAGCCTAATTCTGTTCTTACATCCTGTGGTCTTATTGTCATTCTGCATCATAACAATTCTGTGATTCTTCAATGCTGTGCATGAAATTTTTCTCATATACACTCTTTGGACATCTTATTTTTTGTGTTATTTCCTCCTTTATTGTATAATAAGCCTGGCATTTATCATAAGTTTCCTCTTACTCCCAACCTGTTTAAGGATAACAGAAGTCCCACCATCATCATTACTTAACTACTTACTCATCTTTCAGGAAATAAAAGAACAAAGAAAGAATAAAAAAAATTGCAGCACAGGAACAGGCTCTTCAGCCCTCCAAGCCTGCGCCGATCCAGATCCTCTATCTAATCCTGTCACCTATTTTCCAAGGATCTGTATCCCTCTGCTCCCTGCCCATTCATGTATCTGTCAAGACACATCTTAAATGACGCTATTGTGCCTGCCTCTACCACTTCCACTGGCAACGTGTTCCAGGCACCCACCACCCTCTGTGTAAAGAGCTTTCCACGCATATCGCCCTTAAACTTTTCCCCTCTCACCTTGAAATTGTGACTCCAAGTAACTGAGTTGCCCACTCTGGGGAAAAAGCCTCTTGCTATCCACCCTGTCTATACCTCTCATGATCTTGCAGACCTCAATCAGGTCCCCCCTCAACTTCTGTCTTTCTAATGTAATTAATCCTAATCTACTCAACCTCTCTTCATAGCTAGCGCCCCCACCCCCCCCACACCATACCAAGCAAAATCCTGGTGAACCACCTCTGCACCCTCTCCAAAGCATCCACATCCTTTTGGTAACATGGCGAGCAGAACTGTATGCAGTATTGCAAATGCGATCGAACCAATGCCCTATACAACTGCAACATGACCTGCCAATTCTTGTACTCAATACCCTGTCCGATGAATGAAAGCATGCCGCATGCCTTTTTGACCACACTATCGACCTGCGTTGCCACCTTCAGGGTACAATAGATTTGAACACACAGATCTCTCTGTTCATCAATTTTCTCCAGGGCTTTTCCATTTACCACATTGTTAACTCTTGAATTGGATCTTCCAAAATGCATCACCTCGCATCTGCCTGGATTGAACTCCATCTGTCATTTCTCTGCATAACTCTGCAATCTATCTATATTTTGCTGCATTCTCCGACAGTCCCATTCACCATCTTCTACTCCACCAATTTTAGTGTCATCTGCAAACTTGTTAATCAGGCCATCTATACCTTCCTCCAGATCATTTATGTATTTCACAAACAACTGTGGTCCCAACATGGATCCATGTGGAACACCACTGATCACAGTTCTCCATTTTGAGAAACTCCGTTCAACTACAACTCTCTGTCTCTTGTTGCCCAGCCAGTTCTCTATCGATCTAGCGAGTATACTCTGGACCCCATGCAACTTCACTTTCTCCATCAGCCTACCATGGGGAACCTTATTGAAATGTCAAATCAAACGCCTTACTGAAGTCCATGTATACGACATCTACAGCCCTTCCCTCAACTATTAACTTTGTCACTTCCTCAAAGAACTCCATCAAGTTGGTAAGACATGACCTTCCCTGCACAAAGCCATGCTGCCCATCACCAAGAAGCCCATTTTCTTCCAAATGTAAGTAGGTTCCATCCCTCAGTATCTTCTCCAGCGGCTTCTGCGCCACTGACATTGGGCTCACTGGTCTATAATTACCTGGATTATCCTTGCTACCCTTCTTAAACAAGGGGACAACATTAGCAATTCTCCAGTTTTCTGGGACCTCGCCCATGCTCAAGGATATCTGTGAAGGCCCCAGCTATTTACTCTCTCGCTTCCCTCAGTAACCTGGGATAGATCCCATCCGGACCTGGGGACTTGGCCACCCTAATGTCTTTTAGAATACCAACACTTCTCCCCTCCTTATGCTGACTTGACGTAGAGTAATCAAACATCCAATCGTAACTTCAACATCTGTCATGTCCCCCACCTCAGTGAATACCAGTGCAAAGTATTCATTAAGAATCTCTGTCTCCCAGACCTGCAAAGGACATTTCCTGTTTTTTTTATTCTTTGAACTCACAATTCTACTCGGCTTTATCGGACGCTAAAAGACTGAACCCCACCTACGTCCGTGACAGCATCCACGCCCTCCACCTCCTCCAAAACTTCCAATTCCCTGGGGTCCCCAACACCTCATCCTTACCATGGACATTCAGTCCCTGTACACTTGTATTCCCCATGCAGGTGGCCTAAAGGCCCTCGCTTCTTCCTGTCCTGCAGGCCCAACCATTCCCTTTCCACTGACACCCTTATCCGCTTAGCTGAACTCGTACTCAACTTTAACAACTTCTTCTTCAATTCATCCCACTTCCTACAGAAAAATGGGTGGCCATGGGTACCCACATGGGCCCAGGCTATGCCTGCCTCTCTGTAGGATATGTGAAGCAATTCCTCTTCTGTAGCTACACTGGCCCTATCCCCCAGCTCTTCCTCTGTTACATCGATGACTGTATTGGCACCGCCTCGTGCTCCCACAAGGAGCTCGAACAGTTCATCCACTCACCAACACTTTCCTCCCCAAACTTAAGTTCACCTGGACCTTCTCTGATAACTCTCTCTCCTTCCTGCACCTCTCTGTCTCCATCTCTGGCATTCACCTGGAAACTGATTTCCATTTCAAGACGACTGACTCCCACAGCTACCCAGAATACACCTCCTCTCATCCACCTTCCTGCGAAAAGGCCATCCCCTATTCCCAATTCCTTTGCTTTCACCACATCTGCTCCCGAGATGAGGCATTCCACTCCCGGACATCCCATACGTACTCGTTTTTCAATGACCGCAACTTCCCCTCCAGAGTGGTCTTCAAACGTCCTCGGCAGTGTCTCTCGCATTTCCCGCAACTCATCCCTCACTCCCTCTTCCCGCAATAACAACCAAAACAGAAACCCCTCGTCCTCACATACCACCCCACCAACCTGCGAATCCAATGCCTCATCCTCCGACATTTCTGCCATCTGCAATCTGAAGCCACTACCAAAGACATTTTTCCCTCCTCACCCTCATCTGCTTTTCGGAGGGACCACTCTCTCCGTGACTCCTTTGTCCGCTCCATACTCCCCACCAGCCCCACCACCCCGGCACTTTTCCGTGCAACCGCAGCAAGTGCTACACTTGCCCCTACACCCCCACACCCCCCCTCACCCCCATCCCAGGCCCTAAGAAGAAGGCCTTCCACATCAAACAGATGCTCACCTGCACATCTGTTAATGTGGTATACTGTATCCACTGTTTCCGTTCTGGCCTCCTCTACATCGGGGAGACCAAGCAGAGGCTTGGGGACTGCTTTGTGGAACACCTACGCTTGGTTCACAACAAACAACTACACCTCCCAGTCGCAAACCATTTCAACTCCCCCTCCCACTCCTTGGACGACATGTCCATCCTGGGCCTCCTGCACTGCCACAATAATGCCAATCGAAGGCTGTAGAAACAGCAACTCATATTTCACTTGGGAACCCTGCAGCCAAACTGTATCAATATGGACTTCACAAACTTCAATAACTCCCCTCCCCCAAACGCATCCCAAAATCAGCCCAGCTCGTGCCTGCCTCCCTAACCATTCCTCCCACCTCAAGCCCTACCCCCATCTCCTACCCAACAACCTCATCCTGCCTCCTTGACCTGTCCATCCTCCCTAGACCGACCTATCCCCTCCCTAACTCCCCACCTACATTCACCTTTACTGGTTCCAACCCCGTCTCTTTGATCTGTCTGTCACCTCTCCACCTATCTTCTCCTCTATCCATCTTCCATCTGCCTCCCTCTCTCTCCCTATTTACTTCAGAATTCCCGTCCCCTTCCTCATTTCTGAAGAAGGGTCTCAACACAAGACATCAGCTTGCCTGCTCCTCTGATGCTGCTTGGCCTGCTGTGTTCATCTGGCTCTACACCTTGCTACCTCATTAAGAATCTCTCTCATTTTCTCTGACTCCTCGCATAACTTCCCTCCTTTGTCCTTAAGTGGGCCAACCCTTTCTTTAGTTACCCTCTTGCTCCTTATGTATCAATAAAAGGCTATGGGATTTTCCTTAACCCTGTTTGCCAAAGATATTTCATGACCCCTTTTAGCCTTCTTAATTCCTCGTTTCAGGTTGGTCCTACTTTCCCGATATTCTTCCAAAGCTTCGTCTGTTTTCAGTCGCATAGGCCTTATGTATGCTTCCTTTTTCCTCTTTGCTAATCTCTCAATTTCACCTGTAATCCATGGTTCCCTAACCTTGCCCTTTCTATCCCTCATTTTCACAGGGACATGTCTGTCGTGCACTCTAATCAACCTCTCTTTAAAAGCCTCCCACATATCAAATGTGGATTTACCCTCAAACAGCTGCTCCCAATCCACATTCCCCAGCTCCTGCCGAATTTTGCTACAGTTGGCCTTCCCCCAGTTCAGTACTCTTCCTTTAGGACCACTCTTGTCTTTGTCCATCAGTAATCTAAAGCATATGGAATTGTGATCAACATTCCCAAAGTAATCCTCTACTGAAACTTCAATCACCTGGCTGGGCTCATTCCCCAAAACCAGGTCCAGTATGGCCCCTTCCTGAGTTGGGTTATTTGCATACTGCTGTAGAAACCCTCCTGGGTGCTCCTTACAAATTCTGCTCCATCTAAACCCCTAACACTAAGTGAATCCCAGTCAATGTTGGGAAAATTAAAATCTCCCATCATCACCACTCTGTTGCTCCTATATCTTTCCATAATCTGTGTACATATTTGTGCCTCTATCTCACACTCACTGTTGGGAGGCCCGTAGTACAGCCTCAACATTGTTATCCCACCCTTCCTATTTTTCAGCTCTGCCCATATTGCCTCACTGCTCAAGTCCTCCATAGTGTCTTCCTTCAGCACAGCTCCTCTTTGACCAGTTTTTCAACTCCTCCACCCCTTTTACCTCCCTCTCTATCCCGCCTGAAGCATCTGTATACTGGGATATTCAGTTGCCAATCTTGCCCTTCCCTTAACCAAGTCTCAGTAATAGCAAAACATCATACTCCCAGGTACTAATCCAAGTCCTAAGTTCATCTGCCTTACTTACTGCACTTCTCGCATTAAAACAACAGCTCCTCAGACCACCTGTGCCTTATACAAAACACTACATTTGCTCCTCCAATTGCCATTCACCGCTAGGTGGTCTATAGTAAACAGCCAGCAGTGTAACAGCACCTCTTCAGCTCCTTAATTCAAACCTAGCATTATATCTTTGAATGCTCTACTACTGTTACAGCTCTCGATAGGAAAACATTTTTTTTAAATCAAAACTGCCATAGTCCACCTTTTGTCTCCTCTTTCCTCATCTACATACCTTCTGAATACACTGTAACCAGGAATATCAAATTCCTATTCTTGCCCTTGTTTAAATCCCTGCTGATGCTATTATTGTTTGCACTGGGAGCTCAACAACTTTTTCTTCATGCACAGTCTGTTTATGTTCACCAAAAACTATTCACACTCCAACTCTTCCTGATCCCTCCTCTTTCAAGGCCACTCTGTGACAAGACAAACAGTGCTGTTAGGGATGAAGTTCCATGAATTTGACTCATCAACAGTAGGGAGCGGAAATTAGTTCCATGTCAGGACCTGGAGGGAACTTGCAGGTGGTGGTGCTGTGGACAAGATGTAGAATAGGATGAGGACTGCAGAATTATGGAAGACCCAGGTTTACTTTAAATAAAGAACATGAGCTTGCCAATGTAAGAACTGAAATTATTGAGTATTTGGTCAGAAAGTAATGGAAGTAAGTTTCAAGTAGAAAGTATAATTGGCCGGAATAAGGCCAGAGAAAGGTCATGTTATGGACTATGATGTTTAAATGCTATTCATGATGGATAGAACATTAGGTGAGAAGATCAACTTGGACACTGAGTTCGTAAATAGTCTGGCAGTGGCTAGCAGAAACGGATGGAATCAACAGGATAGTTTCTGTTGGAGAAATTCTGAAGAAGGTCATATCAGATTCAAAGTGTTAACGCTGTTTCTTACTCCACAGATGCTGCCAGACGTGCTGAGTTTTTCCCGTATTTGGTGCTTTTATTTCATATTTCCAGTACCCCCAGAATTTTAATTTTATTAGCTTGTGTTGGGGTCGAATACAATTGTTTTGGCTTTCCTAATGTTTAAAAGTAGCAATTGTGGTTCAAATAAGACTGGATATCAGACAACCAGAACTGGTGCTGGGATCTACAGGGGAAATCAGGGCAGATCAGCTGGTGATATCAGCATATACGTGAGGCCCAGCACGTGTGCAAGTGGCGCTGCCAAAGGCCAACAAGCAGAAAATACAGAACTGTACGGCAGAAAAAGGGTCATTTAGTCAACCAAGTCTGCAACTGTTCTTTTGAAAAGCAAATGACTTTATTCCACTCTCCTGCTCTTTTTCTACATGCCTACAAACTTTTCCTACTTCACTTATTTATTCAACTGCTTATCTTCCATCTACAAGGCATAAGTGATGATTGTGATGGAATACATTCCATGTGCCTGATTGAATGCATTTCCATATATAAATGAAGCTCAGCAACAACAAGGACAAAACAGTCCGCTTGAATGACACTCCATTTGCTACCTTCAACATTCAAACCCTTCACCAATGATGCTTGCAGCAGCACTGTGTATCATTAACAAGATGCACCACAATAACTTAGCAACTCACTGGCCACATTTAAAGAAAATGCTAATTGAATACATTATGAAATCAACTGACCAGGAAAATACACCATCGCCAACTTAATACAGTTGGCGTTGACAGACAGACAGGAGCAAGCAGGATTTTTTGATGAGATAGTCAGAACTCAAGATTTTTTTATGGTTTTGGGTGGTGTTGGGTTGCATCCCATAGAAACTACAAGATCAACACAACAGTTTGTAAGTCATATAGATGCATAACTTCTTTTAGGTTTCATAAACTAACATTACAAACTGGAAAAGTTGATATGGAAATCCCAGTTATGGCAATGTCTTTGAAGTTGAATGCTGAACATGTAACTGGGTGCAAAAGACAAAAGCAATTTCAAAGGAAGTACCAAGCCTTACCTCTGGTGCAAACATAGTTTCATACGAGGGATTGAACATAACTTCCTTCAGCAATGGATCAAGATGAACCCCTGTTTCCACATCTTCCTAAAAGAAGGAAAACACAGGATTCAGAATGGTTCTCCACTACTGCTGGGAAAACATGCAATCACTTCTATCACATCAAGATTCAATTTCAGGCCCACAGAGAAAAAGGACACGTGGCACAGATTTAAATTGAGTGGAAGAAAACCTAGAAAGACTGAGAAATTAGAATACTGCAATATCTGAAACTTGGATGAAATTTCAGCCTGAAGTACACTTTGAAAACACATACCACGACATGAAATACTTTCTAAACATCTGCTGCAATGGCCAGCAATTGCACCATATTAGTGGAAGAAAACAAAGTAAATTCACAGTGTAACATACTCTTTGATTTATACAATTTATATATGATTTAATATCATTTGTGTCAAGTTGGATTTTGAAATACTGACATAAGGGTTTTTCTGTGGTGTGAAAGAATAATTAATTTGTTAATTAACTTGTATCTCTGCAGCCATGACAATTTTGTTTTCAAAACAGTTGAGAGTCTTTAGACTGAACTAGTTCTTATGTAGCTCTGGAGGGTTCACTGAGCAAGGTAAATAATTGTTCCTCAAAGTTCCTACTAGAAAATCATGTTTTTTTTAAGCTTGAAGAGATTGAAACGTTAGAGAGATTTTTTTCAGTTTTACTGTCAGTTTTGGGCAGATCTACATGTGCAAAGTTTTCATGTGCAAAGTTGTTCCAGAAAGGAAAAAGATGGTGGATTTGTTAAAACTATAATGTGGAGGTGCCTGTGTTGGACAAAGTCAGAAGTCACACAACACCATTGTTATTGTCCTGATGAATGGGCTGTGCTTTGAAAGCTTGTGATTTCAAACAAACCTATTGGACTATAACTTAGTACCATGTGACTTCTGACTATGACAGAACTAGACCACCTTGGAGCGATGAGTTAAAGTTCCAGAACGGAAACGTTTGGATAAAATCCTGAACAGGTTACTTGAAATTGAGATAATTAAGCTCAGGCATATGATAGCTCTGGGAAGAAACTACTGTGTTTCCCTGTCAAGAGCTGAAGTCAAATTAGACACATCCAGGTGCAAGAAACTTTCCGGTATGACAGCTGTATAAGGGGGTGCTTCTGCGTACTGTACTGAAGTATTTTAGGATCTGTACAGGAGTCTTTTTAAAAGTTTAATGGAATTATATTTCACTGTATGTTTTAACATCTTTACAGTTTGTGTTACAAGTAAATTGTGTGGTTTACTCTATTTTATTTCCATACATTTTACTTCAAATTTCTGCTTTATGGTTAAAAACAATTTTTAAAAAGATTCATTCATCAAAAGTGGGCATGGTTGGCTGGGCCAGGATTTACTGGCTATTTCTAACAGCACTTATTAAGGTAGCGGTGAGCTGTCCTCTTGAACTGCTTCAGTCCATTTGCTGTTAGCAACGCCATTAGGGAGCAGTTCCAAAATTTTGACCATGCAACACTGGAAGAAAAATAATATATTCCCAAGTCAAGATGATGAATGGCTTGGAGGGGAACTTGCAGGTAGTAGTGGCTGTACGTAACTACAGCCCATGTTGATCTAGATGGTAGTTGGCATGAGTTTGAAAGGTGCTGTCAAGGAGCCTAAGTGAATTTCTGTAGTGCAGCTTTCAGATGGTGTACACTGCTGCTGCTGCAAATCTGTAACACTGTATGCATCCAGGGGTGCATGTTCATTGTTCTTTGAAAATGGAGTCACAGGGAGACAGGGTAATGATGAAGGTGGTTGGTATGCTAGACTTTATTGATCAGTTGGGATGTCATGTTGTGGCTGTACAGGATATTGCTTAGTCCACATTTGGAATACTGCCTTCAAATCTGGTCTTCCTGCTAAACAAAAAATGTTGTGAAAATTGAAAAGGTTCGGAAAAGATTTCCAAGGATGTTCCCAGTGTGAGAGGGTTTGAGCTATGGCCAGAGGCTGAATAGACTAGGTTTATTGTCCCTGGAGCATTAGAGGTTGAGAGGTGACCTTATAGAGGTTTGTAAAATCATGGGGGGGCATGGATAGGGTGAATAGCCAAGGTCTTTTCCCAGGTTAGGGAAGTACAAAGCTCATGGGCATAGATTTAACCTAAGGGGCAACTTTTTCATGCAGAGGGTGGTGCACATATGGAATGAACTGCCAGAGAAAGTGTTGGAGACTCGTACAATTATAACATTTAGAAGGTATCTGCATGGGTATAGGAATGGGGAGGATTTAGACAGTCTGGTCTTAGTCTGGTCAGCATAGACAAATTGGACAAAAGGGCTTGTTTCCATGCTGAATATTTCTATGACTCTAATCCAAACACCAAAACACATTAAGTCAGCTAAATCTGTTTCCAAAATCCATGCGGCAGTTCCTACTGAAACATCAAAACAAACGTGTGTGTAGTGGACAACGTTGCAAAGAGCTCTAAGCAAATCACCTGTGTCTTAAAAACTACCTAATAACAACCAAAAGAGCTGCGGATGCTGTAAATCAGCAACAAAAACAGAAGTTACTGGAAAAGCCGGTCTGGCAGCTTCTGCAAAGAAAAAAATCAGAGTTAACATTTCTGGTCCGTTCACCCTTCCTCAGAACTATTCTGTTAACTTTGATCTTTTCTTCACAGATGTTGCCAGACCTGCTGAGCTTTTCCAGCAACTTCTGTATTTTGTTCTTAAAAGTACCTATCTTTCAAGGGTTAATCAAAATGTAATAATAACAAATGGGGCTTATCAATTTACTGAAGTATACTAAGCCTGTACACGCAAGGAAATTACTTATAAAGGTTTTTCTCCTCATAAATGAAACAAGTTAGCAACAAATCTGTAGTCTAGTTAAAATGGTCTGTTATCAGATGTCAGTTTCCAATAGCTATTCAACGGAACATCACCAACATTATTAAGGAATTTTTGAGTGGTATTTTTCTGTCGTAGACGCATCAATTCTGTCCTTTCCCCAGGTTCGGGTCGGAGGCAGACAAACCCCGTTTTTTGTGAGATTGTCAACAGACTAAACCCATGTGCCCCATCAGGCCCGACTCGGGCCTTCCTACACTCACCTTTACAGCAACATCAGGAGCGGAGTTCAAAGCGAGGGATCCGTGAAGGCGTGACATGGATTTCTTAGGCTCCAGAGGGTGCAGATGAGCCACGGCGTCTCGGCTGGGGAGCTCTCCACATTCACCATCCGAGTCGCTGCCACTGCCGCTGCCGTAAGAGGCCAGAGCCGCAATCGCCGCCGACATTTTCGCGGGCGCCTCTCTCAGAAGATGACGCGCGCTTGCAGATCTAAAACTTAACCAGTCCTCCCCAAGTAAACACCACAGCGTTCACTGACAGGAGTTTCCTTGGCACCGTCTTCACTATTTTAAATGTTGAGAAATTTCTATCGGCGTCAGTCTCACAATATCATCCTCCCGGACTTCAGCGAAACTCCAAGGACTATTATTTACCCCACGGCGGTAAGGCCCAAATTCCCACCTCCGACAATCTGATTGGCTAGCCTGGGAAGGAGTGGGTGAGCCCATCTCGGCAACAACCCTTTGTCCATTGGTTCTGTGCCTTGTCGATCAAAAGACATCACAAAGCTCCCTTCGACCCTTCCTCCTCCGTTCCACAACGCATTCCAATTCGATGGTCTTCCCCCATACCCCTTCCAAACGGCCAGTGCCATTGGGACAATACACGGGAGGATCGCTCAGTGCGTTCAGCCGGATAGCGGTGGACGAAATCCGTTCCGGCAGGCACAGCTGCGTCCGGCGCTTTCTAAGCTCGGCCGTTCTCTGCGATTTGGAAGCCGAAACGCCTCTATTTTCGGATTGAAGAAGCGAACGGGTCCTGCTGCCGCGGGTGCGATGTTCCCCGTGCGTGTCGCCGACGTGCGCCATTCCGGCTGAAGCGGCGGCGGTGTTGTTATCGAGACCGGCGAAAACTTGGGGCGTCAGTAAAAGCGGACCGGTTAGAGCGAAGCTCCCAGACGGCCGCTCGCGGACAATGAAGACGTTATTCTCCAACTGAAAGACGTTCCAATTCATTGTTTTTTTTAAAAAAAAATCTATAGGTCTAGGTATCTCGGAAGATTATATTTTAAAAAAATACTCGAGGCCGGTAAGAGTTTACAGGGTACGTAATTCTAATCTCAGTGAATGAAATGTCGAGCTCTTGGAATTTTATTTATTGTTGCAGTGTTTTTATTTGCTGTGCAAAACAATTGCCTCACAGCAAAGGTGTGTGTTCGGAGAGGGGCTTGCGTTTAGCCATGGTAATTTTTTTTTGCAGTCTACAATCTTACCTTTTTATTTTTCTTCTCCCTCGCCAATTTCTTTCTGTGGTTGCCGAGGCCCCGGCAGGTAGTGATGGTTGGACTGATGGATGGGGCTTGCTCGGGTGCACCTGGGCTTCAGCCCTGAGTCTCTCATTCTCTCCTGCACCACAGTCGGAGCTGCACTGGCCGCAAAAAATCCCGTGTTATCGAGAGTCTGACCTTTCTGCAACTCGCTATAACTCACTGCTCTCTCTCCTGTTCCATTTCAACCACTTAGTTGAGATCGTGAATTTGGATGCGCACTCAATCCCTTCGCAAGAACATGCAGTATAAAGGTGTCGATTGTTTGCAGAAATTTTATTTCAATATTGAGGTTTTCGTGAAGCTGGATGGATGCCCTCGATTTCCACAAAGAATTTGGGAAGGGGGTGTAGCGGGTGGAAGAGAAGATCGGCAAATATTCTGTGACCCTAAGATATTAGATCTCAGCGCGGCAGGGTATTTTATTTTGTGCAATTTATAAACAGAGGCTTACTGTTGAAGTTTTGTCCACTCACGGACAGTAAGTTCATGTTTGTAGGTGCGGTGCCGTCGCATCACGACTGTAACGGTCGCTAATTTTGCAGCGTAGGGAACACATTTGACTAGGATGAATGATAAACGTGCTGATTATTTAGCAATTTTATTGCGAATGACCATGAGCAACTTTTCAGGACTGTCTGCTTTCCTGGCCCCTTGACCTAATGCAGAAAATTATTTGCCTTTACGTTTTGAAAGGCTGTTTATTTTTGCTTTAAACTCTGCCGCCCGCAGTACTCGATTCCCACGCCAGAGGTTGATCGCAGACCTGAGCTCCTGTATTTCACCTCTTCGAAAGACCTTCCCATACGCACCCACCCCCTAACCGCAGTGTTTCAATATTTTGAGCGGAGTAAAGAGAGATCCACGATGAGCGGTTGGAGCGACACTATCTCAATTTGCGCAAAACTTTAAAAGCACAACTTAGTACTTTGGATCCTTTCCTTTCATTAGCACTTCTTATATGCGGTCCGAATAATTGCTCTTCACAGCCGAAGTGGAATTGCAAACGACTTTCAGATAACTCGCTGGGGAAATAATTGCAATACCCTGGAAAAAATGTTCTAGTATAAATCGCTATGCATTTCTGAGACGGGTAACTTTTTTCCAAGCTTAGGGTTTCAAAAGTTGGAGCAGTGACAGATTTGAGCTCGATCCTGTTTCTTAACTTTAAGAACAAATCAATCGGGATGATTTCTGCTGCTGTGCTTTTTTAAAATTTGTATTGTTTTGTAAACTTCAAATCTTCCTGAAGTTAAAACGTAGCGCTTTTCTGCTTATAGAAAAATTTCAGGATCCACTCACTATGACCATACCTTTAACAAAGGAAATGTAGCCAAGAGCTTACACGTTATCAGACAGAAATGGAAATTCAATAGTAATAGGACAAGGAATTTCAAGTAGCTTTTAAGGAGCATCTTGGAGCAGGATAGAAAGCAAGATAGAACACAGTGTGTTTTAAATATGGAATTACAGAGCAAAGACCTGCGACTTTGGTCAATACAGCTACCAGCAATAGGGCAAAACAAAAGGAAAGTGCTCATGAGACTAGAATTGGAAGAACAGAGAGTTCTTGGAGAGCTGTAAGCTTGAAGAACCAAGAAGGTACTTGATGCAAATTCGAAATTAGAGGCATTGTTGAGTTGTGGAGCTTCCAGGGAATGCATGAATGATGCTTGATGCAAGTTGGGAGTTGGCAGTGGTTTCATATGAGCTTAAGGATGGTAAATGAAAAGCCAACCAGGACAGCATGTCTTGTGTAGCAAACTTAGACAGCGTTACCTAAAATTGCACCATTCAACAGCCCATTTTACAGCAATTTACTCATTGATGTCATTGCATGAGGAGTTGGGACCTGAAGAAAATGTGGACCCCTCACCATATGTTCCTCTTCAATGTAAAATGTATAGGTTTCAAATAAGCTAACTAATTACACACAAAAGAACATGGGCTTGTGAGTGTTTTCAACTCTTTGTATGACTGGTGCTGAAACTGTAAACATGGAAGGGCAGAGACAACACAATTTAGATTTAAGGGAGGAGCAGTCTAAAATGAATAATAAAATACCAAAGAAATAACCTTTCAGCAGCATCTAAATTCTCTGCCTAATTTTAGATCCATTTTAACTCGCCATTCTTTCAAGAAACTTATGTATATAGCTTGCATGGTCACGTGCTGAGGTGAAAAGCACGATCAGCAGGACTGAAAGGCTAACGTAACTGTGCATCTTACACTTTTGTTTGGTCTCCTAAAGCAAGTTTTGTTTTGTACCTTGAATAGTTGTATCTTGGGTGCAAATGTAAGGAAATTTCACTATCTTTTATTTTAATTATTCTTGTCTTTATTTCAAGATAGATGCATTTTGTTATTGTGAACTAGCTATTTGAAGATTGAAACTGCTGTGTTAAATTGTTTGGTCGTCTTTTCATCGCAGATGTATGTTAGTTATTGCACTTAGCTACTTGATAATTATGGCTGGCCAGTGTTCACATAAATCTTATAAAATGTTCTAAATTTATGGCAAATAAATTATTTTTGTGCTTGAGTAGGCTGAGAATATAAATGTATGAAAGAAATATTGGCTTTAATGAAATGGAAGTTTTCAAAATACTGAATATGAATGACTTTTAGAAATGTAACTTTTTAAAGAAACATCATGGAGAAGTGTGTGTGTTTAGGAGCATTGTATCGGTCATGTATACTGAAAATGTGTATGGCAAAAAATCTATGAAAACCAGATTTTGCTGTACTAGTCTCATTACACCAAAAAATACTGCCAAGTAATCTTACTTGCAAAGAAAGTTTCTTCAATATTATGCATATAATTATCTTAATATTTAACATGAAAAGATACAATTCAGGAGAATGTTTTGGGAAATTGGATAAGGAGCCAATTTACTTTTTATGATTTTCTGAGGTTGGCTGTTTGTTGACAAATTATATAATTAGGTTTTTATAGATTTGTGCAGATCATTATGAAAGGGCAATGCTTATCCATTAAAAGTACATTTGCAACACAAATACAGTATTGTGAATAAATTATTTCATCTGGCATCTTAAGTGCACGGAGATTTACGTGAAATGCCAAATGTGAAATTATGCCATTTTTGTTATTTTTAATGTGTTGGATGCTTTACTGAAATAAAAGATTGGCTATCGCCTTATCTCATAGTTGGTATGTTGCCAATTAATAATTCATGTTTAAAAACCATGAACAGTATTATTAAGCTTCAGGAGGATTGTAGAAGAGCTATACTGTGCTTTAAGTGAAGTAATGCCATGAGCAATAACAGCTTTGTTTGTCATAAAAGTTAGGCCATTGGCATGATAAATTACACAACTTCCCAACCAATTCTTAATATCATGACTTCTAATTAAAGTTAGATTCTTTCGTTCACTAGCTTTTTTTCCTCAACAAAGTTGCAGTTCCAAGTAGGTTTTGCTATCTATGCGTTCTTGGATTTGGTGGCATGTTACTCCTATAAGAAAATCTTACATTTTCACTTTCCAAAATTGAACAGTGCTAACAAATATTGATTTCAGAGGGCAGTTTAGACTGCTGTGTTGCTGTTGGTCTCAAATCACATGTAGACCTGACCGGGTAAGGAAGAGAGATTTACTTCCCTTAAGGACATTTAGTCAATTGACAATGGTTATAGAATTTCTCTCAATTCCAGAGTTTTTTTAAAAATTGAATTTAAATTTATCTATTTGAAAACTTGCTTAGGGTCTGAATTAACTAGTTAAGTGACATCACAATTATGCCACCATTAGTGATACTTGTCAAAACAAATAAATATTGCTTCATGTTGTTCTGTCAGCTCAGATCACGATCATTCTTCAAACTGCATCCATTTGGCTGGTTTGATTCTGATCATGTGTTCTGCTGTCCTTTTTCAGTTGGGGGTGGTACACTAGCTCTTTCAACAATTATGCCCACTGAGCTCAACTAAATAGAGTTATCTTGAACAGAATAGTGGAAAATGAACAATCAGTGAAATGTCCAAGGTAACCTACATTGTGTGGAGGGCACTGATTCAAACATCCTTTTTGAATTCAAACGTGGAACTCTTCCCCACAATCCTGCTGCTCTATGAATTTGACCTACTGAGATCTGTTTAATCTAGCATAGGTATTTTTAATTTGTTATTCCATGGAACATCTGTGGCACTGTATCAGAAGCTCAGGTTCAACTGTGTTTTTGTTCAGCATCAGTAAAGGTTATTTGATTTAGACGTTTTATAGTTTGACCTTTGAGTTTAGTACTGTTATCATATCACATACAGCTATCTCATACTTGTATAGATATGTGTACTCAATGATTTATGAGTTCAACAGTGTAACAATCAATTCTATACATGTGTTGTCACAGAATTTTATTCTTTTTCTGTATGTGATGCCTTAGGTTGATATTACAATATACCTGTTGTGTTTCTGTCCTGAACAAAATGCTTAACATCAAAGGTTTTTTGAGGCTTTGTGAGCTTTGATTTTCTTTCATAGTGAATGGGCATGGGATTCTACTTTTTTCTCGCATTTAAATCTTCTAAATAGTCTCAAAGGGTTGTGAGTCTTTGTAATTTCTTTGCTCAAAAGGAGAATCTTTAAATATTCTGAAGACAGAGAGAGGTTGATAGATTCTTGGTTACCAAGGGAATGAAAGATAATTGTGTATATGCAGGAATGTAGACTTGAGGTTAAAATCAGATCAGCCATAGTATTGAATGCAGAGTGGTTCAAAGGGCTGATTGGCCTACCCCTGTTCCTTCCTCATATGTTCTGCTAAACTGTAGTATTGCAATAAGTATCTCTAGGAATCTTGACCACCAACTGAGCAACATGTATTTGTTGAGCATACTTAACCTTAAATAAAAAAATCAGACCTACTTGGCACGTGGATTATAAAGCAAAATGTGACATTTGCCACATAACAAGATATTGGGACAGATAACCAGAAGTATGATAAATGAGGTGAATTTTAAACAACATCTTAAAGGAGGAAAGCATGGTAGAGAGGCAAAGACCTTCCGATATGGAATTATGAAGGATAGGTTTTTGACAGCTAACTACATGGCCAGCAATTTTGGTGTGATTTTAAAAAATTGGGAATGCTAGACAAGTTGAGGTGTACAGATACATCAGCGTTGGAGGAGATCACAGAAAAGAGCAGACTGAGGTTTGATTTTAAAACACAGACAGGAGTTTTCAAATATATCTAATAAAAATATACATAAATATATATAATTAAAATATATATCCTTCACTAGAAGTCTGCTTAGCACAGGTGATGAATGAATGGGAACTTGCTATGATTTAGGACACGGTATTATGATTCCAACTGTTGTTCATACTAGAAAAGTTTGAAACCAAAGTGAAATCTGACCTGTTAGGTTCTAACTTTGTTATTTTTAACATGGAGGTTAGTTAGTGAACCCGTAATGCAAAGAATAAAACACTCATTAAACAAAAATGAATAGTATAATTACATATCTTAGAAAGGGATGCAAACTTCTTATTTTATCCATGTAACAGCACTCCTGTAGGCTGCATGCTACATACGGTCACCCTAATGTTCTGCACATAGCGATTATGGCAATCCACACAGATTGCAGCACTGACTTCCAGTTCCAAATGTTTCTATCATGCACAGATTACGGAGATCCATGTGGAAGAAGTAAGAATCAAAGAACACTGCCTAACAATATCCTTTTAAAGAGCTAAATCTTAGTTAAGAGCTAGTACAATTTCCACACTGAAGCTCCATGCTAAGACATGGGTTGGTAGAGTTGCCTGTGGTTTTCTTTCAATAAATTTCTGTATAATCACTTAGATGTTATTTTTTCCTCCAAGTGTTTCTCCCTGAGACACCCAAGACAAACTGCAAACTAAGCTCACCATGACTTTAAATTCAGAATGACCACACATTCTCTAAAGCTAGGGCACTTGATGGCTACGAGGTAGCCAGGAAAGACCTAAAGAGAGAGCTCAGAAGAGCCAGGAGGAGACATGAGAAGTTGTTGGCAAATAGGATCAGGGTAAACCCTAAGGCTTTCTATAGGTATTTAAGGAATAAAAGAATGACGAAAGTAAGATTAGGGCCAATCAAGGATAATAGTGGGAAGTTGTGTGTGGAGTCAGAGGAGATAGGGGAAGTGCTAAATGAATATTTTTCAACAGTACTCACTCTAGAAAATGACAATGTTGTTGAGGAGATTACTGAGATACAGGCTACTAGACTAGGTGAGATGGAGGTTCACAAGGAATAGGTATTAGAAATCCTTCAGAGGGTGAAGATAGATAAGTCTCCTGGGCCGGATGGGATTTATCCTCGGATCCTTTGGGAAGCCAGGGAGGAGATTGCCGAGCCTTTGGTATTGATCTTTAACTCGTCATTGTCTACAGGAATAGTGCCAGATGACTGGAGGATAACAAATGTGGTTCCCCTGTTCAAGAAGGGGAATAGAGACGACCCTGGTAATTATAGACCAGTGAGCCTTACCTCAGTTGTTGGTAAAATGTTGGAAAAGGTTATAAGGGATAGGATTTATAATCATCTAAAAAAGAATAAATTGATTAGGGATGGTCAGCACGGTTTTGTGAAGGGAAGGTCGTGCCTCACAAACCTTTTATTGAGTTCTTTGAAAAGGTGACCAAACAGGTAGATGAGAGTAAACCGGTTGATGTGGTGTATATGGATTTCAGCAAGGCGTTTGATAACGTTCCCCACAATAGGCTATTGTACAAAATGCGGAGGAATGGAATTGTGGGAGATATAGCAGTTTGGATCAGAAATTGGCTTGCTGAAAGAAGACAGAAGGTGGTAGTTGATGGGAAATGTTCAACCTGGAGACCAGTTACTAGTGGTGTACTGCAAGGGTCGGTGTTGGGTCACTGCTGTTTGTCATTTTTATAAATGACCTGGATGAGGGCGTAGAAGGATGGGTTAGTAAATTTGCAGACGACGCTAAGGTCGGTGGAGTTGTGGATAGTGACGAAGGATGCTGTAGGTTGCAGAGAGACATAGATAAGCTGCAGAGCTGGGCTGAGAGGTAGCAAATGGAGTTTAATGCAGACAAGTGTGAGGTGATGCAGTTTGGTAAGAGTAACCAGAAGGCAAAGTACAGGGCTAATGGTAAGATTCTTAGTAGTGTAGATGAGCAGAGAGATCTCTGTGTCCATGTACACAGATCCTTAAAAGTTGCCACCCAGGTTGACAGGACTGTTAAGAAGGCATACAGTGTTTTAGCTTTTATTATTAGAGGGATCGAGTTCCGCAACCAAGAGGTTATGGTGAAGCTGTACAAAACTCTGGAGCGACCGCACTTGGAGTATTGCGTACAGATCTGGTCACCGCATTATAAGAAGGATGTGGAAGCTTTGGAAATGGTGCAGAGGAAATTTACTAGAATGTTGCCTGGTATGGAGGGAAAGTCTTACGAGGAAAGGCTGAGGGACTTGAGGCTGTTTTCATTGGCGAGAAGAAGGTTGAGAGGTGACTTAATTGAAACATATAAAATAATCAGAGGGTTAGATAGGGTGAATAGGGAGAGCCTTTTTCCTAGGACGGTGACGGTG
The DNA here is from genome assembly GCF_030684315.1 of Stegostoma tigrinum. Lineage (NCBI taxonomy): Eukaryota > Metazoa > Chordata > Chondrichthyes > Orectolobiformes > Stegostomatidae > Stegostoma > Stegostoma tigrinum. The sequence goes on from NC_081357.1 coordinate 25,304,764, forward strand.
AGCACGAGGGGGCATAGCTTTAAATTGAGGGGTGATAGATATAGGACAGATGTCAGAGGTAGTTTCTTTACTTAGAGTAGTAAGGGAATGGAACACTTTGCCTGCAACGGTAGTAGATTCGCCATCTTTAGGTACATTTTAAGTCATCATTGGATAAGCATATGGACGTACATGGAATAGTGTAGGTTAGAGGGGCTTCATATTGGTATGACAGGTCGGCACAACATCGAGGGCCGAAGGGCCTGTACTGTGCTGTAATGTTCTATGTTCTAATGCCCATCAGTCCTGTAGTCTCTGGCAATGGCCACAGTGACTACCTGGCTCTTTGTGGTAGGAATCCATAGCTGATAGGCAAAGACACAACAATCCAAAGCTATAGCACAATTTTCTCAACTCTTTTAAAGGAGTTGCCCTGTTCATCTCAAGACTTGAAAGTATCTTTTAAATATATGTATATGTAATTTTAAAAAAGGTAGAATCTCTACAGTGTGGACAGAGGCCATTTGTCCCACTGAGTCTGTTCTGACTCTCCAAAGATCTTCCCACCCGGACCGAGCTCCTCGGTCTATCCCTAAACTTGCATTTTCCATGGCTAATCCACCTAACCCTGCACACTACAGGCAATTTGCCATGGCCTGTTTATCTAACCTGCATATTTTTGGACTCAAAGGAAACTGGAGCACCCACACAGCCATGGGGAGAACATGCAGACTCCACAGACCATCATCCACAGATGGAATTGAACCCAGGTCCCTGGCACTGTAAGGCAGCAGTGGTAACCACTGTGCAATCCAGGCTTCTTGACACCCGCCTATCTGTACATCAAAATTAAAGTAAACAATGCCCTCCCCCACCTTAACATGCGCATTAAAAATATTATTTCAACTGAAATTTCAACATACATTGCTTTTAGCGATGAGCAGCAGAGTTTTAATTTGGGAAAAGTAGAACAAACATTGGTGTAGTCAAGCCTTCAGGTAACACAGGAGTTGCAGTTAAAAGGTGCAACAAATGCAAAATACTGCAGATGTTGGAGGTCTGAAACAAACACAGAATACACAGAGAAACTCAGCGTGTCTGGCAGTATCTGTCATAGAGAAACAGTTGAAGTTTCTAGTACTTGATCAGGAATGTGATAATTGTGCAAGAGCTTAGTTTTAGAAATATACATACATAGAAAATCAGAATCGAAGTAGGCCATTCAACTCTTCGAGCCTGTTCCACTGTACATTGGGCCCATGGCCAATCATCCAACTCAGTATCCTGTTCCCACTCTCTTTCCCCTTATCCTTTGATTCCTTTACCCCTAAAAACTATATCTAACTCTTTCAATGTTTTGACTTCAACTGATGCAGTTGTAGAAAATTCCACCCTCTTCACTCGTTGGGTGAAGAAGTTCCTACTTATCTCATTCTTAAATTGTCTACACGATGTACTTCAACTGGGATTCTCTGGTTTACTTTTACTTCCAGTTAGAATTTGATAGGTTTCTTTGCGATCCACTCCCTAATTATTCTAACTCCAGTGAATCTCGTCGAAACCAGTCTAGTCCCCCTTTATTCTGTTATCCCAGGAATCAGTTTGGTAAGCCTTAATTATACTCTCTGCAAAGCCAGGAAATCTTCTCTTATCAGGAGAGACATAGCATTTGGCTTCACTGCCTGGTGCACCTACAAGCTTGCTTAATGCAACGTGTACAGAAAGACGTGTGGGTTTTGTTGAACATAAACTTTGCCAATTTATTGCAATTGAAATAATTGTCTACCTTACTGTTTTTGCTCCCATAGTGGATAACCTCACATTTGTCCACATTGTACTTCATCTGCCATGCATTTACTCACTCAATTTATCCAAATCACAGTAAAACATCTCTGCATCCTCCTCTTGGCTCATCCTCCCAGCTTTGTATTGTCTGTGAACCTAGTGACTTTATATTGTGTTCTATCTTTTAAATCATTAATATGTATTGAGATGAACTAGAGTCCCGAGCAGCAGTGGAACTACATAAGTCACTGGCTGCATCTCAGAAAAAGACCTGATTATTCCTTTTTCTTGTTTTTTGTCTGCCAGCCAGTTCTGTATCCATGTCAGTACAAGACCCCCAATCCCTTCCACTTAAATGTTACATGCTTTTCTTTTATATCAATCTTATCAAACACCTTCTGAAAGTCCAAGTGAAACACACCCGCTGGCTTCCCTGTATCAATCCTATTTGTTAGGCCTTCAAAATTCCAGTAAATTTGTCGGCATAATTTCCTTTTCATAAATTCATGTTTATTTTTTCTGAAAATGTCACTGTTTGTCAAGAACCCTTGTATTAAATCTTTTATCGTGGATTCTGGCATCTTTCCCTGATTTCCTGCAGTTTCTCCCTCTTACTTGACCAGTATCTCCCCAATATTTTTGGGATGTCATTTGTGTCCTCTGTTAGCAAAAAAATCAATTATGTATTTAATTGGTCTGCTGTCTGTGCTCCATTATAATTTGCTCTGTTTCTGATTGTAACAGGTCTACATTCCTGCACATTAATCTTTTTCTCTGCACATACTTGTGGAAACTTTATTAGCCAGCTTGTATGTTCTCAGCTAAAACTCTGATGCTGTATTTGCCTCCCTCTAAAATCAATCCCTTCATGTGCCTTTGTTGAAATCTAAACTGCTCCAAATCCTCAGGTCTGCTGTTTTATTTTGACCAATTCCTTGGATCTAGCACTAACCCCATTACCCTTGTAAGACATGGTTGGGCCACTTTTTGTCTTTTGTACTAGGCAGGAATGAACAATTTGTTGCAGATCCACCAAACGCTCTTTGCATGTCTGTCATTGCCTATCCACCTTCAACCCTTTAAGTAACATTCTTCAATTTATCATAGACAGCTATCCCCTCATCATGTTATTATTTGTTTTTATTTTGATTTTAAATCAAACACATCATTCTTCTTCTTCGTCTCCGTCTTCGCCCTCTTTGTGAAGAATTCTAACATATTATGGTCACCCTTCCACAAGGGACCTTTTAAAACTAGATTACCAATTATTCCTTTCTTTTTACAAAAGGCTAGGTTGACCTGTTTTCTTGCTAGTTCTTGAAAGTATTGATTGAGAAAACCATTCTCTGCACACTCCAAGAGAATTCCTGTTCTACGGTATTGTTACTAATTTGATTTGATTTGTCCAACCAATAAGCGGATTAAAGTCACCCAAATTACAGCTGTTTCTTTACTGCTTGCATCGCTAATATTCAGATGTTTTCCCCAACATTGCCACGACGTTTATGGGGTGGGGTATGTATATAAATCCTAGTGTTGTTCTCTGCCTCTTGGTTTTTCTAAGCTTTACCCTTACAGATTCCACTTGACCAGGGATGATAACTTGCCTCAACGTTGTATTAATTTCTATTTAACCAGAACTGCTACCCCACCTCCCTTTCTTTTGTCTGTTTTCCGAAAACCTGAATATGCCTGGATATTCAGATCCTATCCCTGGTCACTTTGTAACCATTTTGCCATAATCCCCCAACTAATTTGTTCACTTTATTGCAAATGCCCCACACAATAGACACAAGGGTTTTAAGGCTTGTTGTTTTAATGTTCTTAATCCTATTCACATCCTTTAACATTCTGATTCTAGTCCTCAAATTCTCTGCCTATGACTTCTTATTTCCCATTCTGTGTTTTATTTTTGCTCCAGTTTTTCCTCTCTTCTGCCTCCTTGTATAAATTTCCATCCTTTGCCATTTTAGTTTAAACCCTCCCCAATTACACCAGCAAATGCTCCCCCAGGACATAGATTCCATCAATCCGTTCAACCTGTCTCATATTCCCACTGTCTGAGGTATCTGAAAACCTCCCCCCGCCCCATTTTCACCATCTCTCCAGCCACCTATTCAATTGATGTATCCTCCTTTTTCTACTCGAACTAATACATTAGTGCTATTTGTAGTTCTGAGATCTCTATCTTTTGCAGTTCTACTTTTTAATGCTTCCTAACTCTTTGTTCTGCTTTTATAACCTGATCCCTTTTTGTACCTGTGTAATTGGTACTGATATGTACCACTATTATTTCTCCCTCCCATTCCAGAATGTCCTGCAGCTGCTCCAAGATATCTTTTGACCTGCACATCCAGAAGGCTTCATATCATCCTGGAATATCATTTGCAGCTACAGAAACATCTGTTTATTCCCCTTATGGTTGAATCCCTGTTACTTTAGCCTTTCCACACATTGGTTCTGTGCATGAGAGCCAACTGTGCTGCAAATTTGGCTGCTGGTACTTTCCTCTGAGACCATTCCCCTCAAAAGCATTCAGAGTGGTATATCTGTTTTGCAGGAGGATGGCAACAGGAGATTCCAGCACTTCCTGCCTTGTTCTACAGTACAGCACAGCACAGGCGCTTCGCCCCACGATGTTGTGCCGAACTTTTACCCTAAACCTAAGGTCTATCTAACCTCCACCGTTACCTTATGCTATCATCCATATGCCTACCTAATAGCAGCTTAAATGTCCCTAATGAGGCCGACTCCACTACCCTATCCGGCAATGCATTCCACTAATTTTCTATGCACTTACCTATTACTGCCCCTAGCATTAAGAAATCCTACTTAAGATGTCATATATATTTTCCCTCCCTCTTTCAGTCAAACCTGCTCAATTAAGGAACAGTGGTGAACACATTCATGCCTCAACATGCGTTGCCTCCTTGTCTGTGGCATCATAGCTTGCAGGGTAACCGCTTCTCTATATGCGCTATCCACGATACGTTCAGCTTCAGGAATGCTTCACCATGCCCCCAGCTGCTACTCCAGCTTCAAAAACTAGACCTCCAGAAGCTACAGCTACAGATGCTTCCTGCAGACATTTTAGTTCTGGGCACTGGAATTGTGTTCAACTTCCCATATAGAAAGACCAGAAGGAGCACGCTATAGCTTTCAGCCCTCCTCCCATGACTACTTCTATTAATTTTAACCTTTATATTGCCCTCAAAATCAAATAATGTTAATTATTTAGGGCCCTTTGTCTCTAGACCTTTGCACTATTAATCCTAATAAACTACAAACTCCCAAATAAGACCATACAACTATAAGGTATAATGATAATGTGAATATTCACCCAACCTTGCTCAATTAGCTGCTTTCTGTTGCCTTGTCATTTTTTTTTCTCTGATCGCTTTGCTGCAGTGCTGACTGTGGGGCTGTCTTTCCAGACTGCTTCAGTGTGATGCTCGTGCAGGACACTTGCCAGTTTAGAGAAAATGCAATATACTTCCATAATTTTTAAATCCTGTTATTAGAATGATCAGCTCAATGGCCATATTCTTAGAACTGTATCACAAAGTCATGGGTTAATGTCCCACTCCAGGATTTCATAAATCCTCTGTCGACATTCCAATGCAGTACTTAAGATGTGGTCCAGTGTCAAAATTACTATTGTTCTGTTGAAGCATATATCCTGTTTGTTTGCACAATTGGCAAAAGTCTGTATATTGAAGAGTGAAGAGACACAGAGCAAAAAAAAAGTGGGACCATGAAATTATTGAAGAAAAACAGCAAATGTGCTTGGTGATGTTGATGCATAATTAATAATTGGTGCAACAGAAGTCATTAAATACTTGTGAAGAACTTTTGACTATCCAAGGTTCAAAAGGTACAATGCAAATACAATCAATTTCTTAATGATAAGAAAGAAAGTTGGCTGCGCAGGAGACCATTTGTATCTTCGCACCACTGTTTTCTTTGCAAATTTACTCTTTTTCACTTTATCCTCTTGCTCCTTTATATATATTTGATGAAAGTCATTTTATTGATTTTCACCCATTGTGTTCATATCAGCTGAGAAAGAGAGGAGAAAAAATCCTGCCTTTCAGCTTAGACTATTGCCCTGTAGGTTAAAGCACCTCAAATGAATTTCAAAATATTTTCAAGTACACAGAAGATTTCTAACTTGGGCAGTGAATTCTCCCTCTGAGTGGATAAAGCCCTTTTTGACTTTCCTTTCATCTTTCTGTCAATGTAAATTTATGGCCCCTGTTTATTGACTTTATTGCTACCAGAAATGTGCTTTCCCATCCAGTTGTTTGGCCCTTCAGTTCACATACCTAAATCTTAATTCACCTCATTTATGAAATAATGGCAAGTTGACTATGACAAACTGGCATAAAACAAGAGTTGAGACCTGGATCATGTTGAATGATGGCTCTGCCTTGAGAGGCTGAATAGCCTACTCCCAATTCTTTATTTATATTTGTCTCTATTCCCAAATTAACTACCTTGAATTCAGTCAGGGTCAGGAGTGTATGACTGTGATCATAGTCAGTAGAGCAATCAGGAAGTAGTGCTGAAGGTACCTGAGCCCTAAGCTTGCATGATAATAAAATGTGAGGCTGGATGAACACAGCAGGCCCAGCAGCATCTCAGGAGCACAAAAGCTGACGCTTCGGGCCTCGACCCTTCATCAGAGAGGGGGATGGGGTGAGGGTTCTGGAATAAATAGGGAGAGAGAGGGAGGCGGACCGAAGATGGAGAGAAAAGAAGATAGGTGGAGAGGAGAGTATAGGTGGGGAGGTAGGGAGGGGATAGGTCAGTCCAGGGAAGACGGACAGGTCAAGGAGGTGGGATGAGGTTAGTAGGTAGGAGATGGAGGTGCGGCTTGGGGTGGGAGGAAGGGATGGGTGAGAGGAAGAACAGGTTAGGGAGGCAGAGACAGGCTGGACTGGTTTTGGGATGCGGTGGGGGAAGGGGAGATTTTGAAGCTGGTGAAGGCCACATTGATACCATTGGGATGCAGGGTACCCAAGCGGAATATGAGTTGCCTGCAACCTTCGGGTGGCATCGTTGTGGCACTGCAGGAGGCCCATGATGGACATGTCATCTAAAGAATGGGAGGGGGAGTAGAAGTGGCTCGCGACTGAGAGGTGCAGTTGTTTATTGCAAACCGAGCGGAAATGTTCTGCAAAGCGGTCCCCAAGCCTCCACTTGGTTTCCCCAATGTAGAGGAAGCTACACTGGGTACAATGGATACAGTATGCCACATTGGCAGATGTGCAGGTGAACATCTGCTTAATATGGAAAGTCATCTTGGGGCCTGGGATAGGGGTGAGGGAGGTGGTGTGGGGGCAAGTGTAGCATTTCCTGCGGTTGCAGGGGAAGGTGCCGGGTGTGGTGGGGTTGGAGGGGAGTGTGGAGTGAACAAGCGAGTCACGGAGAGAGTGGTCTCTCCGGAAAGCAGACAAGGGTGGGGATGGAAAAATGTCTTGGGTGGTGGGGTGGGATGTAGATGGCGGAAGTGTCGGAGGATGATGCGTTGTATCCGGAGGCTGGTGGGGTGGTGTGTGAGAACGAGGGGGGATCCTCTTTGGGCGGTCGTGGCTCGGTTCGCAATAAACAACTGCACCTCCCAGTCGCGAACCATTTCCACTCCCCCTCCCATTCTTTAGATAACATGCCCATCATGGGCCTCCTGCAGTGCCACAATGATGCCACCCGAAGGTTGCAGGAACAGCAACTCATTTTCCGCTTGGGAACCCTGCATCCCAATGGTATCAATGTGGACTTCACCAGCTTCAAAATCTCCCCTTCCCCCACCACATCCCAAAACAGACCAGTTCATCTCCTCCACCCACTGCAGCACACAACCAGCCCAGCTCTTCCCCTCCACCCACTGCATCCCAAAAGCAGTCCAGCCTGTCTCTGCCTCCCTAACCTGTTCTTCCTCTCACCCATCCCTTCCTCCCACCCCAAGCCGCACCTCCATCTCCTACCTACTAACCTCATCCCACCTCCTTGACCTGTCCGTCTTCCCTGGACTGACCTGTCCCCTCTCTACCTCCCCACCTATACTCTCCTCTCCACCTACCTTCTTTTCTCTCCATCTTCGGTCCGCCTGCCCCCTCTCCCTATTTATTCCAGAACCCTCACCCCATCCCCCTCTCTGAAGGGTCTAGGCCCGAAACGTCAGCTTTTGTGCTCCTGAGATGCTGCTGGGCCTGCTGTGTTCATCCAGCCTCACATTTTATTTTCTTGGATTTTCCAGCATCTGCAGTTCCCATTATCCCTGAGCTTGCATAACAGGTTTGAGAATTTTGCTCCCTGTGGAGAGTGGGGAGCTGTAGGGAGGAGGAGCAGACTAACAAGACAGCAGTCATGGAGTAGGCAGTGTTCAGGCTCCAATGCCTGACTTGTCCTCTTCATCCACATTTTCTTTTCCTATTTTCCTCTTCTTTCCTCCATTTTTTTGGTTTTGTTTTCGCTTAAACTTACCTTCTAAAGAGTGCTCTTCGGTAAGAAGGCAGCTTCAGTGGGGTACGGAGCAGCCATGTCTTCAGAGGCAGCTTGTGAAGCCCAGATTGGCACTCCGGGGCAGTGGCATGGTGTGGGCTGGTGTAGCCTGGAGTGAGACTATTTTGGAAGCATGGCATGTGCTGGTGAAGAACCAGAATGGGACTCTGGAAGTAGCATGGCATGGGATGGTGAAGCCCACTGTGGGACTCTGGCTGTGGCATGATGTACGCCGATGAAGCCCAGAGCATGTCTCTAGCAGTGGCATGGCATAAACTGGTGAAGTCTAAAGTGGGACCGCAGCAGTGTAAAAGGAAAGTTGGACTCTTTTTAACTTCAAAATAAAATAAAACTGTATAAACTTCACACTGTATTTTTTTTTATTGAATACTTGTGACAATAATTATTCAATTCAAGAGTGCCATGGTACACAGACCATTCAAAAGGGAGGAGAAAAGAGAAGTGTAGTTGTAACTAGGGAAAGAATAGCCAGGGGAATAAACACAGGGGATCGAGACTCCTGAAGGCTGTGTCACTTGTCTGGTGTCTGGATTTGGGATACCTCATCTGGATTGCACAGGAACCTGGGCTAGGAAGGGAAAGAATCTGTTGTTGTGGTTCAGAGGTACCAATGATGTGGGTAGAAAGAGGAAACAAAGATCTGAGGCAGTATCAGCAGCTAGAAAGGAGAATTAAAAATGTGGTCATCTTTGTATCACAACCTGAACCATGAGCAAATTAGTACACTCAACTAGATTAAAGAATTAAAAGCATAGCTCAAAAACTATGGGAGAAACTGGTTCTAACCATGGGTCATTGGCACCAGTACTGGGGAAGGCTGGAGCTGTTGTGATGTGACAAGCTCCACCTGAATCGTGCTGGAACCACAGTCCTGGCGAATTGTGTAGCTGGGTCTGTGGACGGGCTTGAAACTAAACATTCAGTTGATTTGAAAAAGCTAAGGTAGAGGTTGGCCTCAGCAGAAGTTCTGGAAACTTTAATAACAAGTAATAGGGCAGAGAATGTGCAAAGGGTCAGGAATCTAACTTCAGGCACAGCAAATAAAGGGACATCCAGTGAGAAGAGGGCAGTCAGCTGAAGGTGTTGTATTTAGATGCATGCAGTATACAAAACAAGGCAAATGAGTTTGTGGCACCGATTAGAATTGGCAGGCATGATTTTGTGGGAGTTAGAGATGTGGCTGCAAGGGGATCACGGCTGGGAAATAAATATCCAAGGATACATGGATAAGCAGATTGGCAGAGTAGTGGAGTTGCCTTGTTAGTAAGAAATGAAATTAAATCAAGTCGATAGCAGGAACTGATAGAGTTGGAACACAGAATCTGTGGGTAGAGTTGAGGCACTGCAAAGGCAATAAGAACGTGATGACAGGAGTAGTGTACAGGCCTCTAGGAATTGTCAGAATGTGGCGAAGAAAATAAGTCTGGAGATAGGAAAGGTATTTAAGAATGGCACTATCACAATAATCATGGGAGACTTCAATATGCAGTGGGCTGGGAAGATCAATTTAGTGTATCTCAAGGAAAGGAATTCACGGAATGTCTGAGTTTTTTTAGAGCACTTTGTAGTAGAGCCCACAGGGACATGGAGTTCTAGAGTTGATGAGTAATGAGGCTTGATTAGTAGGTTAAGGTGAAGAAACCCCACGGGGACAATAGCAATAATATGATAGAACTCATCGTGCAGTTTGTAAGGAAGAAATTGGAATCAGATGTAATGGTATTATGACAGAGAAAAAGTAATTACAAAGACGTGAGGGAGGAGTTGGCCAGAGTTGATTGAAAGGGGAGCCTGACAGGCAAGACAGTGGAACAGCAATGGCAGGGGTTTCTCGGGGTAATTCAGATGATACAGCTGCAATTCAACCCAAGAAAGAAGAAACATACTGAGGGGAGGGTGAGGAAACCATGCTGAAAAGTGAAGTCAGGGACAGCATTAAAGCAAAAGAAAAAACACACCCCATGGTGAAGATTAGTGGGAAGCTCTTAAAAACCAGCAGAGGATAACTTTTTGTAAAAAAAACAATATGGGGTGGTGGGGGAGAGAAGGTGAAATATGAGAGTAAACTAATTATAATATAAATAAGATTGCAAGAGTTTGATTTTGGACATACGAAAGGTACGAGAGAGGCAAAAGTGGACATAGAAGACCTGAGAAATGAGGCTGGAGAAGCGGTAATGGGAAACAAACAAATGGCAGAGGAACTAAATAGATACTTTGCATCAGTTTCACTGTAGACAACAGCAGAGCATACCAGAACTTTGGAAGTCAGGTAACAGAGGTGAGTGTAATGACCATAACTAAGGAGAAGGTACTGGGAAAGTTGGAAGGTCTGCAGGAGGGTAAAGCACCTTGATCAGTTGGACTAAACCCAGAGTTTTGAACCAGATGGCAGACAAAATTGTAGAGGCATTGTTGGTAACCCTTGAAGAATCGCTGGAGTCAGGGAGTATACCAGAGGATTGGAAAATGTCTAATCGAATAGTCCTGTTAAAGAAGAGAGGGAGGCAGAAGGCAGGAAACTCTCTAGGCCAGTTATCCTGACCTTGGTGGTTGTTAAGATTTTAGAGTGCATTATTGAGGATGAAATTGCAGAGTTGTGGAAGTACATGGTAAGATAGGATTGAGTCAATGCCGTTTCATCAAGGGAGGTTATGCCTGACAAATCTGTTAGAACTCTGAGGTTGTAACGAGCAAGTTACACAAAGAGAACCAGTGCACATGATCTATTTCGTTTCACACAAAGTGCAGCACAGGAAGCCTATGGTGTTGGGGCAAGGTACTGGCAAAAGGCAGCGTGTCAGGATAAAGAGGTCTTTTTGAGGATGGCAGCCAGTGACTAGTGGAGTTCAGCAGGACTCAGTGTTGGGCCTCAACTATGCATGTTATACATTAATAATCTGGACAAAGAAACTGAGGGCATTATTGCTAAGTTTGCAGATGACACAAACGATAGTTGAAAGGGCAGGTAGTGTTGAGGAAGTGGGGAGGCTGCAGAACAGAGAGCGAGCGAATAGTGGCAGATGGAATATGATTTGGGAAAGTGTGAGGTTAATCACTTTAGTGGGAAGAATAGAATTATGTTCTTGGTTGGTAAGGGGAACAAGGGCTATGGGGAGAAGGCAGGAAAAAGAGGTTGAGAAATGTAATCGAATGGTGGACCATACTCAATAGTTTGAATAGCTTAATTCTACTGCAATGCCTTATTCTCCTGTGATCGTATGAGGGTTATGCTATTAATATGGCATACGGATTTCTGTTACTGTTTGACACAGTGTCACATAACAGACATATTGGAAAAGTTGTACATCATGGTAGAAAAAGGGATATGGGCAATGTGGATCTAAAATTGGCTGAGTGATGGGAGGCTGAGTGATTGGTCAATTAATACTTTCGGGCTGAAGAATGGTTCATAATGGAGTTCTTCAGGGAATGGCATTGGAACCCTTGCATTTCCTGAAATATATTTAATGGCCTGGGTATTGGTATACAGGGCACAATTTGGAAGTTTGCATATGACATGAATCTTGGAAGAATTGCAAACTGTCAGGAAGACCGTGCAAAGCTCCAAAAGGACATTGATAAGTGGTGGAGTGGGCGGATATTTGGCCAGTGAGATTCAAATCAGAGAATCTGAATGCACTTTGTTTGGAAGAAAGTTGAAAAATAACAAAATAGCCTGATCAGTTCTAAATGGGACGTAGGTGCAAAGGACCCTGGGGTATGTGTTTGCATATCGTTGAAGGTAGCTTGAAAAGGTTTGGTACATTTAAATTTACTACAATGACATATGCCATTGGATTCAGTTCTTAGCCCTTCAGTACCCCCCTGAAAATAGCCATCTTATGACAGAAACATTTGTTAATCATTACTTTTTCTTCTTGCCTCAGAGAATTTTTGATTGAACATGCCACTTTGTTTTTGATCCCATTAGCTTTCAAATTAATGTATGTGAATTACATCAAACATATTACTCTCATTGACCTTCCTTGTTATGTCCTACAAAAAAATTAAAATTTTATAGTCCACGTGACCTTCCTGCTGGCTGTCCTGGATTAAATCAGTGTCTCCCTAGTATCAAATCTTATGTCGCCAATTGTTTTCAAGGTATTTTCCATATACTAAAGTTAGGCGCTCTGGCCTATACTTCTGAAGAAGGGTCAATGGACCTAAAACTTTTAACTGCTTTCTCTCCACAGATGCCGTCAGACTTGCTGAGGTTTTCCAGCGATTTGTGTTTTTGTTTGTGGCCTGTAATTTCTCGGGCTATCACTTTTTGAAACAATGTCAGAAACAATGTCAGCTGACACAGGTTAATATTACCTGTATCACCTTCAATAGCACCAACAAGCCACAGAGCAACTTGGTTTTCTGGCTTCCTTGCTTTCTTTCTTTCGATCTATTTCATGGAATGTGATTATCATTGTCTAGGCTAGCATTTGTTGTCCATCCCTGATTTTCCTTGAGAAGGTGATACTGCTACAGTTCATTCAGTACCCACTTAATGTTGTGAGGTAAGGACTACCAGAATTTTGATTCAGCAACATTGAAGGAACGATGATATGTTGCCAAATTAAGATAATGAGTACCTTAGAAATAATCATTCAGCTGGTGATTATCTGATGCCCTTGAGTTTCTAGTTGATGGTGGTTTGCAAGGTGCTGTCTAAACAGCTTTCTTGAGTTGTTGCCATGTAACTTGTAGATGGTGTATAAAGAAAAGCAAAATACTACGGTTGCTGGAACTTTTAATAAAAGAAGCTGGGGAAGCTTAGCAAGTCTAGCAACATGTGCAGAGGAGAAACAGAGTTAAGATTTCGACTCCAATATGACTCTCTTTCAGAAGGTAGATAGTACGTTGCTGTTATTGAGCATTGGTGGTGAAGGGAGTTAATGTTTGTGAATTTGGTTCCATTCGCACAAGCAGCTTTTTTTCAGGATGCTGTCAAGCTTCAGTGTTATTGGAGCAGTGTTCATCCAGGCAGGTGTGGAATATATTTTTCACATTCATGAACTGTTCATAGTAGATGGTTTACAGGTTTTGGGAGATCAGGAGGTGAGTTACTCACTGCAAGATTTATAGCTTCTGACCAATTGTCGCCACAGTATAGTTATTTGAGTTTCTCATCCAGAATGTAGACAGTGGGAGATTCAGTATTGGTAATGCTTTTAGATGTCAATGGGCAGTGGTTGTTAGAACAGCCCCTGTCTGGCTGTTGTGTGGTATGAATGTTATTTGCCACTTTTCAACCCAAACCTGAATATTGTTGAGATCTTACTACATTTGACATAGGCTGCTTCAGTATCCAAGGAGTCATGAATGGTGCTGAATGGATATTATGTAATCATCATCAGCAAAAATCCCCACTTCTGGCTTCATGGTGGAGGGGAAAGTCATTGATGAAGCAGCTGAAGATGGTTGGGCCAGGCTCGCTATGCTGAGGAATTCCTGCAGAAATGTCCTGGAGCTGACCTTCAACAACCACAAGCGTCTTGTAAATACTGTAGCTGCAAGAGTTGATCAGATGCTAGGAATCCTTCTGTGAGTAATTCGTCACCTGACTCCCCACTTTCTTGGATAAGAACACCTTCAATATCTCACAAGAAGCTTGACACAATCCAGGGCAAAATACCCACATCCACAAACATTCATTCACTATGCCACTAACATATTATTGGCAGTTGTTTGCAGAATCTTTAGAGAGCACTATCCAAACCAGAACCATAGCATTTAGACAAAGGCAGCAGATGTTTTGGAACACTATCTGCATGTTCTTGTCCAAGCCACTCACCACTGACACTTGGACATGGAAATGCATTGCCATTCCTTCAGTGTCGCTTAGTCAAAATTCTTGAACTTCCTCCCTAACAGCATTGCAGGTTTACCTACGTCAAATGGACTTGAGCACTTCAGGAAAGGAACTCTCAGTTACCTTTTTAAGGGCTAGTTGAGATGATCACACAATGCTGACTCCATAAGTGAAGCCTACATATATAAGATCCTAACATGTAGGAGCAAAAGTAGGCTATTTGGCCCATTGAGTCTGCTCTGCCATTCAGCAAGATCATGGTTGATCTGATGATCCACAACTCCAGCTTCCTGCCTTTTCCCTACAGCTCTTGCTGTCCACAATTGTCAGTACTCCGTTTGTGTTCAAATCTCCTTATGCAATGAATCAGAATTATCTTGGAAAGTTCTATATTGAATAAAAGTTTAATTTGCTATGATTTGCTCGTAACTGTTGACTCTTTCAAGTAACATAAATAATGTGCTAGCTGCTCTCAATCTATGCTTTGGATGTGCTCATTTCAATGAGGTGATCTCCAGCTAATTTAAAGGTGGGTTCAAAGAACTGAGTTCAAATTATGATCAACTCATGTAATTTTTTGATTCCATAAACTTTTTTCCATCTGCCAACTTGTTAGTTGGCAGTACTGCCATTTTATGAGTCATTTTTTTTGTACATTTTGATTTTCATCAGAAATTTGAATACTCACTCCAAGCTGGCATACATTGGGGCTCCATCCACCTACTCTAATGGATGCTGTGCGTAGAATAACTCTTGCTTGTGTTCTGCCCAATGCTTATATTGCAACCAACATCAAAATGGATTATTGCTCTTAAATTACCTGTGAATTATTGGAATTGGTGGCGTGTGCAGTTTACACTGCCTATAAATACCTACTCTCTGGGATTTTGAGAGCAAGGATATCAAATTTAAATTGTGATAGTGTATTATTTAAATGACGAAAAATTGTAGAAAGCAGTAACACCAGGGGACTTGGGGATACGTGTGCATCAAACACAGAAAGCTAGCAAACAGATACAGTAGGTAATCAGGAAGGCTAGTGAAAGGACGTTGGAGTATAAATGTGGGGAAGTCTGTGAACAGATATTTTTATATCTTATTGAAGGAAAGGTAAAATTTCATTTGACACAGTTCAGAGAAGGTCAACTAGGATGATTTCAGCTATGAAGGAATTGTCTTCTGAGCAAAGGTTAGACAGATTGGGACTCTACTCACTGGAGTTTAGATAAGAGAATGTTTCCCACAATGGGCAAGTCTAGGAACAAAGGGCATAGTCTCAAAAGAAAAGGGTACCAACTTAAGATGGAGATGAGGAGGAATTTCTTGTGAGGGTTGAGAGTCTCTGAAACTCCTTGCCTGAGAAAGCTGTGGCAGCTGAACCTTTGTGTATATTTAAGGCTGAGATAGATGCTCGATCAGTAGGAGAATTGAGGGTTATGGGAAAGACACAGGAAAGTAGATGTGAGGACTGTCAGTTGAACCATCATCCTATTGAATTGTGGAACAGGCTTGATGGGCTGAACAGCCTACTCCTGTTCTTATTTTTGGTGTTCTTTTAGTACATATCCAGAAATATCTAACAGGTATTAATGATTTCTAGCTGAATGCAGTTATTTTAACATTTTTGTTCGGTTACTGCTGTGTAATGTTGCAGTATTTAATATTAATTGCCATGTTTGCCTATGGAACCATTAGGACACTAAAAGCAATGGGATTTTCTCAAAATACAGACAGAGGGCTTGTATTTATGGGTTACGTGCCAAAATAGTTTATAACTAATTAAGTACTTTGGAAGCATGTTTGCTGATGTAATGACAGCTAATTTATGGACTTTTAAATCCTACGTCGTGATAATGACCAGAATCTGATTTTAGTTATTCTGATTGAGGAGTAAATATTGACAATAACTCTCGGGATAGAACATAGAACATAGAACATTACAGCACAGTACAGGCCCTTCGGCCCTCGATGTTGTGCCGACCTGTCATACCAATCTGAAGCCCATCTAACCTACACTATTCCATGTATGCCCATATGCTTGTCCAATGACGACTTAAGTGTACCTAAAGTTGGCGAATTACTACCGTTGCAGGCAAACCGTTCCATTCCCTCACTACTCTGAGTAAAGAAACTGCCTCTGACATCTGTCCAGTATCTTTCACCCCTCAATTTAAAGCTATGTCCCCTCGTGCTTGCCTTCCCCATCCTAGGAAAAAGGGTCTCCCTATCCACCCTATCTAACCCTCTGATTATTTTATATGTCTCAATCAAGTCACCTCTCAACCTTCTTCTCTCTAACGAAAACAGCCTCAAGTCCTTCAGCCTTTCCTCATAAGACCTTCCCTCCGTACCAGGCAACATCCTAGTAAATCTCCTCTGCACCCTTTCCAAAGCTTCCACATCCTTCTTATAATGCGGTGACCAGAACTGTACGCAATACTCTAAGTGCGGCCACATCAGAGTTTTGTACAGCTTGAGCATAACCTCATGGTTCCGGAACTCGATCCCTCTATTAATAAAAGCTAAAACACTGTCCTCTTCTTCTTTGAACAGTGATATTTGATTTTTAACGATGTATATTAGGTATTTAACTTCTAGAGTCAGAAAACTTGTATTTAAGTTGTCTAAAGTGTGTATTTTCCCTGTTAAATACTGATCTTCTATTTTTGACTGTTGTTAGGTTACTTATGATTTTCTTAGTTGAATTCCAGTAGCCTTAAAGTGATAACACCTCTTAAGTTTGAAACCGTATTTGGATTGTGAATCAAGTAGGTTTACTATCCTGGTGACCTATCAAAAATGGCATTTTCCTTGCAGTGTCACATGCAATACCGTTATGATTGCTTTTTTTTTGGTGCATTGTAACCAATCATAAGTAATAACATATTAGGACCATGACAAGGGCGATGAGTAAAATTGTCTTAGATGAGGTTTGTTGAATGCACACGCAAGAAAAATTAAGCTGTGTAAGGTAGATTTTAATTACTCTAAGTTACAAACTTAAATGCTATATTTGAGTATGTGACTGTCACTGTTTTTGTTGCAGTGAGGTTAAACCTTTTTGGACAGATTTGTTTTTTTTCTGAGATGAGCTTGTAAAACATGTTTGTGTATCAGTGGACATTGTTTCTACTTGGGCATTGGTTGTTCATCTGTTATGTTTGAAAATAAATAGTTACACATGTCTAGATGTTAATGACTGCAGGAGAACTATACTTGAATCATAAGCCAGTAGACAGGCTTTCTGAGTTTCTTTGCTTGTGTACTCCCAACATTGTAAGTTAACAAATTCATTTGTATTTACTTGGCTGACATGGAGTTCACAACACTGGCATAGAGGTCAAGATGGAATGTTTTATAATTGAAAATAGTGTTAAAATAAATTCAGGTTAACAAGTATAAAACTTGTCTGCATGCTATGTATGGTAGATTTTGATGACATGTCCATCATGGGCCTCCTGCACTGCCACAATGATGCCACCCGAAGGTTGCAGGAACAGCAACTCATATTCCGCCTGGGAACCCTGCAGCCATATGGTATCAATGTGGACTTCACCAGTTTCAAAATCTCCCCTTCCCCCACTGCATCCCTAAACCAGCCCAGTTCATCCCCTCCCCCCACTGCACCACACAACCAGCCCAGCTCTTCCCCCCCACCCACTGCATCCCAAAACCAGTCCAACCTGTCTCTGCCTCCCTAACCGGTTCTTCCTCTCACCCATCCCTTCCTCCCACCCCAAGCCGCACCCCCAGCTACCTACTAACCTCATCCCACCTCCTTGACCTGTCCGTCTTCCCTGGACTGACCTATCCCCTCCCTACCTCCCCACCTACACCCTCTCCACCTATCTTCTTTACTCTCCATCTTCGGTCCGCCTCCCCCTCTCTCCCTATTTATTCCAGTTCCCTCCCCCCATCCCCCTCTCTGATGAAGGGTCTAGGCCCGAAACGTCAGCTTTTGTGCTCCTGAGATGCTGCTTGGCCTGCTGTGTTCATCCAGCCTCACATTTTATTATCTTGGAATCTCCAGCATCTGCAGTTCCCATTATCTTTGACAAGGCAATGTTTTGTTAACCTAGCAGAGAATTCACTGGAATGATTGCAGGCCTCGTTGCACTGTTGCTAGGATGTTTAGAACAAAACTTCCATCAAAGACTCCAAATCTGCAATAGATCAAAGTAAGAAGTGCAAACTCTCGTGTGGAAAAGCTGAAAAAATTAAAGACATGCATTTATACTCCACTTTTCACACCCCACAAACCTGTTAAAATGCTCAGTCAGTGGAGTTCTTTAGCATCTGCAGTTCTTGCTATCTCTTTAGAATTGTTAGATCTGTTTTGTAAAGTCAGAAGTATGGTAGTCAACTTGCACACAACAAGCTCCCATGAGCAACGTAATAATTATTGGATGATGTTTGAGGGAAAAACAGTGGCTAGGATACCGAAGATAACATGAAGGTTACTTCCCTACTCTCCTTTTGAAATAGTATCATAGGGTCTTCCATACCCACCTGAGGAGATAACTTTCACTCTTGTCTATTTTTGAACCAATATTCAATGAAGCTAGAAAATTGAGTGGCAGTGACAAAACCAAGTATATTATCTCCCTTTTATGGAGTCATACAGCATGGAAACAGATTCTTCCGTCCAACCAGTGCATGCCAATCATGTTCTTAAACTAAACTACTCCCACCTGCTTGTGCTTGGCCCATATCTCTCCAAACCTTTCGTATTCGTGAACTTATCCAAATGTCTTTTAAATGTTGTAATTGTACTTGCATCCACCACTTTCTCTGGCAGTCCATTCCAAACATGAGCTACTCTGTAAAACAAAAAAGTTGTCTGTCTTGTCTTTTTTAATCTTCTTTCTTTCTTCGACAATATTGTTTTTTATAAATGTTTTTCTGGAATTTATTAATTTTCTCTTCACCACTGATGCATAGAGGCAGCTGTTTGTCATCCCATGATATTGGCATCACTCTGCATTGCAAACCAGCTGTCCATCCAACTGAACTAACTGACTTCCAGCAGCAGCAAGAAGCACTGGAGTAACTGTCAAAAACTTCTTCAATAACACATTCCAAACCTGTGACCCCTACAAACGGGAAGAGCAAGCACAGCAGTTGCGTGCAAATGTCACCTACAAGTTGCCCTGAAAGTACCAAACCATCCTGACATGGAACTACATCACTCTCCTTTTCACTGTAACTGGGTTAGAATCCTGGAATTTTTTTCCAATTAGTTGGGTGCCCTGTGCCCCAAGGACAACAATGGTTCAAGAAAGCAGTTCACTGTCATCTTTTCCAGGGCAATGAGGAATGGGCAACAAATGTTCATCAAGTCAGAGACAAGTGGAGGGCATGCACGAACTTAAAGAACTATCGGATTGCACAATATATCTGCAGTTTTAATGACAATTAAATTCAAATAATCCAAACTAAATTCTGCTCTTTTTCAAAGTCCTCAAATTGTGACAGCCGTGATTAAAAGTTACCAACATTGAATGCTACTATTTGTCTGCTTCACAATGGTGATTTCCTCTAGTTCATGAGTATGTATTGATGTTTAAAAGCAGGAGGTAAGGGCAGTATATGAGCAGAAAAAAAATTCTACTGTTAATATGGGAATTACATATTTTGGTTTTTATTTTATCTACACTTCAGTTGTTATAGTTTTTACTGCAGTGAAAAGTTATAAAGCTTCAGAACTTTAGTGAAATGCTAACCTGAGGTCGTGTCCATCTTTTAGGTGAACACAGGAGATACCTTCCTGACAAATATCTATTCTACAAACAGCAAAACTTAAATAAAAACTGGGACTTTTGTGTTTGTGGACTGCTATGATTCTCATATTTATAACCGTGACTGCCTTTCAAAATGAGTTAAAGAACAAAGAAAATTACAGCACAAGAACTGGCCCTTTGGCCCTCCAAGCCTCTGCCAATCCAGATCCTCTATCTAAACTTGTCGCCTATTTTCCAAAGATCCATAGCCCTCTGCTCCCTGCTCATTTGTGTACCTGTCTAGATACATCATAGATGACGCTTTCATGCCCGTCTTACCACCTCCACTGGCAATGCGTTCCAGGCACCCACCACCCTCTGCGTAAAGAACCTTCCATGCATATCTCCCTTAAACTTTTCCCCTCTCACCTTGACTTCGTGACCCCTAGCAATCGAGTGCCCCACTCTGAGGGAGAAAAAGCTTCTTTCTATCCACTCTATCTCTACCTCTCATGATTTTGTACACCTGAATCAGGTCCCCCCTCAACCTCTGTCTTTCTAATGTAAATAATCCTAATCTACTCAACCTCTCTTTATAGTTTGCACCCTCCATACCAGGCAACATCCTCTGCACCCTCTCCAAAGCATCCACATCTTTTTGCTAATGTGGCAACCAAAACTGTATGCCGTACTCCAAATGTGGTTGAACCAAAGTCCTATACATCTGCAACATCACCTGCCAACTCTTGTACTCAATACCCCATCCGATGAATGAAAGCATGCCGTATGCCTCCTTGACCACCTGCGCTGCCACCTTTAGGGTACAATGGATCTGAGCACCCAGATCTCTCTTTGCATCAATTTTCCCCAGGGCTTTTCCATTTACCACATTGTTAGCTCTTGAATTGGATCCTCCAAAATGCATCACCTCACATTTGCCTGGATTGAACTCCATCTGCCATTTCTCCGCCCAACTCTCCAGTCTATCTATATTCTGCTGCATCCTCTGACAGTCCCCTTCACTATCTGCTACTCCACCAATCTTAGTGTCCTCTGCAAACTTGCTAATCAGATCATCCACACCTTCCTCCAGATCATTTATTTATCACAAACAACAGTGGTCCCAACATGAATCCCTGTAGAACACCACCGGCCACAGTTTTTCATTTTGAGAAACTCCCTTCCACTACAACTCTCTATCTCCTGGTGCCCAACCAGTTCTCTATCCATCTAGCTAGTACACCCTGGAACCCATGTGACTTCACTTTCTCCGTCAGCCTACCATTGGGAACCTTATCAAACGCCTTACTGAAGTCCATGTATATGACATCTACAGCCCTTCCCTCATCTATCAACTTTGTCACTTCCTCAAAGAATTCTATCAAGTTGGTAGGAAATTACCTTCCCTGCACAAAACCATGTTGCCTATCACTAAAAAGCCCATTTTCTTCCAAATGTAAAAAGAACCCAACCCCCAATATCTTCTCTAGCAGCTTCCCCACCACTGACATCAAGCTCACCAGTCTATAACTATCTGGATTATCCTTGCTACCCTTCTTAAACAAGGGGACAACATTAACATTCCTCCAGCCCTCTGGGACCTCACCTGTGCTCAAGCGATCCAAGGTGCAGAGAGAACGTAGTGATGCTTGAGCACATGAGTCACAAAAGGTTGGTATGCAGGTTCAGCAAGAAATTAAGAAGTGTGATAGAATGCTAACATTTATTACAGTCAGCATTTGCCCAGGATTAACTTGTTCACTGATGTTCAGTTTACTTTTTGGGAAAATATGTATCGTCCACTTCAGCAGGAAATAAATCTTCTCATTGTTAACTTCTTACTTCTTCAGGCACTGTGGTTTTAATAGGCTTGCACAACCCAAATACCCTTGAGAAGCTGCTGGTGAGCTACCTTCTTGAGCCTCAGCAATCCACGCACTATAATAGACCTGTTAAGGAAGGATTTCCAGGATTTTGATCCAGTGACTGTATCTAGTTCTGGTCTCCCTGATATAGGAATTATATTATTAAGCTGGAGGAGGTTCAAAAAGGAATTTACCAGGATGGTACCAGGAATGGAAGGTTTCCTTTATTCATTCACAGGATGAGAGTGTCGCTGCTAGCCTGCATTCATTGCCCATCCCCAACTGCCCAGTAGGAAGTAAGGATGGCAGTCTCCCTCCCCCAAGGGCACCAGTAAACCAGGTGGGCTTCCCCAACAATCAACAATAGATTCATGGTCATCACTAGACTCCCAATTCCAAATATTCATTGAAGTTAAATCCCACCATCCTTCTGGGATTTTTGGAGGATTTGATATTTAGATACCAATCTTTTTATTCCACTTTTGTAATTGCAACTCATTTAAAATAGAGTTGGTTTAGTTTAGAAACTGAATTTTTTTTTGTGCTGTCAGCCATTTTCTGTGCAGTGAATCTTTCTTTATGTTCGTACCATTTCTGCCTGATTAAATGAGAATTTAATTATACTGCGATTTCTTTGTGCACAGCATACTGAAGTATATGACATATCTCCACATATTGCCATGTATAAAATTCTGTGGAGGATAATTGTGGCTTATTTTTTCCCACCTCAAGTGTAAGTATAATTTGCAGTTTAGTTCTTTGTGGCATTGAAAGCTTCGTTATTTCTTGATCCACTCCCCCTTAGGAAATATTCACTGGCTGTCTTTTTCTTTTATTCAAAAGAAGTGAAAGGTTTGGTCACAAGGGCATATTGCTTCTGTGTTCTTTTACAAAAAGCCAGCAATGATGGGCTGTGCTCTGAATTATAATGTTGTGTGGGAACGTACAAGATGTTGCAGAGCTGTCCAATGCCTTCAAGTGTTCAGTGTCACTCACAGTTAGACTTGTGTTCAAAGAACTATATGCATATGAGTTTCAGTTTCTTTCTCAGATTTTCAAAAACAATATAGAGGAATGATATTGTTGCGTTACAGCACATATTGCTTGAAAAAATTATTTTGCTAACTACACGATACATATGAACTCCATTCAATAAATTGTGCTGAGTTTAGCTTGGGGAAAGGGTAAAGTAGCCCTTAAAAATAACCTAATGCAGTTGTAAACAAAAATCGTTGCAGCAAATTTCGTAGCAACTTAACTGTTCTTCAAGTGTTTTAAGTTTGCAGCAGGATAAAAAAAGCCCCTGGAGAATGTGTGGTATTGTTGATATGGCAGTATATTGTGTTGTAATATCATTGTTTTGCTATGAACAATATCATACTAGAAGATGTAAATCAAATTTCATTTACATTTCTAATTCTGCACTCACTTGACAATAAGCCATGTTGTTATTGAGAAAACCATATAAAAGATGATCTCCTTGTAAGATGTTTTGTGAAATCGCCATGTTTGTGATACTCGCTCCTATTCTCAACCCTGCTCTGCACAATAGCATGATGCACCTGATATTTCACTTCATTTTTTCCCAGTTTCAGTTCACAGCTGCTGGTGATAACTTCAAATTTCAAAGTTTCATTGTTTTTGTTGAGGTCACAGTATTTGTGTTGACAAGTCTTTGTTTCATTTTGTTGTTAAATATTAGATGATACGCATCTCCCTTATTGTCTACTATGTCTAAAACAAATGCTTACAGACCGTCACTGTTATAATAGTAATACATCAAGTGTCTGAAGTATGCTTTTTCCATTCTTTGATTTTTTTTTTTAACCTGCATCAAGTGGGGCCAGCTTTACTTTTTGGATGAAATGATGTGAAGGAGAAAATTAATCTCTGCTTATTCAGCTAAAGTTTGACTAGGGAGAGTCAACATGGTCTTGTCAGAAAGAGGGCACATCTAACAAACCTGTTTGAATTTTTTGGAGGTGACCTAGTGTATAGATGAGGGTAGGGCCGTTGATGTAGTTCACGTGGATTTTGCAAAGCCTTTGACACGGTCCCATATGGGAGACTGATAAGTAAGGTAAAGGTGCATGGAATTTATGGTAACTTGGCAAGTTGAATCCAAAGTTGGTTTAGTGTCAGGGGTTGGTGATGGTCTAGTGGTATTATTGCTTTATTAGTAATCCAGAGACCCAAGTAACCTTCCTGGGATCTGGATCTGCCATGGCAGATGGCAGAATTGGAATTGAGTAATAATCTGCAAATAAGAGTTTAATTATGACCACGAAACCATTGTCGATTGGCAGTTTGTGTGTCTGGGATCAGTGCTTTTATTGTTTGTGATTTTAATAAATCATGCAAATGACCACGTGGGATCATTAAGTTTGCGGATGACACATGGCTTGGTGGTTGACTGTGAGGATCAAGGCCTTGGGTTGTTGAGAGATATAAATGGGTTGGGTAGATGGAATTCAACTCTGAAAATGTAAGCTGATGCACCACGGAAGAAGCAGCAAGAGAAATGTGTACGCACTAGTAACCCCCTAGAAAGTTCAGAGGAACAGAGAGTTCTTGGGCGCTGATCCACAGATCCCTGAACGTGGCGGAATAGGTTGATGGGATAGTTAAGGCATACGAGAGATTTTCCTTTATCAGTTGTGGCATAGATTATCAGGACACGCAGGTCATGTTGGAGCTGTACAGATTTTTGGTTCGGCCACAGCTGGAGTATTCTGTGCGGTTCTGGTCACCACACTACAGGAAGGAAGTGTAAAGGAGATTTACCAAGATGTTGCCTGGAATAGAACATTTCAACTGAGATAAAGATTGATTGCTTGGTTCAGGGAGTTTTCTTTGGTGCAGGGAAGGTTGAGGGGGTACCTGACAGAGGTATATAAAACTGAAGGTGTAGTCAGGGTGAGTAGAAAGTAGCTGTTCTACTTCATTCATGTGTAATGAACAAGGGAACACACTTTAAAGTGCAAGGCAGGAGGTTTAGGGGGGATTTGAGAAAAAAGTTGTTTCATCCAAATGGTGGGGGTCTGGAATTCACTGCCTGGAACAAAAGGTCCTTTGAACACTTTACAGTGTTATAACATTCAAGGTTATGGGCCTACTGCAGGAAAGTAGGACTAGTGCAGGTAGTGTGACTTTTGGCAGTTTTATTTTTGATGGGCTGAAGGACCTCTTCTGTACTGTATGATTCTATGATAATTGAGAAACAGGAGCTACAGTCAGTTTTATCTTCAGTCAGCACCTACCAATTAGGTTTTTTAACTGCTACATAATACAAGTGTTGTGTTTCATGCATTTAATCAAGCAGCTGCAGCAGCACTCAAGAATATTCTCGTATCACCTCATTGTTTATTAGCAGAAGTAGCAACTTCCATTTATATAATGCAAGTCTCAGTCTTGGAACTCATTGAACACAGAGGTTAGCACAAAATATGTTGAAATTGGATCATAAACTAAATTCATACTAGCCACTTTTGGCAATCTGCTAGGATTTCCTCTCTGATGAAGGGTCTAGGCCCGAAACGTCAGCTTTTGTGCTCCTGAGATGCTGCTTGGCCTGCTGTGTTCATCCAGCCTCACATTTTATTATCTTGGAATTCTCCAGCATCTGCAGTTCCCATTATCTCTGCTAGGATTTCAGTATTGTTTTATGTAAATTAATTTTTTTAATGGTTGTAATTGCAAACGTGTATCGTGGATGATTTCCCTGTTGATGCCATAAGTTTCAATTTTTTTTTTTGATCCTAAAATCAGTCATGGTCACACAGTAATAGACCCTTTGGTCCAACTTGTCCACACATCTCAATCTGACCCTTGATGCTGATTCTATTCCATCTGGTAGTACATCAGCAAATTATTATGCCTTTCAACTGTTTGACTGTATTTATAACGCCTGTATAAGGCATCTAATTTGTCTGGTTCATATCTTGATAAAATAGAAAAATGCAGTCAATCTTTCCTCATTTTTCTGCTTTTGGTTGAGAATTACAGGGACTTGTATTCATTGAACTCCATTAGGTTTAGTATCCTGCCTACTAGATAGGAAAAATAGATTACCATTGTTACAATCCCAGGTAATGGAATCTGACTTATTAAATGTTAGTAGCATGAAATTGTCTTAATTGATGATGGATTTAGTTTTTGTAGTTGACTGACCACCTTGTTAACCATTGAAATATATTGTCACAAGGTTACAAATGTTCATTACCAATTAAGTACAAGCTCATTATGCAAGAAAAAAAAACTTCCTCTTTCTCTGTCCAAGATCTTAACATAACCTTCACAATAAATCTTCAATCTTTCTCAGCGTTAACTGTTACAGAAACTCAATCCCAAAGCAAGACTACTGCTATCTTTGAAGAAGGTTCCCTGTCCCAGAACATCAGCTTTCCTGCTCCTCTGATGTCGATTGTCCTGCTGTGCTCCTTCAGCTCCACACTTATCTCTGACTCCAGTATCTGCAGTTCTTGCTATCTCTTACTGCTATGTTAGCTATTTAAATCTTTACTGTTCAGTTTCTTATTCTTGAACCGTGATGACAACTGTATTAATCCTTTCTAGATTCTGGCACAATTCTGATGGCCTAAATTCTCAATTCTAACACTTTGAAGATTTCTATGCAAACTCACCTGGTTTGGAAGCGTCATAAATAAGAAAACACCTCTGCTGAAGTTCCCTGAACTGAACTGGGAACAAAATACTTGGTTTGCCTGCTGGGGAAAAAAAAGCTCTTCTATCTTCTGACCTGAACTCTGGATTCTTCTGAACTAATACTTTGAATATTCAATTCTGACAAATATGAAATTATTGCCTTAATGTGTTTATTCTGCCTGACATAAATTCAAAAGTACAAATAACTTGTGCTATGACCTTATAACAGTTCTCTCAGGGGCTTAAGTGTAGCCATACATCTTCCTGGAACTGATGCATTTAGCTCATTGTCCAAAAGACTTCTAGAACTTTACATATTTAAAAAAAAACAGACCTACATCTATTTGCCTCAAATCTATATTTTTAAGATTTAGATTTTAAAATACATTTTTCATCATGCTATTGAACAGGCAGGCAAACGTGACTAAATAACTGTGGGTTTTTTGAGTTCTAAAATTACAGGAGTATAGTCAGGGCCCAATTTGTTTTTTCGCTCAACGGATGTGTGTCAGGACCCATCGTGACTTGGGACTATATCTCTGCAGTGCTGGTACTGGGTCAAAATCCTGGAATTCCATCTGCATACGAGGGACTGCAGCAACTCACCACCACCACCTCCAAAAAACTTAGGGACCCGCAGTAAATGCTGGCCCAGGCATCAATGTCCACATCGCATGAATGCATTAAATTTAGTACTGGAGTTATCTTTAACATTGATCATGGTATGTTTAATGTGTTCCACCTGTGGGGCTTTTGCATGCAAAATTGCAGTGAATCAAACTTTAAACCGTCAACATTTTGCAGAGATGTTGGTCTCGTGGTTTCATTGGTGGAATCATAACCCAGTGGACCCAGGTTGATGCCCTGGGGACATGGCTTCAGCTCCTACAGTAGCCAATGGAATTTAAATTCAATGAAGATAATTTGGAATAGAAACTAGTCTTAATAATGGTGTCCATAATAGCTAGCATTGATAATTGCAAAAGCCCATCGGGTTCATTAATGTCCTTTAGGGAAGGAGGTTGTTATTCTTACCTGATTTACAGCATCTGCAGTGTCATTGGTTGATGCTCTTACCCGGCCTGGCTAATTGCCCTACAGATGGGCAACAAATGCTGGCTTTGCTGGAGACATCCACATTTCATGAAATAATATAGAAAAATGAAACATCATATCCCCAACTCCACACCAAAGAAGGCGCCGCAAATTTCCAGCCTTAGTTTGAAATCTATGCAGGATTATTTGGAATTGAAATGCAAATATGATGAGGCTTGAGGAAAAATATTTCTGAATATTTGAAGATATCTTGACTTGCATTTAAGGAGAATGTGAATCTCATTTCATGCATGATTATACCCATGTCTTGAATGATAAATGTGTTGGGGCAAAGGAAAAGAACTGAGATGTTGCAGGCTTTGGCATTTATTCATTCCTATAGCTGAATGGAGGAAAAGCAGTTGACAGTAGTTCCTAATTCATTTATTTACTTTAGCTAATTATGTTGCAGCATTTTTGAATGTTCTCAAAAGATGCAGATGAGATGGAAAATATGCTTGTTGTAGTCTCTGAATATATTAATAAATTTATATTCCAGCCATGTAACAGAATTTGCTACTTTTTTTAAATGCAGAATTATTCCAAGATGTAGCCGACTGCCACTTTCCCCAATGCTGGTAAAGCAAACCCATACTCCTGATTGATGTGTAATCTTATTGCTATTTTCCAAACTGTTATTAAAAGAGTCCAAATATTGTGTTTATTTTTAAAGCATTTAATCCACAGTTAGTAGGCTTTCTAGCAATCCAAGGCTGCAAGAGAAGATAGCAACTGTTATAAACACAATATTGAATCGTGTGAGAGCTAAATCTTGAGATTTTTTTTTATTTGAGCTTATTCCATAATCAATAATGTTCAGGAAAATCAAAACTTTTATTTAAAAGTAAGCTCACTGTTTTGTTCATAGCTTGGAGGCTGTACATAAGCTCTATGTAAAGCTGCCACATGCAGTCTTTGGACCGAACATCACCCAGTTCTGTGCTGAAACTAATTATTTACACATCTACAGAAGGTGACTTTCTTTCCTCCTCACCTAGAAAAATACACAGCATATCCAGAGTCTATAGCTACTGTGTAATATTTTCCAAATGTTTTCCAAATATTCTCCAAAATTAATTTAACCACTGCAGTGTAGTTTGTGGTAAGTGGGGAATTATACTATTTTGTGCCATCTTGCTTCCTTTGTTATCTAACTAATCATTTGTGATGTTTTCCCTTCCTGCTCCCACACTATAACTTCTGGCATCCCTGAGGATCTGTCCTTGGTGATCTACAACTCCTCATACACAGGTTGCCTGTTGAAAACATTGAAAAACTAATAGTGCACTTTTAGTTGTAATTGATGACATCTAACTCTACAAATACCTTTCCTGGTACCTACAATGTTGCTTCATTATCAGACTGCTTAGATAGCATCCAGTATTGGACGGGCAGAAATTTCCTCCGGCTAAATTATTGCATACAGTCTTTGCTTCAGACTCCATTCCCAAGCTACCAGCTCCATCACCCTTCCATGATAGCAGACCAAGATAACAAAATGTGGGGCTGGATGAACACAGCAGGCCAAGCAGCATCTTAGGAGCACAAAAGCTGACATTTCAGGCCTAGAGCCTTCATCAAAAAAGGGGATGGGAAGGGGATTCTGAAATAAATAGGGAGAGAGGGGGAGGCAGACCGAAGATGGATAGAGGAGAAGATAGGTGGAGAGGAGAGTATGGGTGGGGAGATAGGGATGGGATAGGTCAGTCCGGGGAGGACGGACAGATCAAGGGGATGGGATGAGGTTAGTAGGTAGGAAATGGAGGTGCGGCTTGAGGTGGGACGAGGGGATAGGTGAGAGGAAGAACAGGTTAGGGAGGCGTGGACGAGCTGGGCTGGCTTTGGGATGCAGTGGGGGGGAGGGGAGATTTTGAAGCTGGTGAAATCCACATTGATACTATTGGGCTGCAGGGTTCCCAAGTGGAATATGCATTGCTGTTCCTGCAACCTACGGGTGGCGTTATGGCGCTGCAGGAGGCCCAGGATGGACATGTCGTCTAAGGAATGGGAGGGGGGAGTTAAAACCAGTTCATTTGCAACCTTGGTGACATATTTGATACAGATGAGATTTCAACTGTCAGCTGATATCTTCATTCATCCCTTCATTGCCTCTAACCTAGACAATTCTAATGCATTCTTGACACATTACATTCCCCCATATTCTCCCTGCCACTAACTTGATATTGAGCAAAACTCAACTCTCGTGTCTTAACTTGGACCCGAGTCCTTTTCCCCATTGTCCCTGTGCTCGCTAGCTTGCATTCCTGCTGAATCCCTTCCATGCCCTCAGCTCTGCCTATCTCAGTAGCTCCCAGCCCCACAGCACGCTGAGATATCAGCACTCCTACTTTTGGTCTTTTGTTGATCTTAATTGCTCCAACAGTATTCTTCTCTCTTTAAAGCTGTCTACATTACTTTACTCCTTCAAAACATCAAATAAAACTTGATCAGGTTTTTGGTAAACTGGTCTAATATTCCCTTATGTGACATGGTGTGATTCTTTTGTTTGGTATTGTTTCTATGAAGGACATTAGGATGCTTTTATAATGTTAACATTATATAAAAATAAGTTGCACATGAAATGTGCTGTTTAGCTTGTACCCAAAGAAAGAAGTGACAATATCAGTCCATATTGGAAGGCTGTTTTGTGATGCTGATGTTTTCCGATACTGCAAAATTACCCATGGTGTGTTGAGTCATCCAATTGAAAATAAAGTATTCAGCCCTACCTGCAGCCCTGACGATTAATTTATTCTGTAAGATTTTACAGTGTGTTTTGGGAAAAAGGTTTTTGCGATGTTTTTGCTAATCTCCGAGAGAGTATATTTTAGATGACTTGTTCTGTCCTTGTCAATGATTTAACAAGGATTTATTTATGGTAATAGTTATTCAGTCGTTGGTATTTGCATGCAAGAGTATTTTTCTAGTGCTGTTTTTATCCTGAACGTTCCATACAGTTGTACATTTGAATCTTTGAGGGAATCAAGGATTAGTGGGATAAGGCAGGAAATTGGAGTTCAGGATTATCAGATAAGCCATGATCTCATTGAATGCTGGAGCAGCCTTGAAAGGCCAAATGGCCTAGTTCTGTTTCTACTTCCTGTGGCCTTACTCTGTTAAGGGATGCCTCCACATCAGTAATGTAAATAACATTTGTAGTATGCTGCTAGCTAAAGACCAGTAAGAAATAAAGATACCAAAAACAGCAGTTACTGTAAAAGCTCAGCAGATCTGGCAGCATCTGTGAAGAGAAGTCAGAGTGTAATGTTTCAGGTCCGGTGACCCTTCCTCAATAGTTCTGAGGATGGGTCACCAGACTGGAAATTTTAACTCTGACTTCTCTTCACAGATGCTGCCAGATCTGCTGAGCTTTTACAGTAACTGCTGTTTTTGTTTTTGATTTACAGCATTTGCAGTTCTCTTGGTTTTTATTTAGTAATAAAGACAGGTTGATTTTCCACAACACGTGTTCAGCGACCCATCATTTTAAGCTCAAGTAATCCTGTCCTTTTATTCGTGACACTTCAATATTTTTCTGTTTTCTCATACACACTTTAAATATATTTATCCTGATGCTCACTATGCCTCAGGTGAAGGAGAGTTTGAGAAGGCAGGACCTTTTTGCTAACTTCAGTCATTACAAAAATTAAACCTGTGCAGTGGGTGTCTCTCTACCTCGCAAGCCAACTGAGTTAACCGATCCTACATCGCATTTAAATGCAAGCACACGGATGTTCATTCACAAATAGTACTCTGCAGAAATATTACTCTGCAGTCCAAAGATGTGCAGGCTCGGTGGATTGGCCATGCTAAATTGCTCATAGTGTTCAGGGGTGTGTGGGTTATAGGGGGATGGGTCTCGGTGGGATGCTTCAAGGGGTGGTGTGGACTTGTTGGGCTGAAGGGCCTGTTTCCACGCTGTAGAGAATCTAATCTAACTTATTATGGGTGGAAAGTGTAGGCCAGAAGGGACAAATTGTGTGGAAAAGAAGGCAATCATAAGAGGTGGAATGAGAGAACTTTCTCACGTAGTTCTGAGCCTGAGAGCAGTAGAAAACACTCAATTTGGCTGCTAGTATGTTGGCTGCACAAGTCAGAAGTTCTTCTTTTCAGATTCTTTGTGATCTTTTTCACTCTGAGGGTGTGAAAGAGAGAGACTTGTCTTTAGTTACAGTCTTTCTGGAGGACCGAGTGTAACTGCCTCACTCTCAGGTCCGTAACAAACTGAAACATAAAAAAATCCAAAGTCCATTCTCAGACAGCTTGTCTCAAAATTAATTCCAGCTTCTCCAAAGGTTACATGATCATGTGTAATCAATAAATAAACAACGTTACAGCCTTGAATCGAACAATATAACTGAACACCAGAGGTGATATAAGAGTTACCACCCTTGACATTGAAGCAGAATTTGACCAAATGTGGAATCAAGGAGCCATAGCAAAAATTGATGGATATCAGAGAGAAACTCTTATATTGAACTCGAGAAGATGGTGTGATTGTCGGAGGTCAGTCATCTCAGCCCTGGAACGTTGTTGCAAAGTTTACTTTAATCTCGGCCAAATGATCTTCGCAGCTTCATAAATGACCTCCTAATTGCCGACTAAAATTGTATGCTAGGTGTTGTGATTCATACGTGAGAAATGTAACAATGCAGAATTCCAGAGGTGATCTGAGAGTAGCAGCCTTAGACACCAAGGCCACGTTTGACCAAGTGTGGCATCAAGGAGTCCTAGCAAAATTGGAATCAATAGATACCAGGAAAAAATAAACCCTGCTGGTTAGAGCCATACCTGAAACAAAGGCTGATGATAGTAGGTCAGTCATCTCAACTCCAGGACATTTCTGCATGAATTCCTCAGGGTGGTGTCCACAACCCACCCAAATTCAGCTATTTTATCAATAACCCTCTCTACATCTTGAGGTCAAAAGTGGCAATGTGCAGTCATTGGCGCACAATTTCCAGCAGCATTCTGAGCTCCTCAGTTATTGAAGCAGTCCATGTTTAAGTGCAACCAAAATTGGTCAATATCCAGGCTTAAGCAGCAAGTAATATTTGCACACACAAATGCAAGGCAATGACCATCTCGAATAAGACTCACTGTAATCACCGCCCCTTGATGTGTTGCCATCACTGAATCCCCCTAAATCCAATATCTTGGGGGTTACCACTGACCACAAACTCAACTGGATTCACCATATAAACTCAGTGGCTACAAGACAGAAATTCAGAACAATATGGTGTGTAACTCACCTCCTGACTCCCCAGAGACTGTCTACCAGCTACAAGGCCCAAGGTAGGAGTGTGATGGAACAAATGGGTTCAGCTCCAAAAGCACTAGAGAAGCTCGACACCGTCCAGAACAAAACAGACCACTTGATTGCCACCACATCCACAAACATGGGGCGATCAATAAATGTTGGCCAGGCAGTGATGCCCACATTCCACAAATGAATAAATTTTTTAAAAATTCATTCTTTCCACCAGTGACGCTGACTAGCAGCTGTGTGTACAGTGTATAGGATGCACTGCATAAATTCCCCAAAGATCCTTAGCACCTTTCAAACCCACATCTAGAAGGACGAGGGCAGAAGATACATGGGAAGACCACCACCTGCAAGTTCTCCTCCAAGCCATTCAATATTGCCGTTCTTTCACTATTGCTGGGTCAAAATCTTAGAATTTCTTCCCTTAGGACATTATGGTTGAACCTATAGAGCATGGACTGCAGTGGTTTGAGAAGGGTAGCTCACCACCACCATTTTGCGGGAAACTAGGGAAGGGCAATGAATGCTGGCCAGCCTGTGTCGCCCACATCCCACAAATATATTTTTTTTTTAAAAATTCCTCTGCGCTGCAACATTTTGAAGTCTTGCTCTAATTAATTAATATTCATATCCTCTCCTCTTTTGTGCATAGCCTCAGTTTTCTACATTTATATATCATAGAATCATACATCACAGAAGAGGCAGTTTTGTCCAACAAGTCTGTACGGCCAAAAATGCAGTACTACCTACACAAGCCACTTTTCTGCAGTAGGCACATAGCCTTGAGTGTTATGAGATTTCAAATTCTGTTCTAAAATACTCTTTAATATTAAAATTTCCTGCCTCGTCAACCCTCTCAGGTAGTGCATTTTAGATTCCCACTGTCTTGGAGTGAATTTTCTTCTCCTTTAGCCCCTTCAAAACCTCTTGTTTTACACTTTAAAATTATGACCCCTCGTTCTTGACCCTTTGACATTAGGGAGCAACTGTTTTCGATTCATCCTTTCCATAGCCCGCAATCTTTTCCACCTCAATCCCTCTCAACCTTCTCTGCTCCAAATAGCCTATCAGTATTAACCTAGCTTCTGTTTGCCACTGAAATATTCCATCCCAGCATTGATCCCTGTGGCACTCCACTAGTTACCGGTAGCCATCCCGAAAATGCTACTGTTATCCTAACTCTGTCTTTTAGTTAAGTAATCCTCTAATATAGACTACTTCTAACAGTTGAAATCCAAATATATTACATTTATTGTATTTAGGTTACTTATTTACTACATTTATTCACTCCTGAAATGCAGGTATCACTGTCTCAGCCAGTTTTTGTTGTCCCTAGATGCCCTTGAGGAGATGGTGATGAGCTGCTCTTCTTGAACAGCTAAAGTCCACATGCTACAGGCTGACTGACTAGGTCATTAGGGGGAGAATTCCAAGATTTTGATCCCGTCAAGGAATGACGTTATGTTCTCAAGCCAGGATGAAGAGTAGAACTTGCAGGTTGTGGTGTTCCCTTTTTCTGTTGCCCTTGTCCTTCTCGATGGAAGTGATTGTGGGTTTTGAAGGTGCCAACATCTTTGGTGAATTTCTTCAGTGCATCTTATCAATGGTACAGACTGCTGCTACTGAGTGTTAATAGTGGAGGGAGTGGATGCTTGTGGCCGTGGTGCCAGCCAAGTGGCTGCTTTGTCCTAGTTAGCGTCAAGTTTCTTGATTGCTATTGGAACTTCACTCATTTGGGCAAGTAAAGAATATTCCATCACACTCCTGGGCCTTGTAGCTGGTGGACAAGTTTTGGGGAGTAAGGAGGTGAGTTTCACAACACACTATTCTTAGTTTCTGACCTGCTCTTCTAGTTACTATATTTATGTGGTGGATCCAGTTAAGTTTCTGGTCAATGATAACCCCTAGGATATTGATATCGGGGATTCAGTTGTGGTAATACCATTGAATGTCATGGGGCTGTGGTCAGATTCTATTATTGGTTATGGTCATTGCCTTGCGTTTGTGTATAAATATTACTTGCCCCTTGTTAGCCCAAGCTTGGATATAGGTCAGATCTTGATGCATTTGACTGCTTCACTATCCGAGGTGGCACAAATAGTGCTGAACCTTGCGCGATAATCAGCGAGCATCCTCACTTTTGATGATATGATGGAGGGAGGGTCATTGATGAAGCAACTGCAGACAGTTGGACCAAGGATACTACCCTGAGGAACTCCTGCAGATATGTCCTGGAACAGAGATGACTGATCTCCAACAAGAAATACAACCATCTTCTTTTATGGCAGGTATGACTTCACAGGTGGAGGGTTTGCCTCCTGACCCCCATTGATTCCAGTTTTGCTAAGGCTTCTTGATGCCACACGGTCAAATGGGACTGTGATGCTAAGGGCTGTTACCCTAACCTCACTCCTGAAATTCAACTCTATTGTCCATGTTTGAACCGAGGCTGTAATGAAGTCAGAAGCTGAGTGATCCTGATGGAACCCAAACTGGGCATCGCTGAGCAGGTGCTGCTTGATAGCACTGTTGATGACACCCTCCATCACTTTACTGATGATTGAGAGTAGACTGATGGGACAATAATTGGCTGTGTTGGATTTTTTTCTGCTTTTTGTATACAGGACATACCTGGGCAATTTTCCACATTGTCGGGTAGATCCCGGTGTTGTGATTTTACTGGAAAAGCTTGGGCAGAGGAGTAGCAAGTTCTGGAGCACAAATCTTTAGTACTATTGCTAGAATGTTGGTGGAGCCCATAGCCTATGCTGTATCCACTACCTCCGACCATTTCTTAATAACATGTGAAGTGAATCAATTTGGCTGAAGACTGATGTGTGATGCTGGGGACCATTAGAAGAGACCAAGGTGGATCCATTCTACTTCTGCTGAAGGTTATTGCATATGCTTGAACTTTATCTTTTGCGCTCTTTCATCATTTTGGGTAGTGGTATTTGTGGAGCCGCCTAATCCATTGAGTGGTTGAATTCTCCACCACCATTCATGACTGGATGTGCCAGGAATGCACAGCTTTGATCTTATCCATTTGTTGTGGGGTAGTTTATCTCGGTCTATCACTTGCTGCTTGTGCTATTTGGCATGCAAATCATCCTGTTAATTACTTCACTAAGTTGATAGCTCATCTTCAGGTATGCTGCTCCTGCCGTGCCCTTGTGCACTTTCCATTGAAACAGAGTTGATCTCCTCGCTTGATGGTAATGTTTGTATCCAGAATACATTTTGCTTTCTCCAAGTGTTGTTTAACATGGACTACTGATACAACAGCTGAGGGAGGACAATAGGTGGTAATCAACAGGTTTCCTTGCACATGTTTAACATGAAGCCATGAGACTTCATGGGATTCAGAAACAATGTTGAGGATTCCAAGGGGAGCTCCCTCCTGACTGTATAACACTTGTATGAACAAGTCTGCTAGGTTGCTATTGCCAGTGGGACAGAACATATTCATGATGGTAATGGTGGTATCTGGGATGCTGTCTGTAAGGGATAATTTTGAGTGTATGACTATTGCAGGCTGTTGCTTACCTAGCCTGAGAGACCGTTGTCCTAATTTTGGTTCTAGACTCTAGATGTTAAAAAGCAGGATTTTGCAAGATTGATGGGGCTGTTTCTGCCATTGTCATTTCTGACACCTATGTTCATGCTAAGTGGTCCGCCTCATTTCAGGGATAGTAAGAGCTGCCAATGCTGGAATTTTGTCTCATTTCAATTCACTTTGTAGCTTTTGGCTTCTTAGGCCATTTCACAGGGCAGTTGAAAGTCAACCACATTAATCTGGATCTATAGCCACATGTAGGCCAGACCAGGTTAGGATGGCAGGTTTCCTTCCTTGAAGGACATTAGTAAGCATGAAAAGAAACTGTCAGTTAGGACCATAGTCAAAGGAGTTTAGAAGAATGAGGAACAATTTCGTTGACACCATTAGAATTCTAACAGCATTGAACAAAGTAAACAAAAGAAGGATGTTCATTATGATTGGAGTTTGTAGAACCAGGAGTCAGAGTCTAAACATACAGGGCAGGCCATTTAGGACTGAGGTGAGAAGAAATTTCTTTACCCAGAGAATAGTAAGAAATTCTTTTGCACAGCAAGTGGTTAGGCCGAAGAGATTAAATGTTTTCAAGGAGACTTGAGTTCTTGGCGCTAAAAGAATAAAAGCAGGAACGGTCTTTGTAGAATGTTCAGCCATGATGATAGAGTGACAGACGAGGCTTAAAGGGCCAAGTGGTCCACTAATGTTCTAATTTTCAATATTTCTATGTTTGCACCTGTGCCCTTTAATTTGTTCACAGGAAGTGGGCAACATGGGTTAAGTGAGTATTTATTGGCTATCTCTAATTGTCCACATTGTTATGGGTCTGAAGTCACAAGTGGGCCATACCAGGTAAAGGACAGTGAATCAGATGGCTTTTCCAACAATTGACAACATTCTTCACTGGGCTATTAATTCTAGATTTTTTTTTATTGAATTCAAGTTCTACCACCTACCATGGCGGGAAGGAACCCTGGAGTCCAGAACAATACCTGCCTCTCTGGATTAATAGTTTCACAATATCTCCCCTTCTAGGATACAGCCCTTCAGATCCAAGGAACATATCAGTCTTTAGCCACATTATCTTCCCTATCACATTTTTCCACTGATAGTGTTTATATTTATTTCCTCTCCCCCTTTTGCACTTTGATTACTTAGTATTTTGTGATGCTCTTCGTGGCTTCTATTGTGAAGATTTATGCAAAATATTTATTCAATTCCCCTGCCATTTCCAGGTTCCCCGAAGAGCCTATGTTTGTTTTGGTCTCTCTCTTCCTTTTTAAATACTTAAGCTGAAAATTGCTTGCTAGTATACTTTAATTTTCTCCATCTCTCTCTTCTTTTTGTGTTGCCATTTGCTGGGTTTTAGAACTTTTCCAATCCTCTGGCTTACCACCCATGTTTACTAAAGTTTGACTCTATCCTTTTAACTTCCTGATTAATCATGGTTAGCTTATCCCCTCACTAGAAATCTCCCTCACTGGGATCTATCTTTGTTGTGAGTCATGAAGTAATTTTTTTAAATGTCTGCTGTTGTTAACCACCGGTCTTTTCTGGTATATCCCTAATCCACTCCAGCCAACTTTGCCTTCCATTCCTCTGTAATTACCTCATGTCGGCATGGGCTTTGAATCCAAGTTGAACTTCTAACTAAATGAGCTAGTAGTCAGTATTGTGGTCAGCACTCGACAGTACTTGTGTGCAGTATGCTCTTTAGGTTACACGGGCACAACAATATGTAGTCTATCAGGTGCCAGTGTTCAGAATAGGAATGCATCCTTGTGTCTTTGAAGCAGTGTCTTTGTTGAAAGATAGTATAGATTATGGACAACTGCTTTGCCTGCAGAGAGTTCGAAGAGTAGACATTTGTTTTCATTTTTGTTTCAAACTCTATGGATTCTGAGTGCTCCTTTCCATTCTGGCTGTCACAACCAACTCTGGTGTTGTCACTCTTGGTGATTTCAATGTTGATCTTGGAAAGGGAATTCTTGGATAAATTCATGAAGCTCATTTTTTTTTCCAGGTTAGCCTTCATGGTTGGAGCATGTAGATGAGTGTTGTTGCTTTCTGCCGGTCATAGAAAGTGTAGCATAGGGACGTGTGTTCAGAATGGCTCGTTAGCAGGCTTAGAAATTTAGTGGTGGTAGTTTTTCTTCACCATGAAATCAATACCAGAGCGGAGGTGTTCACCTCGAGATCCACCTGACCAATAGAGAGTTTAGACAGCATTGTATTCTATCATTGTATTCTTGCTCCATGAAGAAGACCTCACTCATATGATATTGACGTCTAATCTGACAAACTCAAGGACCACGAGGGCTGAGCTTTGATGGGGGTAACTGATGAGCATTTTTCTCACAAGCCAGGTTGAAAATTTGCCTTTTCTCTGCAGTTTGTCTCATTGACCACAGTAAGATAATTGGGTGTTGGGTATGACCGTTTGTTTTGCACCAGCTATTCTAAACCCATCTTTAGTTCAGGCACATGCAATGCTTCAAAAATGTTGCTTCGTTGCTCAAGCTGCTACCAGATAATGATGTCATCACTAGGTGGTCATCAAGTCAATCAATGTCTTGAACTACCTGTGTTCTGGAGTGCAACTACAGCTTGCAGTCACCTTACATCTGTCATTGTTTTTGTCCCATTCCTTATGTTCAGCAAGAGTGGCAGTTAGGATGGACCATTTTTTTCTTCCTACCTGCTCAAGGGATTTTGAAGATGGAGTACACTGCTTGAGCCTGAGTTCATCTGTCATGGCCCAGCGAATTAGGTTGGGAGCAGCATGGTCGTCAAGACATATTTTGAATTCAGAGCTTCCCTCTCTGAGATAGCTTGCAACCAAGCTTTGAGGGACCCTCCTTCCTGTTTCATACATAGCTGACAAACTGACAACCGTAATCAATAGAATATGTGGTGGCATGCTTTTGGTCCAGAACGTGATAATTTTGGTCACTCAAGCAGCTTGGAAGTCTTCCACCTTAGCCTTTATATTTATCAAAGAAGCCATCACCCAGGCTAAAGGGCCAGGGCAGTGCTGAGAATCAGCCGTGAGAATTGAGTGTAAATAAGAACCAGTGATTCCAGTCTATTCTATGAGAAGGATACTTGTGACTGAAGACATAGGGTACTACCTCGAACTCAACACTGCTTCAACCTTTGTATGATTCACAAGCACAACATTAATTTTTAATACTTTTTGCAAAGTAGGTCCCTCAACATACCCATGGTATATTGAATATTGAATTAGCCCAGTTTCTAACTTCTAATGACATAAATTGATTGTGTTTCTGGGCAATGATGCTGGCATAAATTTCTATTGGACTATTGAGAGATCTGTATCCTTGTTTTCCCCAGTATTTCTAAACTATAATGAAGTAGAAATTTAGAAAAAAATCCATGTCTTTAATGGGAACGTTGATTGAACTTGGAAAGACATATTTTAAAATACTGTGCTTGATTTAAAAAGCCAATTTTGAATTATCCTCAGCATATAGCAGAGTATATGTAGTAACTCTCACTCCTGGATGCTGATTGACACATTCAACATACAAGCTAATCTAACCATCTATAAAAAGTAGAGTAAGTTACTGAAGCCATGGTTCAGACCGTAGACTTGAGAGTATTCAAGTGAAAAGTAAGATGTTCTAAATGAAGATAATAAAATGTGAGGCTGGATGAACACAGCAGGCCCAGCAGCATCTCAGGAGCACAAAAGCTGACGTTTCGGGCCTAGACCCTTCATCAGAGAGGGGGATGGGGTGAGGGTTCTGGAATAAATAGGGAGAGAGGGGGAGGCGGACCGAAGATGGAGAGAAAAGAAGATAGGTGGAGAGGAGAGTATAGGTGGGGAGGTAGGGAGGGGATAGGTCAGTCCAGGGAAGACGGACAGGTCAAGGAAGTGGGATGAGGTTAGTAGATAGGAGATGGAGGTGTGGCTTGGGGTGGGAGGAAGGGATGGGTGAGAGGAAGAACAGGTTAGGGAGGCAGAGACAGGCTGGACTGGTTTTGGGATGCAGTGGGTGGAGGGGAAAAGCTGGGCTGGTTGTGTGGTGCAGTGCGGGGAAGGGACGAACTGGGCTGGTTTTGGGATGTGGTGGGGGAAGTGGAGATTTCGAAGCTGGTGAAGTCCACATTGATAGCATTGGGCTGCAGGGTTCCCAAGCGGAATATGAGTTGCTGTTCCTGCAACCTTCGGGTGGCATCATTGTCGCGCTGCAGGACGCACATGATGGACATGTCATCTAAAGAATGGGAGGGGGAGTTGAAATGGTTCGCGACTGGGAGGTGCAGTTGTTTATTGCGAACCAAGCGGAGGAGTTCTGCAAAGCGGTCCCCAAGCCTCCGCTTGGTTTCCCCAATGTAGAGGAAGCCACACCGGGTACAATGGATACAGTATACCACGTTGGCAGATGTGCAGGTAAACCTCTGCTTAATATGGAAAGTCTTGGGGCCTGGGATAGGGGTGAGGGAGGTGGTGTGGGGGCAAGTGTAGCATTTCCTGCGGTTGCAGGGGAAAGTGCCGGGTGTGGTGGGGTTGGAGGGCAGTGTGAGCGAACAAGGGAGTCACGGAGAGAGTGGTCTCTCCAGAAAGCAGACAAGGGTGGGGATGGAAAAATGTCTTGGGTGGTGGGGTCGGATTGTAGATGGCGGAAGTGTCGGAGGATAATGCGTTGCGGAGGCTTGAGGACCGCTTTGCAGAACACCTCCGCTCGGTTGGCAATAAACAACTGCACCTCCCAGTCACGAACCATTTCCACTCCTCCTCCTCCCATTCTTTAGATGACCTGTCCATCATGGGCCTCTTGCAGTGCCACAATGATGCCACCCGAAGGTTGCAGGAACAGCAACTCATATTCTGCTTGGAAACCCTGCATCCCAATGGTATCAATGTGGACTTCACCAGCTTCAAAATCTCCCCTTCCCCCACCGCATCCCAGAACCAGCCCAGTTCATCCCCTCCCCCCACTGCATCACACAACCAGCCCAGCCTGTCTCTGCCTCCCTAACCTGTTCTTCCTCTCACCCATCCCTTCCTCCCACCCCAAGCCGCACCTTCATTTCCTACCTACTAACCTCATCCCACCTCCTTGACCTGTCCGTCTTCTCTGGACTGACCTATCCCGTCCCTACCTCCCCACCTATACTCTCTTCTCCATCTTCGGTCCACCTCCCCCTCTCTCCCTATTTATCCCAGAACCCTCACCCCATCCCCCTCTCTGATGAAGGGTCGAGGCCCGAAGCGTCAGCTTTTGTGCTCCTGAGATGCTGCTGGGCCTGCTGTGTTCATCCAGCCTCACATTTTATTATCTTGGATTCTCCAGCATCTGCAGTTCCCATTATCTCTGTATACAAGCCCAGTTGCTCCAATCTTTCAACATATGATAGTCCCACCATTCTGGGAATTGACCTGGTGAACCTACGCTGCACTCCCTCAATAGCAAGAATGTCCTTCCTCAAATTTGGAGACCAAAACTGCACACAATACTCCAGGAGCGGTCTCACCAGGACCCTATACAGCTGCAAAAGGACCTCTTTGCTCCGATACCCAATTCCTCTTGTTACGAAGGCCAGCATGCTATTAGCTTTCTTCACTGCCTGCTGTACCTGCATGCTTGCTTTCATCGACTGATGTACAAGAACACCTAGATCTCGTTGTGCTTCCCCTTTACCTAACTTGACTCCATTGAGATAGTAATCTGCCTTCCTGTTCTTGCCACCAGAGTGTATAACCGCACATTTATCCACATTAAACTGCATCTGCTATGCATCAGTCCAAGTCACCCTGTATTCTCATAACATCCTCCTCACATTTCACACTGCCACCCAACTTTGTGTCATCGGCAAATTTGCTAATATTACTTTTAACGCCTTTGTCTATATCATTAATATACATTTCAAACAGCTGCGGTCTCAGCACTGAACCTTGTGGTACCCCACTGGTCACTGCCTGCCATTCTGAAAGGGACCCATTTATCACTACTCTTTGCTTCCTGTCAGCCAGCCAATTTTCAATCCAACTTAGTATTTTGCCCCCAATTCCATGTGCCCTAATTTTGTTCACCAATCTCCTTTGCGGGACTTCAAAGGCTTTCTGAAAGTCCAGATACACTACATCCACTGATTCTCCCTTATCCATCATCTTAGATACATTCTCAAAAAATTCCGGAAGATTAGTCAAGCACAATTTCCCCTTCGTAAATCCATGCTGACTCTGACCTATCCTGTTACTGCTATCCAAATGAGTCGTAATTTCATCTTTTATAATTGGCTCCAGCATCTTTCCCACCACTGAAGTCAGGCTAACTGGTCTATAATTTCCTGTTTTCTCTCTCCCTCCTTTCTTGAAAAGTGGGACAACATTTGCCACCCTCCAATCCGCAGGAACTGACCCAGAATCTACAGAACCTTGGAAAATAATTACCAACGCGTCCACAATTTCTAGAGCCACCTCCTTAAGTCCCCTGGGATGCAGACCATTAGGTCTCCGGGACTTATTGGCCTTCAGTCCTAACAGTCTATCCAACACCATTTCCTGCCTAATATAAATACCCTTCAGTTCGTCCATTATCCTAGGTCCTTCAGCCACTATTGCATCTGGGAGATTGCTTGTGTCTTCCCTAGTGAAGACAGATCCAAAGT
Source organism: Stegostoma tigrinum (assembly GCF_030684315.1). Classification (NCBI taxonomy): domain Eukaryota; kingdom Metazoa; phylum Chordata; class Chondrichthyes; order Orectolobiformes; family Stegostomatidae; genus Stegostoma; species Stegostoma tigrinum. Next base: position 25,347,665 of record NC_081357.1, read on the forward strand.
ACCTATTCAACTCTTCTGCCATTTCCTTGTTTCCCCATAATAAATTCACCTGTTTCTGACTTCAAGGGCCCAATTTTAGTCTTAACCATTTTTATTCTTTTCACATATCTTAAAAAGCTTTTACTATCCTCCTTTATATTTTTGGCCAGTTGCCTTCATAGCTCATTTTTTCTGTGTATTGCCTTTTTAAGTTATCCACTGCTGCTCTTTAAAAGCTTCCCAGTCCTCTGGCTTCCCAATCATCTTTGCTATTTATACTTCTCTTTTATCTTTATACAGTCCTTAACTTGCCTCGTCAGCCACGGCCACCTCTGCCTCCCCTTAGGATCTTTCTTCCTCTTTGGAATGAACTGATCCTGCACCTTCTGCATTATATCCAGAACTACCTGCCATTGTTGTTCCACTGCCATCCCTGATAGGGTATTGTACCATTGAACTTTGGCCAGCTCCTCCCTCATAGCTCCATTGTTCCCTTTTATTTAACTGCAATACTGACATTTCCGATTCTCCCTTCTCCCTCTCAAACTGCAGATTAAAACTTATCTTGTTATGGTCACTACCTCCTAATGGCTCCTTTACTTTGAGGTCCCTGATCAAATCTGGTTCATTGCACAGCACCAGATCCAGAATTGCCTCCTCCCTGGTAGGCTCCAGTACAATCTGTTCTCAGAATCCATCTCGGAGACACTCCACAAACTCCCTTTCTTGGGGTCCAGTACCATCCTGATTCTCCCAGTCTATCCACATGTTAATCTCCCATAACAACTGTAGTGATACCTTTGCGACAGGCCAGTTTCAACTCCTGATTCAACTTGCACCCTACCTCCTGACTACTGTTTGGGGGGCCTGTAGATAACTCCCATTAGGGTCTTTCTACCCTTGGAATTTCTCAGCTCTGTCCATTCTGACTCAACATCTCCTGACTCTCTGTTCCCCCCTCGCAAGGGACTGAATATCGTTCCTTACCAACAGGGCCAACCCACCCCCTCTGCCCACCAGTCTGTCCTTTCAATAGCACGTATAGCCTTGAATATTCATTTCCCAGGCCCTGTACACTTGAAGCCACGTCTCAGTTACCCCACAACATCATACTTGCCAACTTCCAACTGAGCCTCCAGCTCATCCACCTTATTTCTTATGCTTCGTGCGTTCATACATAATATTTTTAATTTGTTTCTCCCGTCCCCCTTCCTATCAATCCCTATTTCACTTGGCCATACTGTACGATCCCTTCTTGAGTTTTTTGCTCTGTTGATTCTGCTGTCCTTCTTAACTTCTCTTATTCTCACTTTCCCTTTTAACTTGATTTTTAAATTTCCAGTTTGGCCCCTCCCCCCCCACTACTTAGTTTAAACACACCTGTGTTGCAGTGGCAAACCTGCCTGCCAGAATGCTGGTCCCCCACCTATCAAGATGCAAACCGTCCCTCTTGTACAATTTATTCTTAGCCCAAAACATACCCCAGTGCTCCAAGAATTTAAATCCTTGCTTCCGGCACCAGTCCCTCAGCCACACGTTCAAGTCCATACTGTCAAGTCAACTGTTATTCAGTGTAACGCATTTTGTGATGATGTAGTAGGTAACCTGGAAGTATTTCCATTGATAATTAAACAAATTTAAACGTGTGTTTTTGACAATATTGAATATTTGAAACCAGAAAATATAAGCAATAGTAGCACAATAGGAACAGTTGAAATTTGACCATTGGTAACATTAAGTACAAACTAAAAGTGCTAGACAAATATTGCAGGTCCTGCAACATTCTTGGAGAGAAACAGTAGATTCTTCAGAACTAAATGTCAAAGTTGTTTTTTTTCTGTTTGATTTCAAATTATTTGATTACCTCCAATAAAATGCATTTTGATTTGTGTATTCCAATGTTTTGTTTAAAATAAGTATGGGATGAAGCCGAATCAATTCAGTGATTTTTGTTTATTCCCCGTCCTTCCCATTCACTCCATACCTTTTTCCATTACTACGAATAGGCGCGGCCAGTTGTATGACTAATCAACACCTGTTGTACCTACATAATGCAAACAACTTCACAAGAAAGTGGTTGTATTAAACACAAAGAGCAGTCGTTTTTATTATCCTCAACGTATTTATTTCCAGACTATGTTGCAATGCGAAACCTCAGCCCATGTCCTGTTTATCATGGCACACAGGCATCCAATTTGCCAAAAAATTAGCGTTCAAATAAGCTACAAATTAAACATGTGCTTCTGTGGGCAGTCAATTTTCTCATTTCAGTGATATAAACAAAATAATATGATTTCAAAGTGAGTCCACTAAGGCATGCTGTGGTGTTGCCTGCCTAGTTTATTGGCTTTTCAGCTGCTAAATTTAAAGTAGAATCTTTTCTAAATAACACAGAATAACCTTTTAATGGAGTAAACGCCTTACCTTTTAAATTTACATTGCTCATGAAACTGTTGAACAGCTAGATAGAGAAACCACACAGGGGCAGCAAGGGACTCTGTCCAAGATCAAATACACATCAGAGAAAAGTCACCCCCTTTAATGGGATGGATAGAATTGGGGAGGAGCTGCTCCCCCAATCATAAGCTGGCTTCCTCATTGCCTGCTGCAGCATACATGGTAGAGAAGCCGCCTGTGGTTCAAGGCACAGCAATGGTTAAAGAGTAAGTCCAAGCAGGAGGGAATCACAGAGCTGAGGCAGGGCTTTTGCCAGGAATCAGGACTATTGGGGCTTTTGCTGGGCTTACGACAATGAGAAGCTCCACTGCAAACCTTCCTCTAGCCTGAAAAATATCCATTAACCATTACTGTTTCCTATTACTCAGCCAATATTGTCACTGACCCTTTCATTCCACCAGATTTGTCCTCTGCTGCTTTGGGAAATGAGAAATGCAATTGCTTCGCCACTCGCGAAGATCTTTGCATCCTCACTCTCCACTGGAGTCGTACCTGAGGACTGGAGAGAGGCAAATGTAATTCCTCTCTTCAAGAAAGGAAATAGGGAAATCCCCGGCAATTACAGACCAGTAAGTCTCACGTCTGTCGTCTGCAAGGTGTTAGAAAGGATTCTGAGGGAGAGGATTTATGACCATCTGGAAGAGCATGGCTTGATTAAATGCAGTCAACACAGCTTTGTGAGGGGCAGGTCATGCCTCTCAAACCTTATCGAGTTCTTTGAGGATGTGACTAGAAAAGTTGATGAGGGTCGAGCTGTGGATGTGGTGTATATGGACTTCAGCAAGGCATTTGATAAGGTTCCCCATGGTAAGCTCATTTAGAAGGTCAGGAGGAATGGGATACAGAGGAACTTAGCTGTCTGGATACAGAATTGGCTGGCCAACAGAAGGCAGTGAGTGGTAGTAGAAGGAAAATATTCTGCCTGGAAGTCAGTGGTGAGTGGTGTTCCACAGGGCTCTGTCCTTGGGCCTCTACTGTTTTTGTAACTTTTATTAATGACTTGGATGAGGGGATTGAAGGATGGGTCAGCAAGTTTGCAGATGACACGAAGGTTGGAGGTTCGTTGACAGTATAGAGGGCTGTTGTAGGCTGCAGCGGGACATTGACAGGATGCAGAGATGGGCTGAGAAGTGGCAGATGGAGTTCAACCTGAATAAATGTGAGGTGATGCATTTTGGAAGGTCGAATTTGAAAGTTGAGTACAGGATTAAGGATAGGATTCTTGGCAGTGTGGAGGAACAGAGGGATCTTGGTGTGCAGATACATAGATCCCTTAAAATGGCCACCCAAGTGGACAGGGTTGTTAAGAAAGCATATGGTGTTTTGGCTTTCATTAACAGGGGGATTGAGTTTAAGAGTCGTGAGATCTTGTTGCAGCTCTATAAAACTTTGGTTAGACCGCACTTGGAATACTGCGTCCAGTTCTGGTCGCCCTATTATAGGAAAGATGTGGATGCTTTGGAGAGGGTTCAGAGGAGGTTTACCAGGATGCTGCCTGGACTGGAGGGCTTATCTTATGAAGAGAGGTTGACTGAGCTCGGACTTTTTTCATTGGAGAAAAGGAGGAGGAGAGGGGACCTAATTGAGGTATACAAGATAATGAGAGGCATAGATAGAGTTGATAGCCAGAGACTATTTCCCAGGGCAGAAATGGCTATCACGAGGGGTCATAGTTTTAAGCTGGTTGGAGGAAAGTATAGAAGGGATGTCAGAGGCGGGTTCTTTACACAGAGTTGTGAGAGCATGGAATGCGTTGCCAGCAGCAGTTGTGGAAGCAAGGTCATTGGGGTTATTTAAGAGACTGCTGGACATGCATATGGTCACAGAAATTTGAGGGTGCATACATGAGGATCAATGGTCGGCACAACATTGTGGGCTGAAGGGCCTGTTTTGTGCTGTACTGTTCTATATTCTAAGTTCTAAATTTGCTCACAAGCCAATTAAGTAGCATTTTATCAAATGCCTCAAAAGCTACATCGGCAGTGTAACCCTCCATCAACCCTCTGTGTTACCTCTTCAAAAATCTCCAGCAAGGTAGTTAAACACGACTTTCCTTTAAGAAACCCAGCCTGGTTATCCTTAATTCATCCATGTTTGTCATATGATTCTTAATTTTGTCTGGAATTATCGTTTCTGCAACGTGACCAAACCATGACCAAACGTAAACTGACTGGTCTGTAATTTCTCAGGTACTCCTCTCACCTTTATTTGAACGAGGGCATGATGTTTGGAATTTGCCAGTCCCTTGGTATCGGCCTGAGTCAAAGAAAACAGGAAAATTAATGGAAAAACTTTTTAATGTTCAATTTCACTTGCTTTAGTATCACTTGGTGAATCTCACCTGACCTAGGTTGACCTTAAGTACCATCAGTTCATTCAATACCATTTCCTTAGCAATTTTGAGACCATCTGAATTCCCTTCTCAATCACTAGGGCCTCGGTAGTAATTGTTTCCTTGGTAATGACATGCAAAGTATCAATTTAATATCTCAGCCATGTCTCCTACTTCCACATGTAAATACCCCTTTAGGCCCCTAAGTATTCCCACTCCACCTTTTATTACTTGTATCTGTAGAAGACTTTGAAATTCTTTTTTAAGTTGGCTGCCATTTTTTTCCCTTATTCCTCTTTGCTTCTATTTGCTTTCTTGCCTTTCTCTGGAACTGCTGTATTTAGTCAGGGGTTCGTAATTGCATTTTGTACTTGACTCCTGTCATAAGTACATTTTTTTAATACTCCTATCTTCAATCTCCTTTCTCGTCCAGAGAGAAGTGACTTACTTTGCCCTCCTCATTCCCAAATATCAAGTCTAGCAGAGACTCCTTCCTTTTTGGACTGGGCACATATACAGCTCTAGAAAATTCTCCTGGGTTTATTTGCTTGGCCCTCTTTGCCTTTTACTTTAGTCAAATGGAAACTGGAATAAAGGTCAAGTCCCCTTTATAACTAGTGTGTAATGTTTGCACCTGCCTGTAATTTCCTTGCACATTTGTTCCTATTGATCTCTACCATTTGCTGGTGGCCTATAGACTACACTGAGCAATGTACTTGCACAGTTTTTTTGTTCTGTAGCACTAGCTGCACTGATTCTATTGAATTGAATTCCCCAGCCATTCTTTTGTTCCAGTAATACTGCCCTTAATAAACACTGCACCACCACTCTCTTCTTCCTATTTTTCCTATCTTTCCAGAATCCTTTGTATCCCGGAATGTTTAACACCCAGCCCTGCTGTTCCTTGAACTAGTTCTCTGTTTTAGTCATAACATCTCAACTCCGCATAGCAGTCTGTACTTGCAGTTCGTCATTTTTTTAAAAAAGTTATACTTTGTGCATTCACCTGATTCAGCCTGATTTTGAATGTTTTAATATCTCTGTTATTCCAACTTCACCTATTGATGAATATTCTCTATTCTAGTGCTAACTGTGACTTGGATTATTTTGTGGACCTTGGTATGCCTCTTGGATAAGTTATCCTGGTACTCACACCCCTACTGATTTCATTTGAACAGTCTTCAACAGCAACAGTAGAGCGCCCAAAAGAAATTCAGTCGCAGATTTGTTCAGATGCAACCCATCTGGCATCTGCAGTTGGCATCCCAGCCATGTAAAGCCCTGCCTCCTGCACTGTACTTTCAGCCATGCTTTAGTTGGCCTTGTGTTCCTATTTCTGTACTCGCTTGCATGTGTGGTACAGGAATAATTGGAGGAAACTACTTTTGAGATCCTGCTTGTGATTTTCTACCTAGTTCTGTAAAATCTAACTGCATGACTGCATCCCCCACAAACATCCAGATGTTTTAATGACTAGGTTATGGTCTCATTTCGTTGGTGCATTTGGCTTTATTTCAGAGGATACATGTCAGCTAGACCATGTGAGGTTGGTAGAATTTCCTGAGATTCGGAATGGGTTTTTACAAGAATGATCACCATTAAGTTCATAATTTAAATATTAATTGAATTCAATTTTCACCATTATCTGTGGAGGATATCACTAGAGCATTAACCTGGTTCTCTGAATTACTGCAAGTACTAATATCACTGTCACTGCCTCTCCTGGTTAGAGTAAGCATCCATTTTCAACTCCATAGTTTCTCAGCATTCCCATCAAAATCTCCTATCAAGAGTGCATTCTGTATTCTCATTCAGCACAGTGGTAGTGCTACAAACATTCAGCACACTTGAGAAACTCTTCTCCCTCTTTTATGCTTTCCACTGTTACTAAGTCAGTTTATAACCAGAATAATTGAAGTTGACCGGTATTGATGTTGTACAGATTTTGTGTTGCTTTGTAATTCCCTGCAAATGTATCGCTCTATACCATTCCTTCCTGTTCCAGTGGTGATAAGAGCTACAGCAACCAAAATCGGAGGTCTCTGAAGTATGGTAAGAAAGGTGAGCTAGAGCATGTAGATAATAAATGTCAGGTCAATAATACAAGCCAGAACCAGGTTCAGAGAGGGAGGAGAAACGGAATAATGGTGGCAAAGAGAGAATTTGAGAGGTGGATGAGTTAATGTAAGTTTGATTAAAGAGCTAAGTATTATGGAGCATCCAAAGCAAGGTGAGAGGGAGGTAAAGATATTTAAGGAGAGAATTGCTGATATTGAAAACCTGGAAAGCACAACTACCAATTAGGTGGTGAAGAAAATCATTGTTATGAGGGCAGAACTGACTTGCTATCAGTTGTCAATGGAAAGAACGTAAAATTTCTAGATGGATCCAGCTGATGGCCCCCACAAATTTGGGAGTGGCTGATGGCATGGAGAATTTTGTACACAGCAAGCATTTTTAATTTGAAGTATAACTTGCAAAACTATTGGCCAATTAATTCATTGCTGATTGTGTTTAATGTTCTAGCTAAGCTATGTGGCTGCAAGACAGTGCAGCAGGCTGTTTCATTTTTAAGTATTGTGTGATAACAGCTGTAAAACATTTAATGGTACTGCACATTGGGAAAACAGGACATAGCAATGTTTTGAAGAAGAGTATTAGCAATCAGTCAACATGACTTGGTACAAGTCATGATTCAAAAATAAAGATTCTGGCAAGACCCAAAAGAGATGGCTTAGAAGGGTCTAGGCCCGAAACGGCAGCTTTTCTGCTCCAATGATGCTGCTTGGCTTGCTGTGTCCATCCAGCTCTACACCTTGTTATCTCTGGCCTTAGAATTGCCAGTGTTAAGCTGGAGAGTGCTCATCCGCAACTTGTTAGTAGACAGTACAGTAAGAAACATAGCAGAGATCATCCAAGTATAATACCAGTGGGAAAAATTTAAATTGATTACTGCCATTGTGATGATTTAAAAAAACCTTAGTTACAGAAATCAGGAAGTCAGACACAAAAAGTAGTTGAAAAGAGAATGTGGGCAGAAGAAAAATTCTCCACTTAACTCTAACGTCCCCCCTCATGAAAGGGTCAAATGAATAGTTGTTAAATGAGATGTTTCGGCTCTGGATAACAAAATAAAGTATGCTAGCTTACCAGTTTTAAATAGGTTTGTAACGATGTATATTGTCGTCATGCATTTACTTTAAAGGCAGGACTAATTAATTCATGACTTTGATCATTAAAATCATTGTCAATTCTGTGTACACAATTTAGACATTTGATTTAATGTTCCAGCCTTTAAGGGGATAAAGTGAATACGCTCATGGAAATCAGATGCTGCACTGGTTTGATGCATTAAATAATTTTACTCTTTTTACTCCAGTTTTACAGTACAGTCTGTCTAGAGATTCACAGTAAGTCAGTTGTGAGATGCACAAAGATCAGTCAAGGAACAGGTTACTCGCTTCAAGATTCCTGGCCTCAGGCCTATTTTGTAGCCATAGCACTTGTATGGCTTGGGACAAAAAAAAACTGCAGATGCTGGAATCCAAGGTAGACAACCAGGAGGCTGGAAGAACACAACAAGCCAGACTGCACCTAGAGGAAAGGAGAAGCCCACATTTCGGACTAAAGGGCACTACCCGAAATGTTTCTGGTCAATGGCAATTCCCAGGATGATGATAGGGGGAGATTCAGTGATGGTGATGCCATTGAATATCAATCATTAGATTGTCTCTCGGAGATGGTTATTGACTGGAACTTGTGTGGCACAAATATTATTTGCCGCTTGTCAGCCCAAACCTGGGTATTGTCCAGGTCTTGCTGCATTTGGACATGAGCTACTTCAATATCTAAGGACTTGTGAATGGTGGTGAATTGTTGGCTGAACATTCTCATGTCTGACCTCATGATGGAGGAAAGCCATTAAAGAAGCAGATGAGGATGGTTAGTCCAAAGGCATTACCCTGATGAACTCCTGCAGAGATGTCCAGGAGCTAAGATGACTTATCTCCAACAACCACAACCATCTTCCCTTGTGCCAGGTATGACTCCAATACCTCTGATACTCATTTATTCTGATTTTGCTAGGTTCCTTGATGCCGCATTAAGTCAAATGCAGCCTTGATGTCAAGGGCAGTCACTCTCTCCTCACCTCCGGAATTCGGCTGTTTTTCCCAAGTTTGAACCGTGGTTAAAATGATGTCAGGAGCTGAGTGGCCCTGGCAGTTAGTAAACTGAGTGCTTGGGAGCAGCTAATTGCTAGCAAATGCTGCTTAATAGAATCATAGAATCCCAGAGTGGAAGCATCGAGTCCACATCGACCCAGCAAGGAGCATCCCACCCAGAGTCCAACCCCCGTGTTGTAAATGTATTGGAACAGCTTAGCTCAGGAAGCTGCAATTTCTGGAGGACAGGTCTTTGCTATTTTTGCTGGAATGTCGTCAGGGCACATCGCCTTTTAAAGTATCCAGTACCACTAGCCATTTCTTGATCTTACCCAGTATGAATCAAATTGGCTGAAGACCGGCATCTGTGATTCTGGGAACCACTGGAGAATGCTTGTTCAAGTCTTTCATGTCCCATTATATGTTGAACTGTCATTTGTGTGTAATGTGAATCCTAACTGCTCATGCTACTAAGGACTTGTTCTGTTTCTCCAGTTTAATTGAAGCTGTAACCAATAGATCTAGCCGCAGTAGGGTCATTGTCACTGTGACTTTGATGCTACAAAGGTGCAGAACAATTGCTGAGATACGCCAGTAAGGCCAGGACACACCCCAACCTCTAAAGGTTGTTTCAGCAGTCTCCACATGAAAAAGCCACAGCTGAAAATATCCTCAGGATGCAGAGAAACTACAGGTTGGCCAGAAGCAATCATCCTCAATGCAGTTTTCTCCAGATGAGCTAGCTGCTTTGCTACCACAAGTTGAGGATGTCTTGGCATGCTGTCACAGAACTATGTCAACCGCAGAGGGACCTGTGACACCTGGAGGGGTTGAGTATCCATCCCATCCTAGCAGCTATCAATTATTAATTCCTTTTTTAAAAATACAACAGGCTGCTTCCAGGAATCAATGGGGACATGTATATGATATCTTGGTTCTCAATTCAGCAATGTATCAAGAATGTCACCGATGCAATTTGTGCTAGATTACGTCACCATCTCATTTTCCGGTGACAAGAACGATACTGTAGCCCAGGCAGCAGGCTTTACAACATAACTTGTTGCCCACAGGATAATTTAGTCTGTACACAAGTTATATTGAGAGGACTTTGTCATAATAGAGCATGCTTAATCGACAGAAAAGGATTCCATTCTAAGAACATACAAGTCGTCTGTGATTATGTCTTAGAAGACTGCGCCAGGAGTCCTGGAACCTGCTATAATGCATTTGCTTTAGAACAGTGGTTTGAGGGCTGCATGCTTTCCAAGGATGGTTACTTTGAGATGGGAGTAACCCTCTGCAACCACAGCTGATGAGTCCATCATGCAAGCCCCGATTAAGGCCGAGCGTAGACACAGTGCAGCCCTTTCTTGAACAAGGGCTATTTTTGAGTAATGAAGCTTATCTTCAGGAGATTTTAAGCTTGGGAAAGTGGCAGCAGTCTTGCAAGGAAGATGATGATGACGTCAAGAAAACAGCACATCACTCAGCATCTGTGAAGAAAATATCACAGTTAACGTTTCAGGTCCAGAATTGAGGAAAGGTCACCGGATTCTAAATGTTAATTCCGATATTTTCTTTTCCAGCAACTTCTGTTTTTGTTCCTGATTTACAGTATGCGCAGTTCTTTCAGCTTTAACATCACTGTGTATGATAGAGCGGCTCAGGGTCTGGCACATCGAACAAGCGTGATTTAATTGATACCTGGTTTCAATTGATGTAAGCTGGGTGCTATACTCAGAAGCAATGTGGGTTTTTTGTTTTGCTTGGGTATTTTTTCCTTAACTTTTATTGAACAACAAAACTAAATGGTTCCAACTGCTTGAAGTCTTTCCAACATGTGATGCTCCACATTGAACAATAACAGCATTTTATGCTACACAAGGCAATAGGGAAAGAGTGGCTCTCCTTTAGGGTTCTAATATTGCATGACAACACAGAAATAAATGAATCTTTTTCCAAATGGCAGGCAATGACTACTGGGGTACATCAGGGATCAGACCTCGGACCCCAGCTATTCACACAGTATATTAATAATCTAGATGAGGGAACTAGAATTAGCATTAGAATGTCCTTTTTATTTTAATGTACTAAATGTAACTATATGTAATTATTTCCAAATTTGCAGATAGCATAAAACTGGGTGAGGGGTGTGAACTGAGGAGAATGCGGAGATGCTTCAATGTAATTTGGGCAAGCTGAGTGGGCAAGTACATGACAGATGAAATTTAATGTGGACAAGTTTCAGGATATCCACTTTGGTGGCAAAAAACAGGAGGGCAGATTATTATCTGAATGCCTATAAATTGAGAGAGGGAATATGCACCAAGACTTGGTTGTTCTCAGACACCAGTTGAAGCTAAGCATGTAGTGCAACAGACTGTAAAGTAGGCACATGGTATGCTGGCTTTCACTGCAAGAGGATTACAGTATAGGAGCACTGATGTCTTGCTGCATTTACACAGGGCCTTCGTGTGGCTGCACCTGGAATATTGTGCACCATTCCGGTCTCCTTTATTTGGTAAAGGATGTTCTTGCTGTCAAGAAGGTGCAGCAAAGATTTAACAGACTGATTCCAGGGATGGCAGGACTGATGTATGAGGAGGGGTTGAATCAGTTACTATGGAGTTGGAGTTCTGAAGAACGGGGAGAATCTCATAACCTATAAAATTTTAACAGGACCAGAACCAGGACTCACAATCTAAGGAGACTGTGATGAGGAGAATTTCTGTACCCACTGAGTGGTGAGCTTGTGGAATTTGCTACCACAGAAAGCAAATGAGACCAAAACAATGGATGATTTCAAGAAGGAGTTGGATATAGGACTTGGGGCTAAAGCAACCAAAGGATATGGAAAAAAAGCGGGAACAGGCTGTTGGGTTGGCTGATCAGCCACAATTGTAATGTCTTGACAGAGCAGACTTGAAGGGCCAAATGGCTTAATCCTGTTTCTGTTTTCTATGTTTACAATCACAGCCAATCTGATATACAAAATGCAGTATATATACAATTGTGAACTGATATTTGCAATGCAGTGCTACCTGTATGCACTCAGAAGCTTTTCATTTTCATTTCCTTCCATGCCATGTTGCTGTGAAAGGTTATTCTTGGTTGATAGCATTTAATGCTGTGCACCGCTGGGCATTAAATATGGTGCTGGAAATACCAGAAGGTCCTTGCAGTGACACATACTCACATCACTGGTCAGTATATGGTAGCACAAGTGTGGTGCCATAGAGGTCTAATACATGCATGAAAAGGTTAGCGGAGTAAAGTTATGTGAGAAAACTTGCTAGGGCTCACTCCCTCCATGAAATTCCTGAACTTGACAATTAGTTAATTTGTTAAAATGTTGTTCAATCTGTCACTCCTTTTAATAAAGGGAGCCCCACCCTTGTGGTAAGATCATCCAATTTTTAACTCCTCTTGTACTAAATTATTATGATGCAGCTTTACGTATCTTTGCAATTGAAAAATTATCTTACTTTTGTGAGAATGAAGGCGGTTCTACACTGATTTTACTCTTTCTTTCTGTCTGCCTGTCCCTGGAAAAATGGATTTCATGAAAAATAAAGTAATAGGTTCCCACAAATTAAAAGTTGCATGACATAGTGATTCCGTCTACTTCTGAAGAAGGCTAATAGGAACATTCTTTTTCTCTAATGCAGGTTCCTCGTTCTTTCATTTTAATTCAGCATGCCATTGGTGAAAAGGAACATAGAGCCCAGATATCTGTGCCATACAGTACTGCCAGGGAGTATCCGGAATGAACTGGAATGCGTGACAAATGTTTCTTTAGCAAACGTAATCAGGCAGCTGAGTAGCCTAAGTAAGTAACTTACATTAAACCTTAAATACATTTTCCAAAATGTTTTAGCATTGCAACAATAAATTATGTATCTAAATTAAAGCATGTTGTTTTGTAACACTCGCACCATAACTAATTACATAATTTCCATTTTTTAGTTTTATAGATGTAGGTGAAAAAATTACGTATGATTATTGTATGATACAGTGGCATTTCTGATGCTTTTAAATGGTTGGTTTAATAAAAGGTTAATGCACACTTGTTAAGTGACTATGAAAAGATGCCTACTGGGTGCAAATCCAGGCAAGTGAGTTCAGACTGACTGGCAAATTATTCTTTCCTTTTGGACCATGCCTCCATCAATACGATTTGTGACACTAATTTTATGATTTATTCTCAACCGATAGGTGACTTTCTGAACAAAAACAAAGTTGCTGGAAAAGCTCAGCGGGACTGGCAGCATCAGTGAAGGAGAAAACAGAGTTTACGTTTTGGGTCCAGTGACCCTTCCTCAGAACTTTGAGTGACTCTCTGAAGTCTATCTATAATTTCCACCCCTTCCCTCTCACCATTTCTTGACATAACAAATTATATTGTAAAAACACAGGATTCTCTCCATTAACGTAGACAATGTATATTGAATGATTGTCATTTGACGTCTGCAAAATGCACTGTCATTGCGCTCGCCATGTTTTTTGTTGCTTGAACCGTTCTTATGACATGTTTCTGTTATGTGAAGATTTTATACTTCATTTCATTTGTTTACAATCTAATGTATCAATTGATATAACGATTGGTGTGCACAGCAATTGGTACTGAGATCTCAAGTGTTTGCAATTTTAGATGAAGGATGGAAGGTATGATTATCATTTACAAATGATACAAAATAGGAAAGTGTCTTGTAAAGAGAAAAATGTAGTCAAAAGGATATACAGTAAGGTCCCCTTAACTAGTACCCAAGCATTTAGAACTGTCATACAACTGGCAAAAATTTCAAAGAAAATTTGCCATTCTTGTGAAGTTTCTTCAACAATGCCTATTTGAACTTGGCACATGTTCACCTTCCATGCACAGTACTCCTAGCCGCTGCAAGCTGCGCTGACCATCGTCTTTCCTTACACAGATGCCATTAGAGTAACAGCTGGTTGAATTTGTGGTCATAATATACCTAAAATCTTTCACATGTTGATCTACTATTTTGCTTAAGATGACTACAATGCAAGGACTAAAGTGAAAAAGTGTTGTTTTGACTTCAGAACGGGAATATATGAGTAACTGGAAAAGGGAGAAAAGCAAGCTTATGTGGAAGTCAGTATTGGTTCATCAACAATGTATGACATTAAAAGAGAAAGTGAAAAGTTGAAAAAATTATTTTGAAATCTGAGAATGATAAAAGCATGGACCATCATACTGCAAAATCCTAAATTTAAAGACTTGAAAAGTGCATTGATGAATGGCTGGATGTAAACAAAGATGCTTTTGTAGAGCACCTGGGCCCTGTTCATGACAAATGACACCACCTTCTGGTTGCAAACTACTTCACCTCCCCCTCCTGCTCCCAGGGTGACATGTCCTCCTGGGCCGTCTCCAGTGTCACAATGGTGCCCTACGGAAACTGGAGGAGCAGCACCTCGTATTCCGTCTTGGGAGCCTACAACCAAATGGTCTCAATGTGGACTTTGCTAGTTTCAAAATCTCTCTACCCCCAGCCTCATCCCATGACCAACCTTCCTCCTTGACCTGACACAACCTGTCCATTCGTTCCTCCCACCTCACTGACCAATCCCCACCATTGCATACATTCACTTACCTATCACCTTCCTACCTACCTTCCCTAGCCCCACCCTTCTCTCCTCTCTCTCTTTATTTCATAGTTCCCTTCCCCCATTTCTGAAGAAGGGTCCTGATCCAAAATGTCAGCTTGCTTGCTCCTCTGATGGTGTCTGGCCTGCTGTGTTCCTCCAGCTCCACACTATTATATCTGCTTATGTTACAAATGTTTTGGATAGTAACAATCCTAAAATTCAAGAAGAATAACCAAATATTGAAGGGAGCAGGTTGGAAGAGTATTATGGCAGCCTGCTGCTGAAGGATTTTGAAAATATCCTTGTAGTGATTGTAATACGATCAGCCAGCTGGATCTTGTAGAATGTGAGTTCCTTGATTGGGGCTGCAAATCTGGCCCAATCAGGAAGATCTGACTGACCCACAAAAAAGGCTCTAGTACATGACCCTATATGAGGCAGTACTATAGTCAAGGACTGTTTGTGTCCTAGTAAAGGGTGACTTGGTGATTGGGTACAGACCTTTGTGGAGTTAATTCAGTCCTGAAAAGTAGCAAAACTGCTATACTGCACAAACTAGATGCAGTTTCACTTCCTCCATTCCAAATTTTTGAAAGAAGCGAGCAAAGTTTGCAAGCAGACAGATAAGTTTATTCAAGAGGGCTTTGATACCAAAATCCACATCATCTCAGTCCTCAACATCAACTGTTACTCAAGGCAGAAGCGCTGGTTCTGTTGATGACCCTGATCAAATAACTCACTAAGTAAATTGCACGACCCTTTTGATATGTAGATTTAAGATTTTTTTTATTTCAAAAGACTTTGAGAATGTACTGTATTAGGTTTCTGTAAGGGCATTTCTCAGACAACTGGTAGATTCATGTAACCAACACCCCTCATTCCCTATATATGTCAGATAATGGGAGTTTAATGCAGATGGGTTAAATCAGAGATTTGGATGTCCTAATGCAAGAATTACAAAAGATTAGTTTGCACATACAGCAAGCAAGGGGAATTGAATGTAAAACAGGGAGGTTACACTTCAATTATATGGGAGATTGTGAGACCAGATCTGGAATTCTGGACATAGTAATCAGTTAATTTAAGTTCAGAGAAGGTTCGCTAAACTAATAGCTGGAATCGACAGATTGCCTTTTAGGGAAAGATTAGACAGTATTTTGATGACTTGATTAAAGTACATTTAATCCTGAGCAGTCTTGACAGGGTAGCCATGGAGAGGTTGTTCCAACTTATGTGAGAACTCAGAAATTTGGGGTCACTTTCTAAAAATCAGAGGTGACTTGTTTAAAACAGATTGGCAATTTTTGTTTTGGGGTTTGTGTATTTTGGAATCCTGTTCCTGAGAAGGTGGTGAAAGCAGAGTCATTGGACGTTTTTAGGCAGAGAGATGGGGGTTGATAGGTTATCAGAGGTAGGTGAAAATGTGGTTTTGATGTTATGATCTAATCAGCCAACTTTTTGAATGGCATAGCAGCTTGCAAGGCTGAAATGATGAGGATGCTAAAGAGATTTGCTAAGATGAAGGAATTTGTTTTAAGAAACTTATGAAATTCGCCAGTTCCTTTGGGAGAGAGAAAGGTGAGAGAAAACCAATTGAGAAGTTTTGATGAGGTAACGGGTTAAAAATCTGCCGTTGGTTAGCAAGTTGATAATTAGAGGGCATAAATTCAAGTTCATTGTCAAAAAGAAAGCTAGGAGAAATTTTCTTTCATGTTTCTGAGGGAACATTACAGCAACAAGGCCATCCGTGATAACTTTTTAAAGTGAAATGGATAGATAGTTCTAAAGAAATTTCGAAAGGGTATGAGCAAGAAAGGGATGGAAATTAAATGAAGTAGACAGATTAAATATACTTTAAAGCTTTATGAATTATGAAATTAATAACTTTTATTGACTGATTCCTTCTCAAATCATCTTAATGATCTCACATAGCATTTCTTTGGACTTGTGGATAAATATCTAAGCTCAGTTTTTTTTTGTGACTACTTCATTGTTGCAATCTTAGCGTTCTTTTCCAAACTTGAAGCTGACGCAATTCTTTCTTGAATTTCTCTTTTTAGGTAAATATGCTGAAGATATATTTGGGGAGCTCTTCAATGAAGCTCATAGTTTCTCCTTCAGGGTTAACTCTCTCCAGGAACGTGTTGACCGCCTTTCTGTTAGTGTGACACAATTGGATCCAAAAGAGGAGGAACGTAAGTTTTATTTTTTAAAGAACAGCATTATTGTTAATGAACTGCATTATGCGTAAGCCACTGATAAAAGTTGCTGCATATCATAAATTGTCTTTGGATCTTTCTGAAATTGGTATTCTTCTTTCATGTTGTAGCAGAAATCAAATCAAGTATCAATATCAAGACAGATATACATGCCAAGCTTTGAGTTTAACAATGTTGATATCCTCTGATGATAGCATTTGATAAATTACTCCAAGATCTGACAAGGAGATCTGTATTAGTCTATAGAGAAATTGGAAGCATGTGCATGATTGCTACTGAAGCAGTTGATGGTTGTTCATTTTTGGCAAGCAAAGTCTGATTATTGTACTGCACATCTTCTGTAAGGAATCTACTTTGTCTGGCACAGTTCCTCCAAGCAATTGGTCATCAAGGCTGAGGGAATAGATGAAGGCTTTTGATAAATGTTCAAAATGATTGTCTAGATATGACTGACCTAGCACTATCTCAAGTTGGTGTAGTTCAGTTAGCTTGACTAAGGTTGTGGTTGTATTTTGGATCATTCATATACCCAGCATAGGTGTAATGGTACAATGTTTGCATGCACAACTAACTAGGTTATTGGTGGCACTAAAAAGTGCCAGTAATAATTTTTTTGTCAATCCAGCTGGACACTCATCAAATTTGAGATGCATTTGAAAACCATTCAGAGCAGTACTGGATGACACTGTATGCTATACAGTGAAATTACTATTCTGCATATACTACAGTCGCATCTCAACCTAGTTAAGTTTGCCTGCCACTTGTTCCTCAAAATCCAAATTGCATTTGCAAAACTTGAAGTGTATATGATTTTTGAAGTTTGTGTGACCCCAATAAGACTACTTTCATTGTGAAGATCATAGAACCTACTTATCAAGTTATTTATTATGATATATAGGATTTTCAAAAGCCAGATGCGTCATGTGAAATCAACGATGTCAATGGTTTAATCAATCATTATCGCAATGTGGTGCAGTGTGTTTTCTGCAAACCAGCTCTTCAACATAGAAAATATCCTGTCGCCACAATGAATATTTTGGATTAACCCCAGCACTTATTCCGAATGCAGTGTTCTGTCATTGGGACAGATCAGATTAGATTACCTACAGTGTGGAAACAGGCTGTTCGGCCCAACAAGTCCATACCGCCCATTGAAGCATCCCACCCAGATCCATCCCCCTATAAACCATGCACCCCTGAACACTAAGGGAAATTTAGCATGGCCGATCCACCTAACCTGCACACCTTTGGACTGTGGGAGGAAATCGGAGCACTTGGAGGAAACCAACGCAGACACGGGGAGAATGTGCAAAGTCCACACAGACAGTTGCCCGAAGCTGGAATTGAACCCCTGTCCCTGGGGCTGTGAGGCTGCAGTGCTAACCACTGAGCAACTGTGCAACCTCAAGTGGGTTTTCTCCACGCTGATATGTTGTACAGGATGACTAATACTTATGGTTGCAAATCCTTCAATTACTGAGATGGTTGTAGCAGATGCAATTTTATTCTTTTTTTATACTAATATATTTATTTGATGTACACTTTACGATATGTTACTGTCTCCTCTCAACACCAACCAAAAATCCAGAGGAATTTGAATAACGTTCAACAATATGACTCAGTACTTCAACAATATCTAGAAAAATAACAAGAGTTAGTTTGCTTGAATCAGACTTCCATCTGAAATTGCTTATCTTTTTACATAAATAGTAGACCATTTGCCCTGCTTTTTTGGTACTTAGCATTACTTAATATTACTGAAACATCAAAGCACCAGCAGCTTAATTAAAAAGATCCATAGAATCTTCTTGAAGTCGATCTGGCCCTCTCATCAATGAGATGTAGTAATTACATAATTTGTTGGTTAACTGCTCTATTCCGCTGCAGCCTTGTAAGTTTATTTCTTTCAAATGTCCATTCAATTTTGTTTTGAAATATTTCATCATCTGCTCTTCCACCACAAGTTTAGGCAGTGTTGTCCAGGTCATTACCACTCACTGCATGAAATGTTCTTCATCCTGCTTGTACTATTTTCTTGCTTTTAAACCTTAAATTTGTCCTGTCGTCTCTGTACCATTGACTTTCTCAACCTCCCAGAACTTTGCACACCTCTACAAAATCTCTCTCCAATCATTTTGATCAAAACAGAAAACCTAGTCTTGAACCTAAAATCCCTAATTCCCGGAACTATTGAGTAAATCTCGTCAGTATATTCTCTGGACCATTGCACGTTTTTAGAATGTTTATAGCGTAGATCCGGATCATTTGACTGATTTGTCTGTGCTGGCTGTTGAGGGAGCAGTTCACAAGTGCTACACTGCCCCTGCCTCCATCATGTCGTTAATGGCCCTCCCATTATTGGGAACAATTTTATTCTACTCTGCAAGGAAAAGAAGCCTGAATTTCTCCAATCTATCTACAAAACTACAGTTCCTCATCCTTGGGACTATTCTTGTAAATCACCTCTGCACATTCTCTAATGCCTTAATGTCTTTCATGAAGAGTGATGACCAGAACTGGATACTCTCTTCCATTTATGGCCTTCCGGCTCTTTATAATATACAGTAATTTCTGTAATATGGGAAACATAAACCAATTTGCACACAGCAAGCTGCTACAAACAGTAATATGCTAATGACCTGGTAATCTGATGATATTAATTAGGGAATGAATATTGACCAGGGCACTGAGAATCATATCCTTTCTCCTATTCAAAATAACTTGATCGGATCTTTGACATAAATTTCACAGAGGGAGAGATAGGGAAAAAGAAATAACAGAATTACTAATTAATTGAGTGAGTTCAGTGACAAATAGATGCAGGGTAAGTGAATATGAAGTCAACCAATTGGATGTTAAAAATAATTAAACTTTTATAGTGAAAAGCTAGAAACAGTGGGGGTCCAATGAGACTTGGAGCCCAGGTAGATATGATCATGAATAGATGCAGGAAAAGCTTTGATACTGTAATTCAAAAAAAGGTAATGGAACACCCTCCTTGCTCTAGCAAACTTTAAAGTGTAGAAGTCATGCTTCAGCCATGCAAAGACCACAGCCTCATGGCAGCAGAGAAGACTGAATCCACTCCGAAGCCAATACAGAGTAGATTGACTATTTTAAACAAGATTGAATACCACTGATGAGAAAATGAACTGGATTAGTCACGTAATTACTGTGGCTACTAGAGGATGTCAAAAGCTGGGAATGTGGTGTCATTTAGGTCCCCAGCGGACACCTCAATGTTTTCTTCAAAAATGCTTGTTTGAAATTGATGTGCCAAGTTTCAATATGCGTATGTTCACCTCCCATGTAGTAATACTCATCAGATGAGAGCCACTACTAGTTGTGCTGACCATTGTCTTTCCTCATGCAGATGCCATTACAGTAACAATTAGTTCAATCTGTGATCATATTATATCTGAAATTTCTCACCCGTCTATCCACTAGTACACCCAAGATGTCTCCCACGCAAGGACTAAAGCATTAAAAGCTTGTAAAAACTCAACATGTAAATCTTTCAGCAATTATCATAACAGGTCATTCAGATTAAGTCACTATAATTTCTTGGAAATTGCTTTTCTAAAGAAAGAGTCTTGGTACCTCAAAGAAAAGCAAATCGCCTTCACAGAAATGAAACACTGAACTGCAAAAACCCATTTAGCTATACTTTAGAAGCTAAGTTTTCAAAGCATAATCATATATTATAAACCTTCATCACACCTCCCTGCAAAAATAGTGAAAATATATTTTTAAGAATCATCATTACTTCTTATCAACATTTCCTTGCAATTTCTATTTTAAGTTGACAGCAATAATATGTTTGCACAGAACACATAAGGACTTCCATACAATCATTCCACACAAGTCATTTTGATCATGGCATTTTGTTCTTCCACATTCTTTTGACAAATAACATTGTCTCTTCCTCCCACATCATTTATTTTCCAAATTACATGGCGGTAGATTAAACTCCAACAAAACCAGTTCAGAATTTGATTACAAAATTGTTCAAGTTGCTTCAAGAATCATTGTCTATAAATCAGAGTCTGCAGTGTTCCTGGAGTGTAAACTTCAAAATGTTGTTGCGCTAGTGCTAGCTTCCATGTCTTTGGTTCCACTATTGAACATTGATGTTGACATGACTTCAGTGCTGTGGAGCTAGCTGACTGTTCAATTCCCCATCTTATCCTGCTGTAACAGTACTCTACCAGCACCAACATCATTATCATCAACAGTCACTTTTAAAGGCTTAGTATAATTTGGAGCTGCTAAAAACAATGTGGTAATCAGTCCACCTTTCAAGTTGTGAAAAAAACATTCTGTCCTACAAATGCCCATTCAATGCAACACACATGCTTTGGTTAGTTTTTCTCAAACATAGACCGTAAATCAGAAATGCAATCTCTTAAGATGTTGTTATTTTTCTACAGTTACTTTAGATTTCAGATGCCTCATGTTTGTATATCAGGTTGAAAAGAACTGAATTCTGCAGACTTATAAAGCACATCCCCAGTAGCAGACGGTACAAGGGAATTCCTTTACTCTAAACATTAGGACATTCTTAAACTCTAAACGTAGGGTTTAAAGTTTGATGCCATTATTGCAATGCTGCTTGAGATTTTGAATAATAGTTTGGACGGATTGTTTTATTCTGTAGCTACAGATTATTTGTTTGAATATGTGTGACATAGAAACAGATCAAGGTCAAAATTTTATGTCTTTGAATAAGTCTGTTTCTTGTTCTAAAAAATGAGCTAACTTTCCATTGCCACTTTTGCTGTAACTATGTCTAAAGAGATTTGCAGCAAATCAGGTTGAAACATTAGTAATTATTAATAGGTACTGATGCTCACTCAGAGTATTAGTTTGGGGTCCTATCCAATCTATTAAAACTCTGCTGAATGTTCCTCAACGTTAGTCAGAATTAAAGGTACCGGTTTAATTGATGGGGTTCGTCACTATCTGACCTGTTTGGCTTTCTGGCAAAATTTAACCATGTTTTTAAACAATTCTAGTCAATAAAGATGTGTCAGTAATTTAGCCTTCGTTGTCCTCGAAACTAAGTGACTTGCCATTAAAATTTTGTGAGCCAATTATGGAATTCTAATAAGATACTCAGATCAAGTAACTATCTGATGGACTACCATATATTATTCATTAGCTGGTATTTGAGCTGGTCTCCACTTATTAATGCTTTGTCTAAAATAATCAAAGTAATAACTCCCAGATAATGGTTCTGATTTAATTTATAGGCAGGCTGATTAATACAAGTTAGCTGACATTTCGGGTAGGGACCCTTCTTCTTTTCTGAAGAAGGGTCCTGACCCAAAACATCAGGTTTCCTTCCCCCCTGATGCTGCCTGGCCTGCTGTGTTCCTCCAGCGCCACACAGTGTTATCTCTGACTCCAGCATTGGCAGTTCTTACTATCTCTGATTAATACAAGTTTCTTAATTAAGAATCCATCTAGTGAATTTCTGTTAAAGAAGATAGGCTAAAATGTTAGCCTCATTCTGTTTTCCTTCCTTCTTTATACTTGAGTTTTCAACAATAGTGTCAGGTAAATGAATCCGATCCCATTTTCATAGAATTAAACAAGAAGAGGAAGAGCCTGTGAACCTGAGATCCAGTCACAACATCGTCAGGAAACAATCCACAGTGCTCCTCATGTAGCATCTCGGTTTCTTTAATTTCCACTGGTTGCTAACACTCTCTTTGAGGGACTGCAGTTTTTGAACCAACCAGAAAATCCCCAAAATAAAAATCTGTTTCCTCTGTGGGGATTTGTTGCACTATTTTGAAAGTGTGAATTTAACCCTTTATTTCCTCTTAGACTAGACTGTGTTGCTTGCATTTAAAATAAAAGTCAAGATTATACCAACCATGGTCATGTTCTCTAGAATTTAAGAAGTTAAGGAATTATTTGATTGCGATATAATGTAATTATAAGGAACAAAGCAAGCAAATAGAATGTATTTCTGCAAAGTGTGTAGTCAATGTCAAACACCATAGTCTATACATTGTAGCCAGTCCTTTCAAAAGTAAAGTAAGAAACTACTCCTAAGCCAAATATAGTAGTTTTCAAGTTATTTTTTGCATATGACAATTGTTTTTGGTTCAATTGTTAATTATAAATCTGATATTTATGCTTTTCTTAACCATTACATATACTGAGCACATTTGGGTGCGAGGACTTTGATCATGTGATCATGATTTCACTAAACATCAGAACAGGTTTTAGGAGTGAAAAGACCTGTTGTTCCTATGAGCCGTGACGTGAATAATTGTCATCTTCATGTGTTTTTTTTTACTATTTCTGTTTCTTTGTTTTTAGGATTTTAGTTGTAATAAATTTGTCCATTGCTTAACTAACTTTTGATAGTGATGCTGAATCTCCAGATCATTATTGACCACTGTTACCCACAATTTTGGAAGCAAAATGGTTATCAACATGGAAGCAACGTCAGAGCAGGCTCGAGGGTCTGAATGGCTGCTTCCTTTTCTATTTCTGATGGACATTAGGACTGCATTTCTACAAATCTTATAGAATCTATGCATGCAAGCAAAATGTTCTTCTTTAGATTTTGGGAGCTGTGTAAGATCTGCTTTGAGAAACTACAATCTGAGTAAGCCATCCATAAAAATGGAGAATGTTCAAGACATCGGATCTTATGAGTCAGCACCAGGAGTTGGGAATGTATTCCTTTTTTTTATTTGAAGTTCTCTTTATGCTATAAGCTGTTTACTTTGATAACAATAAGTTGGTCACTATTTCAAAACAAATTGAAACATAGGTTGTCAAATGATTCACCAATATTATAACCATTTTTAAAAATATTTTGCAGTATTGTGTGCTGATTCTGGAACTGCTTTAATGGTTAAGAGAATGCATGAACAGTGTAGGGTTGCTGTCAATGTGGGGGAAAAAAAACGAACCTTTGGTGAAGATACAATGCAATTAATTAAAAATGTATATAGAATGCTGACATGCAGAGGTTTTACAGTGATCTGCACATTTGTTCATTTTCATTTTAGTCTCTCTTCAAGATATTACTATGAGGAAAGCTTTTCGAAGCTCTACTGTTCAAGATCAGCAACTGTTCGACCGCAAATCATTGCCCATTCCGTTGCTGGAAACTTACAGCATGTGTGAGAAGCCCCCACCTCTGAACATCCTTTCTGCATACAGGTTAGAAAAACTTCTGGATCTTTCAAGAAAATTAAATGCTAACATTGCAAGACTTTGAAAACAAAAGATAACTTTTGCCATAGTTCTGAATGAGTAGTGTCTTAAAGCTCTAATATGGGTTGTAAAAGAGGTTCAAGTGAACAGACTATCCTGGATAGTGAGCTACAGTTGGTTATATTCACTGGAAAGAGAAAAGACTTTCTTTTTTAGAGTTGTTTTTTTTTGTTGCTTTCTGAAGATTTTTTCCACAGTTGATTGCCATTTGGAGTATTTTGATTAACAGATAAAAATTGAATGCAAACACTTTGAAATGTTTTTCAAAACAGCAGAGTAATGGACAGCGGATTAAGTCACAGCAATAAGGGACAGCGTCAAAGTAGTCTGGTATTGAAAGAGATTTTTTTTCATATGCTTATTTCCACTGAATTTTGGATATGCAATTCATCCCACTGGGAAGAAATCACTGAGCAAGTGTGTTCTGTAGAGGCTCCATTATGGTCATGTGAGAATCTAACCTTCCAATTCCACACTTACAAAAGCTCTACAAGAAACCTGCCTCTATTCATTTTCTACTTTCAATAGTGGGGTCTGCAATGTGGATTACCAACTGTCATCTTGCCTCAATACTTCTAGCTTTTAAGTCAGGAGATTCAAAATCTAATTCACAATTGAACTAATTGAGTGCTAAACCTCCCATATAGCACTGAAGACTGCTATATTATCAGATATGCTGTCCTTTTCATTAAATAGGTCTGTGTTACTTTGATCCATTATCAAAGAGGAGCAGAGTGTTCTTTCTAAGCCACAGAAAATACACTTTGACATGTGACTATTGACTGAGACTGTTTACTTCCTTTCTCCCCAAGGTGAATGTTTTCAAAGTTTATGTTTTGAGAAAATTCAATTTTCTGGCTTCATACATCCTCCCATAGGATATTTACCCTTGAACCTTGGATTAATTCCCTTACATGTGTGGTTAAAAAATGAACTCACTAAAACACGGTCTGTGGGCATTGACCACAATCTATCTTGTGGCTGCCATTAAGCACTTTTTTTTGTTTTCAATATCTTAGATGCGATCAGCCTTTGGTGTACACTTGCATATTACTCAAAGAGCAAAGAATAGTACAGCACAGGAACAGGCCCCTCAGCCCACCCTCATTGACACACACTGCCTTTCTGAACTAAAAATCTTTTCCCTCTACACGGTCCACATCCCTCCATTCCCTACTTCTTTATATATAAATATATATAAAAATATATATTAAAAAAAAGTGTGTGTGTGTGTGTGTGTGTGTGTCTCTCTCTCTCTCTCTCTCGCGCACGCACACGCACACACACTTCCAGGCACGGCCACCCTCTCTACGAAAAAAAATTACCTGTCCCATCTCTTTTAACCAATCCCAATTTCCCTTAAACCTGTGTCCCCTAATAATTGACATTTCAACTCTGAAGAAAAAGACTCTGACTATCCGTTCCATCAGTGCCTCTCATAATTTTGTAAACTTCTATCAGGTCGCATCTGATCCTTCAATGTTCAGGTGAAAACAAACCAACTTTGTCCAATCTCACCTCATAACTAAGAGATAATGGGAATTGCAGTTGCTGGAGAATCTGAGATAACAAAGTGTGGAGCTGGATGTACACAGCAGCATCTTAGGAGCACAAAAGCTGACGTTTCGGGCCTAGACCCTTCACCAGAAAGACTTTTCTGATGAAGGGTCTAGGCCCGAAACGTCAGCTTTTCTGCTCTTGAGATGCTGCTTGGCCTGCTGTGTTCATCCAGCTCCACACTTTATCTCACCTCACAACAAATATCCTTCAAATCAGTTAACATCCCCAGCAATTTCCTCACATGCCTCCTTCAGAATTCTGGGATAGATCCTATCAGATCCTGAGGACTTGTCGACCTTAATACTTTTTAAACACACAACACCATCATCTTTTTTGTGTTGACATGCCCCTGAAACTCACTACTCACTGTGTCCTTCACTCTTGTGAATACTGATGTGAATTATTCATGGATGTACCCCTTGCCTTGCTACGTTCTTGCTCTTGTATATGTATAAAACGCCTTGAGATTTTCCTTAATCCTGTTTGCCAAAGATATTTCATGGCCCCTTTATAGTCGTATTAATGCCTCCTTTGAGTTCATTCCTGCTATCTTTTATTCTTAGAAGGCTCTGTCTGTCTTCAGTTTCTTAAACCTTACAGAGTAAAACAGGATCTTGATCAGATGGGCCAATGGGCCAAGGAGTGGCAGTTGGAGTTTAATTTAGCTAATTGTGAGGTGCTGCATTTTGGAAAGGCAAATCCGGGCAGGACTTATACACTTAATGGTAAGTTGCTGGGGAATGTTGCTGAACAAAGAGACCTTGGAGTGCAGGTTTATAATTTCTTGAAAGTGGAGTCACAGGTAGACAGGATAGTGAAGAAGGCATTTGGTATGCTTGCCTTTATTGGTCAGTGCATTGAGTATAGGAGTTGGGAGGTCATGTTGCGGCTATACAGGCTACTATTGGAATACTGCATTCAATTCTGGTCTCCTTGCTATAGGAAGGATGTTGTGAAACTTGAAAGGGCTCAGAAAAGATTTACAAGAATGTTGCCAGAGTTAAAGCATTGAGGAAGAGGCTGATTAGCATGGGGCTATTTTCCCCTGGAGCATTAGAGGCTGAGGGATGACCTTATAGATATTTATAAAATCATGAGGGGCATGGATATGATAAACAGACAAGGTGTTTCCCCTGGGCTTGGGATAATTCAAAACCAGAGGGCATAGGTTTAAGATGAGAGGGGATAGATTTAAAAGGGATGTAAAGGGCAACATTTTCATGCAGAAAGTGGCAGATGTATGAAATGAGCTGCCAAAGGAAGTGGTGGACGCTGGTACAATTACAACATTTTAAAAGGCATCTGGATGGACATGTGAATAGGAAGGGTTGAGGGACATTGGCCAAATGCTGGCAAATAGCACTAGATTAATAGGGTAGCTGGTGGACATGAACAAGTTGGACCCAAGGGTCTGTTTCCATACTCTACATCTCTATGACTCTACGACCAGGTTAGGAGACATTTTAATGTAGTTTCTAATGCATAGCAAGGTACTGTGTGTTAGAAATTCATACGTTTTGAGAGGTATGGAAGCAACTCCTGTATTCCCTAAAGGGTTCCAAGAAATGGATTTGTAGTAAGACTAACCACTTCTTGAAGTGGAGTAAATTTATCCTCCTCCATTTTGCTTGAATGTAATGAATTGACAAAATAACTTGAATCCCTATATTAGGTGGCATATTTGCCCCTGTAGACAGAATTTTGGTTATAATGTTAATTAAAATTATATCAATATTTACATATTTTGCTGTACTTTTGCTGAGAGGAGAGATCATGTTCTGTAGATTTGTTTGCGTGTGCGATTTCAGTACTCAAGATCTTCAGCCTAATTTAAGACTGATTCCTTTGGAAATAGTGCAAATACTTGCACAGATAAATGTATAAGGTGCAAAATAGAAACAAGCAATTTGATCCAGCTGTCCATACAAATACTTCATACACTCTCTCTTTTCATATCCTTTTCCCTTCATCCACCATTCAAATCAGAACTTCAACATTGACTTAGTTTCTGCCTGGATCACTAGCCTTATAAGTGAATTACAAAGACTCATTAATCTCCCTAAAGGGATTTGTGTTGTTTAAAGTTAATTTTGTGTCTTGAGACCCTATTTCTGGATCTCTCAACTACTTGAAACTGTCTGATTCTGTGTGCCCTGTCCAATGGTTATTCATGTTTTTAAGTGCCATTGTATTAATTTATAATTTGCAATACTCTACTTAAAATAACAAAGTTTTCATGTTTAGATTTCTGAAGGTCAGAAGGCATTCTAAAGCCTCAATAACCTTACTGTTTTAGAATTAACCATGCTTCCAGTTTTGGATCACATCACATGTAACTTTCAAGACCAGTCCTTTATGTCAGTTTGCAACTGATTTTTGTACACGATCAAAGCTGAATTTTGTGGCCATCACAACCAACTTTTATCCATTCTGTAAATTCTGTCTGTAATGCTACTTCCTCAATCCCCTTCTAATAATTTTAAATAGTTTACTATCCTTCCCTTAAACCCATAGCCCTTAGTATTTCAGTTATTTTGCAGAGCATGGGCATCTCTGGTAAAACCAGCCTTGATTGCCAATCACTAACTTCCCTTAGTAAGGTGGTTGTGAGCCGCAGCCTTGAATGCAGCTAAATGACTTTTTGATAAGTGTGGAGCTGGTGGAACACAGCATGGCCAGGCAGCATCAGAGGAGCAGGAAAATTGACGTTTCTGTTCGGGACCCCTCTTCAGAAATGATCCCCAGAAATGGTCCTGACCCAAAACGTCAACTTTCCTGCTCCTCTAATGCTGCCTGTTCTGTGTTCCTCCAGCATCACGCTGTTATTGCTGACTCCAGCATTGGCAGTTCTTGCTATCTTTAACTGGCTTATTGTGCTATTTGAGAGGGCTGTTAAAAGTCGACCATATTGCTGTCGGCCAGCATATAGGCAAGACTGAGTATGGATGACTGATTTCCTATGCTGAAACCTGTTTTGAAAAAAAAAATTGCATTCACCAATGGACTTTTTTTTGTAGCTCTCTGGTAGCTTTGTAGTCACTAATATAAATAACAAATTTTTATTCTAGATAACTGCATTTAAAACCATAGCTGACATGATAGGACTGGAGTCCCCATCTTCAAGTCATTGGTGTAATAATATAACCAAACTAATGTAACTTGATTCATAATCTTCCAAATAGTTCATTGTCAAAGGCTTTCCTAAGTTTCCTGTATATTTCTCTCTTTGACTATGTCTTGTCAAGTAGTTCCATGAAGATTATTGAACATGATTGCCCTTTCAAAATTAGCACTGACAAGCTCTTAGTAGTTTTGCATTTCTGTGCAAAGTTATGTCGTCCCTAACTAAAGATACCACACTTATCAATCGCAGAAGTTAAACTAACCGATCAATAATTACGCAAATTGGTTCCTTATGTTTTTCAAAGAATGTGTATTCCTTTGATCATGCTTCAGTTCTCAGGCACCAATTCCCAAGCTTCTCTATTCTTAATTATCTTTATTTCAGTAGTTTAGCAGTAAGGAGTGATGTTATCTTGGAAGGATTATCAAGTAAGACTATATGGTAGATGTTAAGAACATAAAAAGGGACAAACTAGCTTTTGAGTGTGCACAGTAGGCTTCCAATCAGGAAGACATAGAGGATCAAATATGTAATCAAATTTCAGAAAAGTGCAAGAATAAAAAAACAGCAATGATAGGAAATTTTAACTAAATATTAATTGGGATAGTTTTAGTATGCAAGGTAGGGAAGAAATAAAATTCATAATTTGCATCCAGAACGTTTTTAGCCAGTACATAAAAAATCTGTCAAGGGGTGGGGATGGTTCTGGACCCAATATTTGGAAATGAGCCAGAGCTAGTGAAAGGCATGAGCGTTGGGCAGCGTTTGGTGATAGTAACAATAACCCAGTTATATTTATGATAGTTATGAAAAAGAATATGGATGGATCAAGAATAAAAGTTCTAAATTGTGAAAATGTTAGTTTTACTAAAATAACTTACGATTTGGCCCAGTTGAACTCTGAGCAGATAAAACTGTGTCAGAGCAGTGAGAGGCATTCAACGAGGAGATTGTGAAGGTACAGTGCAAATATGACCCCATAAAGGCAAAAACTGGGACTAACACCAGAAAACTCCAGATGGCAATGGGTATAAAGGTTAAGTTTAAGAAAACAAGAATAGCTAATGGCAGATGTTGACAGCTCAATACTACATAGTCCCTACAGGAGTATAAAAAGTGCAAAGGGAACTTAAAAAGAGAATTTAGCAATGGGAAGAGAATGCATGGGAAAACACTGGTGAGCAAAATTAAGAAAGAGTTTTTAAAAAATATGTATTGAACAAGACAATAACCAAGGAAATTGTAGTGCCTATTAGGCACTGTAAAGGTAATCTGAGTGGACAAGAAAGTCATGAGGATAGTCCTTTTCCTTTATGCATTCACAGGATATGGGCATTGCTGGTTAGGCAGCATTTATTGTCCATCCCTAATTGCCCAGAGGGCAGTTCAGAGTCAACCACGTTGCATGAGTCAGGAGCCACATATAGGCCAGATCAGGTAAGGATGGCAGTTTCCTTCCCTACCTTAATTAATATGTTGGTTGGTCTTCGCAATGGAAAAGGATGATGCAAGCTTAGACATCAAGATGGAAGATGCTGAAATATTTTTTAACAGTTAACACAGAAGACGTACTAGCAACTTTATCAGCCTTCCTGAGGAGATGTATCCCAGGTTATTGAGGGAGGCAGTAGAGGATAGATCAGGGATGCTGGCAGTTAGTTTTAGATCCTCGGTGGCTTCAGATGAGTTCGAGGACTAGAGGAATGCTAATGTTATCCCATTATTAAAAAAGGGGGGAAGGATGGACCAGGAATTAGCAGGGCAGTCAGTGTAATCCCAGTGGTTGGGAAGCTATCAAAAAGAATTCTGAGGGGTGCAGTATATCCAGGATTAATCAGGAACAGTCAACATGAATTTGTTAAGAGAAGGTCGTATTTGGCAAATATTGATCTGAATTTTTTTGAAGAGGTAGCTAGGAGTGTTAATGAGGGCAATGTATTTGTTTTGGTCTTTATGGCCTTTCGCAAGATTTTTGATAAGGTATCTCAGGGCACTGATAAAGAAAGTAAGAGCACATAGGATCTAAGGGCAAGTAGCATTTTGGATCCAAAATTCTCCAGTCAGTGATGCCTATTTCCCATGACTAAATAAAACAAGGCAAGAAGCAGTGGAGGGATTTTCGGGAGACTGGGAGTCTATTTCCAGTGGGGGTGTGCCGGGTTCATTCCTTACTGTTTTTGGTGTACATGAATGATTTAGACTTCAATATAATAAGTATCACTAAAATGTTTGCAGATGACAAAAAATTGCTTAGGTGATAAATCATCAGGAGGGTGGTCAGAAACTGGAGGAGGATATCAATCAACTGGTCACCTGGGCAGAGCAGTCGCAAATAGAATTCAACTCAGTAAAGTGTGAAGTAATGAACTTGGGGAGGGCTAACAACCTGAGGGATTATGAGATAACCAAGTGTTGAGCTGCAACAACACAGCAGGCCAGGCAGTATCAGAGGAACAAGAAAGTTGACTTTTCGGGTTGGGACCCTGCTTCAGAAATGGGGAGAGGAAGGGAGCACAGAAATAGAGAGAGACAGGGGTGGGGCTGGAGAAAGTAGGTGGAATGGTGATAGATAAGTGCAGGTAGGGAGTGATGGTCAGTGAGGTAGGAGGAGCAGATAGGTGGCAGAGAAGATCGACAGGTTGTGTCAGATCAAGGAAGCAGTGATGAGAAGACAGGTTGGTCATGGGATGAGGCCAGGGGTGGGAAGATTTTAAAGCTGATGAAAGCCATGTTTAGGCCATCGGCAGAAGGCTCCTGAGGTGGAATATGAGATGCTGCCCCTCTAGTTTGCGGATGGTATCATTATGACAACAGACGCAGGCAGGATGGATATGTCACCCAGGGAGTGGGAAGGGGAATTAAAGTGGTTTCTGACAGGAAGGTGTTCTTGTTTGTTACAAACAGTGCAGATGCTGTACACAGTGGTCTCTGAGTCTCCACTTGGTCTCACCGATGTAGAGAAGGTGACATTGGGAGCAGAAGATACAGGAGACCAAGTTGACAGATGTGCAGGTGAACCCCTGTCTGGTGTGAAAAGTTTGTTTTGTGCCTTCAATAGAAGTGAATGGGGAGGTGCAGGGGAAGGAGTAGACCTTCCTGTGGGTGCAGGGAAAGTTGCCAGGGGTGGTGGGGTCAGTGGGGAATGTGGAGTGGACAAGGAGTTGCGGAGAGAATGGTCCCTATGAAAGACAGATAGGGGTGGGACGGGAAATATCTCTTTGATTGTGGGGTCTGTAGGTGGTGGAAGCGGTGGAGAATGATATGTTGGATGCGGAGGTTGGTGGAGTGATATGTGACAAGTGAGATTCTGTCTTTATTTTTGTTGGTGGGAGGGAATATGAGGGCAGAAGTGAAGGAAACATGAGATGCATTTGAAGGCAATTTTAATCACCAGAGGAGGGAAGTTATGATCCTTGAAACAGGAGCAAATCTGGGGTGTGTGCAAGTGGAATGCTCCATCTTGGGAGCAGATGCTGCAGAGGTGGAGGAATTGGGAGTAGGGGGTGACATTCTTGCAGGCAGGTGGGTGAGTGAAGGTGTAGTCTAGGTAGTTGTGTGGGAGTCGGTGGGCTTGAAATAGATGTCAGTTTTGAGGTGGCCACCAGAGATGGAGACAGATATCCAGGAAGGAGAGGGAGGTATCGGAGATGGTCCTGGTGAACTCGAGGTTGTAGCAAAAGGTGTTAGTAAAGTTGATGAACTGTTCAAGCTCCTTGTGGAAGCACAAAGCAGCGCTGATACATTCATAAATATAGCAGGCGAAGAGGGGGAGGATAGTGCCAGTTTAGCAATAGAAGAGAGACTGTTCCACATATCCAATGAAGAGACAGGCATAGCATGGGGTCATGCAGGTTCCCACGGCCACCCCATTAGTTTGTAGGAAGTGGGAGGAGTTGAAGGAGAAGTTGTCAGGGGTAAGGACATGTTCAGTTAAGTGGATGAGGGTGTTGGTAGAGGGGGACGAGTTGGGCCTGCAGGAGAGAAAGAAACAGAGGGCTTTTAGGCCATCCATGTGGGGGATACAAGTGTAGAGGGATTGGATATCCAGTGACAAGATGAGGTGTTGGGAGCCAGGGAACTGGAGGGTGTGGGTGGACTCCTGGATGTAAGTGAGAAGTTCCTGGACCAGGGGGAGAAAACAGAGTCAAGGTAAGCAGAGATAAGTTCAGTGGGGCAGGAGTAGGTAGAGATAATGGGTCAACTGGGGCAATCAGTTTGTGGATTTTGGGAAGGAGATAGAAACAGGCGGTGGGGTTTAGGGAATGATCAGTTTTGAGGGTCTTGGTGGGAGGTAACCTGAGGTGATGAGGTTATGAATGATTTGAGAGATGATGTTTTGGTGGTGAGGGGTGGGGTCATGATCGAGGGAGCGGTAGGAGAGGTGCCAGAGTTGGCGCCTGGCCTCAGCGATGTAAAAGTCTGTGTGCCATACCACTACTGTGCCTCCATTATCTGCGGGTTTGATAGTGAAGTTAGGGTTGGAACAGAGGGCTGCACATTCTATGGGGGAGAGGTCGGAGTGAGAGAGAGGGGCGGAGGGGTTGAGGCAATCGATATCATGACAGCAGTTGGAAATGAGGTTGATGGAGGGTAGAGGGCCGTGGGGTGGTGTCCAGGAGGATTAGTTAATTTGGAGGTGGGAGGAGGAGCCTGTAGAGGATGTATTAGACTTGCTGTTAAAGAAATAGGCACGAAGGCGGGGGCACTGGAAGAAGTGTTCAACATCCAAACGTGAAAGGAATTCTTTGCATGAGCGCAGGGGAATGAAGGTGAGCCCTTTGCTGAGGACACCCCCTCCGACTCCCTGGTCTACATGTCCATCCTGGGCCTCCAGTGTCACAATGACGCCACCCGCAAACTGGAGGAGCAACAATTTATATTTCACCACAGGAGCCTGCAGCCCAATAGCCTAAACATGGAATTTGTCAGCTTTTAAAGTCTCCCCACCCCCAGCCTCAACCCCACCTCTTTGACCTGGCACAAACAGCCCATCTTCTGTCCCACCTATCTGCCCCCTTCACCTCAATGACCAATCCCCATCACTCCCTACATGCACTCATCTGTCACCATCCCACCTACCTACCCCAGCCCCACTCCTCCTCTTTCTATTTATTTCTGAGCCCCCTTCCCCCTCCCCATTTCTGAAGAAGAGCACCAACCTGAAACATCACCTTTCCTGTATTTCCGCTGCTTGGCCTACTGTGTTCCTCCAGGGCCACACTTTGTTATCGCTGACTCCAACAGGTGCAGTTCTTGCTATCTCCAAACTAAAGGATGCTACTATGGATGGTAGTACCCAAGAAATTACTGAAGATCAGAGACCCTAGGGGTACATATCCAAAGATCCCTGAAGGTAGGTTGGCAAATAGATAAGATGGTTCAGAAGGCAAATGGAACAGGAACATCAGAACTAGGAGCAAGAGTAGGCCATCTGGCCCCTCGAACTTGCCCCGCCATTTAATAAGATCATGGCCGATCTTTTTAAGACTCGGCTCCATTTACCTGCCCACTCACCATAACCCTTAATCCCTTTACTGTTCAAAAATTTATCTAGCCTTGCCTTAAAAACATTCAGTGAGGGTAGCTTCAACCGCTTCACTGGGCAGGGAATTCCACGGATTCACAACCCTTTGGGTGAAGAAGTTCCTCCTGACCTCAGTCCTACATCTGCTTCCCTTTTTTGAGGCAATGCCCTCTAATCCTAGTTTCACCTGCTAGTGGAAACAACTTCCCTGCCTCCACCTTATCTATTCCCTTCATAATCTTATATGTTTCTATAAGATCTCCCCTCATTCTTCTGAATTCCAATGAGTATGATCCCAGTCTACTCAGTCTCTCTTCATAATCCAACCCACTCAACTCTGGAATCAACCGAGTGAATCTCCTCTGCACCTCCTCTAGTGCTAGTATTTCTCTGTTCAATACTGTCTTTATTATTGGTACTTAAAAAGTTAACCAGATGAGATGAATCCAAGGGTTTTAATGGAAGTGACAAGAGAAATTAGAGAGGCAATAGCCATAATATTCCAGTCTTCCCTGAAATTGAGGGATGTACCAGAAGACTGGAGAATTGCCAACATTATGGCCCTGTTCAAAAAAGGTTGTGAGGAAATCCTGAGCAATTACAGACCAGTTTAATGTTAGCGTGAAACAATTATTTGCGTTAGAATTAGCAGTCACATAGGGGGGAAAAAAGGGTTGATTTTGAAAAAGATTGGTTAAGATAAATGTAGGTCCCTTACAGTCAGTAATAGGGCAAATTATGATGGGGAACAAAGAGGTGCCAGCCAAATTAAACTCGTACTTTGTCCCAAAAATGTTCAGCTACGTTGAGTTTAGTGAGAGGGAGAAACTGAAGGAAATCCGTATTAGTAGGGAAATGGTGTTGGGGAAATTGATGGGATTTAAGGCCAATAAATCTTCCAGTCCCAATAATTTACATCCTTGACTACTTAAGAAATTGGCCCTAAAACTAGTGGCTGCATCGCCGGTCATCTTTCAAGGGTCTGTACTCTGGAATCATTCCTATATATTTGGCCAGGGGGTTGGTGATCAGTAATATAAACCCCACTATTTTATATTATCCTGATATTGGTCCTGGGGAGGATGCTAGGTGCGAGAAAATTTAATTGCAGACCACTTGGAAAACAGTAACAGGATCAAATAAAGTCATGGAAATTTTCAAGGCTGTTAACGTGTCGGGTTGTAGAAGGGGAATGAGTGGATGTAGTTGAATCGGACTTTCAGGAGCTTTTGATAAAGTCCCAAAAAAATAATTTGGTATGTAAGAGTAAAGTAGATTGAGGATTGTGTACTGACGGGAATAAAGAACTGGTTATCAGACAAGAAACAAAGAAAGGGAACGAATGAGAAAACTAAACGTGATAGCTCTAAGTTTGCTGATGAGACAAAGTTGGGTAAGAGTTTGAACTCCAAGGAGGATGCAGAGGTGCTTCAGTGAGTTTTGGACAAATTGAATGAGAGGTCAGTGATGTACTTTTATCGAAGGGTAGATAATCTACTATGGCAGAAAACCATAGTGGTGAATTTTGCACACAATGAGGTTTGACAAACAATGAAATGCTGGAGTGGCTGATTTCGTTTTCAATAATATTCATTGAAAGTGAAGAAATTGTTTTAACATCTAACCTGAAAGAGGGCACCTCTGCCAGTGTATGTTTGCTGAATTGTCTGTTCCTGTCAGCTGTTGTAGCACAGTGGTAGGATCCTCGCCTCAGAATCAGAAGCCCCACTTCAGAGCTTCACCATACAACCCTGCATTGGAGTATCAAGAACAGATTAAGTGATTGTTGCACTGTCAGAGGGATTATTCTTGTAATGGATAAAACTGAGGCCCTTTTTGTTCCTTGGATGGTTGCAAATGTGCATTATCCAAAAAAATGCAGTGGACCTCCACCTATCATTGTGGCCAATATTTACTGCTCCACTAGATAATCCACAAAAACAGGCAGTCTAGATTGTATCTCATTCCTGCTTTTGGGGCTGATTAAGTGTAAATTGGAGTGATGTGTGTAATTTGAGCATTTCATAACAGAAGGGACATTTAGGACCATACAGAATAAGTTCACCAGAAAGCTACCAAGGATAGGAAACAATTTTAGAGGAAAGAAGGGATACTGGCACGATTTCCTACGAGCAGAAAAGGCAAAAGAAACTTTAAAAATTTTAGAGCTTTGGGAGTAAGTAGGAAAGAACTATTTTCTTTGACTATTTGTGTTCTTCAAATTTACTTGCCCTTTGCCAGCCCAACTGTGGATGTTATCCCAATCTTGTGGCATCTGAACGTGGACTGCTTTGGTATCTGAAGAGTCACGAATAGCACTGAACTTTGTGCAAACATGAGCAAATATCCCCACTTCTGACCTTATGATGGAGGAAAGGTCATTGATGAAGCAGCTGAAGATGGTCAGGCTGAGGACAGTATCCTGAGAAACTCATGTAGAGATGTCCTGGACCTGCGAGGACTGACTTCTAAAACCACAACTATCTTCCCACGTACCAAGTGCGACTCCAACCAGCAGAGAGTTTGCACCCCCCTGCCTCCCAAACTTTGGGATTGCAGCTTTGCTCAGGCTCCTTGATACCACACTTGCTCGAATGTGGCCTTGCTTGATGTTAAGGGTCCTCACTCTCACCTGACCTCTGGAATTCAGCTCTGCTGTCCCTGTTTGAACCAAGGCTGTAATAAGGTCAGGAGGTGAGTGGCCCTGGCGGTACCCAAACTGGGTGCCACTGAGCAAGTTATTGCTGAGCAGTTGCTGCTTGATAGCACTGTTGATGACATCTTCCATAACTTTACTGATCGAGAGTAGACTGATGGGGCGATCATTAGCTGGGTTTAATTTGTCCTACTTTTGTGTACAGGACAGATGTGGGCAATTTTCCATGTTGTTGGGTAAATACCAATGTTATAACTGTAGTGGAACAGCTTGGCTAGGGAAGTGGCAAGTTCTGGAACAGGAATCTTTTCTATTGTTGCCAGAATGATTGTAGAGTCCTTAGCCTTTGCAGTATCAGGTGGCTCCAAAAGTTTCTTGATATCACATGGAGAGAATCAAATTTGCTGAAGATTCGAATCTGTAATGCTGGAGGCCGCTGGAAGAGACCAAGATGGATCATTGGGGGATATGCCAGGCCATGAGGTTGCGGATTGTGCTGGAGTTCAGTTCTGCTATTTTTGACTCATGGCGCCTCATGAATGCATAGTCTATTCAAAGTCTGTCCCATTTAGCACAGTGATAGTGCCTCATAACACAACGGAAGAGTATTCTCAATGTGAAAGCGGAACTTTGTCTCCACAAGACTGTGCAGTCCTCACTCTTACCGATTACTATCATGGACAGATGGATCTGCAGTTGGCAGATTGGTAAGGATGAGATCAAGTATGTTTCTCCCTCTTGTTGGTTCTCTCACCACCTGTCATAGCCCCAAGGCTAGCAGCTATGTCCTATAGCACCTGACCAGCCCAGTCAGTGGTGTTGGATGTTGAAATCTCCCACCCATTGTATGTTTTGCGCTTTTGCCACCCTCAGTGCTTCCTCTAAATGTTATTCAATATTTAAGAGTACTGATACATCAGCTGATGAAGGACAGTACATGGTAATCAGCAGGCGTTTTCTTGCCTATGTTTAACCTGAAGCCAGGAGATTTCATTGGGTCTGGGGTCAATGGATAGAACTTCAAGGGCGTGATAATGTCAGCCTCTTGCTTGATGAGTCTGTGAGACAGCTTTCCCAATTTTGGCACTAGACCCCAGATGTTAATCAGGTGGATTTTGCAGGGTCAACAGGGCTGTTTTTACTCAGTGATAATGGGAACTGCAGATGCTGGAGAATCCAAGATAACAAAGTGTGGAGCTGGAAGAACACAGCAGGCCAAGCAGCATCTCAGGAGCACAAAAGCTGACGTTTCGGGCCTAGACTCTTCATCAGAGAGGCTCTCTGATGAAGGGTCTAGGCCCGAAACGTCAGCTTTTGTGCTCCTGAGATGCTGCTTGGCCTGCTGTGTTCTTCCAGCTCCACACTTTGTTATCCAGGCCTCTTTTTACTGTTGTCTTTTCTGGTGCCTAGGTCAATGCCAGATGGTCCTTCCATTTTAATTTCATTGTTGAGTCTTCAGAGCAACTCATATAATTGAGTGGCTTGCTAGGCAATTTCAGAGGTCATTTGAGAGTCAATCACATTGCAGTGGATCTGGAGTCACATGTAGGCCAGAACAGGTGAGGATGACCGATTTACTTCCCCGAAGGGCATGAGTGAGCCAGATAGGTTTTTCCAACAGTTGACAGATCATCAGTAGATTCTTAATTCCAGATTTTTTTAAATTAAATTCACATTCGACCATCTGCCATGGCAGGATTTGAATCTGGCTGAGGATGTTACTGACTAGGCCAGCGTTTGTTGCTCATCCTTATTGTGTAGAGAGCAGTTACGAGGCAACCACATTGTTGTGGGTCTGGATTCACATGCAGGCCAGACCAGGTAAGGATGGCAGTTTCCTTCCCTAGTTTTTTCCTGACAATTGGTCATTATTAGATTCTTAATTCCAAGTGTTATTGAATTTGAATCCCATCTTCCATGGTGGATTCAAACCCCAAAACATTACCTGGATCTCTAGATTAATAATCCAGCAATAATACCACTAGGCCGTCATGTCCCGCAGGCTAACAGAAAACCCTGATCAGATTTCAATATCTAACAAGAACTACTGTGTTACAAATAAATCAGTTCTAACCGTAGGTACACTAAATATGAAATAACAAATTAGAATTCTGTAACTTACACCCTATCCCTTAAATCCCTACACACGTGCAGAGACACATCGACAAACAAAGAAACCTAATGTTATGGTGGAGGAAAGAATAAATTTAGGGGAAATATAGTTCAAAAGCACCAGTCCACAGTATTCAGTAAAATGACTTTTTGTTTCTTCTGACTTCTTGTGGTATCGCATCTTCTTTGTTCCATGTCACTTTTTCATTGAAGGCAGAGGGCACTTAGCACACTCACCATTCAGTCTCCCAGTCACTGGTTAGCAGCAACAGCTTAATGCAAATGGTAAGAGAAAAGAGCTGGTTAACTTACAATTCTGGTAAAGGTTCCAGGTGAGACAGCATTTCATTTGATTTTATTTTCAATGTAGTCTACTGTATTTTTTGCTCACGGTCTCCCTTACATTGGTTTGACAAATTGCAGGTTGGGTGACTGCTTTATACAACACCTCTGCTTTGTCAATAAGAATGATCCCAACTCCCCAGTTGCTTGCCATTTCACGATCCCACACAAGTATTTTCATCCTGGCCTGCTGCATTTCTCTGGCAAAACTCAAAGCGAGCTAAAGGAAAAGTAACTACTTTTCCACAGATACTTTACAGCCTCTGGGACTCAATATTGAGCTCCACAACTTCAGAGAATGACATCTTTCCTCAATTTGAATTACATCCATTGAACCCTATTCCTGACTCTCTAGTTCACTTTGCTGTCAGCAAGACAGTCAGGGAGAAGGTTCAATGGACCCATTTTCTCTCTTCCCACTATTAGCACTGGCTTGTCTTTTTCTCTGGGTGCACTCACCATCAATTTCATTTGTTCCTCTCCGAATCTGCCAGTAGCATAAAAACCATTTTGTGTCCTCTTTCAGTTCCGCAGAAGAGTCATATCAGACCTGAAGCTCAAAAATTAACCCTGTTTTTCTCTCTCTATAGATGCTCCTGAGGTTTTCTGACATTTTCACCTTTATTTCCTATTTCCTGCATTCACAGTAATTATTTTTGGCCTTTTTAGAGTCTAGATCCCATCTGCTGATTGGCTTCTGGGCAGGTGAACAGTGTGGGTGAATAATCAGTTGTCATGCTGAGCACCCTCAATGCTCAGAACTGTTCCTAACTGAAAAAATGATCAACAGACTGTCTCTGGGTAAAATTGCCCTGAATGCACACCCATGATGCCAATGAGTCCAGCATCATCCCCACTGCTTGAACAAGGCAACAGTTGTAATCTGCTCTGAATTAGTTCTTCCTTGGTTTAAAGCAATTTCCTTTTCTGATTTTGGCCCCCAATCCAAATATAAACATTATAGTTTTAAAAATTGACCTTTACAGAGTTTTTATGGGAAACTGAGATATTACAATACTATACTGGAAAGTGCTTTTTCATGATTCAAGATCAAAAGTGCATTTGGGCAGTATAGCAGGAACTTTATTTTGTACTTATTCCATATAAAATCTCATGTAGCAATGCTTGCAGTTCACATTGGATGGTATTAAGTTCCCATTTCCAGAAAGACCCAGATCTAAGCTGCATCATATACAGAAAATTGAGCAGTTCTAAAAACTTAAGCATTTTTAGTAAACATAACTTTTTTTTGAAAGTTTAATTTTTTTTTACCAATGCTAGATTGAAATGTAAAATACATCTATTTAAATTGATGGTTTTCAGAACCAAAAATCATTTTGGTCAAACTACAGCCACTTACAGACAATGGATGTGAGTTTGCTCGCTGAGCTGGAAGGTTCGTTTTCAGACGTTTTGTCACGATTCAAGCATGGCATTCCAACCGGAACTCCATCAACAAACACATTGACTCCAAATCAATCTACCATCCCCTGAGAAAAAGAACAGGAAATGACATCGCCAATGCAGGAAATGACATCACCAACCCAAGGAAACCTAACCAGATAACTAGAAAGCGGGACATAACACCAGCGCTTCGTCGGAGGCTCACTGATGATGTTACCTAGAATGGTGACGAAATGTCTGAAAACAAACCTTCCAGCTCAGCGAGCAAACTCGCATCCAGAACCTCAACCTGAGCTACAAATCTTCTCAAAACTCACTTACAAACAATGTTAACAGAAGCTTTGAAATCAGTCTGTTAACTTGTGGATTGAACCTGGCATTTTAGTAAATAGTGTTGTTTATTTATCATCGATTTAAAAATGTACCTTCCACTTATCGGTCCTCAGTGTATTTCATAGATCAACCCCTATTTATTTATCAAACCTGTGGATTTAGATCATTTTTATCTTCCTGGTTTCCTGCCCTTTCAAATTCGTGTGCCTTTGAGTTCCAGCATTTCTCGCCCTTCGAGCCATGTTTTTGTTGGTGATCAGATCGTACATATCTATCTATTGAAGCTGTCAGTACTTCCATTTTATTATGAATCTTATGAGCATTATACAGAGTCTTTATATTTGTCTTTTTACCGTCTTTGCAACATATAGTCTTTTCTGGTAGCACACTTCTTTATGTGCTGTGCCCCTTCCTGCCATGCTCTCATTTATAATTTCCTTGAATGCTAACTTGCTTTTTTTCAAAATCTTGTCCTCTCTCTTTAGTTTACAATAGCCCAGGCTATTGAGTGAGGCAAGAGAGTAAATAGTGGGGGCACTGGTAATAGTTTTCAATTCCTCTCTGGCCACAGAAAAGGTGTCAGAGGACTACAGGACAGCCAATGTGATACCTTTAGGGAGGAATGTATAAACCACAAAACTACAGGTTAGTCAGTCTAAGCTTGTTGGAGCAACTATTAGAAGCGATTCTGAGGGACATAATGAGTCTGCACTTTGAAAGGCAGAGATGAAGGAAAATCAGCATGCTTTCGTTAGAAGAACGTTATTTCCGACCAACTTAAATGAATTTTTTGAAGATGTGACATTGTCTACTTGGATTCCAGCAAGGCTTTTGACAAGGTCCCGCACGAGAGGCTGATAGTGAAGCTATGAGCCCGTGGAATCCAAAGAAATTTGGCTAATTGGATCCAGAATTGTCTGAGTGGCAGGAAGCGGAGGGTAATGTTTATGGGGTGTTTTTGTGACTGGAGGCAGGTGGATCACTGTTGGGATCCATGCTGTTCATATATAAAAAGCAGTTTGACTTGAATGCAGGAAGATTGATCAGTAAGTTCACGAGTGATATAAAAATTGGTGGGGTGACAAATAGTGAGGAGGATAACCTTACATTACTAGAGGTATAGACAGGCTGGTCAGATAATTGATCCGTGACAAATGGAATTTAATTCCGATAAATGTGAGGTGATGTTACTTGACCAGCATAAACAAGGGCAAGGGAGTACATAATGAGTGGTACAATCCTGGCAATAACCAAGGATTACAGAGACCTTGGTGTGCATTTCTAGTAGTCCATTAAGGTAGTGAAGCAAGTAAATACAGTGGTTAAGAAAGGAATATGCAATACTTCCATTTGTTAGCTGAGTTTAAGCACAGGGAGATTATGGTGGAACTGTATAATATGTTGTTTGGGCCACAGTTAGAATATTGTGTACATTTCTGGAATCCACATTTTTGGATGACTCTCTAATATCCTCCCTTTGCTCCGTTATTTAGATTAAAGCCCTCTGGACAGCCCTAGCAATGTGACTTGCCAGAATATGTGACCGACAATTGTTTGGATGCATCCTGTCCCAATGTACAGTTCTGACTCACCAACACTGATGCCATGAATCAAAGCCTATTTCTCCAAGAATTGTTTAACCATGCATAAATTATAGTGGCACAGTGGCTCAGTGGTTAGCACTTCTGCGTCACAGCACCAGGGACCCAGGTTCAATTCCAGCCTTCAGCGACTGTGCAGAGTTTGCACGTTCTCCCCATGTCTGCGTGGATTTCCACTGGGTGCTCTGGTTTTCTCCCACAGCCTAAAGATGTGCAAGTTAGGTGAATTTACCATGGTAAATTGCCCATAGGGATGTGTAGATTGGTGGGTTATAGGGGGATGAGTGAGGTTCGATGTGGACTTGTCGGGCCGAAGGGCC
Organism: Stegostoma tigrinum; assembly: GCF_030684315.1. NCBI lineage: Eukaryota > Metazoa > Chordata > Chondrichthyes > Orectolobiformes > Stegostomatidae > Stegostoma > Stegostoma tigrinum. The sequence continues at coordinate 25,390,646 of NC_081357.1, forward strand.
TGTTTCCACACTGTAGGGATTCTATGAACGTATCTAGTTTTGTTTATCCTGTACCAATTTTCTTGTGACTTAGGTAATGATCTTAAGATTACAATTTGAGGTCTGCTTTTTACTTTATCTCCTAGCTGCTCATTCTCCCTCATCAGAGCCTCTTTCCTAGTCTTATTTTATTCCTTTTTTGTTCTTTTAATGGGATGAGGATGTCACTGACTAGGCAGCATTTATTGTCCATTCTTAATGGCCCAGAGGGCAGTTCAGAGTCAACCACATTGCTGTGGTCTGGAGTCACCTGTAAGCCAGACCAGGTAAGGACATTAGTGAACCTGATTTTCCTGACAATCGACAATGGATTGATGGTCATCATTAGATTCTTAATTCCAGATATTTATTGAATTTAAATTTCACCATCTGCTGTGGCAGGATTCAAGCCTTGGTCCCCAGAATGTTATCCAGGTCGCTGGATTTACAGTCCCGTGGTGATACCACGAGGCCATTGCGTCTCCATCTATTTGTCTCATAGTTACACATGTTGACCATGGCAACTGGATTCCCACTCTCCCACTACAAGTTCCTGTCCATCCCAGAGTAAATATCCTGTACCTTAGTTTGGAGAAGCAACACTGCCTTCTGGATTTTAATTGTGCTGCAGAAATCTATCCCACAAACTGTACTGTCTGCTGCAGCCACTGTATCCCTAAAGATACCTACTTGAATGTGTTCCTGTGCCACAGCCACTTTAGTCATGCACACTGTAGCTGCTGCTTTATTCGTTCAGGCTGCAAGAACCTTCAACCTCTGAAACCATTGCAAGGACTGACACTCCTTCACTTCCACATTCTTAAACCCTTGCCTGCCTTACCAGTCACATACACAGTTCCTGACAACTGTCCAATCTGGAAGACACTTGCAATTTGGTGGCTTAACATCAAATTTTGTTACATTGTGCTCCTTTGAAATGCATCCAGAAGTTTTATTATGCTAAAGATGCTATACAAATACAAGGTGTTATATTATGTAGGTTATTCAATTTCTGATAACTTCCAGTTAAACATATATTCTGGTAACTTTTCCTTTGTTCCTTTGGATATCTTAAATTTGTCCTTCAGTTGCTGACTCAGAATAAAAATTGTTTTCAGCAATGATAGCATTGTTTATCCACAAGTAACAAAAAGGAGTTAGCATAGTAACTGTGTTATTTGACAACTGCCCCATGCAAGAGCTGTATTTTGAAAACTATTGTACTGCGCTGTAGATGAATTTGGCCCAAAAAGAAGGCTTTTCTATTACATAGATCACACAACAATGTAAAACCCCTTAAGTTTTATAGTGATGCTCACTTTTCCCAGAACACACCAAATAGTTAATAAAACAAGGAAGGTAGCATATTGCAGAAGGTGAACTACACTTAAAAACTGAGGAACATTAGACTGAATGTGGGAAGCTCTTCTGTACAAATATCTGAAACTGATGTGATAACGGGAACTGCAGATGCTGGAGAATCCAAGATAATGAAATGTGAGGCTGGATGAGATGCTGCTGGGCCTGCTGTGTTCATCCAGCCTCACATTTCATTATCTCTGAAACTGATGTGTCTATATCAAACTAATTTCGAAATGCTAAAAATTTTAAATGTGTTGAATGTGTATTGTTAAATTTCAACCACTAGATGGCAGAAAGTGACTGAGGAAACATGATTCCCTAATTGCATTACAGATTTTGTTCAGTCTTCAGCAGATGGCCCAACTAGGAAGCTTTGTATTTGCTGTCATTTTCTCGTTCTCTTTTACAATAAATTTATCATTTTCTCTTGTTGTTCTGAGAAAATCGTGCCTCTGCTATTTGCTTAAATCTCCTAGATTTGCACCCCAGGTGCAAACATTTTCTCTTAAGATTTCTTTAAACACCCTTTGTTCTTCGCAAAATACATGTCCAGAGGCGCAGACAAATTTCTACTACATAGGTTGTGATCATTTAAGAACATCTATTAATGTTAACAGACTGCCAAAAGCACCAAGCCTGAGCTAATCTTTCTCAATATTCATATTAGTGCTCTAGTTGCTTTGACTTACAGATTTCATGCTAGAGTGCAAATATTGAAGCTATTAAATAATCTGTCCAAAACTAAGTATATAAGTTGCTATAATAAATGTCACTTGTATTGTGAATTCAGGGAGAGGAGTGGGCTATTTTGCCCCTCAAACCTATTTCCCCTTCAGTTAAATTCAGTTAGCTGATTTATACCGCCATTTCATTTATTCACTGTTGTTCCAAAACACACACAACTTTTATCCAATGGAAATCCATCAGTCTGTCTTGATTGTTTCAACTGACCCAGCATCTGCAACATTTTGGGAGTGTTCCAAATTTCCGATATCATTAGTGGAACATATTAATTTCTCTCATTAGCTTCGTTCTAATTTTACAATTACAATTCCCTAGATCTGTGCTGACCTGTAACCATTTTTGGGTCCTCCAATAGACCACCTTCCTGCCTTCTAAATGCAAGATAATATAAATCAAATTTAAGCTATTTGTTTTTGTAATTGAACCATTTAATCTCAATAGCATTATGGTGAATTTGCCCAACCCCTCTTCTTAATTTACTTTCCTTAGTAGCAAATTTAGTTACCATATAATCAATCCCCCTCATCCAAATCACTGAAATAGATAGTAACTTGTTGAGGACCTAGTACTGGTTTTATGGCTCTCCACAAGTAATAGCTTTCAAACCTGATAAATGCCTGTTAGTGAACCCATCCCTTATCGGTGCTAATATGGCATCTCCATACTATGTGCTGTTACTTGCACAGTAACGTTTGAAACCTGGTCAAATGCATTTTCAAAATCCACAACTATTGGTTTCCTTGTTTCCATCTTGAATGTCACTTCATCAAAAAATTCTTTCAGATTAATGAAACACTATCTTCACAAAGCTATCAAAGATAATGGGAACTGCAGATGCTGGAGAATTCCAAGATAATAAAATGTGAGGCTGGATGAACACAGCAGGCCAAGCAGCATCTCAGGAGCACAAAAGCTGACGTTTCGGGCCTAGACCCTTCATCAGAGAGGGGGATGGGGAGAGGGAACTGGAATAAATAGGGAGAGAGGGGGAGGCGGACCGAAGATGGAGAGTAAAGAAGATAGGTGGGGAGGTAGGGAGGGGATAGGTCAGTCCAGGGAAGATGGACAGGTCAAGGAGGTGGGATGAGGTTAGTAGGTAGATGGGGGTGCGGCTTGGGGTGGGAGGAAGGGATGGGTGAGAGGAAGAACCGGTTAGGGAGGCAGAGACAGGTTGGACTGGTTTTGGGATGCAGTGGGTGGGGGGGAAGAGCTGGGCTGGTTGTGTGGTGCAGTGGGGGGAGGGGACGAACTGGGCTGGTTTAGGGGTGCAGTAGGGGAAGGGGAGATTTTGAAACTGGTGAAGTCCACATTGATACCATTAGGCTGCAGGGTTCCCAGGCGGAATATGAGTTGCTGTTCCTGCAACCTTCGGGTGGCATCATTGTGGCAGTTTCCTGTCTCTGCCTCCCTAACCGGTTCTTCCTCTCACCCATCCCTTCCTCCCACCCCAAGCCGCACCCCCATCTACCTACTAACCTCATCCCACCTCCTTGACCTGTCCGTCTTCCCTGGACTGACCTATCCCCTCCCTACCTCCCCACCTATACTCTCTCCACCTATCTTCTTTACTCTCCATCTTCGGTCCGCCTCCCCCTCTCTCCCTATTTATTCCAGTTCCCTCTCCCCATCCCCCTCTCTGATGAAGGGTCTAGGCCCGAAACGTCAGCTTTTGTGCTCCTGAGATGCTGCTTGGCCTTCACAAAGCTATGTTGGCTCTGCCTGATTGCATCTTCATTTTCTAAATACACTGCTTTAACCTCCTTAATAATGGATTCTCATGCCTTTTTTATCATAGATGTTAAGCTAACTGACTTTTAGTTTATTTCTTGCTACTGTGCTTGCTTGAATGAATGAAAGTGTAACATTTGAAATTCATTTGAGACGTTTCTGAAATCTAAAGAATTTTGGAAGTTATAGCCAATACATCTACTATCTTGCCATTTCTTTTGTTATCCTAGGATGCTGAGACGCCCAGTACCTCTGTTGTAACTTGCTTTTTAGTGCAAACTGAAGGCTGGGAATATTATTATTTTTGTCAGCAGTCCTTAGTTACGGGGATGGACATGTTGCTCTACAGCACCATATCAAGTCAATCTCAAACCTGCGCCATATTTGGAAACAGTGCCTGAACTTGAAGCAACAGCCACATCTCAAAATCCATGGAAAATAGCCCGGTCAAGGCATCTCACCCTGTAGAGTACATCAAGAACACCCCCTGATATCAGTCCATGGGAGTGGACATGGTCACTCATCCTTTCTGGTTTGTCAGGGTCAGGATCCTCACCTAGTAGGAGCTGGAGAGCCAAAATGCACCCCACCATCCATCATGACTCTTTCTCCCCTATTGTTTTCTCCTGGAATGCGAGTAAAGGAGGGATTGATTAAGGTGAAATGGGTGGTACAACTATTACTGCTGGTGCAGGTGGGACAAAGGTGTGAGGTGTCCTGAGCAAGTGAGAAAGATGCCATGCCAAGTTAGTGGAGTGGGGGGGGAATTGAGTGGCTAAGAGTGAATGAAGAAACAGTTGCATGCAGTTATGCAAGTGGTAGAACATGAATCTTGGTGAGATCTGCATGCTGTAGCCAAGATGGAGTGAGCATGCGGTAGTAGAGATGATGGCAGAGCTGAGAGATTATTGACCACCTTTCTGCATTGCTGGCTGTTCTTCTAGGCAATTGAAACTGCAGTGAGCCAGCTGGCAACCTGGGACCATTATAGAGAAAAGACAATTAGCACTATCTCTATCTAAACCCCTCATTATTTTATGAACTTCTATCAGATCGGCTCTCAACCTCCTGTGGGAAAGGTCCCAGCCTACCCAGCCTTTCTTTACAATTCAAACCTTCCACACCCAGCAACATCTTGGTAAATCTCTCCTGACCCCTCTCCACCTTGATAATATACATACCTTTTGTTATGATTGGTGCATACATTGAGATACAGGTCCTTTAGCTCTTTATATTTTATATAGTTTTTACTATTTCTGACTATATCTGCTGATGCATGCTTGTGTTTTTATGCTGTATCCCTTCCTATAAGACTGTGGTTATCATCACCAAAATTGTTTTGCTCGTGTTTCCCTTTGCTTTACCATAATGCCCTTCACATGATTTGTTCTGCCCCCAATTTAAAAGTCCTTTTTACGGCCCTAGTTATGCAATTAACTTGGAACACTGGTCCCAACACTGTTTAACATTGGGATAGTTTCCATCTGTTGCTCCCACTTCCCTCAGCCCTGGTCTCAGTGTCCCAGTAATCAAAAGCCCTTTTCACCAGACCAGTTGTTGAATTACAGATTCATCTCTGTAATTTTCTTTACCCAGTGCCAATTTGCTTATGGCTCAAGAATTTTTTTTAAATTTAGCACCTATTTGCTCAGACACTGTCAGCAGAAGCTATTTCCTAACTCTACCTATGTTGTTGATACCTACATGGATCATGACAACTTGATCCTTGTGCATCCTTCTGCAAGTCCCCCTCCAACCCAGAGCAGGTGTCCTGTACTGTAGGCAGGCAATAAAACCATCTGGATACTTGCTCCTGGCTACAGTGAACCAGACTTATTTCACTGACTATGCTGTCCACTACTGCCACCACAATCCGATTAACACTGCCCTGCTTGAATGATTTCCTGTACCATTCTGCAATGGCCAATTCTCCCATTTATCCTGCAGCCAACATTTTCATACAAACATGCTGCAGGAACCTCCTAGTGTATCAGAAATTGTAAAGGCTGTGACCCTCCACCTCCATCCTGAGTCCCACACCTGACTCTTTCTCACCTGGCTTGACCACTGACCCAGGCAGAAAACCCTATCTGAAGTGGTGTGACCACCAATGAGAATAAAGTGTCCAGGCAGTTTTCCCTTTCTCTGATGCATCGCAGTGTCTACACTTGGCCTCCAACTCATAAACTTTGAGTCAAAGTTCTTGCAGCTGCAGACTCTTACTGAAGATGTCTTTGAACTGGAACTCACCAGCATCTAGAAGGGCCCACGTCCTACAGTCACACACATCATCTGCCTTGCCATCTTCATTGTATCTTAATTAAGTTTTTTTTAATGAATTTTCTAATTAATAAGTCCTGTTCTCCTAATAGGCTTTATCATTGCTAGCAAACTTTACCAAAAGTGCACTCATAAAACCTTACAAGTAGTCTGGATTCTACAAGATGAACGAGCAAAATATTTACCAACTAATCATTTTACCCATTTCCCTGTGTTGTCATTTCTTTTTAATTTTCTCAGAAGATGGCTGGAGGAATGGGAAAGGGTGTTTACAGTGCTGTACTCCTCTTGGCTCTCTGTCCTGTCTTGTGCAGTTTTTCGACTCGTGCTGTTCTGATGGCTGACAAAATTATAAAAAGGAGCACCAACTTCCTTTACCTACCTAACTCTTAATTTTGTGCTCTGGCTTTAGTTGCACTCTGAGAACCCACTGTCTGAAACAGTTTGGAAAATAGACACCTTTGATATTTAAAAATAATTTGAACAGATATTTGTTTTGAAGTGATATTATGGATCAAGAGCTGGAAAGTGAGTCTGGTCTAAGTAACTTCTTGACACCCAAAATATGTCCAATTAGCTGAAGAATGGCCTCAAATGCTGTAAATTCCTTTGATTCTTTGAGTAAAAGTGTGCTTGAAGCTATAAAATACTATTTGTTCTGAATAGCTGCTTAATGCATGGCTTAAATGGGTCACATAGTTATTCAACAAATTGAAAAAAATAACGTTAGTTCTGAATATTGTGTTGCTGCAGAGATGACGGTAAAGATGGCTTAAAATTCTACACAAATCCATCATACTTCTTTGATCTGTGGAAAGAGAAAATGCTCCAAGACACTGAAGATAAGAGGAAGGAACGGAAGCAAAAGGTTATTTTTCATTTAATTTTTACTTTCTAACACAGAACTTGCATTTATTCAAATGTCTTCTCAGAATGTATGCAGGCCAGAAACTGTACAGTCATCTGTGTTTGCAGGACATATGAATATGAGTTCAAATTATTCAATTCAAGACCATCATATTATTTCACCTCTGAATGGTTTAAGAACCTCATTGCTCTTTTCCTCCTATATAATATACATGTATAAGTTTTTGGTTTAAGTGAAATAGCACACCCACGCCAAATTCTTTTACAAACTTGTACTTATAATAGATATGACTAGAACAGAATCTCTACAGTGTGGAAACAGGCCGTTCAGCCCAACAAGTCTACACTGACCCTCAGAGCATCCCACCCAGACCCAACCCCCTCTAACCCACCTAATGTACTCATCCTCAAACGCTATGGGCAATTTATCATGGCCAATCCACCTAGCCTGCACATCTTTGGATTGTGGGAGGAAACCGGAGCACCCAGAAGAAACTCATGCAGACTCGGGGAGAATGTGCAAACTCCACACAGACAGTCGCTCAAGGATAGAATTGAGCCTGAGTTCCTGGCGCTGTGGGGCAGCAGTACTAACCACTGAGCCACCGTGCTGCCCTATGTACCTCATCCTTATACCACTGGATCTCTCTGCAAAGCTAAGGATACTGGAAGTTTGAAATAAAAACTATAAATGCAAGAATACTCACCGGGTCATGTCGCATCTGGGGTGAGAAATGAAGTTTGTGCATTATGTTGAAGACATGTCACCAGAACGAAATCACTTCTCAATCATTTTTGAATACAATACTGTCAGACTTCTTTCCAATATATATGTGACCCAGTTCTACAATTTTCTAAATATCACTCAGTCTGCAAATTTCCTTTGTAGCAGAAACCAATAGATCGTAATCGAGAACCGGACAAAGTGCCTAGAGTGCCTCAGGATAGACGAAAAGTATGGGAGAAACAGGCACCAGGTTTAGAGCTTGCAGTTGATGGAGATTTTCCACAGAAACACAGAGACAATATCAACGGACCACCAGTGTATCCTGAACCAAGGTTGGTTTCAATGCTACTTTGAATAATTGGAATCCATGTGTGAAATTTGCGTATTTTTGTATAAATCAAAATATAGTGAGAAGTAGATATGTCTATGGTATTGTACTGTAGGTTTTGATAGTGATATGATAGGCAAAAATAGAATACAGGTTAAAGTACTGAAACCTGTTAATGTTATGGCAAAGCTACTTCTGAATGAAAATCACTTTTTTTTGTGTGTATGTTGTGATGTACACCATTAGTGTTTCTTTGAATAATGATTTGTTATGTATTGCATTGCCTGTGCCATCAGGCTGTATCCAAAACCTTTTGGAATATTACTATATTTACTATTGAATCCATATTTGAAAAGAAAACAATTTCTGTACTCTGCAAAAAGAAACTGGATAACTGTTTTAAGCAAGCCAACATAAATTGCTTATTAGAGCTCCGCTGGAGTATTGCCCAATTCTGAGTATCTTATTATAGGAAGGATGTGAGTGCATTGGAGAGATCGCAGAAATGATTACAAGTATGGTTCCAGGCATGAGAAATGTCAGTGATGAGGATAGATTGAAGATATTCTCCTTAGGGAGAAAAAGGATGAGGAGATCTGAAAGAGTTTTTCATCATTATCATAGACTGGATAGATAGATCATGTGAAGTTGTCCTTGTTCATCAGAGGATCAAGAACTAGAAGACACGATTTCCAATGATTTACAAAATATGCAAATAAGTGATTATATTTTTTTAAAAAATCTTTTTCGCACATCCTTGCAATTAGGGTATGGAATGCACTGCCTGGAAGTGTGAAAGCAGCAGGTTCAGCTGAGGCATTCTGAAGGGCGTTGGATGTTGTTTGGGTAGAAATACTGTACATGGTATGGCGGGGAATAGCAGGAGTTTGGCAAGAGTTTAATGCTCACTTGAAAAGTTGATGCAGATACTGCGGGTTGAATGACCTCCTTTTGTGCCACAACACCCCTGTGATTCTGCAATAAGCTCAATGAGATGGATTATCCCTGTTTTGTGCTCCATGATTCTGAGGATGTTTCATTATTTCACGCCTATACCAATAGCATGAAATGCAATTTTATTATCAACACTTGTTTGCTTTTTTTTTAGAAAAACATTGATCTGTTATTTGGTCAATCTGTGAATAATGAATTATTAATTGATGGTGCATATATAAGAAAATAATCTTGTAGTAATAATTTGGCTTTTCCTTTGAGGATGGAACCCTGTGTTGATCACCCAGATGACCATCTTGACCACCTTGTACAGTCCACAGTACCTTTCAGACACATTAGTGAACATACCAGTGGAATGAGTGACAAATTGTTCGTTTCGAGACCACATGAGCCACCCCCGCCTCCACCAGTACAAACAGCAGTTGACATGAAGGCTGTACAACCTGCTTTTAGGTAACGAAACTTCACTGAAAACCTGATTTCAGAATTAAACCTGATTGTAACCCATAGTGATACTAAGCTTTCCACTGTTTACACTCAATGGCTTCCCTTCCTGGCACTGAACTATTGGCTGTGATGTGCCCCATGAATCTAGCCTTGACCCCCATTCCTATTTCGTATATACAGTCTGTCATTGGCAACATGATCTGAAAGCATGATGTCCTGTCAATTTTCATATAGCTACTGAATATGAATGAATATATGAATGTATCCTCATTCAATTTTGTTGTTAATTTGTAAGCTAATGCTTTTCAAATCCTACTTCAATCAGTCTGCATACCTATCTCTTGAAATCTTGTTCAACCTGAACCAGTGTGACTTGGATAGGAAGAATGTGTCAGAAGTGAGAGCCATTCAGATCTAAAATTTTAACGCTGTTAGTCTTGTACTTCTGTATTTCATCCTTAATCCAACTTCTAAGAACAGGATTAGCCTTTCTAGTGCTATCTCAACAAGTTTACTATTAACATGCACCACCTTTCATTGACTGGAATGTTTATTGGAAGCATAAGATTATTTCCCAATGAATGGCAGTTTCATGGAAACTTTCATTCATTCTATTTGGATTACTGCAGATAAAACCTTTTATTCTTTCCAAACTTTAGTTGATGTCACAAATCAACTTCATTGCTTATTTTTATTCCTAGGTTTTCTCCTCGGTAGATAGATATTCGTGTATTTGACAAATTGAGTAAATTACCTTTTCCTTTGTATATCTGCTTTATTTGTCATGGATATTTTGTCTTGAAAATATGTTGGGTTTTCTTTCCAGTTCCAACTCTGATGTAATAGATCATCGACTGAGGTCACCAGCAACAAGTAAAGCAACAGTTTTTGTGAGTCCTGCTATTCCACCTCCCCCTCCCCCACTGCCACCACCACCACCACCTCTTCCTGCTACTGTGTCAGGAACCTCAGTCAAAGCTATCATCAACTCAACACCTCCAATTGCTCCTCCACTGCCACAACCAATGGTGTCTGTTCCACCAGCTACACCTCTTCAGATTGCCCCTGGAGTACTTCATCCAGCTGCTCCTCCTGTGGCCCCTCCATTAATAAAACCTTCCCTTCCAGTTTCTGTCACAGCGCCTGGGATTGATATGATGACAACCTTTCCAGCTCAGACAAATGAAGGACAGGGACTTCCTCCACCACCACCACCTCCACCACCACCACCACCTCCCCCATCTGGACCACGATCCTTTTCCCCACTTCTCGGAGGATCTGTCCCACCACCTCCTGGGCCCCCTCCTCCACCATCTTTTGGCACTAGACCTCCTGTTCCCTTGGTCCCACCATCATCTCCTTCCCAAGCACATCCAGGATCTGAAGTCAAGCGGCATCCATCTTCTCTGCCAGTGATCAGTGATGCTCGAAGTGTTTTGCTTGAAGCAATTCGCAAGGGTAAGTCCATACACACTCAGGTGAAATTAACATATTTACAGTATTTTGAAAATGTACCACTGTCAATATATTTGGAAAAGTATATAAATAGCCAAGACTCTTTATATTGACTTTTATATATGTGGTCATCTCGTAATGTTTTTGGCATCTTCAATTTTTTTTGTTTTATCTGCATGCTACCCATGGTTGCTATGTCCTAAACCACATCAGGTTACATGTGAACACAGACAAACGTCAACTCTAATACCCACCAAATCTTCTGGTTCCTCCACTGTCTTATTTAACATTTTGCTTGCCCAATATTTGATTATCAGACCTTCCTCCATTCAATATTGGGAAGACTTGAGGCAGTTGTCTTAGGGCTCTGCCATAAATTGTGTTTCCTGATCCCTCTCTTCATGTCTATCTCTCGCAGCTGTATGATGAAGATTCAGACCATTCACAATTTAAGAATTGAATTTACTGTTAGCATAGTTCCTTGAAAGTGGAGTCGCAGGTAATAGAAGGCATTTGGTGTGCTTGCCTTTATTGGACAGCGCATTGAGTGTAGGAGCTGTAAAAGGCATTGGTTAGGTCACTTTTGGAATACTGTGTGAAATTCTAGTCACCCTGCTAATAGGAAGGATTCAATAAAAGATTTACAAGTGTGTTGACAGATTTGGAAGGTTTGAGCTGTAGGAAGAGGCTGAATAGGCTGCAGCTATTTTCCTTGAAATGTCAAAGGCTGAGGGGTGAACTTATAGAGGTTTATAAAATCATGATGGGCATGGATAGGATAAATAGACAAGGTCTTTTCCCAGGGAATTGAATTCCACAACTTGAAGGCATAGGTTAAAGGTGAGAGAGGAAAGATTTAAAAGGGACCTGAGGGGTAACTTTTTCATGCAGAGTGTGGTGCATGTGTGGAATGAGCTGTCAAAGGAAGTGGTGGAGGCTGGTACAATTACAAAATTTAAAAGGCATCTGGATGGGTATATGAATAAGAAGGGTTTAGATGGATATGGGCCAAATGCTGGCAAAATGTGACTAGATTTATCTAGGATATCAGCATAGAGGAGTTGGACTGAAAGGTCTGTCTCCATGCTGTACATCTCTATGACTCTAAGGTGTTCTGTACTTCTAGTAAGCTTGCCTACTACCAGTTCCATTATTGTGGCTTAGTTTGACCATGCCTCAGCACATCTGCTACAGCCCTTATCCATGCCTTGTTACTTTTAGACTTGATTATTCTAATACTCTCCTAGCTGCTATGCAAAATAAACCTGTGCTCATCCAAAACTCTGCTCCTATCTTAACAATCTCAAAGCCATGTTCACCCATCATATCAGGGTTGTTTACACAAGATCCTTGAATATACTTTCACATTTTTAATGTTAAACCCTGTCCTTTTCAATCTTTGTAGAGCTGTTTTCTGGATCTCTCTTCCATATATTTTAAAATATTAAAGATTTCACTTATGGCTTCTCACTCCTTCTTTCCCTATAACACTAGCTGTCTAGATTCAGAAATTAACTTATTACCTTCCTCTTGTCTTTCTTTGTCCTTTCTGTAACACGAACCCAAGAATGAATGTGCTTTCAAAAGCTGCATCAAACTGTTGTAAAGAATTGGATGAACACAGCAGGCCAAGCAGCGTCTCAGGAGCACAAAAGCTGACGTTTCGGGCCTAGACCCTTCATCAGAGAGGGGGATGGGGAGAGGGAACTGGAATAAGTAGGGAGAGACGGGGAGGCGGACTGAAGATGGAGAGACCTCTCCATCTTTGGTCCACCTCCCCCTCTCTCCCTAATTATTCCAGTTTCCTCTCCCCATCCCCGTCTCTGAAGGGTCTAGACCTGAAACGTCAGCTTTTGTGCTCCTGAGATGCTGCTTGGCCTGCTGTGTTCATCCAGCTCCACACTTTGTTATCTTGGATTCTCCAGCATCTGCAGTTCCCATTATCACTGTTTTAAAGATTTTTTTGGTGTACATATTTTGATAATTGTAAATATTTGTTCAAAAATTTGAAAAACAGGTTATGCAAGCTGTTTCACACTGCTATTGGAGGGTAATGATACAGGCGTCGTTTGCTGCTAGTATGAGACTGCTGACAGTCCAAACTGCTGGCTCCTATACAATTGAGCAACATCATGTACATGTTTCAGTGCTGATGTGATGAGAGTTTTGTAGGCTGTCTGTCCAATGACTGACTCGTTCCAAACAACAGCTACCTGTTTAGAATAAGCAGAGGTCGGAACTCAGCTAGTCCATGTTTGCTAAAGTCTAAGCAGAACATCTACTGTAAAATTTGATTCCATGACTGGGCACCGTTACTGAACAGTCCTGAGTGCACCAGTAGGTCAACTAAAAGTAATTTAAGATGATTAGTTCCTATCTTAATATGGCTCATTTACACAGTTGCTAGAAGATGCATATATTTAGTGGTGTTACCTGTAAATAAGAGGAATATGTTCGAGTCTGGTGCCATTTTTGAATCATTCAAGTATTGGCAGTTTAAAGTTCTCCATTGCTTTCTCCACTAGCATTGTCTCACCTAATCAAAGTCAACATGCCTTTTTCCTGTATGCATCACTGTGATCACTTGAAATTTAGCATTTTTGCATTTGTTTGATAAATAGAAGATGAAAGTATTAGCACCACAAGTCTCTCTTCAGCAATAATAAATATGTATTCACTTTCCTATTTTAAAAATAGGTCAAATTGCAGAATAGTACACAGTGCCAGTTTGCTTTCCAGATTCCAGGTAGCACAGTACACAAGTAAAAGGGTTTATCTTTCAAGATATTATTCACTCTTTTGAGATTTTGACTGTTGCTGGACTGTGCTTCAATTGAAGATCTTTAGTTTGTTATCTTCATTCCTACTTGGTGCACAACCATGTTATAATTGATGTGTTGATTTGTAATTGTACTTTTGCACTGCTTCTCTCAATCAAGATGATCAAAAATGATTGCTCATTAATTCAACTGGCTACTCTGTGCATGTGTCAGGGATGGGTTGGTGGTGTATCCAAGTGTTGGAAATAATGTTACCCTTAAAATGTTGCTGCTTTGCATAACCAGCTTTTTCAGCATACAGTCCCTTTAATTTTATCAGAAAACAATGTTTGAGTAATACCTTTTCGGCTACTGCAAAGTAGTGCACAGAGACTACTTAGCAGGAACAATAGTTGAATGGCAGTTGAGTGTACCACATGCAATGTGAACCAGCATGGCAGTTTGTGTACTTGTTGTTACCCTAATTGATGGCCACAAGGATTTCTATTATTTGTGGGAAACCTGGAAAACAAAATGTTACTACATTTCAAGTTTATGGGTACAATGGTGTTTTTTTTTTCTCTCTTCATTTTATACTTAAATATATATTGTGGTGTGTGAGAAGCCTGGCATGTTGATTGCATCTTGAACGTGGGTTTGCACAAAGATAAACAACAGTCTTAATTCAGATGGAAAATGCTATCATTTTGCATTAACAATATACTATCAAATTGTGTGTCTGAAATGTTAGTTATAAATGCTGTAGAGTAAGTTTACATTCTAGATTAGACAAAATCACTGTTGAAGAGTAAAGCTTTCTTCAGTAGTTTCAAAGTACACAGCTTCCTGATCTCGTGGAAACTTTTGTTTTATAGAAAAATACATTTTTGGCATAATTTAAATATTTGAAAAGTCTTCTGTATCTTATGCTTAGGCATTCAACTTCGCAAGGTGGAAGAACAACGTGAACAGGAGGCAAAACATGAACAAGTTGGAAATGATGTGGCAACCATTCTGTCTCGACGTATTGCAGTGGAGTACAGTGACTCTGAGGATGATTCTGAATTTGATGAGGTGGACTGGCTGGAATAATGCACCTGACTAAGTTGTGCACTGTGGAGTTTGGTATTGACATTCATTGTGGCACTCCACAGGAATGCATTCACATTTCATAGTTTGGAGGATTGGGTGGGTTGGGGGGTGGGGTGTGGTTGGGTAGGGGGATTATGTGGTGGCGGGGGTAATATTGTTTTTGTATTTGTAAGACTACAGCATTAACTGGTACACTTGATAGTTTCCTGGGATGGAGTATCATTTTTGGTTCATTTCACCTTGCATCGTTTTTTAATATTCAATCTAGGTGTTTTCGTGTTGGTCACAGTTCTGTGGAGAGATTTGTTTTGTATGTTTATAGAACAAAAGCAAACCACTAAGTATTAAAAATGGGTCACTGTGCAATTCTACAGATCCCATTTTCAGAATCTTGTGCTTTGTCTGAGTGCACTGGACTTTGAGAGAAAATATTTTTACCCAAAGTTGAAGAGCAACTCTGATTTGTACTGTAAAGCACATTAGAAATGCTATTTGTAAGCTACGTCTTGCACTATAGTTGTTTCAGATGGGAAGAGACAACACACCCTTGTAGAAAGCATTGCCTAAATTAGTACTGTTTAAACAACCATATGCACTAATATTCCATCATGAGTAAATGGACTGCTTGTAATAAATAGAAGTCATTGATACATTTGTGGTGACTTGCCTTACTCCAATATTAATATTTTAAATAAGACTTCTTTTTGGTTGAATGTACTATTTTGCCTGCACATTGGTGTTCATCTGTGAAAACTACTGATTAGAAGACATTTCATTACCTATTTAGCTGCAAGTGATACAAAAATAACAGTTTTCCTGGTATTTGCTGTATTTAATAATAAATCAAAATTTGTTTGAAATTAGCTTTTCAAGTGACTACATTACACTTAAATCGCGAGACCTTTCTAATGTTTTTTGTGATGTAGTTCTGGTTCCTGTTGTATTGACCTCATAATAATTCAAAATGTTTGCTTCAAATATTATTTTACTGTTGTATATTTTCAGCAATCTATTTTAAGTGACATTAATTAAAATAATAGAGCATGCTATCCTAAATTTATTGAATCTAAGATTAACTAACTGCCTTTCTTGATGTTAGTCATTCTGGAAATAGCATTCTGGAAGAAAAGCCTTTTATCTATAATGCTGCTAAAAGGTCTGTTTATAATGTAAGGATTAATATGTAGTCTATCTATTTGCATTCAGTCATTCAATTTTCAAAATGTATCAGTAACTGAACATATTGCCATAGCTTTTTCAAGACTTTCAAAAAAGTTAACAGTAATTTATGAAGTTCTTTCTGGGCATCTTTTGTTTTCGGAGCAATGCAAGATGTTGAGGGAGATGGATTGGGGCTGCAGCTGCAGTATTAGAGAACTCCATTGAATTTGTCCCTGCCCACCTGATTGGCTGACTTCCTATGGAATAAGTGCTAAATGTTGGTGAGTTTAAGAATGAGGAAGCCGCTGTATCTTCGCGTGCATGGTCCAGGTTGTTTTTTGACTGAGCTCTTAGCTACTAGTACTTATCATTTTTCCTGACTTAAAAGGGTAATGTCAGTATAGAACACATTATAAAAGCATTTGAAGTTTATAAACAAAGTGCAGGTAAATTAATCATGAAACTTTCTAAAGAAAAAAGCTGTCCTAAAACTATTCCCTTTATTTTGGACATCCTACTCCATGCATTAAAAAAAAAGTAGTTGTAGTAGTAGGAATAGGCCTACTCTGCTGTTTGTATGCATAAACAACATCTTGAGTGGAATTAAAAATTACAGTGAAAAATTTCAACATGAGAGAAAATATTCCTTTACCTGATGGGCTTTTTGCCTTCCTCCATATGTTATTATTTCTTTTAATTACTGCCATTTATTTCACCTCTTCACAAAATTGGCAAGGCAACATTCAATCAATCTAAGGCATCTTGGCTTTGCACTGTCTCAGAAAATTAGCCCAGACCAATTTTTATCATGTTATTCTCACTTTTTGGAGAGTGTGAACAAGGAGACATAAAAATAAGACTATTAAATCAGATTGTTTCAGAGAAGTTTCCTTACAAAGTTGTTGAAATTATAGAACTTACTAGAATGTTTGAAATGAACAACATTCAGTATATTAAGTTGGCAATGGGGATCTATGCTTGATAGGTACGAATGAGAAAAGAGATTAATCGGAGTGAGGGAGGCTCATCTGCACTACAAACACTGACGTTAACCAGATGGGCTGAATGACCTGTTGGCATGATGCAGATTCTCTAATTCAGAAAAGTGGAACAACTTCATGGGATTCTATTCCCCCAAAAAATTGGAGACTATTTAATAAAAATGGTCGTGATATTATATTGTTTACATGACATAATGAGTCAATTGTTATTAAATTGCATAGCTTTGGACTCAACAACAAGTCATAAGTACACAGCCAGATAATGCTATAACCATAGCCAAAAGTATGTAATATACATAAATGATTATAACTCATTTGCAAAGCTCAAATTTTGACTGCAAGATTGTAATGATTCTAATTGTGTCATGGTGATTGTTGATGATCCCAGTTTTACTGGAAATTTCAATTTCTTAAGTAGAAGAAGTTGCATGATGTGGTTGTGATTCAATACTTATACGAAGGGGAACGATCTCAAATGTTTATTATATTAAAAAAAGTTTAAATTGTTCTGGATTTAATTGAATCTGCTCTGCCATCAGTTATTAGTTTGTAATGACTTGGAACTTTGATAAAGGATGTAATTAATACAAGAACGTAATTCAATAACTGGGAAAATGCAAAACTCATTTTAACGCTTAAGAATTTGGCAGTCAGCTAATAGTCACATCACTGTAGGCAACTCTTTATTTCTACACATATATTAAACACAAATATCCATTTCACTTGGGAAAAGGACAATTATATCCTTTTGTGATTTTATATCTAGCATATAAAATAACTTTTATAAACTCATTTATGGAATTAAAAATATTCCATAATATTTTTATATTAATATGTAATGTAATCAACCTCCTCAATTTGACTCAATGGTTGCATCACTCAAAATAATGTCAAACAGTGGCTTTCAAGCAAAACTTGAATGCAATAATATTAACTGGCATTGAGGTAATGAGGTTTTGTGTTGTTCCCTCCAGATTTTAAGACTGAGATTATGTCTGACTGCTTAGAAGAATGCAACACATCCGCACTGTACTTAAATGCAGGCACGGGTTCTGGGGCACCTTCTATTGCTCAAGCAACATTACCAAAACATTAAGCTGCTATTTATCAATTTTGGTGTTTGTTAGATTTGACATTTTGAAAATTAGGTCTCTTTCTTGAAATGTCATATGTACTGCATAATTCCACTTACTCAAACTTATTGATTTGGCTAAATTATAGCAACACAAGTTTCAAGTTATAAGGTTGAGGGCATAAGCAATGCTTCAGAACTTGCCAATTGATAGTTGCTGTGTACTGAGTAGATGCTTGAGATAGGCATAACTGTATTAATTAGACATCAGAAGTAATTAATTAAATGTGAAGCACTTTGGGTATTCAAAAGGTGCAAACGGCACAATATAAAGACAAGTTTTCTCATTGTTTTCTTTAACATATCCCTTATCAGGAGACAGCAGCTTGTTTTCATTGGGATCTTGACCTGAGCCAGTTAACACCAGAGAATCTGATAAAGCTGACTGAATGTAATTCACCACCAATATTTTGTGTCATGCTGAACAGTGTCAGTGTAAAGTTTACCTGCTATGTTATGAAAACAAAAATACAGCAGATCTTGGAGATACAAAATTAGAAAAAAAATGGCCATCTATAGGGAGGGAAACTGAATTAACTCAAAACGTTAATTCAATTTTGCGCTCTCCATAGATGCTGCCAGACCTGTTGAAGTTCTTGACTCATCTCTCGCAACTTGTGACCTTCAGTCTGATCCAATTATGTAACTAAAAATGATGCAACACAGCATTAAACACTCTCTAAGTATCCAACAATGTTTCCAAAATACATTGCATCAACTGTATTTACTGCAAGACCACAAACTTAAAACCACATTGCTAATGTATAAAGTATCTTCCTTAAATCTGTTTGGTTGAATCAGCCATTAGGTGCTGTACCTAATTGAATCAGACATTTATTTATTATCATTTTACTTTTGCATTGTTAATAATATGCCTTAAATCTGAAATAAACAAAAAAGGTTAGTTAAAAAAACATATTAGACAGCATCTAATTTTAAAAAAGTAGTAAACATTTCAGGTTGGTACATCACAACAACCCTATTTTCTTTCCTAAATTATCAATAAATTAACAACATCTGGAATTTTGAGGTTGTGACAAACATTATTTCTTTGGAATTATAGAGTCATATAGCATGGTAACAGACCCTTCGGTCCAATTCATTCATGCCAACCACAAATCCCAATCTGACCTAGTCCCATTTGCCAGTATTTGGCCCATATCCCTCTAAACACCTCCCATTTGTGTACCCATCCAGATGCCTTTTAAATGTTGTAATTGTACTTGCCTCCACCACTTCTCTGGCAGTTCATTCCATATACACATATATGTGCATGAAAAAGTTATCTATTGGGTCCTTTTTAATCTTTCCCCTCTCAGCTTAAAGCTATGCCCTCTAGTTTTGGAATAGTAAGAACTGCAGATGCTGGAGTCAGGAGGAACTGGAGTGCGGACCTGGAGGAACACAGCAGGCCAGGAGCAGAAAAGTTTCACCCTTCAGGCCACCCTTCAGCCTCCAACATTCCAGGGAGAAAAAGCCCCAGCTTATCGGCCTCTCTATAGTTCAAACTCTCTGATCCGGCAACATCCTTTGTAAATCTTTTCTGTACCCTTTCAAGTTTAATGACATCTTTCCTATAACGAGGAGGCTAGAATTGTATGCAGCATTCTAAAAATGGCCTCACCGACATGCTGCAGTACCGGATAATGTCCCAACTTCTGTACTCAAATGTTCTGACCAATGAAGTAGTGAAGCTCCGTTAGTGATATTTTGGCAGTGATTTAAATTTAGCACTGAGCTGTCTGGTTTCTCAGGGCTTAGAAGCCTGGCAGCGAGAAGAAGGTGTGATTGGCTGCACTCACCAATTCGTTGTTGTTTGTAGCATTATTTCTGGGCCAGGAAGACCGAGAGACCCATTCACCCTGCTCTGCCCACCTGACTCCACAAACCAATCTTTTGCCATGATTGGCCAACTGCACAAAGTTCCCACCACACCTCTCTCTTTGTTTTGGCAGCAGTAAACTGGCCTGTCAGTCTGGCCCTGTGCCTGACGAAAAACAGAAACCAAGAGAAAACGGAGATTTCATCCTTAAATTTGATCAGCTCTCCCCGTTGCTGGAGCTTTTCCAGTTTCTACTCAGCATCATATCCTCCCCAAGAGTATCTGAGTTTTTGTTTTTTTCTCATCTGTCTAATTAACAATTTTTTTTTATTATTGCTTACATATATTAACTTGATCAAATAAGCAGCTGTATAAAACCTCAAATGTAACCAAAACTAGCCCAAATACAATGAAAAGGTTATAGATATATTACTGGAGATCATTCAGTTGCTTTTCAAAAATATATTGTATACCATGATTGTCTGGTGCTGACACGAATGGCAAACTAACAACATTCATTTTGGCAATTCGTTCAACAAAATAAATTGAATAGTGGAAATAGAACAGAAGCCAGTCTGTGATGCAATTGATCAGTGTGACCAGCTGTTAACTGAAAGGTTGGCAGTTCAAGACCACCCAGAGAAGAGGTATTTGTTGTTGGATCTTTTGTGGCACAGTGGTAGAGTCCCTACCCCCTGAACTAGAAGGCCAAGATTCAAGTCCCACCTATTCCGGAGGTGTGTAATAACATCTCTGAATAGGTTGACTAGAAAAGTAGTATGATCAAGCATCTGTCCAGTGTGTAACGTAAAGTTGCATTCCTTCAATTGTTTTTTCTCTGCCTTTACAGTATTAGGTTTCATCTCCTGTGATTGAGTTGTTTACCTAAATAAGATTCAGCCAGGAATGCAACACTTTAACCACTTTAGGTTTTAAACCTTTCACCATCTCATTTTCTACTTGTTTCATTTGTACTTTTTTTTCTTTTGTCCACTGAATTTGCATCTGGGAAAATGTGTCTGTGGAGCAAAAGCCTACTACCCTTAGTAAATCCTTTACAAGATGGCAGCACTGGAGGTTATGTTCGGGTTCATCACAGCCTGTCTGCTCCAGGCCAGCAGTATCCTTTTCTCCATCCTTTTCCCTAAATATTTTTGGCATCTTTTTCTTTCCTCACCTTCAAGGCCGGAGCGGTGTCTGTGGGGTGGTGGCTGTTGTGTCAGCAGCGTCGATCAAAACTCTTGGTGATGTCAGTGCCTGGATGTTGGACTCTTGGTGCCAGCAGTGCCTGAAGCAGATCTCCTAGCAGTGTTAGGCTAGAATCTTGGCAGTGGTATGCCCAGGCCTGGACTCTTGGCAGTGGCAGTGCCTGGACTGGGGACTCCTGGCAACAGTAGGCCTGGAGCCTGGACTCAGCAGTGTTGGATGGTAGCAGAGGCATGGTCTCCTGGGGCGTCGTCATTGCTGTTTCAGAGCGGGACTCCTTGATCACCAGGACACTTTACAGAAGCCCTGGAGCTGTGCTTGAGACCCAATTTGAATAGTCAATGAACTCGTTAATTAAAGTAATTTTTTTATGCCAGATTGTGGTGACAAAACACTTTTCCCTGTGTCTTCAACATATGTGACAATAAAAATCCTTCATTCATAAATTATGCAAATATTTAAATAAAAACTAAAGACCTGATTGTGTGTGTCTCATATTATGAATTCACCAAAGTTCTTGTGTAATTATCTTTGTTACTTACAGCATTTTGCACAAGTTTTTTTTAAAAAATTCATGATAAAATATATTGCATTTGGGGGTGGTGGGATGTAAAAATTTTGCAGATAAACATACTCCATTAGTATGTCTCCCCTAAGGTTGGGCAGCTCCAGTAGGATTTACACTAACTTGGTAGGGGTTTGGGAGAAGGTTCAGCAGTGGGGTGTTCATAACCAAAGCTTGAAGAGACAGCAAGTGAGTCAGGAAGGCATAGACATTCTAGGCCAGTTAAGGCACAAGGGAATAATAATAAATACTGCCGTCGAGACATTAACCGACCACCCCCAGGCCTCCTACCCTCCCTCGACCTCTTCATCTCCAACTGCCGTCGAGACATTAACCGACCACCCCCAGGCCTCCTACCCTCCCTCGACCTCTTCATCTCCAACTGCCGTCGAGACATTAACCGACCACCCCCAGGCCTCCTACCCTCCCTCGACCTCTTCATCTCCAACTGCCGTCGAGACATTAACCGACCACCCCCAGGCCTCCTACCCTCCCTCGACCTCTTCATCTCCAACTGCCGTCGAGACATTAACCGACCACCCCCAGGCCTCCTACCCTCCCTCGACCTCTTCATCTCCAACTGCCGTCGAGACATTAACCGACCACCCCCAGGCCTCCTACCCTCCCTCGACCTCTTCATCTCCAACTGCCGTCGAGACATTAACCGCCTCAACCTCTCCACCCCTCTCACCCACTCCAACCTCTCCCCCGCAGAACGGGCAGCCCTCCGCTCCCTCCGCTCCAACCCCAACCTCACCATCAAACCCGCAGACAAGGGTGGCGCAGTGGTAGTATGGCGTACTGACCTCTACATCGCCGAGGCCAGACGCCAACTCTCCGACACCACCTCCTACCGCCTCCTCGATCATGACCCCACACCCGAGCACCAAACCATCATCTCCAACACCATTCATGACCTCATCACCTCAGGGGACCTCCCACCCACAGCCTCCAACCTCATTGTTCCCCAACCCCGCACGGCCCGTTTCTATCTCCTTCCCAAAATCCACAAACCTGCCTGCCCTGGTCGACCCATCGTCTCAGCCTGCTCCTGCCCCACCGAACTCATCTCCACCTATCTGGACTCCATTTTCTCCCCTTTGGTCCAGGAACTCCCCACCTATGTCCGTGACACCACCCACGCCCTCCACCTCCTCCAGAACTTCCAATTCCCTGGCCCCCAACACCTCATATTCACCATGGACGTCCAGTCCCTGTACACCTGCATTCCGCATGGAGATGGCCTCAAGGCCCTCCGCTTCTTCCTGTCCCGCAGGCCCGACCAGGCCCCCTCCACCGACACTCTCATCCGCCTAGCGGAACTCGTCCTCACACTCAACAACTTCTCTTTTGACTCCTCCCACTTCCTACAGACTAAGGGGGTGGCCATGGGCACCCGCATGGGCCCCAGCTATGCCTGCCTCTTTGTAGGTTACGTGGAACAGTCCATCTTCCGCACCTACACAGGCCCCAAACCCCACCTCTTCCTCCGGTACATTGATGACTGTATCGGCGCTGCCTCTTGCTCCCCAGAGGAGCTCGAACAGTTCATCCACTTCACCAACACCTTCCACCCCAACCTTCAGTTCACCTGGGCCATCTCCAGCACATCCCTCACCTTCCTGGACCTCTCAGTCTCCATCTCAGGCAACCAGCTTGTAACTGATGTCCATTTCAAGCCCACCGACTCCCACAGCTACCTAGAATACACCTCCTCCCACCCACCCTCCTGCAAAAATTCCATCCCCTATTCCCAATTCCTCCGCCTCCGCCGCATCTGCTCCCACGATAAGACATTCCACTCCCGCACATCCCAGATGTCCAAGTTCTTTAAGGACCGCAACTTCCCCCCCACGGTGATTGAGAACGCCCTTGACCGCGTCTCCCGCATTTCCCGCGACACATCCCTCACACCCCGCCCCCGCCACAACCGCCCCAAGAGGATCCCCCTCGTTCTCACACACCACCCTACCAACCTCCGGATACAACGCATTATCCTCCGACACTTCCGCCATTTACAATCCGACCCCACCACCCAAGACATTTTTCCATCCCCACCCCTGTCTGCTTTCCGGAGAGACCACTCTCTCCGTGACTCCCTTGTTCGCTCCACACTGCCCTCCAACCCCACCACACCCGGCACCTTCCCCTGCAACCGCAGGAAATGCTACACTTGTCCCCACACCTCCTCCCTCACCCCCATCCCAGGCCCCAAGATGACATTCCACATTAAGCAGAGGTTCACCTGCACATCTGCCAATGTGGTATACTGCATCCACTGTACCCGGTGTGGCTTCCTCTACATTGGGGAAACCAAGCGGAGGCTTGGGGACCGCTTTGCAGAACACCTCCGCTCAGTTCGCAACAAACAACTGCACCTCCCAGTCGCAAACCATTTCCACTCCCCCTCCCATTCTCTTGATGACATGTCCATCATGGGCCTCCTGCACTGCCACAATGATGCCACCCGAAGGTTGCAGGAACAGCAACTCATATTCCGCCTGGGAACCCTGCAGCCATATGGTATCAATGTGGACTTCACCAGTTTCAAAATCTCCCCTTCCCCCACTGCATCCCTAAACCAGCCCAGTTCATCCCCTCCCCCCACTGCACCACACAACCAGCCCAGCTCTTCCCCCCCACCCACTGCATCCCAAAACCAGTCCAACCTGTCTCTGCCTCCCTAACCGGTTCTTCCTCTCACCCATCCCTTCCTCCCACCCCAAGCCGCACCCCCAGCTACCTACTAACCTCATCCCACCTCCTTGACCTGTCCGTCTTCCCTGGACTGACCTATCCCCTCCCTACCTCCCCACCCACACCTTCTCCACCTATCTTCTTTACTCTCCATCTTCGGTCCGCCTCCCCCTCTCTCCCTATTTATTCCAGTTCCCTCCCCCCATCCCCCTCTCTGATGAAGGGTCTAGGCCCGAAACGTCAGCTTTTGTGCTCCTGAGATGCTGCTTGGCCTGCTGTGTTCATCCAGCCTCACATTTTATTATCTTGGAATCTCCAGCATCTGCAGTTCCCATTATCTCTAAGGCACAAGGGAGTTTGGTAAGGTCAGATGCTATTTATTTCAATGCTCAGAGTCTGATAAGACAAATGTGCTGAGGGCACATCAAACAAGGGTGTGATGTTAATCGTTGAAAGAGGTGCAGGATTGCAGGTCAATATTCCAGAATCAAAGGCCTTAAGGTAAGCCAGGCAAGGAGGTAAAAGAAGAGGTAGGTATAGCAGTATCAATCAGGGAATCAAATACAGCAGTACAAAGAGTTGACATCTTGGAAGACTCCTTAAATGAAGCCATGTGGGTAGAACTTAAAAACTGAAAGAACCAATCACTTGCTGAGTGTGTACTATAGGCTCACTAACAGACCAAGAGAAATAGAAGAGCAGATATGTGGGCTAATTTCAGGGAAGTGTAAAAGTAATAGGGTAGGGCTAGTAGGGGATTTCAACTTCCCCAACATTAACTGGGGTTGTCATTAGTCTGAAAGGTTTTGATGTGCAAGGAATTCTTAAATTGCACTCAGACAGCTTTTTAAATGACTGTATAAAAGGCCTTACAAGAGAGAGGGCAGTCCTGGATCTAATTTTAGGTAACAATGCTGGGCAAGTGGTTGAAGTATCAGAGGAGGAGCATTTTGCAGACAGCAACTGCCTTTCTATCAGATTCAAGATTGTCTTGGAAAAGTACAAGAATGGGCCTGAACTGAAAGCTCCAAACTGTGGGATGGCTGATTTTAATAACAATAGGTATGATTTGGCCAGAGTGAACTCAGAGCAGATACCTTTTGGTAAATCTGTGTCAGAGCAGTGAGAGGCATTCAAGGAGGAAATGAGGAGAGTATATTGCCATCATGTTCCAATAATATAAAAGGTGGGACCAATAAATCAGTGGATATTGGGAGATGTACAGGATTGGATACAGAGACGCTTATGGCAGGCACCGAGGGCTCAAAACAGCAAAGGTACTACAAGACTATGGAGCATTGTTAAAGAAAATTATGACAAAGAAAAGGAAGCATGAAAGGATACTAGTAGGTAACATTAAGGAAAATCCTCAGTTATTTTACAAGTATATTAGGGGCAAAAGGATAACTAGGAAAAGAGCAGTGCTTGTTAAGGACAACAGTAATAATTTGTGCATGGAGCTAGGGGATGTAGGTAGAGTTCTAAATGAATACTTTGTGGGTGTTCACTGCTGAGACTATATGGGTATAGAAATCAGGAAGAATGTGATAATAATTAATGAAATTAGTAAAGACAGAGAGAAAGTTCTGAATTGTCTGGCAGGTGTAAAAGTAGAAGAATCTCCAGGGCCGGGTGAAATGTAACATAGGCTGTTGACTGAGGCAAAGGAGGAAATGGGTGCACTGATAATTTTCAACTTCTCTTTGGTCGCAGGAAGGTGCCAGAGGACTGGAGGACAGCCAAGGTGGTAACATTATTCAAGATGGGAGCAAGGGAACATCTGGAAAATTACAGGCCAGTCAATCTAACCTCAGTGGTGGGCAAACTATTAGAAGCAATTTAGAGAGGCAGGGTTTAATCAAGAACAGTTGGCATAGTTTTATTAAGGAGAGATCATGGCTAAACAGCTTAATTGAATTTTTCAAAGTAAAATGTGTATAGATATGAGCAATATTTTTGATGTTATCTATTTGGACTAAAGCAAGGCTTTCAATAACGTCTGGGATGGGAGATTGAAAGCAAAAGTCAAAGCCCATATGATCCAGAATTGGCTGAATGGCAGGAAGCAGAGATAATGTTCAAGGTTTACTTGTGTTCAAGCCTGGGCCCAATGTGGTTCTACATGGATCAATGTTGGGGCCTTTGCTAGTTGTGGTAAATATATAAATGATTTAGACTTGGATCAAGGCGTGTTGACCAGTAAGTTTGTAGATGATACAAACAAATGGTGGGGTTGTAATAGTAAGGAGTATAGTCTTCGATTGCAGGAGGATGAAACAGATGCACTAGTCCAATGGACTGATCAGTGGCAAATTTAAATCAACCTGGGTAAATGTGAGGTGATGTACTGGGGTCAGATAAACAAGGCAAGGGGGTACCAAGAATCAAAGGGACCTTGGTGTGCATGTCCACCAGTCCCTTAAAGTATCAGGGCAGGTAGATAAAATGGTTAAGTAGGCATGTGGGATACTTGCCATATTAGCTGAGCATAGAATTTAAGAGCAGGAAGGTTGTGCTGAATTTCTATAAAACATTGGTTAGGCTGCAGCTGGAGTACTGTGTGCAGTTCTGGAATTCATATTATAGGAAGGATGTGATACCACTGGAGGGGGTTCAGCGTTTACCGAGGTGTTGCCTGGGCTGGAAAGTTTTAGGTATGAAGAGAGATTGGATCAATTGGGTTGTTTTCCTTGGATCTTAAGGGGAGATATTATTGAGATGCATAAAATTATGAGGGCCACACATACGGCAGACGGTAAGGAACATTCCTCCTTGCTGGAGGGATCAATGACTAGTGACATAGATTTAAGGTCAGGGGCAGGAGGTTTAGAGGAGACATGAGGAAAATTGTTTTCATCCAGAAGATGGTGGGAATCTGGAATTCGTGGCCTGTGCGGTGACAGGGATAGAAAACCTCATAACATTTGCGAAGTATTTACATACATATTTGCAATGCCGACGCATATATGGTGACGGGCCAAGTGCTGGGAAATGGGATTAAAATAAGTGCTTGTTTTTGACAAGTATAAACACAATGGGTCGAAAGGCCTTTCTCTGTGCTGTAGATTTCTGTGGCTAAGGATAGACATAATCTCCTCAACTTTGCATTATTTCTACTTGACATCAAATACATCCCTTTTTTGATCATCACATGTTAAAAGCACGCACAGCAGGTGTTTCTTTCTAATCCCTTGTTTGGTAAAATTGATGAGCAAGTGCTAAAAGCTTATGTCCTGGAATCTATGAAGAAAGAAACTCAAACACAGAAGAAGGGAAAAAGGTGCTGGCAAGGGCTTTAATGTCTTGAAACCTTAGAAATAATAGTCCTTCGATTGGAATATTTAAAGCATTGTAATTGAACACATGTCTCTGTTTTCCAAAAACATTCATCACAACCCTTGAAAATAGATTTCTTTTTGTAATTTTTTTTGTCTTCCCCCCCCAAATGTTCCTGAATAATTTTGTAGTATTCCATTAGCACCATGGGAATTTAAGTTTTGAGACATGGCATTGTAGTTCAGTAAAGAAGATTTTCTAAGAGTACAAAGGAATCTTGATCAAATGGGTCAATGGGCTGAAAAATGGCAGATGGAACTCAACCTGAATAAATGCGAGGTATCTCATTTTGGTGTAACAAACAGAGATTGTACAAGACATCGGCACTTCTGAAATACTGTGTCCAGTTCTGGTAGCCCAGTTACAGGAAGAATATTACTAAGTTGGAGAGGTTTCAAAAGGATGTTGCCAGATATGGAAGGTTTGAGTTATGAAGAAAGGATGGTTAGGCTGGGACTTTCATCACTGGAGCAAAAGATGTTGAGAGTCGACCTGATAGAAATTTATAAAACAATGAGAGTTATGGGCATAGAGTTAATTGTAATTGTCTTTTCCCTCAGGTACGGCATTTCAAGACTAAGGAGCACATTTTTAAGGCGAGAGAAATTTATAAAAAGGCGTGAGAGACAAAATTTTTATGCAGAGGGTGGTTTGCATGTGGAATGAACTTCCTGAGGAAGTGGTGGATGTGGGTGCAATTACAATGTTTAAAAGACAATTGAATGGATATATGAATAGGAAAGGTTTGAAGGGATATGGGCTGGAAAAAAACATGTGGGACTAGTTTAGTGTAGGATTATGTTCAGCATGGGTTTGTTTGGCCGAAGGGTCTGTTTCTGTGCTGTATGTCATCGACTCTATACAACTCTGACTTTATCAAGTCAGCGGCTATTTCAAATGCAAAACAAAATTACAAATGCTCATCTTTCACTTATTAATTTCCACAAAAAAAATCCCCAGTAAAACGAGAGAATAATTAACCTTGGTTGTAAGTAAACAGAGATCAACTAACCACTAAAGGAAGATTAATCAAAGGACAACAAATAGCTCCTAATCCCTGATTTTGAGTTTCTCATCAAAGACCTGTCTGATGAGTCTACATCTATGGAAGTACTTAATGTTTACTTTGTCTGAACCGGTCCAAATTATATTAACATTTTCATTGCCATTTCACCATTAGGATATATGAGCTATTCGGTGAATAAGCCAACAGTTTGCTAAAAATACTAAGGAGAAAAATCAGACCATAACATCACCAACTCCCATTTCTTTTTAATTGATATAATTTAACAGCCTCTTGATGTCAAATATAAACAAGAATTAAAGGATTTATTAGTTAATATCTTTGTAACCACAGATCATTGATATTTCAGCAACTTGCATTTCTGTTGCAATTTTACTGTCGACAGCTACAATAAGTCCCATGACCAAACAGCAATCAACACTAAGCAAAAGAGATAGGTGTCGGGTGACATGATCAATTCAGTGGTCAAAGAGCTGAGTTTACAGATATTATGAAAAGGGTTGAGAAGTGGAGAGGAACAGAGACCAAAATGGGCCAACCATATCAATGATAAGGTGTAGACCTGGATGAACCCAGCAGACCAGGCAGCATCAAGGAGCAGGAAAGCTGATGTTTCGGTTCGAGACCCTTCTTTGGAAATGGGGGAGGAGGGGTGTACTCTGGAATAAATAGAGAGAGGGGGAGGCGATGATGGAAGGTGGACAAAGGAGCGGATAGGTGGAGAGAAGACGGACAGGTCAAGGAGGCGGGGATGGGACCAGTAAAGGTGAGCGTAGGTGGGGAGTTAGGATGAGGGTTGGTCAGTTGAGGGAAGACGGACAGGTCAAGGAGGTGGGATGAGGCTGGTAGGTAGGAGGCGGGGGTGGGTATTGGTCAGTGAGGTGGGAGAAAAAAAGGACAAGTCAAGGAGGTGGGGACGAGCTGGGCTGGTTTTGGGATGAGATCGGGGTTGGGGAGATTGTGACACTTGTGAAGTCCACACTGAAACCATTGGGCTGCAGGGCTCCCAAGCAAAATATGAGGTGCTGTTCCTGCAGCCTTCGGGTGGCATCGTTGTGGCACTGGAGGAGGCCCAGGATGGACATGCCGTCCAAGGAATGGGAGGGAGAGTTGAAGTGGTTCGTGACTGGCAGGCACAAATGACTGCACCTCCCAGTCGCCCATCTTGTCCATGAGACACAGAGAAACCCAGATTCCCTGTCTCATCCCATCATCCTGCACACAGACCATAGCACCTGGAGCTTGTAGCACTTAAGGTGCAAATTTTCAAATGGGCTTAGGGTCTCTGCCTCCACCAACAAATCAGGCAGTGAATTCCACACACCCACCACTGCCTAAGTAAAAGGGGTTTTCCTCATGTCCCCCCAATCCTTCTGTCTCTTATCTTGAATCTATGACCCATGGTTTTTGCCATGGGAAACAAATTCCTCCTGTCTACTCTATCTCTACACCCCCACACCTGCAAATATTATATAGTCCAATCATGTTGCCCCCTCAACCCTCTCTGTTCCAAGGAAAACAACCCCAACCTCTCCACCGTCTCCTCGTAGCTTCCACTCTCCACTCTGACAACAGTCTATTAAATCCTCTCCTCTGTCTCTCCAGGCCAATCATGTCCTTCCCGTAATGTGGTGACCAGAACTGCACACAATACTCCAGTCGTGGCCTCACCAACATCTCATACAGTTTCATCACTATATCACTACTTATATAGTTCATAGCTCTGCCAATGAAAGAGAGCTCCCATATGCTTCTCTACAATCTCATCTACCTGTGCCAATACTTTTAGAACCTGTGCACTTGCACACCAAAGATAACAACATGTGGAGCTGGATGAACACAGCAGACCAAGCAGCATCTTAGGAGCACAAAAGCTGACGTTTCAGGCCCAGACCCTTCATCACTTGCACACCAAGATTTCTCACTTCATCTACACCTTTCATTCTACTCCTATTTATTGTGTGTTCCCTCGTACTGTCTGACTTCCCTAAATGCTTTATCTCACACTTATCACAGTTGAACTCCATCTGCCACTCTGCTACCCACATCACTGACACTTCTAAATCATCTCAGATCTATCCTCTACACTATTCACTGCACGGCTAATTTTTGTGCCGTCTGCAAACTTCCCAATAGTGTCCCCCATGTTCAAGTTGTGGTTTCGTGTTTAGTACTGCAGCCTCACGGAGCCAGGGACCTGTAAAGAGGTTGCACGTCTGCATAAGTATCCTCTGGATGCTCCAGTTTCATTCCACAGCCCAAAGATGTGCAGGTTATTGGATTGGTCATGCTAAATTGGCCCATAGTGTCCCAGGATATGCAGGTTAGGTAAGTTAGCCATGGTAAATGTGGGGTTGTGGGAATGCCGTTGGGATGCTGTTTCTACAGTTAGTGTGGACTCGATGGGCTGTGTCTCTTTCTGCACTGCAGGGATTCTATGATTCTAAGTCCAAACTGTCAATGTTGAATTTTCTTGAATAAATACAGCCCTAATAACACTTGGGAAGCGCAACACCATCCAGAACATAACAAAAACAGCATTTGCTGAAAAAGCTGAAGAGAAATCAGAATTAATATTCTGAGGAAGTGTCATTGAGCCTGAAATTTCTCTTTACAGATGCTGTCAGACCTGCAATTTGTGTTTTTGTTTCTGATTTACAGCATCCACAGTTCTTTCAGTTTTCCCATCCAGAACATAGCAGGCCATTTGATTCACCCTCTGTCTGCCACCTTCAACATTCACTTCTTGTAAAACCAGAGCAAAGGGGCAGCAGTTTGTACCATCTACAAGATGCACTGCGGCAACTTACCAAGGTCCTTCAATGGTATCCTCCAAACCTACAACCTCTATTAACTAGAAGAGCATTCGCAGCAGAGATATGGGAGCGCCAACATCTGCAAGTTCCTATCCAAGCCTCATCCAGACTGGGAACTGAAGTAGCATTGATTCATCGTTGCTGGATCAAAAACCTGGTACTTATTTCCCAACAGCATTGTGGGTGTACCTTTCCCTCATAGACTGCCACAGTTCAAAACGACAGCTCACCACCACCTTCTCAAGCACAATTAGGGATAGGCAATAAATGCTGACTTAGCCAGCGATGCCAATGCTCCATAAACAAATGTTAACACCTTGTTTTAACAGGTCTTTAGGAAGTCATTCCTTTGATATTGTGGTACTCCTTCAGTTCTATATTGGCGTAGTTTCTCTGCTAAAGTCTCTGGAGTGGCATTTAAGCCCACAACCTTCTGACTCAGAGATATGTGCGCTACCAACTAAGCCACAGCTCAACACTGACTGACACTGATGCAAGACTTGACAAAGTGTCATTATAAAATACCATGTTCTCTGAGTCATTATGAACAACATCAGCACTAATGTAGATATAGATAAAGATTTATGACTTGGTGAAGGAAGATATTCCCTTTTGTTCATAACTATTTACTGAAGTTTCCTCTATGGGATGATTTACTGTAATCAGAACCACACATCAAGCACATAAATGTATTCCAGAATAACATTTGCTGGTTGATTTCCACAATTGAGTGAGCTGTGTAAATTGAATTTTTTGATATTTTTGTCACGAAATTTTAATCAGCTTATCTGGACGTCAGCAAATCCCCATACCTTACCAGGTACTTAGCAATTAAAGTTCCATCTCTGATAAGACACACTCACTCACAGAAATATCTGTCAAAATTTGGCCACTGAAAAATGATTGCTTTTCAACACTGCCCTGTAAACAGTGTAAAATTAACTGTGACCAGGTACCCCATTAACACACCATGGAAACTGCATTTCTATTGTTTGAAAATTAAAAGCCTCATTGAGGGAATACCATTTACATGTTTAAAAATGGATGGGAAGGTGTTTTTTTGTACACTGAAGTAAAAATTTTGCCCACATTCTCCACTTTGGTTTTTCTTGGGAACAAGCTTAAGACATAGGAGGCATGTCCTCAACAGAAAAATCCGTGTGTCTCGAAAGTCTTAGGATGGCACGGTGGCTCAGTGATTAGCACTGCTACCTTACAGCACCAGGGACCTGGGTTCGATTCCAGCCTCAGGCAACTGTCTGTGTGGAGTTTGCACATTCTCCCTGCGTCTGTGTGGATACCCTTTAAGTGCTCCAGTTACCTCGCACAGTCCAAAGATGCGCAGGCTAGGTGGACAGGCCATGCCAAATTGCCCATTGTGTTCAGGGATGTGTAGGTTAGGTGGGTTACAGGGGGATGGGTCTGGGTGGGATAGTCTGAGGGCCAGTGAGGCCTTGTTGGTCTGAAGGGCCTGTTTCCACACTAAGGATTCTATGATGAATTTTACTGGAATGTGCGTGCTTCTGGCTGCACCAACATTTATTGTTCACCCCTAATTGTTCTGCAGAAGGTGATGTGAGCTGCTTTCTTAAACTGCTGCTGTCCATTTAATGTAGGTACAATCACAATGCAGTTAGGGAGGGAGAGAATTCCTGGATTTCAGTCCAGTGAAACTGAAAGAACAGTGATATATTTCCAAATGGCTTGGAGAGGAACTTGTAGGAGGTGGTGTTCCCATGTATCTGATGCCCCTGACCTTCTATGCGGAAGTGGTCGTGTGTTCAGAAAGTGCTAAGGAGCTTTGGTGAATTTCAGCAGCATGTCTTCTATGTGGTACACATTGCTGCTACTGAGAGTTTTTTGATGATCAGTAGTTAACTGATAGGGCAGTAGTAGGCTGGGTTGGATTTTGTTTTGTGTACAGGACATACATGGGTAATTTTTCACTTTGTCAGGTAAACGCCAGTTTGTAGCTGTATTGGAAGAGCTTGGCTGGGTGAGTGGCAAATTCTGGATTTGGATATCTGGTGGGCATGGACGAGTTGGACCGAAGGGTCTGTTTCCATGCTGTACAACTGTAAGATCTTCAGTACTATTGCCAGAATGTTGTCAGGGCTCATATTGCAGTATCCAATGCCTCTTATTGTTTCTTGATGTCACACCAATTGAACTAAATGGCTGAAGACTTGTATCCGTGATGCTGAGGATTTCCAGAGGAGATCAAGTTGGATGATTGACTTAGCACTTCTGGCTGAAGATCGCTGTGATTGCTTCAGTCTTAACGTTTGCTCTGATATGCTGGGCTCCCTTATTGTTGAGAATCGGAATTTTTGTGCAGCATCCTCCTCCACTGAGTTGTTTAATTGTCCTCTAGCATTCACAACTAGATGTGGCAGGACTGCAGAGTGTAGATCTGATCTGTTGGATGTGAGTCACTTAGCTCTGCCCATCAATGGCTACTTATGCTCTTTGGCATTCAAGTAGCCTTGTTTGGTATCTTCACCAGGTTGGTACTTCATTTTTAGGTATCCTGGTCCTGCTCCTGGCATGCCCTCCTGTACTGTCCATTGAGCCAGGGTTAATCCCTGGCTTGCTGGCTATGGTTGAGTGGGTGATATACCTGGCCATGAGATTGCAGTTTGTGATGGAGTACAATTGTGCAGGTGACAGACAATATATCCTTTACCCAGAATGCATTCTGTGCCTTTACCTCTCTCAGTGTTTCTTCCGAGTGTTGTTCAGCATGGAGGAGCACTGATTCATCAGCTGAGGGTGGACAGTATGAAATAATCAGCAGGGGGTTTCCTGGCCTATGTTTAACCTGAAGCCATGAGACTTCATGGGAATTGAAGTCAATGATGAGGACTGTGAGAGCAACTCCGTCCTGACTGTTCACGACCGTACTCCGGGACAGGATATACCCAGGAATGGTTATGGAATTGTTTAGGGAAAGTTCCTTAATACAACAATGTTGGGCTGCTGCTTAGAGAAAAAAAGTCTGCAGATGCTGGAATCCAAGGTAGACAAACAGGAGGTTGGAAGAACACAGCAGGCCAGGCAGCATCTAGAGAAAAGGAGCAGTCAACACTTCAGGTATTACCCTTCTTCAGGACTGGTTGATTGGTTGCTTGACTGGTTTGGCACCAGCCCCCTGACGTTAGGGAGGAAGATCTTGTCAGGCCAACAGGGTTAAGCTTGCTAGCCTTGTTTCCAGTGCTATGGTCAGTACCAGACTATCCATCCAGTTTAATTCCTTTTTTGAAACTTTTTAATAACAAATATAACTGACTGGATTGCTAGGCCATTTCAAAGGGCAGTCTGGAGTCACGTGTAAGGTCAGACCAGGTAAGGATAGAAGATTCTCTCATTGGTAAATCAGAAGTAATTTTTACGACAATTGAAACTGATTTTGTGATCATCTTTAGACTTTTAATTCATTGAAGTCGAACCTGACTTCCCAAAGCATCACCTGGGTCTCTGAATAACTAGTCTAGTGGGAATACCACTGCGTCATCATCTTCCTGTTGACTTAATAAACCAAAGTAGATGGTCATAGTCAATTCATCACAATATATCAATAGTCTCGTATGTCAAGGATTTGATGAAAACGATATGATGAAACCAGTCACACTGCTGGTTAAATTCAATGTTAATTTATTGTTTCTGATTCTTATTCCAGTCTCCGGGATGATTAAATTTAAAAAATAATCTTGGGATTGAGGTGTTTTAAGCAGAGTCATCAGATATTGCTCATCCTTAGTCTGAAAGTTGCTGTCACGGCCAATGTGCGCATAATATTACCATTGGCTGCTGTGCTGGTGGGCCTTCTACTGAGACTCAGTACTTTGTTGGATTCCACTTGCTGTTGCAATCAGCTACATAAGAAGGCAGTTAAATCAGCCACATTGGTGTTGTAGTGGAGTCACATATAGCCACAGACCAAGTAAGTACAGCACGTTTTCTTCCCTAAAGGACAACGGTGAAGCAGTTGGATCTTGTAGCAATCTAATACTTTCATGATCTATGTCTATATAGTTTTAAATGGGAATTAAAACTTCAATTACCAGGGTGAAACTTGGATTTCAACCACTTGTGTAGACAATAATAGCACATTACTGCTGATGAATTGTTTGTTATTATTTTCCAAAGAAACATTTCACCACTTTAAACTTTTAAGTCTAACCAGGAGTCAAGAACCAATAGACAATGACTGTTCATGAAAGATATTCTCATTTGAAACTGGGCTGATTGCTTGTCATGCTTGTAAAATTCACATATTTCTAATGTTCATGATCTAATCAAGCAGTTTCAGCATTGATAGGGAAATCATGCTCAACTAAATTTATTAAGAGTTTTTTGAGGAAGTCTGAACCAGCATGAACAGAGAGGATCTGGTGGATGCTTTATATTTGGACTTCCAGAAGGTGTTTTGATACGATACCTTGCAAAAGAGCCTCAATAAGAATTGATTGATGGGCAGGAAACAGTGATTGGGGAAGGAGTTATTTTTCAGGTTAACAACCCATAACCAGTGTGGTTCAGCAGAGAACAGTGCTGTTGTATTAATACATCTTACTGACTTGAAGGAAGGAAGCAAATGTACAGTAGCCAAATTTGTAGATGACACAAAAAGGAAAGGCAAGTTGTGAGATGGATATAATTTACAGAGAGATGTCAATAGGTTACGTAAATGGGCAAAGAGTTGGCAAGTGGAGTATAATGTAGGAAAATGTGAAGTTGTTCATTCTGGAAGAGAAAACAAAAGAATTGAATAATTTTTAAAGAAAAAACTCCATGTTTTGTGGAGTGAATCTCATGGCGCCCAGTCTGCCGGCTTTCTCAGCGAATCTTACAACAGGAGAGGTGGTAGTGCCCTTCACTTCTGGGACCTTATCGTGTTCACCTGGTCAGCCCAGCTGCTCACCACAGACACTGCAATTCAGAGTGTGTTCCTCTCACTTTGCCACTTAAACCATTATCACCAAACACATGGCCCAGAGGAAAGAACGGCTTACTCCCCACTACATGGACAGGGCCTGGAGCTTCCTGGTTGACAGTGTCCTGGTGAACAGGATCTTGGTTGGGCAGGGTCCTGGGTGGGCAGGGTCCTTGGTGGGCTGCGTCCTTGGTGGGAAGTGTCCTTGGTGGGAAGTGTCCTTGGTGGGCAGGGCCCTGGGTTGGCAGGGTCTTTGGTGGGCTGCGTCCTTGGTGGGAAGTGTCCTTGGTGGGAAGTGTCCTTGGTGGGTAGCGCCCTGAGTGGGCAGGGTCCTTGGTGGGCTGCGTCCTTTGTGGACAGGGTCCTTGGCGGTCAGGGCCCTGTGTCGGCAGTGTCCTTGGTGGGCAGAGTCCTTAATGGGCAGGGTCTTTGGCAGGCAGGGCTCTGGGTGGGCAGGGTCCGTGGTGGGCAGGGTCCTTGGTGGACAGGGTCCTTGATGGGCAGAGTCTTGGTTGGCAGGGCTCTTGGTGAGCAGGGTTCTTGGTGGACAGGGTACTTGGTGGGCTGGATGATGGGAGGAGATCAATTGTTCTTACAGCTGACCATCACAGAATGTCACCGGCTGAAAGCTGCCTGGGCAGGCTGAGTCAGCGCTGTGTACCAGCTAAAGTGGGATGTCCTGCAAGAATTGCAGTACTCTCTGCTACTTCACACAGAGGACCACCATGCAGTCAAACTCTGTCACTACACACACATCTCACCGAAAATACAACTGAAACCCTTCAGCATTACATTATGTTATTTCATATATGTTTAAATTCTGGACATTGTTACAACTGCCTTCAGTGATCTGACTTTATGTGCTGTCCCTCTCTTCGATGAAAAACCTGGAATATTAATTGGCAGCCAGTTTCCAGATCCTTAGAACAGTGGGAAGAATATTAGGTGTGAAGAAGCAAGGAGCTAGGATTTGAAATTTCAATATGTCAGCATGTTATTGGGGATTTACAACCTGCCATTAGTGCAGTCACTTAATGAGAGAAGTAATGTGGGGCAACGTGAGGCCACAAAGAGCCACACTTGACTATTTTTATGGAAACACTTTAATCTCCAGGATTAAATTATCTGCCCTATTATTTTTCTGAAAAGGCTCTTACCTCTGCTATCCTGTTGAGGCCATTAAAATTCTTTCAACAATGACACGAGGTCCTTGAGTTACTCTTTGCACAACCACAATCTTTGTTCACATGGCTTGTGTTGTGACATGTGATGCCTTCTCCCATGTTCTCCACTAATTGTATGCCTCCTTTCTGTAGTGCGCTATCAGCCTTAGAATAACAGAAGATTCTCCTTCAGCATCAACCACTTTGGGGCGACTTCAAACTGTACATTTCTGCAGTCTATTTTCACTTACATTTCAATTCTCACCAGCTATATTTGTTATCACTGTTGTCTCTTTCTTAACCTGTCTCAGACTGAACAATATTTCTGACCCGATTGTCTATCCGGCTCAGCCTCTCACTCTCTTCCCAATTTTCATTCTCTGGGCCACTCTCCTACTGCTCTCTTGTTTGAAAATCACAGATGAACATACCCATTCTGCCAGCTTTTAGATAGATAGTATGTATTTGACCAGATGTGACCTGCTGAGACAATAGCCCTAATAATGAAAACTTGTCTTTTCCTCTGCCTGCACTTCACTCTGCCTTTCTTTCTCTCTCTCTTTTGTGATTCTGTCTCACCATTTGTTTTGTCTTATGTCTCCTCATTAAATTGAAGGAAATGAGTCAGGCGTGCCCCTGTGTGCACATTAATAAATGATCCAGGCTGCTAAAAAGTATATTTTTCTGTCAATAAAGAGTATCAGTATAAGAGCTTTGGTCCCTCACTTCTCACCGTCATTATAGCATAGCACACTCGCATAAACTGAAACAAATTGCTATACCGTTGAAAATATAAAATTTATAATTCTTTCATAAGTTATAGAATCATTCCAAAACAACAACTTATATTCATATAGCACCCTTAACATAAATAATCCCAAGGTGCTTGACAAGAACATTGCAAACTAAATGACATTGATTCTCATTAGGAGATATTGGTTGTATTATCAAAAGTTTGATCGAATAAATAGATTATAAAGAGCAAGCACAGAGTTTTCTGGAGATACTCAGCAGGTCTGGCAGCATCTGTAGAGAGAGAAACAGAGTTAACAATTAGAGTCCAAAGATACTTCTTCAGACGATTCTGTAACTCTGTTTTTGGCATATTCCCCCTACAATCAAGCCTGGGGATCAATCCTGGTTTCCCAAAGAGTGCAGTACGAGCAGCAAGTCATAGACAAAGCTAAGTGATCCCATAACCAATAAATCATATATAAGCTCTGCAGTGCTGCCACATCCAGTCATGAATGGTGGTGGATAACTAAACAACTCACTGGAAGAGGAGGCTCCACAAACATCCCATCCTCAATGATGGGGGAATCCCAGCACATCCATGCAAAAGATAAGGCTGAAGAATTCACAACAATCTTCAGTTAGAAATTCCCAGTGGATGATCGGCCTCCTCCAGTGGTCTCCACCATCAGAGTTCCTCAGGGTAGTGTCCTAGGCCCAACTTCCTTCAGCTGCTTCATCAATGACTTTCCTCCACCATAAGGTCAGAAGTAGGGATGTTTGCTGTCAATTGCACAATGTTCAGCTCCATTTGCAACTCCACAAATTCTGAAACAATCCGTGCTTAAATGCAACAAGATCCAGGCTTCAACTGACAAATAGCAATTAACATTCATGCCGCACAAATGCCAGGTAATGACCATCTCCAATAACAGACAATCTAACCACTGCCCCCTGATATTCAATGGTTGTACCATCACTGAATCCTGTACTGTCAACATCCAGGAGATTACAATTGACCATAAACTCAACTGGACTTGCTAAATAAACACAGTGGTTACAAGGGCAGGTGAGAGGATAGGAATACTGTTGTGAGTAACTCACCTACTGATTTCTCAGAGACCACCTACCATCAACAAGGCACAAGTCAGAAGTGTGATAGAATACTCCCCACCTGCCTGGATGGGTGCAGCCCCAACAACACTTATAAGAACCTTGACACCATTCAGGACAAAACAGTCTGCTTGAGTGGCACCACATCCACAAGCACCCATGCTCCCCAACACCAATGCTCAGTAGCAGCAGTGCGTACTGTCTATAAGATGCACTGTAGAAATTCACCAAAGATCCTTCCAAACCCATGACGCACTTCCATCTAGAAGGACAAGGGGGAAAAACACATGGGAACACCACCACCTTCATGTTCCCCTCCAAACCACTCGCCATCCTGACTTGAAAATATGTCACTGTTCCTTCTCTTTCACTGGAATTCACTCCCTAATGGCATTGCGGGTCAACATACAGCATGTGGACTGCACCGGTTCAAAAAGGCAGCTCACCACTACCTTCTCAATGGCATTTGGGAACAGGCAATAAATGCTGGCCCAGCCAGTGACGCCCACGTTCCATAAATGAACAAAAAAAGAGATACCAGACTTCTGAGATAACAAGGTGTAGAGCTGGATGAACACAGCAGGCCAAGCAGCATCAGAGGAGCAGGAAGGCTGACGTTTGCGGTCTAGACCCTTCTTCAGAAATGTCAGCCTTCCTGCTCCTCTGATGCTGCTTGGCCTGCTGTGTTCATCCAGCTCCACACCTTGTTATCTCAGATTCTCCAGCATCGGCAGTTCCTACTATTTCAATACCAGACTTCTTCCAATTTGATTCACTTCCTGCAATGACATGAAACAGTTGGAGGCCCTCGAAAATGCAGAAATAGTACTGAAGACTTGTGCTCCAGAACTTGCTGCTCCCCTTGCCAAACTCTTCCAGTGCAGTTACAACGTTGGCATCTACCTGACAATGTGGAATGTTGCCCAGGCATGACCAATACACAAAGAAAAGGCCACCTCTTTCTCATGTCCCTCTATTCTCCACTCACCATGCAGCCTTCCACTCTCACACTCATCTTAAGCTGTCTCTCTCCCCGAGTCATCTTGCAGACTTTATCCATCACACTGCTAGATGAATCAACCATAGGAGACTTACAAGCTTGTTCCACCATTCAATATTATCATTGCTGCTCTACTGTCATAGTGTGGTACTATTGCTATGTTATATCTCTGTTGTATTATTTCCGTACTATCTATCCCTGGTATCAGTGCTCTGTTGTCACTCTATAGCATTCTTGCTCTTCTCTGTGATAATGCTGATCTGACATAGTGATTATTTACTATTTAATCATTCCATGGTAGACTTTGTGCAGAGGTCCTAACGTCATCAGATCTGAACTAGCCTAATTTAGGGTGGCACAGTGGCTCAGTGGCTAGCACTGCTGTCTTACAGTGCCAGGGTCTCAGGTTCAATTCCACCCTTGGGTGACTGTCTGTGTGGTGGTTACACATTTTGCATGGGTTTCTGCTGGGTGCTCTGGTTCCACCCACAGCCTAAAGATGTACAGGGTAGGTAGGTTGGCCATGCTAAATTGCCTGTAGTGTCCAGGGGTGTAAGTTAGGTGGAACAGCCATGGGAAATACAGAGTTAGAGTATGGGGACAGGTCTCAGTGGGCTGCTCTTTGGAAGGTTGGTGTGGACTTGTTGGGCCAAATGGCCTGTTTCCACACTGTAGGGACTTTATCATCTCTTGCTCCAATTTCAATGAAGTTATCATTGTTGATCTGTCAATGTTCCAACAGCCCATCGAGGGGATATGAAAAGAAATCCCTAGCATTTGCTATTCGCAGTCAGGATTTAAAGTCACTACTGAAGAAAACACTTTCTTTACATTGGTTGAACTATATATATATATATATATAACCATTACAAGTCAGTTAAAGTTAATTTTTCTTGGGAAACACGATATGTAGTACATGCTGATGATGTGCTCATTCAGGATGAGTTTCAGTACTGAATTAATTGATGCTAAGGCATATGTACAAATATAAGGACAGCAAATTCTGGACAGTACATGAATGTACAGTGTAATTGATAAATACAAAGTACACAGTTTATGCACAGAATAAATTTCTACATTATGGTTCAGGAATATAATTATTACATGTGTACACATAAACCATTATTGATTAAATAGAAAATGTGTGCCATGAACAAAATGCACTCATGCATGTGTTTTACTGCACATGGTTATAAAACACACATAGGAATACTTTGTAGATATCTATGAATTGAAATACCTTTGATTTTAATTTGTTTAATTTGTAAGCGTAGTTGCTCACAAACTATATCATTAATGTCAGGATAAAAGCAACAGATTACCTTGTTCTGATACAGATGAGGTGAAGTGCCATGTGAGCCTGACAGTGCTGTGATGTGGGAGCATGCACAGTTTGCTGATCAGCAGGACACTTCTATTGAAGTACAAGTACGTGGGTTCACAGCTCTCAAGCCTTATGACTTATATGTGTGATTCATGCAGTTTAGGCACTTGTTGTGCCTGTGTTGCACAAATCTCTTGAACTGCCAGTCCATAAATCTCTGCAATTTGTACTTACAAATTCATCACCACCTGATCTGAAAATGTTTGGTCTATTGTCTTCACACTGTCCCCTGTCCAGCTTGTCATTAAAAGGACATGTGCATTTAAAGTCAAAGATAATGGGAACTCCAGATGCTGGAGAATCCAAGATAACAAAGTGTGGAGCTGGACGAACACAGCAGGCCAAGCAGCATCTCAGGAGCACAAAAGCTGACGTTTCGGGCCCAGACCTTTGCTAGTTTCCTTTTCACTGCCTGTGTCCAGGATTATGGCACTGAATGCCATGGGGATCAATGATGTCTTTAGGAATTGACTGTTGCGATGCAATCACAGAAAAGTATATTGGCTCATTTTCAATCACAATAACTGCACTACGCAAGAGAAAATGCTGCAGCATCATGCGACATGATTATATATGGGCTGTCTGTCCCACTAATGAAATGCATTAAGTGGAATGAAGGATTATGTTTGTGTAGTAGATACAACCTAAACAAACCACAAAAAATGAAGTATTTTTCCATTTCCTTCAAAACAACTTTTTAACAAATGTAAGTTATTATCAAACACTCTGCCTGGGCCTGGTAGTATGAGATCTCATTCCTTTCATTCTAATTATTGGAGATTATAAAGCATGTTTGCTAACAATAATGTTAAATTTGAGATTAAAACATTATTTTCCCTTTCTTTCTCACTTTATACAATGATTTTATTTATCCGTTTATTTCCCTTCTGTATGTAATT
The DNA here is from genome assembly GCF_030684315.1 of Stegostoma tigrinum. NCBI lineage: Eukaryota > Metazoa > Chordata > Chondrichthyes > Orectolobiformes > Stegostomatidae > Stegostoma > Stegostoma tigrinum. The sequence continues at coordinate 25,433,394 of NC_081357.1, forward strand.
TGAACTCGATTTCAATTGCCGTAATTCACACTTCCTTTTCAATACTACATACTTGATAACCCTCCACTTTAATTGATTAAGTACATAGACAGTTGTTGGTCCTATTTACTCAAGCCCCTGATATGCTGTTTCCCTCACCAAACACCATCAGTTGACACCTTTAGCAGATTGCCACATCAAAGAAATCTGCTACTTTTCAAGGATTGCATCCAAGTAACAGTCATTAGATGGCCTGCCACTGTAAATTGTAAATCACTGAATCATCTAGAGTTAGTTAGTAATCCATGTATATCATAGAGTCCTTGCAGTGTGGAAGTAGGCCATTCAGCCCATCAAATCCACTCCAACTTTCTGAACAACATCCAAACCCGAACCGCCTCATCCCTGTAATCCTGCATTTATCATGCTAATCCACCCATCTTTCACGCCCCTGAACATTAATGGATTGCTATAGCAGTTCAGCATGGCCACTCCACCTTACCTGCACATCTTTGGTCTGTGGGGGGAAACACGAAGACTTGGGGAGAATGTGCAAACTCCACACAGATAGTGACCCGGCAGTGGAATCAAACACAAGACGCTGAAACTGTGCAGCAACAGTGCTAACCACTGAGCCACAATACTACTTCATATGCTCATTTTACACAGTTTCATAATGAATCCAAACAAAGATATGCATATATTTACATTGAAAGAGGAAGGAACTTACATTTCTCTACTGGCTATTTCTTGGCCACCTAAGAACCCAATTGTAACTTGAAGATGACTATTTTTGAGCCAAGATTGATTCTCAACATGTACCATAAAGTTTAAACATAACTACTCCTACAATGAAGACAATTTTTTGCTAGAAATAATTAACAGATTCATTATTATATAAAAAGTCAAATGATAGATTTTTTTGAGTTGTAGACCTTTGTCAAATTCTACTTCAGATTAACGCTATTTTTCAATTGGACCCAGTTAATCCCGGCAATAAAATGATACACCCTCACAGAGAAGGTGCGAAAATGTTCTTGAGCAAGAGTGCAAAATGACCAAGAAGAATTGGCATCTGCCTAAAATCCCAGCCAATATTCCCTTCTGTAGACTTCTAAACTTTACCAACCAAGATCAGTTTTAACCCCATGGTTAGAAATAGTGAAGAAAATGCAAATTAGTTTAATTCAAGAAAGGTAGATGTCCCTTGGCTGGAGAAAAGATTCAGATAAACCTGAAGGTGCGATGTAATTTGTGTTGGCTTCAGGACATAATACCCACTGAAGAATGACATTCAGAAATCATGCCATACTGCTTGTTGAATAAAAATTGATCATTTTGCTGAGTATCAAGGTTGCACAGATTTATTGATCAGGATCATGAAGTGAATCTGGTAAAACGTATCCTTCTACATTTTTGGGAGAATATGCTTGTTATGAACATTGCTGAAAAGTGACGATGTTGAAGTGTTTTACACTCACCAGGACAAACACAAGAATACCAAATTCCAAACAATGCTCAGTCATTTCTGTTACAGGAGACAAGGTGGGTGATTGGATGACAGTTCAACTCTAACTGATTGAGAGAATACTATGGGGAAAACAATGGCACCCCACGCTACTGGGAAATTTTAAAAAGGCACAAGACATAAACATATTCCTTTTGTTCCCAGAGAATATATCACTGTGCATGAATGTGTACTTTGTCTTTAACAGTGAAAATGGGCTGCGTTATAAGCTGGACTGATTATCCCAATGGCCAATTTATATAATCATACATCAAAATACAAATATTCCATCCTCACAATCACTCTGGCTGCACTCTACTTTTGCTATAATGCTTAAGTATACAATACTCAAAACGATTTGTAAAACTCATTATTTTGGATGAATGTTGGCCATTTACCACGTCCTGACATATGATTTGTCATTGGGCATTGTTGTGTGAGCTTCAATTTACTGCTTTTGAGCACCCCTAGTTATCTTTTGATTTTACAAACACAAAATCTTCCTCCCATTTAAGTAGCAGTCCATTGATGACCATTTCAACCACCATGTGAAGTTGTCCTCAGTAATGAATTTCATGTTCCACCTATTGTCCAATTTCTTGATAAATCAAAGCTCTTATCCTTATGGCTTTTTCACAGACCCTCTATCTAACCTTGTTATAAATGAATCAAAGGATCTTTCACAAATCAACCGGAAGACCAAGGTAGCACTTTGTTCCCGATCATCAATCTTAATTATCATACAGTCAGGTGGGCCAGGGTGGTAAAGTTTTCACATCCTCTTTAACCTGCAGCTCTATCCAATATATTCATGATTTTCTGTGAAATCACCTGACCCTATGTACTTCTCGCTCAAGCAAAATGCTTATTCATAGCCATTTCAACAATCAATTTGTCCGATACGTTTTTTTCACTGACCTTCCGACTTCCATCCTCCACAGACTCTTACTTGTACAAGGTTCAGGCGCCTGTATCAGGACCTGAAATTCTACATGTTCCACTTCACCACCCACACCCCACTCTCTTCAAGTAACCCACACATATTCTGCAAAACATTTGTTTTAAAAATCTCATCTTCATCCTCATCATCAAATTGCTTAAAGACTTTGTTTCTCCCTATATGTGCAAGCCCCTTCCATCTATATAATTCATGCCTACATTAAATCTTGCTCTCTCGATTAAACAATTGGTACTTGATATAAAATATAGTCCAGTTCAATTCGCTTTCTGAGGATTTGTGCCTTTAAATCAGCCTGGAGCTGCAATATTAATTTATTCTCTTCAATGGCCATTTAATCACTTTGACCCAATGCTCTGGAATTACAATAAATAACCTTTGCTTCTCCATCATTGTCTCTAACTTTAAAAGTGTTCTAAACCTCACCTGTTCAACGAAGTTCTTAAGCATGTTGCCCAATTCCTCAGCCATTATGCTGTTCATTTATTCTCATTTAGTTTACTTACCACTTGGCTACTTTGTGGGGTTGTGATGTAGTGGGTAATGTCACTAGGTTTCTCATCCAAAATCACAGGCTAGTGTTCTGGGGATGATGGTTTGAATCTACCATGCAAATTCTGAAATATGAACTCAGTTTAAAAAGTCAGAACAGAGCACTAGCGTAATGGTAACCACGTAACAACTGCTGAATTTGTAAGAATCCCTCTGGTTCATTAATGAGCTTTAGGGAAAGAAATCTTCCATCCTCACCTGAGATAACAAGGTGTAGAGCTGGATGAACACAGCAGGCCAAGCAGCATCAGAGGAGCAGAAATGCTGCCATTTCCGGTCTAGATCCTTCTTCAGAAATGGGGAAGGGGAAGGGGGTTCTGAAATAAATAGGGAGAGAGGGGGAGGCGGATAGAAGATGGATCAAGGAGAAGATAGATGAAGAGGAGAAAGACATGTTAAAGAAGTGGGGGTGGAGCCAGTAAATGTGAGTGTAGGTGGGGAGGTAGGGAGGAGATAGGTCAGTCCAGGGAGGATGGACAGGTCAAGGGGGCGGGATGAGGTTAGTAGGTAGGAGATGGGGGTGCGGCTTGAGGTGGGAGGAGGGGATAGATGAGAGGAATGGTCAGGGAGGGATGTGAGGGATGAGTTGCGGGAAATGTGGAAGACATGTCAAGGGCGTTCCCGACCACTGAGGGTCGGACGTTTTGCAGAAAGGGAGCATAAGTGCCATTTCCTATTCCCAATTCCTTCTCCTCTGCTGCATCTGCTCCCAGGATGAAGCATTCCACTCCCGAACATCTCAGACGTCCTCATTTTTCAAGGACTGCAACAGCGCCCCCCTCAGTGGTTGAGAATGCCCTCAACTATGTCTCTTGCATTTCCTGCAACTCATCCCTCACATCCCCTCCCCGCAATAACAACCGAAACAGAATCCTCCTCATCCTCATGTAACACCCTACCAATCTCCGGAACCAACGCATCATCCTCCGACACTTCCACCATCTGCAATCCAACCCCACCACCAAAGACATTTTTCCCTCCCCACCCTTACTTGCTTTCCAGAGGGACCATTCTCTCCGTGACTCCCTTGTCCACTCCACCACACCCGGCACTTTTCCTTGCAACCACAGGAGGTGCTACACCTGACCCCACACCTCCTCCCTCACCCCCATCCCAGGCCCTAAGAAGACTTTCCACATCAGGCAGAAGTTCACCTGCACATCTGCTAATGTGGTATACTGCATCCACTGTACGCATTGTGGCCTCCTCTACATCGGGGAAACCAAGCGGAAGCTTGGGGACTGCTTTGTGGAACACCTCCGCTCTTAAACAACTGCACCTCCCAGTCGCGAACCATTTTAACTCCCCCTCCCATTCCTCAGACGACGTGTCCATCCTGGGCCTCCTGCAGTGCCACAACGATGCCACCCGAAGGTTGCAGTAACAGCAACTCATATTCCGCTTGGGAATCCTGCAGCCCAATGGTATCAATGTGGACTTTCCAAGCTTCAAAATCTCCCCTCCCCTGACCACATCCCAAAACCAGCCTAGCTTGTCCCTGCCTCCCTAACCATTCCTCCCACCTATCCCCTCCTCCCACCTCAAGCCCCAACCCCATCTCCTATGTACTAGCCTCATCCCGCCCCCATTACCTGCCTGTCCTCCCTGGACTGACCTATCCCCTCCCTAACTCTGCACCTACACTCACCTTTACTGGCTCCACCCCCGCCTCTTTGACTTATCTGTTTCGTCTCCACCTATCTTGTCCTCTATCCATCTTCTATCACCCTCCCCCTCTCCCTTTTTATTTCAGAAGCCCCTTCCCCTCCCCCATTTCTGAAGAAGGGTGTTGGCCCGAAATGTCAGCTTTCCTGCTCCTCTGATGCTGCTTGGCCTGCTGTGTTCATCCAGCTCTACATCTTGTTATCACAGATTCTCCAGGATCTGCAGTTCCTAATATCTCTAAAATAAATACATCCTCGTCTGGTCAGGTTTGCATATGACTCCAGACCCATAGCAGTGTAGTTAAATGCCCTCTGGGAAATTAGGAATGCACATTAAATACTGGCCTAACCAGTGACACCCACGTCCTGTGAATCTTTATAAAAAATACTTTCAGTGCACATCAGGTAAAATCTCTTGGGGTACTTCTGACGTTATTATTTTTGGAATAGTTGTTACAGAAATTTTAAAAATTACAAGTTACAAAAATGTTATGTCCAGTGTGTTGCTCCTGAAATAATATATCTTGAATCTGCAATTTCTCTGCACAAATGCGATAACTGAAATCCTCGAAGAGCTATCCTAAAAGACAATTGTTTATTTTGTAATTATTAATGTTTGCAGAAAGAATAGGTAACTTGCAAAAGATTGTTTCGGTCTATTGGAAATAATAAACCGGGTATTTTGGAAAGCAGAACAACCAGGAGTCTGAGTTACATTGAGTTTGGTAATTTCCCTTGAAGTCAATGAGAATGAAATCAATCTTTCTTGTATGTGCTATGCAGTATTCTAATTAGTTTAGGCTACTTCTTAAAAGATGCATTACAATAAATAAATGGCCTTTTAAATTAGGAGTAAGCCAGATTAGAAGTGTTAGGTGAGCAGTTATGAAGATCATCCAGTTATCATGTTGCTATGCCAGCCTTCATGCTCCTCAGTTGCTATGTTGTTCTGTGGTGCAGCATGTTGCTATGTTTTTCATAACAGCAACGCAATGACTGCACAATCGCAGAGAAAGATACCAATGATTGTAACTCATTCAAAATTATCCAGTTATCACTGATTTCTTACCTCCACAATCAGCTCTCAACCATCTTATTTGGACACCATGTTTCTCACTGAGATTTCGGTTTAAAACTATCCATTTGACACGCATTTTGCAGTCGTTTCACCCCGAGGATTGCAAAGCCCTACACAAGATGGCTTTACATAACAGAGTTCTGATGAACAAATGTGTGGCCGTTCTCACCTATTTATTCTCACACAAAATTCAGGATCACTGCAGAGAATGTTAAAATATTGAGGAGATGAGGTCCACTGTTACTTCAGTGATTTATTCTCTCCTACCCAATCGCAATAACAGTTCTGTCCACTGCATGTGTGTGCCAGAGCAGAGACTTCCTCCTTGGCAGATATCATTGTTTCTGAAAATATTTACTGATAGAAAGTGACAAGTATAGAGACCACGACTTAAAGTGAGTTCATTGATGTCAATATGATTTTCCCACTATACATGTTGGGTGGTGTGCTAGAGTCATTTTAAAAGAGTACTTTGTATTGCAGAAAATAGAGACATATTGCTGGAGATTTTCAACTTGTACCTAGCCCCCATCAGAACCAAATAGCAAATTTCAAACTATCACAACAATTTATAGCATGGCCCTGCTTGATATGCAAGTTGATTCTAATTGGCTGACATATTGTTGTACAAAACAAAATAGCTAAATAGTTCCCAAAGCTCGTGAGTCATTCAAACAAAGTGCAAAGCTTGAACATATTAGTTTTGTTCACAGGTTCCTGCATATGAATGGATATCACTTCTAACAAGTGTAATTGAGCCATGTTACATACGCGACTGAGTACTTTAAATTGGTTTTTGGTACAGCTATTAGTGCACACTGGATTATTTGGAAAGTGCTATCCAATCACAGAATCACATCAAACTGGTTCTTGAGTTTGTTCCAGAGATAACGGGAACTGCAGATGCTGGAGAATCCAAGATAACAAAGCGTGGAGCTGGATGAACACAGCAGGCCAAGCAGCATCTCAGGAGGACAAAAGCTGACGTTTCGGGCCTAGACCCTTCATCAGACCCTACATCCTGCTCGCTGATGAAGGGTCTAGGCCCGAAACGTCAGCTTTTGTGCTCCTGAGATGCTGCTTGGCCTGCTGTTTTCATCCAGCTCCACAATTTGTTATCTTGAGTTTGTTCCGATGAGTTTGAGACAAAAAGCATTGCCAATATGGCTTTTTTCAGCAATATTACAATGATTGTCAGAATAATTCTTGTTCTACCGATTTATGTTTTAGAGGAAGTTTGGGGATCATGGCCAAGTTCTATTCAGCAGTTTTCCTCAGACACATTATTTCTGAAATCTTGGAGTTAGTGGGCCAACGGTTACTGACCAACAAGGTATGATTCCTTTTCTTGTCTCTGCAAC